>NC_091470.1:345819230-346481730 GCF_036971445.1 Narcine bancroftii
GAGTTGAGGGATTTTGTCGCATTTGTTCTGTATCTGCAAAGAACCACACTTAAATTTGTCCCTGATGCAATATAATCAATGAGCTTCAGAGAATGCTCTG
The DNA here is from genome assembly GCF_036971445.1 of Narcine bancroftii. Lineage (NCBI taxonomy): Eukaryota > Metazoa > Chordata > Chondrichthyes > Torpediniformes > Narcinidae > Narcine > Narcine bancroftii. The sequence goes on from NC_091470.1 coordinate 345,819,331, forward strand.
GTTCTACCATATTCAGATGCCAGTAGGTCACTGGTAGTCTCAGCAATCAGTGTTGCTGTGATATGTATTAAGCAAATTAAGAGTCGATTATAATATATATGATCTTTGAACAATTAAGTGTGAAAATAAGCAGCTATATTCCTCAATCTCTCCAAGCAGGAAATTACTGCCATAAATCAATTAGCTTGCCTGTACACTGCCCTCTGATAACTTTATTTTCTTTTTATTCTTTGTTAGAGCAATGTGGCTACTCCACTCCAACAGACCTACTGAAATGAATAAAGAAAGACTTAAAAAAAAGAAAGTTTAAGAGAATAAGGTTGTAGAGCATGTTGAAAGAATCAAAGGGTTGTTGATCCAAACCAAGGTTTTTATCAACTGGAAGACTGGGGCGTATCACATGTAGGTTATCAAGTCCAGAATGACCTGGTCTGGCTTGGAGCAACCCTTTAAGACCTGCCAGTAGGCGTGGCTATGCTTCTCAGCTAATCACAGTCATTCTATACTACAATCTATGCATATACACACTGGTGATAGAATCTGTACTATCACAAAAGGTCTCCAAGCATAAATTAATTTTCTATCTTTTTCTTATATCTGTGAAATGGATGGTGTCATCAGGATTTATTTCAAGTTTTGTGCTGTCTCACAAAGACGGACATCTGAAGACATTTTAAGGACATTTTTTTCCCAAATATTTTTGGCTAAATAATTACATTATAGAGTCGTTAATCACTTATCAGATACTGTATTTTATCTCATCAAATTCAGGGTTCAAAAACTTTTGACAATTAAGGAGATTAATTAAGTGCTGATCCTCAAGCTTTCCCAAATTGTAATCACTATATTCAATATGCCCGGTTAACTGTCAAGTGTATGTATAAATCTTCTTCAAAGAAGATTTATTCATACTCTGGGATATTAGTAGATGCGATTAATTTGTTTGTACGCGGCCTGATTTTAAAGAGGAGATCTGTAGTACCATGCAAGCAAGTTTATAAACATACCATTATTTATTATAATGATGAGGAAATTTTGGCAGCAGTATATTGCAATACACCTTGGTTTCACCTTTGCAATACACCTTGGTTTCACCTTTGCAATACACCTTGGTTTCACCTTTGCAATACACCTTGGTTTCACCTTTGCAATACACCTTGGTTTCACCTTTGCAATACACCTTGGTTTCACCTTTGCAATACACCTTGGTTTCACATTTGCAATACATCTTGGTTTCACATTTGGCTTCTTGCCAATGATGCAACATATCAAGATGGTTGAAAAAAGTGAAATGTAATTGATTAAATCATGTAGGGAAATCATTACCCATTTATTGGTTTTGACATTGTTTAGAAATGTTGTGGTCCTATCTGCCTGTAGTTAATTCTTTTCCAAAATTACAATAAAACATTTGGGATAAATGATTAGTTGGAGTTACTCATTTTTATTGATCTCTAACTATTCATGAGTAAAGGTAACAATTTAAATCATACAACATGTAGGGGCAGAAGTAGCCCATTGGTCATTGAGTCTGCTCTGCCATTCTAATCAGAGCTGATCCATCCTCCCACTCAGCCCCACTCCCCAGATTTCTCCCCGTAACCCTTGATGCCCTGACTAATTAAATGCCTCTCCATCACTGCCTTAAATGCACCCAATGACCCCGCTCTACAGACTCCTATGGCAACAAGTTCCACAGCCACTTGGCTCTCTGACTAAAGAAATTTTTCTGCATCCTGATTTTAAATTTACCCCCTTTTTAAAAATCATGACTTATACCAAGTAATAAAGCAATTTCATGTTTCTTTTGTAGGATCCCTCTCCCTAACTTCCCTGAAGGAGATGTTGAGCCGGTTTCTTGAACTGTTCTGGCCAATCTTGTAAAAGAGCTCCACTGTGCTGCGGTGCAAGTTCCAGAATCTAAATCCAATGACTATGACATGGAGGGGAACCTAGTGGTGTTCATGTGCTCTTGGTACCAAGGGTTATGAAGTTTGTGAGAAAATATTAGAGTAGTCCTGGCTGGAGGCTGCAGTGCATTTTGTAGATAATGCACACTCTCAATGACTGTGTCAGTGAAGATGAATGTTTAGGATGGTTGATGGGGTGCCAGTTGGGCAGGATGTTTATCCTGGAAAGTGTCCAGCTATAGATTCATTGAAATACCCAGCATGGAAACAGGCAATTCAGCTCAACTTGTCCTTGCTCACCAAATTGTTGACCTAAGATGGTCCCATCTGCCTGCATTTGGCCCATATCCTTACAAACCTTTTCTTTATCTGCCTGTCTAAATGACTTTGAAATGTTACAACTGTATCAGCCATGGATATGTGTAAGCCCCTTGCATGTATCCTCCACCACTCTTTGTGTAGGAAAAAGGTAACCGCTAGGTCCCTTTTGAATCTCTTCACCTAACAAGTCTACAATTTGGAGAGGTATAGATGCGGTGGAGAGCCAGGGCCTTTTTCTTAGGGCAGATATAGCAAACACCAGAGGACATGTGTACAAAGTAAAGGGAGGAAAGTTTAGGGGTGATAATTGGGTTAAGTTTTTTTTTACATGCTAATAAAAATTGTGGGTGCCTGGAATGCCTTGAGGCTGAAACAAAGGGGCAATTTAAGAGACTCTTAGACACATTGATGGAATTAAAATAGAGAGTTATGAGGTAGGGAGGGTTTAGTACTTTGAAGGAATAATTGGTTTAGCACAACATTAAGGGCTGAAGGGCCTGTAGTGTGCTGAATATACATACTGTACTAAATTCTAGCACTTTATATCTATGCCTTTTCATTTTGGGTTCCCTACCCTGGGAAAAAGATGATGATAATTTATCTTGTCTACGCCCCTCATGATTTTATAAACATCGATAAGGAAAAGTTCCAACCTACTTAGCCTTCCCTGACAATTAAAACCCACCAGTCGCAATAACATTCTTGTAACTGTTTTCTAGCTTAATGATTTTTCTTGTAGTTAGGTGACCAGAACTGCACACAAAATGCCCAAGTGTGGTCTAACCAATATCTTGTATACTTCTAATATGACATCCTAGCTCCTGTACTCAATTCCTTGACCAATGGTCTTGAGAGTTGCAGCACTGCATTAATTCTGGTCAAGTGCCGAGTACCTTAGCACACTTCTCGCTTATGCTCTATGCCAAGGGTGTCAAACTCAAATTCACAGAGGGCCAAAATTCAAAACTTGGACTAAGTTGTGGGCCAAACTAAATATTTATTGAAAATTTTCAACAACATCTGCATGTTTTCTCTTCTTTCAACATATGTAATGTTAAACTTTTTCTTATTAAAATAAATGTTTAATAATAGTTTTGGTTAAACTCTTTCCAGAAGAAGCATTAACAAATGAGAAATATAATATTCAATAAATAATATTTCTCTATAGCCTTTAAGCTCCTTTTAAATGTTTTTTTTTTCACAAGCCAACAAGTCAAAAAAATAACAACTTGCTTCAATGACAAATGATGAACATATAGTTTGCCTCCCACCTGTCTTGAAAGGCCCTGTTTTCTGTCTTTCGTTTGGCCATTTTTCGTAAGGGGTTTATTACATGTGAGTTAGGCGACAGGTCGCAGGTGCTAATGAAAGTAAAGAGAGGAGGTGGGGGCGATTAGCGGGCTGACAGGCCAGCGCCAACGCATTTGCAAAGCATTCTGGGATTTGTAGTATTAGTTGTACATGTGCTATACTGGCGCGGCAGCCAGCGGGCCAGTTCTAATACATATTTGATATGATCTTGCGGGCCAAATATTATTATATCACAGGCCTAATTTGGCCCGTGGGCCTGAGTTTGACATGTGTGGTATAGACCCAATGATCTTCTTCACGGTCAGTGAAAATCACAATAATCAATAGAATTCCATGACAAGATTTTTTTTTAAACAGGTAAAATGTGTCAAAAATTGTGGCCAACAAAGAAAACATTCATTCTCATTCATTCCTCCAGCCTCAACTTGAAATGCTCTCGCTGAAAGACTATGATCTCGCTACTCGCCCTGGTTTTGGCAAAGCATTAATATCTCTGTCACCAGCGAATCACAGAGCCTGTGGGTATTTTCATTGAAATGAATTTAATTAAGAAATATTCCTGTTTACTCCATCTAGGGTCAGAAGGGGGAGCGAGGTGATACTGGGCACACAGGACAGTCTGGAAAGCCTGGCATTCCGGGAATTAATGTAAGTATCACAAGATATTCCCAGATTCCTCTGTATTGTGATATTGAGTTGCATTACTCTATCTAGATTGCTTTTGATTTACCACTACCATTTCTTCTTGTCATTTGGAAGTCTGAGTCAGAGCACCATTATTTCTCCTTTGATAATTCTATCTTGAATCATTCTTTATTGATTTTCTTCATCTTATTAACCCCAATGACAACAGAAAGAATGCTCTTTTCCAATGTTTAGTGCAGTGGTTCTTAACCTTTTTCTTTCCAGTGATGTAACACTTTAAGTAATCCCTATGCCGTCGGTGCTCTGTGATTAGTAAGGGATTGCTTATGGTAGTATGTGAGTGGGAAGGGGAGGTTGAGAATCACTGCTCTAGACCCAATTGTTACTGAAATATTTTACTTGAGAAAAATTGTCATTGGCCCATTTCCTTTGGAGTTATGAAACCATGCACATAATGAGTCAATTAGGTACAATTAAAACAGTGGTTTTCAAACTTTTTCTTTCCACCCACATACTTTCTTAAGGAATCTTTTACAAATCACCTATGGCACAGGGAATACTTAAAGTGTGGTTTAGTGCATATTTGGAAAATATTTCATATTTTATTCATTCAAGTAATGTGGGCTTTGCATTTAATTGCCCATCCCTAATTTCCCTTGAGAAGGTGTCAGTGAGTTGCCTTGAACCATTGCAGACCTTGAGGTGTGGGAATTCATGTAATTCTGTTGGCGAGGGTTCCAGGATCTTGATTGAAACACGGAAGACTGCAGATGCTATGATTGTAGTAAAACACACAGAAATACTGGAGGAACTCAGCCAGTCTCGCACCATCCATAGGAGATAAAGATGTATTACTGATGTTTCTGGCCTGAGCCCTTAAAGTAACACCTTAAGGAAGGGCTTAAGCCTGAATCAGGCCCATTTTTAAAAAAAATGTGATGCCTCTCAGTTGTAAAGGCTCCATGGTCCATTGCATCAAAATGAAAAGTCACCAAAAGCAATCTAATTTACAGTACACAGATTTTACTGGACACTGCAGAAAGTTAGGAGAAATGTGTAACCCATACATTAACCCATACTTTATTGACACATTAACTCTGGCCTCTCTTACATTCTCTTACAAATGGGAATCTTCTAAACAATCTTTTCATTGCTTTATGAGCCTTGAACTTTATTTTGAATTGCTAACAAAGAAAAGAAAACAAAGCTGAAATTGGAGCCATATCAAAAAAAGGCACATGCGTACAAATAAGGTGACATTATTTGGTGGCAAGTTGGGATATTAATGAAGTTAAAAGAAGAAAATCTACAGATGTTGGAGTCGAGTGCAATACACAAATGCGCTGGAGAAATTAGGCAGGTCACACAGCATCCTCGCAAAGTAAAAGGTAGCCAATGTTTTGGGACAGATCTCTTTGTCGGAAGTCAGAAACCTGTTTTTTTTCTCTCTGATTCCTGACAAAGGGATCCAGCCTGAAATGTTAGTTATACCTTTAATTTCCTATGGATGCAACACACTTGGGATATTAATGATTCCATTTCTATTACTAAACTCTAACTGCTCAATTTTGAAGGAATCACTGCATATTGTACCATGGATCTCATCCTTGTTGAGTTCAATTCATTAAAACATTAACAGCATGTACGTTTTCTGTGAGACTTGCATCAATTGTGAATCATTAGCAAGTGTTGTTTTCTTTCACCAGGGACGACCAGGTCCAATTGGACCAATGGGGCCAGAAGGTCGAGTGGTAAGTGGGAAGGATGCTTTTTATTTCTGCTGCTGTTCCAAGTTCAAATATATGTGTGAATGTAGCTCATATGCAAAATCAGGGAAGGACAGTTGCCTAAGTATTCATGGCTGGTCAGTGATGTTAAATGTATTGTACACACAGCCTTATTTATTTGCTCATTTACTATCTGAGATTCATGTACTCATGAAGTTGGATGCATATTATTGGGGGTGTTGGCAAATATCACACATTTCTCCTAACTTTCTGCAGTGTCCGGTAAAATCTGTGTACTGTAAATTAGATTGCTTTTGGTGTCTTGTTGCTGGCAAGCAGCAAGATGTCAATTGGCTGGGTCTCGAGTCAATGGTTGAGAAAACCAGTCATCATGATCTTGACCAGAATGAACATGCATAGAAGCTGATGTATCCATCACATTCTTGGCATCATTAAGAGTGATCTTGGTGGTATCTGCACTTTTTTGTTATCCATGGGAAGTTGTGCCCTTAACCCTTGTAAAAGTTACATATATATAACAATTACAGCACAGAAACAAGCCAATTTGGTCCTTCTAGTCCATGCTGAATATCTTCTCCCACCTAGTCCCATTAACCTGCACCCAGCCCATAACCTTCCGTACCTCTCTCGTCCATATTACCTATCCAACTTTTCCTTAAATATTAAAATTGAGCCGACATCTCCCACTTTGACCAGAAGCTCATTCCACACTCCCTCCACCCTCCAAGTGAAGAAACTCCCCCCCATGTTTCTCCTAAACTTTTCCCTCTTCAATCTCATTCTGTTCCTCTCGTTTGAATCTATGCCACTCTCAATGAAAAAAGCCTATTCACATTTACTCTTTCTGTCCCCCTCATAATTTTAAATATCTCTATCAAATCACTCCTCGATCTTCTATGCTTCAGGGATTAAATTCCTAGCCTGTTTAACCTTTCCCTGTAACTCAAACCCTGAACCCAGGTAACATTCTTACAAATCTTCTCTGCACACTTTCTATTTTTTTGATATCCTTCCTATAATTTGGCAACCAAAACTGCACACAATAATCTAAATTTGGCCTTACCAATGCCATATGCAACTTCAACATGACATCCCAACTCCTGTGTTCAATAATCAGCTTTTGGTATGATGGCCTTCATAAATCAATCTTCACCACTTTCAGGGAATTATGTACCAGAATTCCTAAATCCCTTTGTTCTACTCCACTCCTTAATTCTCTACCATTTACATGTATCACCTTTGCTGATTAGTCTGAGCAAAATGTAGCACCTCACACTTATCAGTATTAAACTCCATCTGCCATCTTTCAGCCCACTCTTCTAACTGGCCTATATCCCACTGCAAGCTTTGAAATTGTTCTTCTCTGTCCACAACACCACCAATTTTAGTATCATATGCATACTTAATTATCCAATATACCACCCTATCATCCAGATCATTAATATATATGACAAACAACAATGGACCCAGTACTGATTCCTGAGGCACTCCACTAGTCATCGGCCTCCAATTTGACAAACAATTACTCTCTGGCATCTCCCATCCAAACTTTGTTGACTCCATTTCAACATTAATACCTAATGATTGAATCTTCCTACCTAATCTCTTATGTGGAACTTTATCAAAGACCTTACTAAAGTCCATATAGACAACATCCACAGCCTTCTCCTCATCAACCTTCTTAGTAATATCCTCAAAAAACTCAATAAGCTTTGTTAAACATGATCTACCACACACAAAACTATGTTGACTATTCCTAATGTTACAGATTATGTTGTGTTTATATTGTATATAGATAAGTTTTCGGGAGATAAATTGTGGCAGGTTTTTTCATGCAGGCCATACATAAACACTTCAAAACAGATCTCATTTAAAATACTGGAGCTCTGCTCAAGGAAGACAGGCCGGCTCTGAGTGCCTTTTCAAAAAAATTGGAGGGTGCCCAAGAGACTTCACTAATGGATTGTTGTTTTGAAAAACAATAGATGAAATAACTCGGAGGATTAGTTCTGGAGCCGCAGGCTGTCTGAGTGCAGTTTACTGTTCGAAAAGGGTCATGTGGTTTTGCAAGCAGAGAGAGTCAAACAGGTTTTTCTCTGTGAGTGAGAGAGAGAGAGAGAGAATTCAGTTCCACTGTCAGCAGCAATAGCTGGGGCTGAAACATGGCCAGCTGGCAAGCTTGTGGAAAAAAAACATTTTGAAGATGGGTTGTTAGTGCTTACTTCAGCCTAGTCAATGCCCTTGTGGTCCAGAAAAGAGAAGAGGATTGTCTGCATAATGAAACAAGGGTGACCAGAAAGAAAGATGTTATCATCTGGAAAACTCTGATGGGTCAAGTTTCTTCAGCAAGACACTGACGTGACTGATTAGAAAGGATCAGTTTGTGTGCAGCGAACAACACGTCTCTCTCTGAAAACTGACAAACACATTCCTGAATGGTAACCATTTACATTTCAAGCACCAAAGCCTGATGAACTTCATAAATGTTAAATCTGTGCACAGTATAAGAATTACCTGCAACCAGTGCACTTGGAGGAATGAGAAGTGAGATTGGACTGTGAATTAAAGAACTTTTCTAAACTTAAACACACACACATTACATACACGTGTACTTAGAATTAGAAGGGGATTAAGTTAGGTTAAAGTTAATAGTGATAAGTTAAAGTTTGATCCTTTTTCATGTTTAAAGATAATTAAAAGCAACTTTTGTTTAAGTAACTATTTGTCTTGGTGAATTTTGGGGTCTTCTGGGACTTGTAACATTAATCAATCCATGCTATCCAAATAATTGCATATACCATCTCTAAGAACACTCTCCATTAATTTACCTACCACTGATGTCAGGCCTATAATTACCAGGTTTATTTTTAGAGCCTTTTAAAAAAGAGTGGAACAACATGAGCTACCCTCCAATCGTTTGGCACCTCCCCTGTGGCTAATGACATCTTAAATATTTATTTCAGATCCCCCAATATTTGTACACTAACCTCCCTCCGTGTCATAGGGAATATCTTGTCAGGACCCAGAGATTTATCCACTTTTATTCCATTTAAAATAGCCAGTACTACCTCCTCATTAATCTTTATATTTTTATGTGACCTCATTACCAGTTTTCCTGATTTCACCTGACTCGAATACTGAAGAAAAAAAAGTCATTTAAAATTTCCTCCATCTCTACTGACTCCTCGCCTAGCCCACCCCTCTGATCCTGAAGGAGCCCAATTTTAACCCTCACTATTCTCTTACTTTTTTAATGCACCTGTAAAAAACTTTTGGATTTATTTTTACCTTGCCTGCCAAAGGAGCCTCCTATCTCATTTTAGCCTTGTAATTTCTTAAGAATTTTTTGCACTCTTTATATTCCTCAAGCACCTCATGTATTCCCTGCTGTCCATATCTATTGTACATGTCCCTCTTCTTCAGAACCAAGTTCCCAATATCCTTTGAAAACCAAGGCTCCCTATATTTTCTAACCTTTCCTTTAATCCTCACAGGGGCATATTGACTCTACTGTCAAAATTTCCCCTTTGAATGTCCTCCATTTATCTGTTGAATCCTTCCAAGAAAATAAATTATCCAAATCCACGCCATCTAAAACCTTTTGCATCTCCTTAAAATTAGCCTTATTTCCAATCAAGAATCTCAGTCTTAACCCCAGCCCTATCCTTCTCCCTAATTAACTTGAGCATAGTGTATAAGAGTGACAGTGGTTCATTCTGTGCTCTGAAATTCATGTCCATTATAGAACTGAAGTGCATTAAGTACAGACCACATTGCGTTGTCCCAAACATAATACCTGATGAAGATGAATGTTTACAATTTAAATTCGGAGATAAAATTTGCACAGTGTTGTGTGTCAGCCACCATTTCACAATTACCAATTAGATGGCTCAGACACATTTTTTTATAGATTCAATCATTATTTTGTTTGTTTACCCTAACACAGGAGATACTAAATGCTCTTGAAGACAGTTTAGTAATCAAGAGCCGTTTCAAGAATGGGAGGAAAGTTTAGGGGAGACATCAGATGTTTTTTTTTAAACTGATATGTGGGTGCCTGGAATACCTTGCCAGAGGCTGGAACAATAGGGGCATTTCAGAGACTCTTAAACAGGCACATGGATGAAAGATAAATAGAGAGTTATGAGGTAGGGAGGGTTTAGTCGTAGTTTTTTTGGATAGGCACAACATTGTGGGCTGAAGGGCCTGTACTGTGCTGTAATTTTCTGTGAAAATCTTGGAAAAGTTCATCTTGAGTTACTATTGTTATAGGCCCAGAGGACCCCAAAGGCTAGCAGCAATAGAAATTCACCAAGACGAATGGTTACTTCAACAAAAGTTACTTTTAATTATCTTTAAACATGAAAACAGAATCAAAATTTAACTTATCACTACTGACTTACTTACTAACTTAACCCCCTTCTAATTCTAAGTGCATATGTATGTAATGTGTGTGCACGTTCAGAAAATTTCTTTTATTCACAGTCGAATCTCATTTCTCTGTCCTTGACTTTCACTGGTATCAGGTAATTCTTATACTGTGCACAGAATTTAACTTTTATGAATCTTCACCTGGTTTAAGTGCTTGAAATGTAAATGGTTACCGGTCAGGAAGGTTCTTGTCAGTTTTCAGAGAGAGACACAAACTGATTCCTTTTTGGTCAGTGTCTTGCCGAAGAAACCTGCCCCATCGGGGTTTTTTAGATGATAACCTCTTCCTTTCAGATCATCAGAATTCATTTTCTGTTTCCCTTATCTCAGGAGAAACACCACACAGCTAGCCATCTCCTCTTGTATGGGCCACAAGGGCTTTGAATAGGCTGAAGTCAGAACTCACAACCTGTCTTCCAAAATGGGTTTTGCCACAAGCTTTCCAGCTTGTCCTGTTCCAGTCCCAGCTGCTGCTGCTGAACTGTAGAACTAAATTCTCTCTCTCTCTCTCTCTCTCTCTCTCTCTCTCTCTCTCTCTCTCTCTCTCTCTCTCTCTCTCACTCACTCAGAGAAAACCACATGACCCTCTTAGAACAGTAAACTGCATTCAGACAGACTACGGCCCTGGACCCAATCTTCTGAGTCCGTTCATCTGTTCCTTTCCAAAACAATAATCCATTATTCCACAGCATGTCCAATTAACACCTACTTGTGAAGTCTCTATAGGCATTCTTCCAAGTTTTTGCGAAGGCACACAGAGCCTGGTCTGTCTGGCTTGAGCCAAACTCTTGCATTTTAAATGAGATCTGTTTTGAAGTGTGTGACCTAAAAATCCCACAATCTATCTTCCCAAAATCTCTCTATATACAATATAAAATATAACATAATCTGTCATGAAATGAGAGTTTGACATATACTTGAGTACAATACACAGATGCATTGGAATTCTTACTTGCTGCAGTCACTCAAGTAATAATAGCAACTCTACTAAAATATTAAGATATACTAACAAAAATTAAAATATATTCACACATGTCCTGAGATAGAAAAAGATAAAATAGAGAAAGAAAGATGTTCATAATTACAGTTAATATGTAAACAGTTATGTTTCAATAATACAGATCTTTTGGTGTTGAACAACAGTTAGGGTTGTTCAGGGAGGTTGAACAGTTATTGGTGGGGGGGGGGGGAAGAATTTAAAAAAAACATTGGACATTTTATGGAACCACTCAAAGGGATGTGAAGGGTTGAGCTGGATTCCTAAATGTCTTAAATTTTATATTTGATGTTGGGAGTAATTTACAAAAATCTGATTTTAAAAAAAAATATTTTCTGCCCAGGTTGAGTTCCACTAGAGACATGGTGAGGGAGCACTATTTTGAAGAAAAGGATCCCATCTTGGGATCCTGGATCCAGTATCTCTCCTGTCTGATTGTTGTTCAACTTAAGGCTCATTTTGATTTTAGACATGTCACTCTCAAGGCAATGCATTTACTTTCTGGAGTCGCACAGAAAGAGTGTTTCTGTTTATTTCACAGATGCTGTCAGTCCTTCATTATTGCACTAAATGAAGTTGAATACCTAATATGTGAAACCAGCTTCAAAAATTCCCCAAAAAATAGAATACATAATTGACATGGTCTGAGGTTGATTGGACTACAATCCCTGGACATTTCAGTATTGGTTTAGATTGATCCTCTATCATTGAGTTAGTATGGTCAATTGTCTCAATTACAAGAACAGAGGATGACCATGAGGTGAAGTGACCGAATAAAAATAAACTACCAATACATTATTGATCAGTTTTAGCAGACATTTACTTAAACCTGTATGATATTGGAGAAAAAAATCTAAAGGAAAAAATATACATCGATTAAAATATGGTGCTACATTGTAAACTGTTGCTGTCCTGTCAGCAAATTCAACATCAAAGCTATAACATTTGTGTTGTATCTGTTCCTTCTCTCTTGCTATGATGGCTTTACTGCAGTCAGGAAACAGTCAGCACAATTTGCCCAAGGTTTTGTCAGTGCCATCCCTTGCTTGTTGATAGCCAAATGTATTCTTCTTTAAAATGTCTCGTTACCTCAAATCACAGCTTTTTGCTGTACAACCTCAAAGAAAACTCCGTGGCAGTGGTTGAGTTGGTCATTTGAAAAAAGCGTTCACTTTCTCTTGTCTTCAAATGAAATGAACCAAAGAACAGATACAAAGCTTCCTTCTCATGGCCCGATGCCTCTGAATAGCAGCCAGATAAATCCATGATCTCAGCAGGGGAGCTAATGAAAATTCTTCTCTTTCATCTTGCTGCAAATGCCGAGAAGCTGAGCTAATTAACAATTATAGCAACATGTTGCAGCCTTTGCTCTTTTACCAGATGCTGAACTATATTTTTAATAAGGAATCTCATGATCTTCAGGCTGCTATTAAACTCGTGCTGTGAGAGACTCAAATTATACATTTGTAAGGCTCCCAGGGAAATTCTTGAGTCACGATTTTATGAAGCTGCCCAAACATTTTCAAATATAATAGAATTTTATGACAGATTTCAAAAGATTTCAGCATTTGTCTGTTGATAAGTTTACCAAATGTTAGTTCTTCTAAAGTATGATGCTCAATGAAATGAGGAAACTCAAATGAAGCTATTTTGATCTTGAAAATAATGTAATAGCAATTTTACAATATAATCATATAATACAAAACCTTCATTGGAGCTGAACATCACAAGTATTTTGGATGCTTTTAGCATTAAAGAGAGCAGGGGTTCTCTATTTTAGCATCTCACTGTAAATTGAAAGAAAATTACAACTTTCAATGGATGGAAATTGATGAGTTGGAGCTATGCAGCTTCTTTTAATCTAACTGCCTAGAAGGCTTAATGCAAAATATTTGTCTTGGTGAGGTTACCAAGTTGTGCTTTCACCTTTTCCTCAAAATGGGTTGAGATTTACACGATTCACTTAATTTTATTTTTGTAACCGCATCCCCGCAGTGGTTCTGTCTGAGCCAGCCCCTAAGTTTTCAGAGGTCATTCTGTTTGATGGAAGATTTGTAGAATCAGTAAACATGACCCAGTCCTCTCCAGCTATTTGTGGATGTGGGGTTTCCAACATCCAGCTATTAAATAATGGAACTTTTTCATTATTCCTGACTCGGAGATTGAGGTGAGTTGAGACCAAACAATAGGACCTAATTAGATAGTTTTAGGAAAAAAAATTGGAGAAACATACAAACTGCAGCGGCTAAAATATTGCGCAAGCAATGAGATGCTGGTCACAGGACCATTTCTATCCATGGATCCCACTTCTCATGATTTACTTGTTTTGCAAATCTGGGTCCTGTATTCTTTTGTGCTAGGTCATGCATCTCCTGTTCAGCAGTAATTCTTAACAGCAAAATTAAAATGCATGCCATGAATTTCTTAACTTTTCGGATTGTTTTTTACAAGAACAAAAGCTGTTTTATTTAGTTAATCCACAATAGTTTACACAGATTCATCAAAAAATTTAGTTTCAATTAAATTTAATGTTGAACTTTTTTTCATATTTGGATCAGTACGGTCATGAGATATCAAATTTGGATCCATAAGGCAATATAATACGATAAAGCCAACTTTAAATCCTATAATATTTTACACTCAACCCATTCCTGCTTCTAATCTGCCAGCATTAAAATCATTCATCATTGCAGTACAGTGATATTCCTCTGCATTTCATTTAATATTGGTTATCACTGTAGCTCATTATTAATTAAAGTTCATATTTGCTGAACAACAGTGAATTTAATTTTCATTATTCTTGGGTGGGGGGAAACATGTAACTTGTTGTCTTCACATGTTTCCACCAATGCCCATGTTATAATGTTTGGAGAATACATAAATACCTAGTGCCAGATGGTAGGAGGCAATTTCCATATGTCTCCTACATCACCTTTCTGCCTGTACTACTGATTGTAAACATCGTGGTGTTTTCTAAAATGAGGCATTTCAACCTAATATCAATTTACAAGATGAATGTTTTCATTTAAAACTGGTAGGAGCCTTGTTAAAAATATTTTAAAAAGGGGACCTAAGGCACATTTAGGATTCCAAAGCAAATTACTCTTTCTCTGAACATGCTCCAGAGTTAAGGAAGTGACAAATTTTCCAATGAATTCTTTTGTCTAGACAAAAAAAAAGTTGTTTCCCCATTAGCTTTCATAAAAACTTTTGGCTTCACATTTTGATCACATTCCATAGCCAATACCGGTTGCAAATGCTAAATAAAATACTATCTCAGCTTACATGTTATTAATGAACCATATAATTTGGACTGATAACATTTATTTATGTTGAGTGCAACATTCTTCATTGTAGAAATTTAACCAATGTTGATCAATCCCTTTAAAATCAAATAACAAAGCTCTAGTAAAATATGGCAGTTTCAAAACTGGCTTAAATATAATTCCAATGTACACACAAAATAAAGTTTGAGTAAATAAAGTTTCAGAATTAATAGGGGCTACAATACAAACATAAAATGTACCAATTATATGAGATTTCATCTGAGACAAAGAGAGAAATCTCTTTAAAAAATCTCTTCTCACTGCTACCTTCAGTCAGAAGAAACAGAAGCCTGAAGTCCAACACTTCTAGATTCAAGAATTGTTTATTCCAATAGTTATCAGGCTCTTGAACCTTTCCATAGCACTCTAACTAGAACACATCTCGAGTGTTATTCATTTGTCATTTAGTAATATATAAGTTCACAGAGATGTGAAGCTTCTCTTATGGTTTAATACAAGTTAAAATTGTTCCCCCAGTTCACAGTATATATGACATCATACACATGCAGGCACATATAACATCCTTCCCACACCCTCCCTCCCAACAAATAAATGTTCTGTGAAAATAACCTATGGGCAACACTTAAACTAAACTATAATAACTACATGGTGCCCTTAGACAAATGGTGAAGAATACAATTACAGAGTAAGGTAAGAATGAGAGGAAAGACCGGCTGGTCATTGCATATAGTCCTTCAATCATTCTGAAAGATGTCTTTATCTCTCTAATCTGCCGGGGTACTTTCCGGTTATTTTTTTTTTTACAGGCTCTTTGCCTTCTTGGGTGAGCCTCTGTTGGTGGTAAGAACTTTCAATTTGGTCTTTGGTGAACCCCATTGGGTCTTTGCATAGGACTGCTCTGTGGAGCCATTGGGCTGCTTGGTTGAGTAGTCAGCACTGAAGGAGACTCGCTTTCTGAAGATATATCTGGAACATTGATGGTAGGTTCTGGAATCTCATCAGGGTTGTGAGCTGTGGGCGTGGCCATAGGATCATCCACCTCTCTCAATTGTTCGATGTGTCATTTTCCATATTTTAGTTCCCACTAGTATGTAGTAAGAAGGGAAAAAATTTTTTTTAAGGATAACTCCTCTCATCCATGGCCCCTTATTATCCCTGTAGTCTCATATTAGTGCTGGTTCTCCCACTTCTAGAAATCAGGTAGATTTACTGGAGAACATTAATTGCTCCGTTCGAAGACCAATGTTTAGATGTACTGTAGAAAGTCTTGTTCCTAGGTTACGTACAAACCTCAATTCAGCAGGTGTTCCCTTAGTAGTAGAGTGAGGGGTGTTTCTATAGCTCAATAGAAAATCTGAAATTTTGAGGCTCCATGATGTATTTAAGCATTTCTTAGTCTTGTGAAGGTTTTGAAGGTTTGTACAAAATGTTCTGGTTCCCCATTTGTGCTTGGGTGATAGGGTGCTGGCAAGACATGTGTAGAAATTCCTTAAAGGCATCTGATTCTAACTGTGGACCATTATCAGAAACTATTTCAATAGGCAATTCATACAAGGCAAATATACGTCGTAGTCTTTCAATTGTCTGGTTCGTCGTTTTTCTCGTGTCACCCTATTGGCCATTTCAAGTGTGCATCTAAACAATAGGGGAGATTTCTCCCATAAAAGGACCATCAAAATCAATGTGAATCCTATTTCACAGTCGTGATGGCCATTTCCATGGATTACCCTTATCTTGAGGAGCTTTGGATTGAATATCTTGACAAATGCTACATCTCCTTCCAATTGATATTATTATACAATATCATATAACCCTATTATATACTAGGGTTTTAGTTCTTCTGATCTCATTTTGGCCTCAGGGCACTCATTTGGTGTGAAGTAAAGGACCCTTGATAAATATAAGTTGTTTTCATATGTATTTTCTGAACATCTTTGCTGTAAGTGGTAAACGACAAAGCTGTTCTTGATTAACAGCTGTAACCTCCACTACATCTATTTGTCTTCCTGCTACATTTCCCGTAAGCGAGATAGTGTGTCAGCATGGTTGCTAGTTTATGTTTCAAATCTTAATCATATGCGGCGAGCAGCATGGCCCACCTTTGAATCCTTGTTGCAGCTAGCACTGGTATTCCCTTTTTAGAGTCTAGAATCAAACTCTGTTTGTTGTCTGTTACTAATGTAAACTTTCTACCATATATGCATTGCTGGAACAGTTCGACACCAAATATTAGGGTGAGCCCTTCTTTATCCAGCGGGACATAATTGCGTTTACAAGTCATCAAAAACCAGGAGGCATGAGTGACCGGTTGTTCCCCTTTTTCCATTAACTGTGATAGCACCCCTCCTAGCCCCACTGGTAAAGCATCCACCGCAAGGGTCACTTCCTTTCCTGGATCATAGTGGATGAGAACCTTGTCGCTGGACGTGAATAGTTCTTTCAAACAGTCCACTGCGTTACTAGTCTCTTCCTTCCAGCACCATTTTTGGTCTTTTCTCAAGAATTGATTTAGCGGGTTGCAGGGTGTTGATAGATTTGGTTTGTGCTTCTGGTAATGGTTAACTTAAAACCAAAAATGACTGCAATTCAGCAGAAGACCTCTGTCCTTTATTCTCTGTGTCTGAAGCTGTGGGGTCTACTGTGTCGAAAATCTATGTTTCCCTTTTAAATCTTCACTGTCTGGAGTATGGGGAGGTCCATTTGGATTCTCGTCGCCACTGTTATGTATTGCCCTTTAGTAATGCAGAAGTATACAGAGATGTGAAGCTTGTTTCATGGTTTAATGCAAGTTAAAAATGGATTCCCCCCCCCCCCCCCGGCCCCCCAGGTACACAGTGTATATGAGAGACAACATCATTATACGCATGTACATAGCATCCAGAACCAAAGACCTGTATGCACTATTAAAACTTATTTATTTGGACCTGCGGCAATGATGAATATTTATCAATCTTTTAAATTTAATTTAGAGATACCACATAGTAACATGCCCTTTCAGCCCACGAATTTGTGTCATTCAATGGCACCCATGTGACCATTAGCCTGCTAACCTTGTACATCTTTGGAATGTGGGAGGAAACTGGAGCATCCAGAGGAAACCCTCGCAGTCACAGGGAGGACGTACAAATTCCTTGCAGACAGCAGTGGATGTGAAGTCCAGTTGCTGGCGCTGTGATAGTGTTGAGCTAACAGTTACTCTAGCTGTGCTGCCCTAAATATTTTTGCTTATTCACTATCCTTGTATTTACCTTTCCTCGTTTTGTACTTGCTATTGGTGTATTTTACGTACTCCCGTAGATGCAGTAAACAAGAAGAATTTCAATGGATATGTTTATTGTACCTGTGTATAAACATAGAAACATAGAAGATAGGAGTAGGTCATTCGACCCTTCGAGCCTGCTCCGCCATTCAACGACATCATGGCTGATCTTAAAGTTCAGTACCCCGTCCCCGCCTTCTCTCCTTAACCTTTAATACCCTTATACTGAAGAAATAGATCTAATTCCCTCTTAAATAGATTTAATGAACCTGCCTCTACTGCCCTCTGTGGCAATGAATTCCACAGATTCACCACCCTCTGGGTCAAGAAATTCCTCCTCATCTCGGTCCTAAATGGTTTGCCTATTATCCTCAAACCATGGCCCCGGGTTCTGGATTTTCACATCATTGGAAACATCCCATCTGCATCCATGATGTATTTAAGCAAGAATAAACTTTTATCTTCTTTCGGGAATAAATTGCAGTGAAATTAAAAGCGAGGATATTTTTCCACAACCATTCAGATTTTGTTAATTTTACTTGATGCATTTTAATTTTAGTAATGTGGAAGTGAAGTTGGTTGTAAAATGAAAGAACAGTTTCTCAGTGGGAAAGCATTAAACAATGACCATTTTTTTTCTTGTCCTTAAAGAATTGAAGGCTTTTCTTCTCGTGCCTTTGAAACATTTTTTTTCCCAAACAGATGGTTCCAGCTAGAAATGTCTCAGTAAATGTTCACGTTACTGGATTTCATAATTGAGGTTTCGTCACTGATATGAATCCAATTGGAAATCAGCAATAATACATCAACCATCTGAAGTGTGGTCCGATGCTCACCTTCGGTATTCTTTACACTAAAATCAATACATTTTGACCCTTTCACCTTCCAATGGGCTTGGATTATAAGTGAATGAAAGTGGGAAAACAATAATGCATACTGAAATTTAAAATAAAATAGTGAAAATCTAAGCATTGTCGCTTCAGCAAAGAAGAATTTCTGCCCATTGTACCGTGTACATATCAATAAACTCCCGTTGTCATGTCACGAAGACTTCTTTCTTTTTGAATATTTTTATTTAACTTTATATTATACATACATAAAGGAATGATGCATAAAAAGAATACAAACTGTAATAGGGAAGGCAAGCAAAATATGTCAGAGAAAATTATTTTTCTTATGCAACAGTATTATTCATAGGTAAATTGAAAGAGGAAAAGAGAAGGGAAAATACAATATCATTAACTAATCTAAACCCCAAACTGTTCCAGAGTTGCATGGCAATATCGAGAAAAACTGCCAGTAGAAACAAGAAGAAACACATAATTACAAGGATCACCAAGAACCTGATGAAAATTCCTATTAGAGGATGTGAAAATAATTCAAAAAAAGAACCCCAAAGATTGGGAAAATTTAAATTAGAGCCACTTATGGAATGTCTTAATTTAATCCAAGGTTAAATTTGACATCATATCATGTAACCATTGATGATGAGTGGGCAGGACAGCATCTTACCCTCTGATCAAAATAACTTGTCTTGTAATGAGAGAGGGAAATGCTAATACATGACATTGAAATGAAGACCATTCCACTGTGCAACCATCCCAATCCAGGCAATCAACAAGTCTGGTGCTAGGTTAACATTAATAATTATTGATAAAATATGAAAAACCTCTTCCCAATACTTGGCAAGGGATGAACAAGAGCAAAACTTATCAATTAATGATCCGTCCCCATTCTTACATCTACCATAAAAAGAGCTAATATTAGGATAAATACCAGCTAATTTAACTTTCGACATTCTTTACCACACCTTCTGATCCAATGTACCTTTTCCTCCAACAGTCCAATTTCAAGTAGACATCCCTGTCTATTTCAGCACAGGACTTATGCTTCCATTTCCCCAGTAGATCCTTTCACATGGGTGTACAGCACAACGCTGCACTTGTGTTTCAGTTTGTTCATTGCATCACAAGCGCTACCCTCAATGTTGCTATCCTTACTGATACTACTCTTCATTCACGTTTAAGTTCATTGCCATGTGTCCCAAAGTGCAGTGATGAAGTTGGTTTTGCGAATAGTTTAACTAAACATTTCAGACCGCACCCAGAAATATACAGTACATAAGGTAGAATTATAGGGAGAAATCAGATGATACACAGCAAAAGCAACATAACTTTACAATTGTGAGGTCCATTCAGGAGTCTGATTATGGCAGGAAAGAAACTGCTGGAATGTGGAGGTGTGTGATCATGCACTTGTGAATCCTCTTCCTGAAGTGGGGTGGGGAGGGGCGGGGTAAAGGGAGTATTGCTAGGGTGGGATGAATCTTGGGCTGCTCCTTCACATTCTTTCCTCATGTCACTCTTCAGTTTTCTTTACATTCCTTTTTCCTCTCAGTATCGAATGGACTTCCTTTCCCTCCCATTCTCACCAGCATGCCCTCTCCCTCTCCCTTTCTCTCTACCCTCCTTCTCAATGCATTCAGACTTCTCCCTCTCTCTGATATTTTCTCCTCTCCAACATCTACAGTTGCATTAAGGATTGTGCACTAAAACAAAAGATAAAGATTCCATTATTGCCACATAATACATTTAGAATGTAACATACATGAAATTCTTTAACTTTGTCTACTATAAGGAAGACAGAGAATCACCGCTTGGTCCAGCAACCCTCACAGAAATAAGGCCCCTGTGAGGAATGAACTCATGATCCCTGCTTTACAAGACCAGTGCAGTGCTCTAACTACTGAGCTATGGGAGCTGGGAGCAAATTAGGCTAGTGATGTCCCAGAGCAGCTGGTGAATTATATCTACTTAAAATATAGTATTTTTTTTTTAAAATAGACATAGAGTACGGTAACAGGCCCATGAGTCCGTGCCACCCAATTACACCCATTTTACCTACAATCCTTGGTATGGTGGGTGGAAACCAGAGCCCCAGGGGAAAACCCATGCAGATATGGGGAGAACATAAAAATTCCTTACCGAAAGCACAGGATTCAAATCCTGGTCCTGATTGCTGGCGCTATAAAGGCATTGCGCTAACTGCTATGCCAACCGTGCCACCCATTGTCAAGAAAAATAGACACTACTTGTGCAAAAAGATCCACCAAAATATCTGCAAAACAATAAAATTACTCCTGGACAGAGAATTGCGAGGAGAGGAACTTGAAGCCTGTTTTATTTCAGCAATTACTCCAGGAATGAATTGAGAATGGTGCATTTATCCTATTTCAGTCCAGAGCAAAAACAAAGACCTGAATTTCATTACTCCATAATCTAATGAAATATTGCATAAATATGACCTGTAATAACTTACCAATTATTTCTTTTGGAAGGGTCCTCCTGGAGTCTCTGGTCCTGAAGGCCCACCAGTAAGTATTAACTTTCAGCATTCTATTCCAGATTAAACATTTTATTGAAAATGCTTTGAGCAGCTAATGCCTTGGGGCTAACTTGAATTACTGAACCAATAGGCCTTTTTATGTCGAAACCCCATCTCAAGATTTTTTTAATAAAAGGTGATTTTACCTTTTTATCCTGAAGACCAAAAAGGCAGATTCTGCTGTCCCTTTATGCGCAGCTGAGTTGGGAGCCAGCTTCCAGAGCTGAGGGAGGCGGGCCGAGTGGTGCAGTAGCGCCGCCTGCCACCGTGAAGTCAAACTTGCACACCAAGAAGGGAAAGCGGCCTATTCTCCAGAATAGCAACTGAAGAGCAGATAAGAGAGCTAGTGGAGATCTGCACAAGCAGCCTTAGGGATCCAGCAGATCTCCTGCACAATATAATCGACTCTATTAACCATATGGTTTTTTTTTTAATGTGTTCCTCTGGATTGCAAGATTATCAGCCAGCCTCTTCGTAGCCACTTTCAACATCATTCGTTTTACGGAAGAGATAGAGCGACAACACTCCACCTCTAAGGTACCTCCCAAGGTGGATGGAAGCTGGAGTCTATTCCAGCAGTCCATCCGTCTTTGGACCTTATAATGAGGTAGGTGCAGCAATGTAAAGACAGAGAATCTGTCTTTACATTTGCTTTTTTTCCCCTCTATTATGTCCAGTTTATTGTAAAATAGTTAGATTAGACACCAAACTGCTAAAGTCAGGCCTCTAATCCAAGCTTTGTTACAACAGGGATTTATCAGGAAAACACAGCAAACACTTTGAGTAAAAATAAAATAACACTTCATCAATCCGTGGGGATCTTCTGCACAAAATGGAGAGAACAGCCGTGATCTCACTGGAAACCTTGAGAACCCCAGCAAAAATGGCAAAGAAATGCACTACCTCCTCAGACTGCTTCCCCCTTCTGTGGCTAAGTCTGTGGATACCGCACTGAGTTCATCAGGCTCTTCATCCGTCATCCCAAGGGGCTGCATAATTAAGCAATGAGTAATTGGTACTGGGGGGGGGGGGGGGGACAAATATAATATAAGTTCCAGATTATGCCAAACAACTATCCTACCTGTTGCCACAAATAAAAAATAATAATCAGTTCCATCCCAAAGGAAAATATAAATGTTGGAATATAAAGCTAAATACAGTCTACTGGATGAATTCAGCAGGTCAAGCTGCATGAGTAGGTGAAAAAGAATGGTCAATGTTTCGAGCCAAAATCCTCATTCAAGGGTGTTTAAATCAGTGGTTTTCAACCTCTTTCTTTCCACTCACATCCCACCATAAGTCATCACTATGCTCAGTGATTAGTAAGGGATTGGTTAAGGTGGGATGTGGGTGGAAAGAAAAAGGTTGAAAACCACTTTTTAATCGTCCCTAATTGACTCGTTATGTGCATGGTTTCAGAACTCCAAAGGAAATGGGCCAATGACAGTTTTTCTCAAGGAAAGTATTTCAGTAACAAATGGGTCTAGAGCAGTGATTCTCAACCTTCCGTTCCCACTCACATACCACCTTAAGCAATCCCTTACTAATCACAGCACCTATGACATAGAAATTACTTAAGGTGGTATGTGAATGGAAAGAAAATGTTGGAAAACGACTTGTTTAAATGAAGTAGACAAGTCAGTGTAAAGAGGGCAGTATGGAAGGGGTTGGATGGGGTCTCCATGTGGGATTGATGACAGATAGAGCTAGTAAATTAGCAGGCACCAGATAAAGAGAGACAGTGGAAAGAAAAACATGAAGACAAAGGCTGCCAGTGGTGGAATCTGATTTTAAAAAGAGAAGGCAAGAATGGTGGTGTAAAAAGGGACCAGAGGGAACCAAAATTGATTATGCAAGTTAGCTCTTGGAACAGTATTCCTTTGGGTTTGTGATACATAAATTTAAAAGCTCACTAAATCTTCTTTAATTATCTATGTTCATTTCACATCTCTTAACTTCTTATCCCAACAATTTGTTTTAAATAAGAGTAAAATAAGAAAGTCTGCAGACACCATGATTAAAATAAAAACACAATGCTAGAGAAACTCAGCAGGTCAAACAGAGTCCTTTATTTAGCACAAAGATACATAATGAATGTTTCAGGTTTTAGCCCTTCATCAAGGTATGAGCAAAATGTAAGCAGGCACCTGTACAAAATGGTGGGAAGGGAAAGGAGGGGGAACCATAGTCCCACAGGCAGGTGGTAATAGATGGCTAAGGGAGGGAAGTCATACCAGCAAACAAAGGGGGAATGGGTGTGAGTGGAGAGCTGGAGGAAAAAAGACACAGGGATGGAAGAGAGGGAGAAGGGTGATTTGACTAGGAGAAACCAGGGAAGTCGATGTTAATGTGATCTGGTTGGAGAGTGTGCAGACAGACAATTAGGTTTTGCTCCTCTACTGGAAGAAGTAGTTGCAGCAGGGTCAATTCTATCATTTAAGAGGAGGCCAGATGAGTACATGGTTGTGAGGGGATTGGAGGGATATGGGGATGGGAGTGGGTAGGTGGAACTAGTGGAGTTTCATGTAAATCAGTGAGGTCTAGAAGGGCCAATATGGCCTGTTTCCATACTGTAAATTGTTATATGGTTATTATTGGTTATATGGTTATAAGATTATAATGATCTTGGTTTGGCAGCACATGAGGCTGTGGACAAACACGTCAGTGTGGAAGTGGGTGCAGAATTGAAATGATTGAGATCCCTGTCACTGTGAAGTAAACTGAGATTCACTGGTGATGGGTTGTGCTGATGGCTAGCTCCACCCCCATCTACCCATATATAACCCAGGTTTCCCACCTAAACCCTTCTGAAGACCATTGTAAGACCCTACCCTTAGTTATAAGCTAATAAAAGCGCGTGTTCTCCCTCCAAATGTGAGAGCTTTTATTCGCGCCACACACTGATACAGACAGAGCGAAGGTGCTCAGTGAAGAGATCTCCCAGTCTGAATCCAGTGTTTCTGATGGAGAGATGGCCACAATGGGAGGACAGGATGCTGTAGATGACTACTGAGGATACACAAGAAACACGGAAGTAAATTAAATGGAATCAGGAGGGACAAAAACGGGTCTTATCTCTATTCTCCTTCTCTTCACCATCCCTCTGTTTTGTTTCATCCTGCTTTTCACCTGTTTCTCTCTTTAATCACAACAATCCCTCTCCCCTTGTTTGCTGGTATGCCCTCCCCATTCCCTCCACCATTTTGTTTGGATGCCTGCCGACATTTTGCTCATGCCTCGATGAAGGGCTTAAGCCTGAAACGTTGGTTATGTAGCTTATTTTGCTATATAAAGTACACTCTTTGACCTGCTGAGTTTCTCCAGCATTGTGTTCACTTGCATTGAAATAACATTGCTAGCATCTCATTGGGTTTCACAGAGACACAATTAAATAGAGACCAATATTGAAGTTAAGCATGATCAACATTTGTTTTGATGCAGTTATTAATTTTAAGTAGGATCTGGCATTTATACAGGATTAACAATGGAAGAGCTGCTGGGAAAGCTTTAAAATATTTTAATGGGTTTTCTGGTATTCTAGGTGAAACATGAAAGTGTGCAGATACTGTGATTGTAATTAAAAAAAACAAACCAAAATGGTGGAGGAACTCAGCTGGTCTTTCAGTGTTGATAGGAGACAAAGGTGTATTGCCAAAGATTCGGGCCTAAGCCCTTCTTCAAGGAATAAAGCCAAATGAGCAACCCAAAAACAGAGAGTTTCAGAATATAAACATTGGTGAGTGGGGGAAGAATCCAGACCAACAAAAGATGTTAATTGGATACGATAAGGGGAGAGGTAAGAATTGATTATGTCTGTGGGAAAGGAGACAGGGTAATGGAGAGAGACAGAGCTGGGCGAAGGCAATGGGGGAAGAGGTGAGGTGCAGGGGTTTCAACGAAAGCCAGAGAAATCGATAGTAATGTCATCCAGTTGGAGAGTGCAAGGAGGCAAGGAGGTGTTCCTCCAATTTGTAGGTGGTCTCAGAGTCCATGGACAAACAGGTGAGCAAGGGAATGGGATGGGGGATTGAAATGGGTGGTCACTGGGAGATCGCGCTATTGCAGCGGACAGAGCAGAGGTGCTCAACAATGCGATCTTCCTATCTGTGCCCAGTCTCTCTGATGTAGAGGAGACCCCTGCAGATTCACAAGTAAAATGTTAGTAGCCTAATACAAAATTCTGCAGTGAGTCCAACTTAACCTTCAACTTCCAGTTCCCTAAATCTTGGCATTTGAACTCTTCATCATAGAAAATGTTATAGCTGGATCAACTTCCTCAATTCAGCTAGAGAGAGAGAATCCTGAACAAGCCTCAGTGCAGGGGTTTGCAACATGGAAGTATGGAACTCAGGAAGAGAGATGTTGTTTGACTGGTGCATCTGGTCTCTGACTTTGCCATGAGACTCGGCACCGAATGCAGAGGCAGAGTTCAAATGCTCTGAATGAAAGTGCCAAGAACACCTTGTAGTTTTTCAGCTTGCAGCCTGACTCACTAAATAGGGTCACCAAGTTGGCTTAAAAAGGGTTAGTTCAGGTCAGTGCTTCATTTACTTTTCTTAACATTTTAGTTCATTTCAATAATTTAAGCACTTGAAATGTGTTTTGGATAGATGATTTTGAACTTTTGAATAATTTTAAATGTTCCACTTGATTTAAATCTTCAACTGTTTTTAAATGAATCTGATTATCAGTTGCAAGTTAAACACTGTTGAAACAGCCACTGACACCAGTGGACTATTAAAAGTTCTGAGGTGAGAGTCTGTTACTGATTGCAGACTGCTCTGCTTTTGAACCGAGCAGTGGCATCGAGACCTGGACCCAAATTGTATCCCAGAAATGCAGGATTTGGGTGTTCATCAAGTGCAGGAAATGGGCTAGTTTGAACATAATTCTGCCGATTACTTTGATTGTTATCTTTACCCAAGCAGGAACTTGCGCTGGAAAGCTGGCATCTAAGTGTAAGAAGAAGCCAAGAAACTGGAAATATATTTTGCACTCTGCACAGTTCAAATATTTCAGATAATTCAGTTGACATTTGAATGTTACGTAACAGTCAATAATTTTAATAAAGACTTTTCTTTTCCTACTTCCACAGGGGGTGTCGAGAATTGGAAATCCAGTGAGTAAACAGCCCAGCACTGGCATAATCCAGTGAGGAAGGATGAGAGAGAGGTTGTATGGCAAGAGAGGTTGTAAATTGAGTCCAGAAGAAAGAAGCATGTGTAAGGCTTACGAAACTGAAATCAGACAAGATCTGAAGGAATATAAAGAAAGGTGGAGAAAATTTTAAATGGAATCAGGAGGGACAAAAAAGCCCATGAAATGTCCTTGGCGAGTAGCATAGATGAAAATCCCAAGGCATTTTGTACATCCATTAAGTACCAGTTTGTAGCTCAGGAGAGGGTAAGGCAACTTGAGGGAATTTGTATCTGAAGGCAGAAGTGATTGAGGTAATGAATGAACAGGCATGGGGTGGAGGGATGAGGGTTCATGTTGATGGCGACGAGCATCACACGAAGCAGAAGTGCAGGTAAAACGCTAATTTTAATAGGCTAATCTATGCAGCTAGGTCTTGGGTCTTGCCTCTGTGCAAGCCTAGGCCAGAATGAGGGGGAATGCTTTATATATGCAAGGTCACCAGGTGGCTCACCTAGTGACCTAGTGGTGTAATAACACATGTATAGGTAAGAAGGGATTAGTTTAATTTGGCATCATGGTCAGCAAAGAATATGTGAGCCAAATGGCTTAATCCTGTGTTGTACTGTTCTTCATTCTGTGTGAACAAGATCACTTTATGCGATTCACTCATCATATTTTTAACCATTGAGTAGAAAGGGGATATTTTAAAAATAAAACACCAAATAACATGCTTAATATGTCTTTCCATCATTCTCTACATGGTTGTATAGGGTATCAATTCAATCTCAGTCCTTTTACATATTTACCCAAGTTAAAATTCCTGTAAAGTTATGTTAAATATGTCAGACGTGCATCTGGCATCCTTAACCTCAACACTTCATCATTCTTATTGCCTGATATCTTCTATTTCTTTAGGGACCACCTGGTGAAAATGGTCTTGATGGGGAAGCTGGAACTCCTGGGCTACCTGTAAGTTGCTGATTCCAAACCCATAATAAAAGATTATATTAAAAATAATACCCATTAAAATTCTTTCTTCTGTGGCCAAACAGATACTTTTTTGGGGGCAAAAAAGAAAACCACTCTGATAAAATGCATTATATTATCTCAGTATGGAACAAGATAATAAACATGATAGATATATAAATATCCACATTTATAGTCAGTGCAAGAAAATAATGTTTAGTGAATGAAATAATGCAGAGTGGTCTTTTTGTGATCTTCAAGTAGTTTGTGGTTATCGCAGTAAGGGGAGGTTCAGGAAGCCGATAACCATTGGCGGGGGATGGGTGGTGGTGGTGGGGGACGACTCTTGAACCTGGAGTTGTTGCACTTCAGGCATGTTCACCTGCTTCCTAAAGGTAGCAGTGAGATTGTAACCAGGGTGGTGGGTTTTTTTTTGTGATGTTGCCTGTCTTCTTCAGGCAATGCTGTTTAGGAATGTCTTCAATGGATGAACTTGTCTATAGAACATTACAGCAATGTTCAGGCCCTTCAGCCATGATCTAACCTACTCAACAACAGTCTAATTTTTACTCACCTTGCACTTATAATTCTATTCTTCTTGCATCCATGTGCCTGTTTCATTCTTTTAAATGACCCTATTGTACCAGTCTCCACCACTTCCCCTGGCAATGCATTCCAGGCAGTCAACATAGAACCACAGAACATTACAGCACAAAAACAGGCCCCTTTGGACCTTCTAGTCTGTGGTGAACCATTTTTTTTGCCTTGTCCCACTGACCTGCACCTAGTCCATAGTCATCCATACCACTCCCATTCTTCTTGAATGTTAAAATTGAGCCCGATTTCACTACTTCAGCTAGCAGTTCATTCCATACTCTGTGTGAAAAAGTTCCCCCTTGTGTTCCGCCTAAACTTTTCCCCTTTCACACTTAACCCATGTCCTCTGGTTTGTATCTCACCTACCCTCAGTGGAAAAAGGCCTATCTATATTTACTCTGTCTATCCCCCTCATAAGTTCAAATTTCCCTCATTCTTCTACACTCCAGGGAATAAAGACCTAAGCTGTTTAACCTTTCCCTATAACTCAGTTCCTGAAGTCTGGGCAACATCCTATTGAATCTTCTCTGCACTCTTTCTAAATTATTGATATCTTTCCTGTAGTTAGTTGACCAAAATTACACACAATACTCCAAATTTGGCCTCCCCAATTACTCCTATACTCAGTACTTTGATTTATGAAGACCAATATGCCAAAAGTTCTCTCTACCACCCTATCCACCTGTGACACCACCTTCAAGGAATTATGTATCTGCATTCCCAGATCCTCCTCAGTGCCCTACCACTTAGTGTGTATGTTCTTTCTTGGTTTATCCTCCCAAAATGCAACTTGTCTGCATTTAATTCCATTTTTCTGGTTAAGCCAGATCCCACTGCAAGTGTTAAAAACCTTATTCGCTGTCCACAACGCCTCCAATCTTAGTGTCACCTAAAACTTGCTGATCCAATTTAACACATTATAATCCAGATGATTGATATGGATGACAAACAACAATGGTCCCAGAACCGATCCCTGAGGCACACCATTAGTCACAGGTCTCCAGTCTGAGAAGCAATCCTACACTACTGCAGTCTGGCTTCTTCCATCTAACCATTGTTGAATCCAGTTCACTACTTCACCATGAATACCTAGCATCTGAACTTTCCTGACTAATCTCCCATTTTGGACCTGACTAAGGTCCCAAAATGGCCTTACCAAAATCCATGTAGAAAACATCTACAGCCTTTCCTTCATCAATTTTCCTAGTAATCTTCTTAAAAAAAACTCTATAAGGTTAGTTAAACATGACCTACCATGCACAAAGCCATGTTGACTATCCCTAATCAGTTCCTGGCTATCCAAATAATTGTATATTGGATCTCTTAAAATATCTTCCATTAATTTACCTACGACTGACATCGGGCTCACTGACCATTAATTTTCAGGGTTACTTTTGGAGCCTTTTTTTAAAGAACAGAACAACATGAGGTACCCTCCAATCCTCTGGCATCATAAACATATAACAATTACAGTACAGAAACAGGCCATCTCGGCCCCTCTAGTCCGTACTAATTTTACTGATCTCCCCTGGTCCCACTTACCTGCTCCCTGCCCATAACCCTCCAATCCCCTCACATCCATGCACTTATCCAACTTTTTCTTAAATGGTGAAGGACATTTTAATTTTTTTCTCCTCAAGCCACCTGCAATATCTACACTAGCCTCCCTCAAGGTCTGAGGGAATATCTTGTCAGGCCCCAGGGATGTATCCACCCTTATTTGCTTTAAGACAGCTAGCACCTCCTTCTCTTTAATCTTACTTCCCACGACTATTGCCCATTTCTTGAATGATGCTGATGAAACAAAAAAACATTTAAGGTCTCCTCATCTCTTTTGGCTCCATACAAAGCTGGACACTCTGATCTTCAAGACGGCTAATTTTGTCCCTTAGAGATTTCCTTCACATTGTCTGCTAAAGCAACCTCATGAGGTTTTTTAGCCTCCTGATTTCTTTCTTGAGGGTTTTTTTTGCATTTTTTTACACTCATCAAGTACCTCATTTGTTCCATGTTGCCCAAACATGCTATATTCTTCTCTGTTTTTCAAAACCATATCCCCAATATCCCTCAAATACCAAGGTTCCCTATGCCTGCTATCCTAACAGGAACATTTAAACTCTGTACTCCCAAAATTTCACCTTCCACATACCAAACACATCCTTGCCTGAAAACAACTGCTCCCAATCCACGCATTCTAGATATTTTCTCATTTCCTCCTTTCTCCAATTTAAAATTTCAACCTGAAGCCCACAGCTATCTTTCTCGATAATTAACTTGAAACTAATGGACCCAAAATGTTCCCCTACACATACTTTTGTCACCTGTCCTGCCTTGTTCCCTAAAAGGAAATCCAGCACTGCACTCTTTCTAGTTGGTACATCTATTTATTGATTTAGAAATTTTTTCTGGATACATTTGACAAATTCCAAGCCACCCAGCTCTTTTATAATTTGGGAGTCCCAGTTAAAATATGAAAATTAAATTCTACTATAACAACCTTGTGTTTCCTGCAGTATCTGCTAACTCTCTACAGATTTTCTCCCCTAATTCTCGTTAACTATTGGGCAGTCTATAATACAACCGGGGTTGTACATTTCCTGTTCCTCAGCTCCATCCATATAGCCTCGATAGACAACCCCTCTGTTCTGTTCTGCCTGACCACCACTCTCTGTGTAAAAAGTATTACCTCTGATGTCTCCCTAAACTTTCCGGATGTTTAAGGAGTGGGGGCTCCTGCTGCAGTGCCTACCAGATGGAAGAAAATAAAAAAGTCCATTTTACAAGCCCTTTTTAAGCAACGATCCCAGTAAATCACATCATTTGGGGAGGATTGGAATGGATAGGAACAGGCAGGGGGAGACCCCAGTGGTCCTGCTTTGATGGTCCTGTGGATCAATCTCAGAACTAATTCTCCACAGCAACCGTACCACACTGTGATGCAGCCAGCCAGGATGCTCTCGATAAGCCTCCTGTTGAAAGTTGATAAACAGTTGATAGAAGGCTGTCTGCCTCAGCCTTCTAATGATGATAGAATCGACATGTTGGGCTGAAGGGCCTGTTACCATGCTGTAAAACACTTTGTCTCTTAAATGATTTCAACATTTATCACACAGCCTAGTTTTAACTTGAAGGTAATGTCTCCTGAATGTGACATCCCAGGTGACTGAATTAGTTTTTCTCAAATCACTGATGGCATTCCTTAATATTTGGGCTGAAAAATAGCAGATGGAATTAATGCAGATAAAGGTGAGGTGTTGCATTTTGGAAGGACAACCAAGAAAAGACATATACAGTAAATGGTAAGGGACTGAGGAGTGTGGTAGAACAGAGGGATCTAGGACTACAGATACATAATTCCCTGAAAGTGGCATCAAAATTGGATAAAGTTGTAAAGACAGTTTTTGACATATTGGCCTTGATAAATCAAAGTATTGAGTATAGGAGTTGGGACATTATGGTAAAGTTGTATAAGACATCAGTGATGCCAAATTTGGAGTATTATGTGCAGTTTTGGTCACCTAACTACAGGAAATATATCAACAAGATAGAAAGAGTGCAGAGAGGTTTTTCTGGGATGTTGCCCAATTTCAGGAACTGGGTTAAAGGGAAAGCTTAAACAGTTTAGGAGTTTATTCCCTGGAATGTAGAAGAATGAGGAGAGATTTGATAGAGGTACTTAAAATTATGAGGGGGATAGATAGAGTAAATGTAGGTAGAGTTTTTCCATTGAGGGTAGGTGATTTACAAACCAGAGGACATGGGCTAAGGGTGAAAGGGGAAAAGTTTTGGAGGAGTATGAGGGGAAACCTCTTCACATAGAGAGTGGTGGGAGTGTGGGACAAGTGTGTAAGATGAATATTTAAGATGAATTTGGGCAGGTACGTGGATGGGAAAGATATGGAGGGCTATAATCTGAGTGCAGGTCAGTGGGACCAGGCAGAAAAATAGTTCGGCACAGATTGAAAGGGCCAAAGACTCTGGTTTTTGTGCTGTAATGCTCTATGATTCTATGGATTTGTGTTAACAATCAGTGCATCTGAGATTTCTAGATATCATAACTGAATCCAGTATCATTCTGAATAATGCTACTGCAACTCCAACATTGACAAGTTTCACCGTTCCTAGACTAGATCGGAACTCGGATTCTGGAAAAGGGAGAGGGGGTGGTGTGTGCTTTATCGTTAATACTGGGTGGTGCAGAGTCTTTGGGTTTATGTTAACCTCCTGCTCTACTACCTTAAATGCAAACCATTTATCTGCACCAGGAGTTCTCATCAGTAATTCTCACTGGAGTTTATATCCCTCCCGATGCTGATTCCAAACAGGCACTTTCAGAGCTGCGTGATGTGGTCACTAAAAAGGAGAGGCGAACCTCGACACTCTACAAATATTAGTCGGGGACTTTAACCAATCCTGTCTCAAGAAAAACCTTCCCAGTTACCACCAGCATGTAATCTGCTGTACCAGAGGTCCCAGCACACTTGATCACTGCTGCACCAAGATAAGGAAGGTCGACCGTTCATTCCCAAGACTAATTTTAGCAATTCAGATCATCTGATTGTTCTCCTTCTGCTGTCATACAGTCAGGGCCTAAAAAGAGAGGCTCCGTAGATCATGCCAGCTAGAAGGTGGTTGCAGGAGGTGGAAGAACAGTTGCAGATCTTCCTCAATTCAACAGATGAGGTGGTGTTCAAGGACTTAGTTGATGATCTGAATGATTACACCAGGGCTGCCACAGACTTTATCAAAACAGCTGTGGACAATTGTATCCCCACCAAATCATAAAAGATTTTCCCCAACCAGAAGCCTTGAATGAACAATGAAATCTGGATCCTGCTGAGAGCCAGATCAGAGGAATTTAAGTCCGAAGATCCAGATCAATACAGAAGGAGCAGGTATGACCTACAGAAAGCTATCTCCCCAAAAGTAGAGTATCGGGATGAAAATGAAACCCATGAGAGATACCCAACAACTGTGGCAGGGCCTATATGACACAACTTGCTACAAAACAAAATCAGATACAGTAGGAGATGGCAAAACTTCACTCCCTGATGAACTCAATTACTTCTATGCCTGATTCAACCACAAGGACAAGCAAGGACCACCACTGTGCTTTCCATGTCCCCTGATGATCCTCCACTGTCAATATCTGAGGATGATATGTGGGCTGCCTTCAGGAGAATGAATACAAGGTAAGCATCTGGTTTGGATGGAGTACCCAGCCAGGTATTAAAACTTTGTGCTGACCAACATATTCACGGATATCTTCAACTTCTCACTCCAGCAGGGTGTTTCAAATGGGTGTCAAACGTACCAGTGTCCAAGAAAAGTGTGGTAACCTACCTAAATGACTATTGACCAGGGGCACTCACATCAACAATGATGAAGTGTTTTGAAATGCTGGGGTTGAAGCATATTAGCTTCTGTCTGAATGACAACATGAATCCAATCCAATATGCCTATTGTAGCAATGGTTCTAATGCAGATGCCATCTCACTGGCTCTACACAAAGCCCTGGAACACCTGAAAAGCAATGATGAATACATTAGGAAGCCCTTTATCAACTACAGTTTGACATTTAACACCATCTTCCCCTCAAAGTTCACCAGCAAACACCAAGTCCTGAGACTCAACACCCAACTATGCGATTGCATCTTTAATTTCCTCACCTCCAGACCACAATCAGTAAGGATTGGTAAGAACATCTCCTACACAATCTCCATCAGTACCAGACTGCCACAGGGCTACATTCTTAGCTCCCTGATCTACTCAGTTTATACTAATGACTGTGATGCTCAGTACAAAACTCCACCATTTAAAATCTCGCTGACAATAACACAGTAGTGGATTGTATAAATAGGGATGATGAGTCACTGTACAGAAGGGAGATTGAAAACTTAATGCATCAATATCACTAAGGAGCTGGTTGTTGACTTCAGGAAGGAAAAGCAAGGGGTCTGTGACCCAGTGATCATTGGGGGATCAGAGGTGGAGAGGTTAAGCAAAACTTGGGAGTCACTATCTCAGAGCATCTTTCCTGGACCCAGCACACTAATGGCACCTTGAAGAAAGCACGTCAGCACTTCTACTTCCTCAGGGTTTGCAGAGATTTGGTGTGACATCAGAAACCTTGGCAAATTCTACAGATGTGTGCTGAATGGCTGCATCATGGTCTGGTATGGGGACATTACTGTCCCCAAGTGTAAAGCCCTGCAGAAGGTGATGGATACAGCCCAGGACACCACAGACAAACCTCTTCACACCATCAAGAACATCTACAGGGAACATTGCTTTCAAAGAGCAGAAGCAATCGTCAAGGATCCACATCACCCAACACATAATCTGTTCTCACTGCTACCATTAGGAAAGAGGTCTAGGTGCCACAAGACTCACACCACCAGGTTCAGGAACAGCTGCTACCCCTCCACCATCAGACTCCTCAACAACAAATTCAATCAGGGACTCGCTGAAGGACTCTATTTGTGCACTTTATTGTGGTTTTTTTTTAACCCTCTCTGTATTGCAGTCCGTTTTAACATTTATTTATTTACGTGTCCATTGTGTACAGCTTTTTACACTATCAGTAAGTGGTAATTCTGCCTGGCCCACAGGGAAAAACAAATCTCAGGTTGTATGCAGTGTCAGGTTTGCACTTTGACAATAAATCTGAATCTGAAATGTATCCTCCTTGTGTTTTCAATGTCCATAAGAGAATATTGTATTTCAAATTTGACATGACCATCTCAAAACATTCATTTAGCTTTTAGTCTTTTGACGTTCTGGATGTTGGAATACAATTGTTACAAGCTTTAATTTTTTGGAATATCTCATGTCCATGCGATTTGCCATGGTTTGATCCCATGTCATTCTACAATTCAGAATTGCCTTCCTTGAGGAATTTCTTGATCATGGACTTACTCAAGGTTTAGCAGCTAGCTAGGATTAATGAGTATGGGAGCAGAGACTTGAAAATATAATTTTCCTCCATTTATTTGAGATAAATGGTTCTGGTTGTGTTGGTCACAGCTGAGTAGATAGCATTCATACCTCTGAGGTTGAAATATGTGAGTTTTGAAGTTCCTCGTCATGCCTGGATCACATAATCCAGTAAAAAGTATTGTAGAAATGCTACATTATGAGAAATGCTGGTGTGCTCTTTCGAATACATGCTTGGGATTTATCTCTGTTGAGCTGCCGATATTTACAACTTGATTTGTAAAAATGGTTATCTCTCCATGGCCATTCCACTAGTTGGGTGACCTCTGAGTGACTTGTCTGTCACATTTCCACATTTCAATTATTTGTGAAGTAATGTGTGGTCAGAAAAAAAAGTGCATTGTGAATGATGGTGCTTTTATTTTATCCGATGCTCTACATAAAATATAGCAGAGCTTATATTTTTTGAAACTTTTTAGTTTGATTCTTTCATCCTTTTATTAAATGTCATAATTTAACCTTTCTGTTGCTCAGCAATGTCTGTTTCGTTTGATACAATTTCATGAAGATGAACATTACCAACCAAACTTTAGAATCAAAATTCTTATTGTACCTTACAAAGTCATGAGAAGTTTTCAGCTTTATCTATTGTTTTGAACATTAGGGTGAGCCTGGAATGAAAGGAGCCCCTGGCTTGCCTGGACCACCAGGACCTATTGTAAGTTCACCACTGACCTTTCCGTGTCTCTTTTTGAGTATTACCATTGGCCATGGATCTCTACACAACTTGAGTTCCTTTGTAAATCTTTTTGAGTGAACTTGCTCCTAATTATGTGCAAGTTCCATTTAAAAAAAAAGTTGGAAGACCCTAAACTTGAATTGTTATGACTTTATTCGATCCAGCCTAAATGTTTGATCTCCCATAACTGAGTGGCATCTTGATTCCTATTTTCTGTAATCATGTGTAACATCTTCTTGCCTTCTGCATTCTTGATCAAGTCTGAGCAAAAACTGAATTGCAGAAAAAAATGAGTGTGAAACAAGGTTGTAGATTACATTTTCATTTTGAAGTATCTTGTACAATACAAATGACTGAATATTGATTCTCTGCAAAGGGCCCACCAGGAACAGTAGGAGATGGAAGTGGAGAAGTTGTGGTAAGTGCACAAAATGTCTAAAGGTTAAACTTTATACAAAATGGTACTCAATGTGGCATTTGTCTGATGTCAAAGGCATCTAAAAACATAACCACATGATCAAGTACCTCCTCACCATCTACTTAATCCAGCATTTTGGCACAGAAATGTGCCCTCCATGACATTATCTTCCTCCAGGTTAGTTTAAGTTTTATGGAAACGTAAGAGATGAATCTGGAGCAGAAAACATACTACTGGAGGAAATCAATGGGTCAGGTAGCACTTGTAGGGCAGAAAAGCAATTGTCATTGTTTCAGGTTGAGACCCTGGATCAGGTTTTAGCTCTCCCTTCCATCATTTATTTACCCTGGGATTTCTTGCTCCTGGTTTTATCTTTCCAAACTTGGTTTCCATTAGCTCCACTTGTACATGTTTCCAAATGCAACTTGCACTCTACTGATGAAAAATAAAATCAAAATGTTAAAATAAAAAAAAATAGCCCAGCAGATTGAAAAGGAGGAAGTTGAAAAATTTTTGGATGGGTGTAACTTGAACAACCGTTAAGAGTTTGACACTATCCAGGACATGAGTTGTCACATCCACTACCCTTAACATTAACTTTATCCACCACCTCAAGGGTCTATGTCTGCGCTTTATCCACCACCTCAAGGGTCTATGTCTGCGGTGTTATCCACCTACAGAATGCACTTCATTTCCTTCCTGAGTAACTCACAGTAGCACCTGTGAGCTGCAGAGCTCAGCCCACGAGGGCAGGCACCGCAGGAGGACACTGCCCTCTGTAGGTTCTGTCGGCATTTTCTATTCATCAAAGCTGGCTCTTTAAGTTCTAGAATTCCACACCCAGCAAAATTTAGGAAGTATCTTCACCAGAAGGACAACAATAATGAGGTTATTGTCATGCACATTGTACAATGTCCTTATATGCTCTGAAATTCTTACTTGCTGCA
This sequence comes from Narcine bancroftii, assembly GCF_036971445.1. Lineage (NCBI taxonomy): Eukaryota > Metazoa > Chordata > Chondrichthyes > Torpediniformes > Narcinidae > Narcine > Narcine bancroftii. The sequence continues at coordinate 345,856,366 of NC_091470.1, forward strand.
GGTAAACAGATGTTTTGTTGAAGCAAATACAATAAGAACCAAAAACACAACATACTAAATGGAATTAAAAAGAGAGTAAACACATAACAATCCAGAAAATAAATATTCAGAGGACTGCAATGATCTAAGAGAAAGACTCTCTACTTCCTGCAGGGTACTTAGAGATGTACAACACCTGCTGATCTTGCCAGTGCTGCACACACACTCTGCAAATGAATAGACTAATGGGCATAAACTATCTTTACTGCATCTCTTCTGAACTTTCTATGGTTTCACCAGGGAAGATGAAATGACATGGACTTGCACCAATTATGTTGCACCTGAATACTGCCAGTGATTCAGTGATTGGCATTTGTCATTTGGGCCACTCTATTTCGTTGGTTGGTTCACACAGTTATCATTCTATTGGTCTGCTGGAAGGAGGCGAGATTGGAAGATCCCCTTCAGCATTGTAACTTGAATTTAATAAAATAATCTCAAAAGTATGATAAAAATAACTTACAAGAACATTTTTTTGTGTATTTGAATGCTTTTCTTTTGTATTTTTGGGCAATTAAATGAGGAGGGTCTTTGTTTTGTTTCTCAGTGTACAGTATCTTGTCCTGCAGGCCCGGCCGGGCCCCCTGGGCTCCCAGGATTTAAGGTAAACAACTGGCATTCATATTGTCTGACTCCAAATTTTAATGAGGACTGAATCCTGTCACATGAGAATTCATTGTCACCTCTCGCAGCCACTTGCCATTCTTCATGATTTGAGTAGAGGATCTGTTTATTTGGTGCCATCAGCTGGAGAGGTGTATTGAAATGGAGAGAGAGAAAGACTTGATTGTTCTTTGAACTGTGCTGTGGAATCTTTGACAGCAGTAGCCTAAATTAGGAGCTTAGGTCCTGGATTCAATGTTGAAAACCTGACTTCCTGACTCACAAATGTGAGTATTGTCATCTGAACCAAGCAGCCATATAGAGGTTTACCTTGATGCTGCGTTGACTGATTTTTGTTTGTCAATGTTATTAATTTTTTAAAATTCTGAGATATAGCACAGTAACAAATCCTTCTTTTCATGATACCACACTGCCCAAATAAACTCACGTGACCAATGAACCTACTAACCCATATATCTTTGGAATGTGGGAAGAAATCTATGCTGATATGGGGAGAAGGTGCAAACACCTTACAAACAGTGCCGGATTCTAAAATGGATCATTGCCATTGTAATAGCATTATTATTAACTGCACTATCTATGCTGCCCTCTATGTGGGGGTTTGGAGAGGTAAATGATCATCTATGTTTTGTCTCCTTGCAGGTTTGTGGCTACACAATACACTGCTGTGTTTCAGTGATCAAAGGTTCGATAGAAACACAGAAATGGGTCAATTTATCCACCAAAATGTCTATGTTGAATTTCAAGAACCCATTATTCACTCTGACCCATTTTATTCTTGTATTGTCATCAGATTTTACTACTCACCTACATGCTGGGTATTTTATAATGGCCTATTTTCTTACACCATGCCCATACTTGAGGTTTGAGAAGAATCTGGAGCATCTCGAGGAAGTCCATGTGGTCACAGAGAGAATGTTCAAAGCCCACGTACTCTCATTCTCGTGCACACTGACTCTCATGCGTGCTCTCACTCTCTTGCATTCTCTCTCACGCCTACACGTGTCCTTGTGCACCTTCTCTCTCTCTCTCTCTCACACACACACACACACACACACACACACACACACACACACACACACACACACACACACACACACACACACACACACACACACACACACACACACACACACACACACACACACATCTCCCCCCTCTCCCACTCTTCACAGGAGCTGTGAGATGGTAGCTCTTCCACCTGCATCACTCTATCATTCCAGATCCTTTCTACCTCTGCCTTTAATCTTGATTCACCACAAATTAACATGTGTATGGTTCCAATTCTCTCATGAAAGGTTGTTTGGTTCAAAGGGCCATGGCTGGGCTCTGTTAAGAAGAGAATTGTTCTTGTGCCTCACTTTCTATGATGATTCATTTCATTTCCCTCCACATGTTACATGAGGCCAATACCCTGTTGATGCTTAAACTAGCCACTTATTTTCTTATAGGGTCAAAAGGGCCAAAAAGGGATTGCTGGAGCTGGAGGCAAGGAGGGTCTGAAGGTATGTGACCAGAGCCAATTTTCCGCCTAGTAATTAAGTACATTTCTCCTTTGAAGATTATGCCAGATCCTATTCCCTGCTCTTATAGCTCTGAAAATTGAGTCTCCTTAAATACTTATCTATCTCTTTTTGAAAGGTCATTTTAGAAGCACCTTTTTACTGACCATATGCTCCGATCCTAACCATTACTGCTTTAAAAACTTCTCTTTTTGTTCAGTGCTTCAGATGTCCCCTTGTTCTCAAACCATCCAATCAATGGGAACGTGGAAATAGAAACATAGAAGCAAGAGGGTCTTCAGATCTGCTCCTCCATTCATTCTACTCTCATTTCCACACCACATTCTTGTTCTCTACCCAAGCCCCTTTAATACTCTTTGCATCTGGGGCTTTGCTTCATAGATATACTTGAGCATGGCTTCCTCAGGTGTAAATTTCGCAAGTTCTCCAAATTCAGGTGATAGGAAATATCTTCACTCGTGGTCTTGAAAGTTTTGCCTGTTCTCCTCCATCACTGGGCTTCTGTATTTATTGGGTGATTAATTGATCTAATCTCTCCTCATATGGTAGTCCTGCCACCCAAGAATTAGCCTGGTGAACATTGGCTGCACTCAGTCTATGGAAAATCAATCAGTTTCTGACAATGGAGGCAAAAACTATACATAACATCTTGGGATATAGTTTCTTAAAGCCCTGTATAACTTAGTAAGATATGTTTATTCCTGCCCTCAAATTTATTTCATTTGAAGGCCAATGTGGTATCTGCCTCCTGAACTGCTTGATACACCTGCATTTTTCTTTCTTTGTGTGCCTGATGTTGATCATTCAACACATTCCAATCTTGCACAGCCTGAATAACACATCACCATTCTGTTTTTCACACTAAAGCTGATAATTTCATATCTATCCACATTTTACTAGCACCTTGCATTACCCTCCCCCCCCCCTCCCATTTGCTGTAGATGTCCGCATCCTCTTCACATTTCAGAATTATACCAGTTTCATGTTATTGGTAAACTTTTAATTTTTTTTTGCTCAGAAAAATATCCAAGACCGAAGTGCTTTTGCCATTGAGGTTGGGTGAGACAAGGACCAGAGGACATGTGTTGAGGCTGGCGCTGAGAGCAAAATTGTTGCCTGGCAACACACAATTTAATTCTTAATTTCCACCCTATATTCTGACTCATCATTCTGACTCAGTATTTGGCCAACACCGAGTTAAGAAGCATGCTACCAGAGTAATTGAACTCAACTTTTCTCATTTTGTGTTATTAAAAACCTGAATCCTTCTCCAATATTATTGCAGATCTTTCATTCAAGTGTAAACTTTGGAAAATCTAGGAGCTAGATTTGCCCAGTGTAGTATTTGGCATTGCAGGAGGGTCAGATTCTGTTTTCACTAATATCATATGTAGACAGTTTTAAGAAATCGCCATTTGATTTCATGCAAACATACAATAAGGAAAGTCAGTCTCATTGGAGCTTGTTTTGAAAAGTACAGAGCATAAATCAGTGAACAAAACAAGAAGCTGACAGATATTAGCAGCTCAGTACCACACAAAGGAGTTTTGACAGCTCAGATTACTGATGGAGCTTTTTCATCAGCGTTATCAGCAATAAATGACCTTCAGTAACCATGCCCAAGACTGCAAAGCTGAATTTATTCAGTACATAAATTCATTCATGTAATTGCTTTGAAAAAACAGGGAGATCGCGGTTCTCTTGGGCCACAAGGTATCAGAGGGCTTCCTGGATCAGAGGTAAGTATGCAATATCTTCTAATTGACCCAGAGATTTTCTGAATCTCAAAAAAGAAAATGTCCTTTATCCTCATAAATACATTCTGTGATGTTTCTTGAGAGGATAAGATTATCTAAGATTGCAACAGGATCGCGATGAACCAAGAAAGTGGGCCAAGGAATGGAAGATGGAATTTAACATTGACAAGTGCAAGGAGTAATTTTGGTAGGTTAAAACAGGGATGGACTTCCACAGTGAATGGCAGAGCCTTGGAGAGTTTTGTGGAACAAAGATATTTGGAGGTACAGCACATAGTTCCCTGAAATTGGTGATGCAGGTAGACAGGGTAATGAAGAAGGTGTTTGGCATGTGTGTCTTCAGTGACATCATGTTACAACTGGACAAGACTTTGGTGGCACCACGCTTGGAGTATTGTGCACAGTTTTGGTCACCCAGCTGTAGGAAAGATAGCAGTAAGATGTAAAGGATACAGAAAAAAAATCACAAAAGTCTTACAGTGACTGATAAGCTAGAATTATGAGGTGAGGCTAAATAGGCTGGGATGTTGTGGTATCATAGGTGGATAGGGTCATGGCACGTTGGCTTTCAAAAATTAAAGTACTGAGTATAAGAGTTGAGGTGTCATGTTAAAGTTGTATAAGACATTTGTGAGGCCAAATTTGGAGTTCCATCTGTAGCTTTGGTCACACATCAACAGGAAAGATATCAATGAAATTAAAAGAATGCAGAGAAAATTTACAAGGATGTTGCTTGAATTTGAGGAGCTGAATTATAGGGAAAGGTTGAATCGATTTGGATTTTATTCCGTTGAATGTCAGAGAATGGGGGGGGGGGGGGAGATTTGGTAGAGATATACAAAATTATGAGTGTAGAGTAACTTCAAGTAGGCTTTTTCCACTGAGATTGGGTGAGGCAAGGACTAGAAGATGTGGGTTAAGGGTGAATGGTGAATTATTCAAGGGAAAATTAGGGGAAATTTTTCACAGAGGTGGGTGAGAGTGGAATGAGCTGACATTGGATGTGGTGGATTGGGTCCACCACAATGTTTTAAAGAAATTTGGAGATATATGGATAGGAGGGTATGGAGGACTGTGGTCCTGTTACAGGACTATTGGACTAGGTGGAATAATAGTTTGGCACAGACTAAATGGGATGCAGGGCCTGTTTCTGTGCTGTAATGTTCCGTGGTGCCAGAAGCATCTTTGTCAATGCAAGGTAGTGGAAATGACAGAAATTAGAAAGAAGAATGCACCTATATAATTCTTACAACAGATTTCAGGGGCAGCTCAGTAAGTTCTTCAGAAGAAAATTTGTTTTTGGCCCAACCGATCCTGTGGCTTGGAGAAACACAGAAACTGCAGATATTGATGCAAGCAAAGAATTGCTGGAAAAACTCTACAGATCAGTCAGCACTGAGGAATAGAAATCATTAGTCTTTAACAAGACACTGTGATGTGTCGGTGATGATCCTGAGGCTTGTTCCCTCATTCATTTTCACCCTTTTTAAAGTATCTATCCATCCCTCATTGTCTTTATAGGAATCTGTTCCAATTCTCCAACAACAGCACCTTAAGCTGTGCACCATCGTTTCAGATGCAGATTGTGAAAAACATTGAAATTATTTTGTTGCAGAATTTGGGATAGGGTCACCAGTTTTCATCCCCACCACAATTCTATATCTGGAGTAGTAACCTGAATCTAGGCATTTTGTTCTTAACCTTTTGGGGTTCTCATTCTTACAGGGTTCTCGTGGATCCAGAGGATTCCCTGGTACACCAGGAAATAAAGGGAGCAAAGTGAGTATCAATTTATCCTTCTGCAATATATAATATAATTTGTCATTTTATTTTTGTAACACCTGCAAGAAAAGATTTCTGATTCTTTACATCATCATTGCAATGCACTTAATTATATTTTTGGAATGAGATTTTAATGCTTCACTTAATGATCTTTGACTGTGATATTTTTCCCAGCCAATTTCCTTTTCCTGTGCTCACTCCAACATAAGTTTTACTTCATTCTCCTTCAATGCTTGTCCTCTCCATTTCAAAGGGAAGGTTCTCTGTGTTCCCATTGTGATGTCTCAACACACCACACATTTCCTCAGTGATTTATAATAGTTTCCAACTTGAGCTCTAAAGATTATATCCTTCCACTACCATTCTATTTCTATATCTGTTACATGGTCCTTTTTGATAGCATCATGCTGGAAGATTACATTAATATTTATATACTTCTCCACAAGTCTTTTTTTTCCAAATCACCTTCAAGGTTTTCACACTGCCTATAACAATGACTGGATTTTAAACAATGGTAAGAAGTTGTACAAGATATTGATGGAGTCAAATCTGGATTATGGTGTGCAGTTTTGTCACCTCGCTACAGGAAAGGTATGAATAAGATTAAAAGATTTACAAGGATGTTGCCAAGATTGGAGGAACTGAGTTAAAGGGAAAGGTTAAACAGGTTAGGACTTTATTCCCTGGAGTGCAGAAAAATGAGGGGAGATTTGATAATAGTACACAAAATTATGATGTGTATAGATAGAGTAAATGCGAGTAAGGTTTTACCACTGAGATTAGATGAGATGATAACTAAAGGACATGGTTTAAGTGTGAAAGGTAAGATGTTTAAAGGGAGCATTAGGGGGATTGTGGAACGAGCTGCCAATGGAGTTGGTGGATGTGGGTTCAATTTTGGCATTGAAGAAAACATTGGATAGGTAAATGGATGGGAGGTGAATGGAGGGCAATGTTCTGGATGCAGCTCAATGAGACTGGGCAGACTAATAGTATGGCACAGACCGGATGGGGCTTGTTTTGGTGTTGTTGTGTTCTATGGTTCTAAATAAAGTGTTGATATTGACTTTCGCTCAACATCAGTTACATTTTAGATGCAGTTAATCAAGAGATTGAGAGCTTTAGAATCAAAATTATTCAATAATTCCTTTTATTTTACAGATGATTTAAAAAAAAAATCATTGCTTCCCATGTGCAATTTCTCAATTCAACAAAATAAATCCCCATTTTTAACCCATTTGCTGTGTGTGTAAATGAAGATTCGTATTGGATCTTGCCAATTTGGTGGGCACTCTGCAGTCCACTTGACATTGTACACATTAAAAGCCATGTTGCCCTAATAAAAAACTTGCTTAAGGTCCAGGTTCTGTTAGCAGACACAAGATCAAAGGTGTGTGATAGTGTTGAATTATTTAGAGCGGCTAACTGCCCTGAACTAATGGGAAGATTTTTTTGAACTTTTTTTTTCTTCTCATTATTATTTTATTGTCAAATCCAAAAATCTGTCCAGGGATAATTGAAAACCATTTACGCTTTGTATGGGTGTGACTTAGAGCCAGTATTGTGCATCCTGCTGTTGGTTACCATCAAGATAAAGCTTGATGGACTGAAGGAGTATTAAAATTCAAGCTTTAACACAGGCTTCATATCTTCTTTAACAAGTTTCTCCTTTGCATCTTATTACTCTTACAATAATGAGGTTATGTGGCACTTTGCAACATAAAGAACACATAAAATTGAATTCATAAACCGCTCCAAAGTAAGAGGCATCAAGGTTCTGTACTTCTGAAGTAATTTTGACAGCAGAAAAGGTAAAGTCTAAAACTTAATATTTAAGTGTGGTTTTGCTTTCAGGGCAACCCAGGATTTAATGGTTTGCCTGGGCCCCCAGGCCTACCTGGGCCAACTGTAAGTTTTCAATCATTTTATTTCCTTTAATTAAAGGTGCATAAGAGTTTTTTTCCAGGTCAGTTAGAAGGTTGAAACAAAGACCAATAGAAAGTGTTGATTTCCATCCTTTGCTACAGACCTATTGCTGAGAGGTGCAAAGAGCCTGGGTTGCACTTCATCGACAGTCACAGATGCACTGACACTCTACATCACAAATGGTCTCAGATCTGATTGACGAAGGCTATTCAGTCACATGAGGCTGAACTCACAGTAAATTGTTTTGAAAGGCGAAATACTGATGCACTGTAAATAATTTGGTAAAAGCACCAACTGGATTAGTGCAGGATTAACTGGTCATTTGCAGTATTGGAATTGACAGGATGAATGGCACCCTCTTTGTCTTTTCGGGAAATTCACCTGGCTAACACAGGATGTATTAACCCGCATAGCCTCGGTGTATTATTTGGCAAATATGACATGTGCCCAAAAGGGCAGATTGTAGCTTGGCCAGTTATGGGATATTTAAGTGGATTTCCATTTGAAATCCACTGAAAGGATATCCCTTCTCACAGTGTTGCATTTGAATGTTGGCATGGATTATTTAATGTTGGGCAACAAGGTAAGCCTACATTCAGGAGTGATTTGATCTCAGAATGGAGTGCCAGCCTTTCCGATTGTAGTAGGCTAGTAGGTCCTCACGAGGGGCTCTGATGGGAATATGTGTGCCAACGATGGTACCAGCACACATTGGATACCCCCATTCTGAAAATCAGTCCATTCTCAAGAGAGTGGTGGTAGAATGGAATGATCTTCCAGAATAGATAGTTGCGGCAGGGTCCTCTCTGTCATTGAAGAGAAGGTTGGATGTGTACATGGATATGAAGGGGTTGGAGGATATGGGCGGAGTGTGGGAGGAGGAAACTAGTGGAGTGGTTTGTGTTAACCGGCATGGACTCGAAAGGCCGATATGGCCTGTTCCCGTGCTGTAAAGTGTTATATGGTCTCTTGAAGTCGGGCATAACGGCCCGCATAACAAAAGTGGGTGTCCCACACACAGGTACCTTCTTGTGTAACAATCCCTCCTTCCCCGCGCGCTGTCCCTGTCTGTTGGCTGTGCAACAGGGCCAGTGCCATTTTGGGGTCACTGGTCCTTATGCTGCCCTTGCTGTTTGTCTGCCGGTTCGTTTGCTAGGGCCAGTGCCACTGCTGGCTTTTGGTTACTCTCCCTGCCTGGAGCACCAGCCTGATCGCTGCCGCGGCGGGCTGCCACAATATTATACATCAAAATGTTTAAAGATATCCAGCTAGTTTGTAAATCAGCATTGCTCAGAAGTGATAAAAAAGAATACCATCAATAAATCTTCTTCATTTTAGGGCCCTGAAGGTGCAAGAGGTGGAATCGGAGAACAAGGCATCAATGGCGCCAAAGTAAATATTTTTTCTTTTTCATGTTGCTTATGTACAAATTATACTCTGTATCATTCATTGCTTTATCAGATTTTTTTTTCCCTCTAGAGAATAGTGAATACAAGTGACAATGGAAATTTAAAATAAATTTGAAAGGCTGCTTGAAGAAACATTCTCTCAGATCCTGATCTTTTGATGTGCATACATTAAATGATATCACTGCCAGATCCTCCTGCTTTTGGAGGATATTGTGATAGATGAGCAGTTTCATTGTTTTTCAACATTCAGACTCCAAAGAAATCCTGAAATAGCAAGAATGGCAGTTTTGGTGAGATTTTTTGCTTCCTAATTTGAAGCAAGGTGGAGGATAAGCTTCACAGATGTTCGAAGGAACTTGACAGAAAATGAAGATTAAATTGAGATTAAAGTGACAAATTAAGGCCTCTGGTAGCTACAGGTTTCCATGTTTTTAATACTTCTTTAGCCAGAGGGTTGTGGAATTCGTTGCCACATATGGCTGTGGAGGCCCGATCTTTGGGGAATTTGAGGAGGAGATTGATAGGTATCTAATTAGTCAGGGTATCAAGGGATATGGGGAAAAGGCCGGAAATTGGAACTAGATGTGAGAATGGTTTAGCTCAGGTTGGAGTGGTGGAGCAGACTCGATGGGCTGAATGACCTACTTCCGTTCCTTGATCTTGTGATCTTAACAGTAATTCTTATCTTTCCAGGGTCCAGAGGGACCTCGTGGGCCCTATGGGCCTCCAGGACCCAAAGGCGAACCTGTAAGTATTTCCTCAGCTAACCAAAATACTGAACAGTATATCATTGCCTGTTGAAAATTACATAAATAGTATTCCTATATTCTCTCATCTACTCCAAGCACTATTGTTGAAACTAACCAAAGGTTCCTTTCATTGTCATGTAATACATAAAAATGTAATGCACATAATATACTTCAACTTTTGTCTGCTGTAAGGCAAACAAAAAGTCACCATGAGCATTCCCAGCACCCCTCAAAAATAGGAGAAAGAGAAGCAAAAAAGAAACAAACTAAACATGTACTGTCAAGACTAACTTGTCATGTACTATTGATATAAAAGACCGCAGATTAAGAACTGTTCTGTGAAAGAGTGATGAAGGTGAACCCAAAGATCAAGGGAGCTAGGAAATGGATTTCATCATACTAAAGTGGAAAAATGTTGCATCTATGTAGCGCAGTGTAGTGGTTAGAACTGCTGGAGGTATATGATGGGTAGTATCCTGGAAGCAGTCAAAAGAAGACAACTAAGCCACCACCACATAAGACTGACACTGCTGAGATTCAGAGACAGGATGAAGCCCACATCAGACACAGCAGAACGCAATAGTGATGGAACACACCACATGCCAGTTCACTCAGGTTCATGTCAGAAGATGACCAGGTCAGGGCAAGGGGCACAAGGGCAAATCTGGAGAGATATTCAGTTGACACAAGTATCTCACCAACTTTATGTCCAGGTTCACAGTGAATAAAATATAAATGGAAAACACTGGAAATATTCAGCAGGTTTGACATCATCTGTTGAATGAACAGCAGTTAATGCTTGAAGACTTTTCCCTCTAGTTTTCATTTTTCAAAATCTGATTAGGCTTGTGTAATATTGGGTGCATAATCCTTCCTCGCATGTGGTCAAATGCTCTTTGTTTATACTGCAACATTCATTTTAAAAATTAATTCAGAAATACAGTATGGTAACAGGCCCATCCAGCCTGTGCTACCCAAATATACAAATTAACCTACAGACCCTGTACATTTATGGTTGCTGGGAGGAAACCAGGACACCTGGAGGAAAGCCACACAGACACGTGGAGAATGTAGAAACTCCTTATAGACAGCGCTAGGTTGGATCCCAGGTCGCTGGTGCTGCAGTAGCATTGCGCTAACTCCTATACTAACCATGCTGCCCTGGACAAATAGCAGAGGTCATGGGAATGCACTTGCTGCACCACTGCTTATTTAGAGGGAAGCTTCTGGAAAATCTCTACAAAGAACTTGCTCGCCTTATCTTTCGTCTCCCCTTTCCAGTTTTTAAATTTATCCCCTCCCTTCCCCTTATCCACCAAGCCCTCCCTCCTCCCCCTCATTGCTGTTGTCCCCTCCCTCCCCTCTCTCCGGTCTTTGTCACCCCCCCCCTCTCCCCGAACCTTTTTTATTCAGACACCTGCCAGCATTTTCTCATACCTTGACGAAGGGCTCAATTCCAAAGCTTTGGTTATGTATTTTTACCTTTGCTACATAAGGAACACTGTTTGACCTGATGAGCTTCTCCAGCATTTTGTGTTTTTATTGTTTCCCTGAAATTTCTTTTAAAATAAAGTACTTCCTGGATGTCCCCTGGTATCCTAGAGAATGACACTGAAATGTAGCTGTACTTCGCGAATGTGTCAGCAAACTTCCAAAGGGAGATTGTTGCAAAGCGAAAGTTTTGAAAGACAAAAGCAAACACAGCAACAATTGATTTATTTTTCATCTGCCTTATTTTAGGGTCATCCTGGGCCTGCTGGACGAGATGGGAGTCCTGGTGCTGATGGCATGAAGGTACTGGCTCATCAACAGCTCTTAATACTGCTGTTTTTGTGTGATGGATACAAAATTAAATTGCAGCGACAGTTACATCATATTCATTTTGAGAGGATGCCCTTTTAATGGTGTGTTAATAATAACCGAGCAATCTCATTAGCATTGAAAGCAACGCATCTCTTCCCTTCAAGATGTGATAGTCATTAAAATTAGGAAAGCATCAGTTTTCTCAGTGATTTTAAGGCAACGGAGTTGCTCAGGATGGCATCAAAGGAATTGAAAGAAAATGTGTGATGTGAACTTCAAAAAAGGTAAAGTAATTAAGAGTGAGGAATTTACATGCCAAATATTGAAAGGATCAAGTGGATGTAGAGATGATATTTCCAGTGGTTAGAGAGACTAAGGCACAACCTCAGAATAAGGGAATGTCCCTTTAGAACAAAGATGAGGGGACAGTTCTTCAGTCAGGGACTGGTGAATCTGTGGAACTCAATGCCACAAATGTCCAACTCCTTGGGTATGTTTGAATCAGGTGGTGTCAAAGGTTATAGGGGGAAGGCAGGAGAATGGAGTTGAGAAGATAAATATAATGGCCATGATTAGAATGGTGGAGCACATTCAATGGGCCAAATGGTTTTATTCTGCTCCTCCATTTTATTGTCTAATGGGATTAGCCTTTAGTTTGAAGCTCTATCTATGAGCAAGAGTATTGGCTGGTACTGCCTCAAAGTTGATTGCATTGGGTTCAACGAATCATGAAATGTCATTACATTCACATTTTGCTCTTTGAACCTGTGGTGATATGTAATTACACCACTAGGTCACCATGGGTCATCCCGGTTACTTTGTATAGAAAGCAGCCCAGAGCTATAGTCTAGCCATCAAGGTTCATCTTGCAGAGAGACAAGACCTCTTAGTGTACATATTAGTTTATTAAAGCAGTCTTAAACTTGCACTGCTGTTGTGGTTATTGTCAGTACAGAACCTGAGGTGATTTTCTCTCTCATGTTGTTCTTTCTCATTCATGGTGTCTGCACATCATAGGAAAATCAACATTCAACGGGCTGTTCCCTTTCACATGTCCTCCTGATGGAGGACCTCCGTTTTCTTCAGGCTGACTTCCAGGCCAAACATTTTGGCAGTTTCCGCAAAACAGGACATCAAGCGCTGAAGAGCTGGCTCTGAATGGGCAACTAAAGCAGCATCGTCTGCAAAGAGTAGTTCACGGACAAGTTTCTCTTGTGTCTTGGTGTGAGCTTGCAGGCGCCTCAGATTGAAGAGACTGCCATCCGTGCGGTACCGGATGTAAACAGCATCTTCATTGTTGAGGTCTTTCATGGCTTGGTTCAGCATCATGCTGAAGAAGATTGAAAAGAGGGTTGGTGCGAGAACACAGCCTTGCTTCACGCCATTGTTAATGGAGAAGGGTTCAGAGAGCTCATTGCTGTATCTGACCCGACCTTGTTGGTTTTCGTGCAGTTGGATAATCATGTTGAGGAACTTTGGGGGGCATCCGATGTGCTCTAGTATTTGCCAAAGCCCTTTCCTGCTCACGGTGTCGAAGGGTTTGGTGAGGTCAACAAAGGTGATGTAGAGTCCTTTGTTTTGTATTAACAGTTCTATTCTATTGTTATCTACCTATAGCAGGCAAATTTAAAACTGGCCAATCGTGTTGAGATAATAGCCATGAAATTTTCCTATAAATCCTCATTTATTTTTTAATACAGGGTGACGCTGGAATACCAGGCCGAATGGGAGAAGCTGGAGTTCGAGGTTTACCTGTAAGTATTTCAGTTGCAATTAAAAGTAAATTTACAGAGGAAAATTTTATTTACTTCAAAAAACACGTTCCTGTATAAATTCTATTCTCACTTTGAACTATGATTATGACGTGATTAATTATTTGAAATGCGCTAATGATATATTTGAGAGAGATGACTAAATGCATTTTTTAAAACTTCAGAAAACTGTATACTTAATTGACAACAGCGTTAGTATATTACAGGGGTGGCCAATCTTTTAATTTTTAATTTAGACATGCAGCATGATAACAGGCTATTTTGGCCCACAAGTCCATACTGGGGGTGTAGGTTAATTGTGGGCTTGTGGGCCGAAATAGCCTGTTACCATACTGTATGTCTAAATTAAAAATTAAAACAATTTGGCCACCCCTGGTATATTACATTTGTCATATGTAGCTGTGTCACTGTAGTAATCAAGAATTTAATGGAATCTGTATTTTGTACATGTGTGCATGTCAATAAACTCTTGTCATCAGTAATTGAAGACGTGACCATTTCTGAGTTGGAAGCAGGTACAAATCTTAAAATGTTTGATGGGAATTTAAAAGCCGTTTGACTTCATGATTGTTTGAATTTCCTGGAGCATTAATTCTCATTAATTCCCACAAAAACAAGACATGAAGTTCAGTCATAAATGTGGTTCAATTGATTGTTAGATCAATTAGATCTATTAGAATATTAGATTCTTTAGTTGATCCAGTGAGGATAGTTAGTAATATGTAGTATGCATTTCTTTTCAGGGATTACATGGATCACCAGGACAGAAAGGATCCACTGGGGAAAAGGTAATTGGTGTGGCAGCGCACATTGCGACAAAGGCGAACCTGCTCTGTGTGTAACGGTCATGGCAGCGGAGCAGCTGTGTCAAGATGGTGCTGCTGGGTTTGGGCTCCTTCCCTCGTGGCCGGGGGGATCGCGCATGCCCTCGGCTGTGTCATCGCGTCACAGCCAACACAGAGGCGTTTTTGTGGCTACCCTCTTAAAATGCAGCGCGGGCTTTTGAATTAAATCAGTTGTTGAAAATTAAACCAACCTCAGCTCGTGGTTTCTGTTCAAGTGAGTTCTGTGTAGCTACTGCTACATTGGTTTATTTTTTTCAACATTGAGAAATACCACAAACGTACAAAGGTTGTAGTAATACGATCTTCAAATAATGAAATCCCAGAGCAAGGGAACCACAGAATAAAAGTTGCTGGAACTGCAGAGAAAATCTGACAATTCCTTAAAATGTTCTGAATCTGTCAGCATATTGAGAATATATCCAAAAGATCAGCCTGACATTTCTCTGAAACAATGACATTGGACTGAAAGCAGTGATACATCTGGTTTTGTGAACCTAATGTCAGCACAGGGAAATTTCATGTGTGTTCATATATAAAAAGCAGCAATGAGTTGTTCAGAAAAAGCACAAAACAATATCATTCATGTCCAGGTTAGTTCCAGGGTGAGACAACAAATTGGGAACAAAATTGACTTGGTTGGTGTTAGAGTGATATTGTGGGGTTATTATTTAGATTTGAGATTTGTAACCAGCAGTGTGTCACAGTAATCAGTGCTGAGGCCTTTATTGTTCGTCATACATATATTTTAATATCTAGAAGAGAATATGGATGGCTTGATTACCATAATAGGTTTGCAGGTGGTATATTAGACTATGAAGAAGAATATCTAAGAAGACTACCTGGAGGTTGGTGCCTAGTTGAGTGCTGCGAGGACCTGTTTTGGGACACCTGCTCTTTGTGATTTTTTTTATAAATGACCTGGTTGAAGAGGTGGAAGGATGGGTCAGTAAATTTGTGGATGACACGAAGGTTGGAGGAGTTGTGGGTGGAACTGAAGGTTGTCGAAGGTTACAAGGATATATACAGGATGCAAAGTTGGGCAGTAAAGTGGCAGATGGATTTCAATTTGGATAAGTGTGAGGTGATGCATTTTGGAAGGACAAACCAGAAGGCTGAGTACAAGGTTAATGGTTGGTTATTTAAAAATGTGGATGAACAGAGGAATCTTGGGGTTCAAATCCATATATCCCTCAAGGTCGCCGCACAGGTTGATAGGATAGTTAAGAAGGCCTATGGGATGCTGGGCTTCATTAATAGGGGGATTGAGTTCAGGAGTAGAGAGGTCATGTTACAACTCTACAAACCTCGGGTAAGACCATACTTATTGTGTTCCACTCTGGTCACCTATTTTGGGAAGGACATGGAAGTTATGGAGAGGCTGTAGAGGAGATTTTCCACGATGTTGCCTGGATTGGAAAACAAGTGTTATAAGACAAAGTTAGTGGAGCTGGGACTTTTCACTTTGGAGTGTAGAAGGATGAGAAGAGACCTGATAGAGGTCATGATTATGAGAAGCATAGATATGGTGGACAACCAGCACCTGTTTCCCAGGGCAGGATCAGCAAACACCAGAGGACATATGTACAAAGTAAAGGGAGGGAAGTTTGTGGAGACATCAGGAGTAGTTATTTTTTTTACACAGATAGTTCTGGGTGGCTGGAATGCCTTGCTGGGGATGGTGGTGGAGTATTTAATATTGGGGGTATTTAAGAGACTCTTGGACAGACACATGATGAAAGAAAAATAGAAGGTTATGGGGGTAGTGAGGGTTTCACACTTTTAGGAAGAAGTATATGGGTTGGCACAACATCGAGGGTTGAAGGGCCTGTACTGTGCTGTATTGTTCTATGTTACAACAGGACCAAGGTCAAATGGGAAAGTAGGTAAGGGAATAGCTGATGGAAATTATTTCAAATGAGGGCAAATTAAGCCAGATTAGGTTATGCACAGTGAAAGGCAGGCCCTGAGGTGTGTAATTGAACAGAAAGACCTAGGAGCATGAATACAAAGTTCTGAAAGAGGCCATACAAGTAGTCCGAGTGGTGAAGAAGAGGTTTGGAATGCTTTCTTCCTATGGCCAAGGCATTGAGTATTGGAGTTAGGGTGTCATGTACAACTAGCTAGTTACTCAGGGTATGGTGTGCAGTTCTGGTCACCATGCTGTCGGAAGGTTGTGATTAAGTTTAAGATGGCTGAAATGACTTTGCTTGCACTGGAGGGTTCAAGTTGTAGGTTGAGACTCTTTTCCTTGGAATGAGAAAAGCTGAATGGTTTACAGATATTTATAAAATGACAAAGGGCATAGCCAGGTTAGCTAATCACACTGTTTCCTTTCCCAGGGTAGAGGAATCTAAAATTAGAGGCTACAAGGTAAGTTTGGGAAGATTTAAAGGGGTCATGAAGAGCAACATATATGGAATGAGCTGCCGGAGAAAGTGGTATAGGCAGGTACAATTACAATGTTTAAAACATATTTGGACAGACAGATGGATAGAAAAGATTTAAAGGGATTGTGCAAGTGAGATTAATGTAGAAAGGCAAGTACAAGTTGAGCTGAAAGGGCTATTTCCATGTTATACAACATTATCAATTTATGAATCATTTAATGTTAACAAACACAATTAATGGAACAGAAACTAGAAACAGTGCATCTGTGTGGTAGTAAATTAAAGTGATTTCTATTTGTCCTTGTATCAGCCATGAATTTCAGTCACATAATTAGATGGACATTGAACCACAGATACCACCTCACTTTCTTCTTTTGCACTCATTTATTTATTTCAAAAATCCAATTTCTAGTGATATTTGCACTGCAATTCTCCCGGAAGTCAACAAATTTTGTGATATGTTCATGACAATAAATTCAAATTCTGATTACAGCACAGTATCGACCCTACAGCCCATAATGTTGTACTGAGCTTTACAAACCTACTCCACATCAATCTAACCCTTCCCTCCCTCAGAGCCTGTAACCTTCCATTTTAATAACATCCAGATGTCTATCTTTTAAATGTCCTATTGTATCAGCATCTACCATCATCCCCAACAGTGCACTCCTGGCACCCACCACCTGTACATTATAAAAAAGGAGAGAAACTACTTCTGACATTTCCCCCTAAACTTTCCTCCACTCACCTTAAACAAATATCCTCTGCTAAGTTGAAGAGGGAAACATTTAATAGGAACCTGAGAGGAGGAGGTGGTTGAGGCAGGTACTATTGGATGAATACATGACTAGGATGGGATAGTTCAAAGGGATATGAGGCAAATGGAGACAAGGGTTACTAGTATGAGTTAGAGATTTTGGACTCTATGACTCCATGGTATTGGCCATTGCCATCCTGGAAAAAAAAGTTGCTGGTTATCGACACTATCCATGCCTCCCATAATCTTATTCACCTCAAGTATGTTTCCTCTCATCCTCCATTGCTGCAAATTGAACAATTTATAGTTCATAGGGCATGTTCTCCATTGCAGGCAGCATCCTGCTAAATGTCCATTGCGTCATCAGTAAAGCTTCCAATTCTTTCCTATAACAAGGTGAGCAGAACTGAACACAATACCCTGAATGTGGTCTAACCAAAGTTTTATTGAGCTGCAATATCATCCAGTAGCTCTTGAACTCAATTCCCTGACTAATGAAGGCTAGCAAACCATGTATCTTCCTAACCACCCTATCAAATTATGCATTCTTTCTCAATCTACTTTTTTGTTATTTCCATCGATTGTTTGGTTCTTTAAGTCATGATTCTTTTGGCTTAACCATCTTGTCCACCTGATTTGCCACAGTCATGGAACAATATACCTGAGGCCTCTGGTTTTTCGATCTATAATACTGTACAGAGTCTTGCCATTAACTGTACAAGTCCTAGTTTGGTTTGACTCACCAAAGTTCAGCACCTCACACTTGTCAGAGTTATTTTCCATTTGCCACTCCTTGGCACATTTCCCAACTGATCTACACCTTGTTGTAAACTAGGATATCCTTCCTCACTGTCTACCACATCACTAATTTGCAAATTTACAAATTGTATTAACTACATTAATATAGATGATAAAAAACAGAGGTAAAAGGTAAAAAAAATTAGCTTTAACAAGTAAAACTGGGGATTTTGGCCTTTATTGTGAAGGAGTTAGAATTTAAGAAGAGGGAAGTTTTGTCACAGTTAATGAAGCCATGCTTGGAAGGCAGGAGGTTTTAATCCGCTTACCAAAAAAATGAAATGGTAACTGTCTACATTTAATGACCTAGTGGTGTAATTACATATCACCACAATAACACTGGACCCATTTAAGAGAGATCACTTAGACCTGTATTCCTTGCAGTTTAGAAGGATGAGGAGTAACCTTATTCAAACATTTAAGATCCAAAGAGGGCATGATGTGGGAGATGTGGAGATGTTTTCTGTGATATGATCATATCACAGAACAACATGATCATATCAGAGAAGTTCAAATATCTTTTAAAAATATATTTAATTTAAAATATAATCAACCACGATTACACCAATAATATAATAATACAAATCTATCTTTAAATTTAACATGGTTTAACCCTCTATCCACTCCTAAACCTTACAATAATACACCCCCCCCCCTCCTATCTCTACCCCTACTTACTTAATTAATCCCTAAGAAAAAAAAGAGGAGAAAACCAAAACAAGAATTAATACATCGTGGAATAAGGGAACCCCACTACATCTAGATCAAAGCCTTCAAATTTTCCAATTGAAATAACCTTCACAAAAATATAGCATTTATCTCACAAAGTATGAATTATCTTTTCCAACAGAATGCAACACCTTAATTCTGAATGCCATCTCTGTCAATTCTATCTGATCTTTCCACGTGCTTGCTATACATTTCCTCGCCACTGCTAATGTTAGTCTCAGAAAAGCTATTTGAAATTTATCCAATTTATATACTAAACAAATTCCATTTATATCACCAATTTAAAAAATGTTTGAATCTTAAAAAAAAGTTTAATTTTCAAAATATTCTGTAAACAATCCTTAACCCTAAACCAGAAAGGTTTAACCTTATCACAAGACCATACTCAATATAAAAACATACCTTTCTGTCCATTACATCGAAAACACAAATCAGAAAGAATCAAATTATATATATTTTAAACACTCCGGAGTTAAAAATAATTGATGTATAAAATTATAATTTTCAAGTCTATACTGAACATTTATAATCCTGGGTCTTATAGACCAATTTCATTATTAAATGTTGATTACAAGCTTTTGACTAAGATTCTAGCTAATAGGGTAGCACAATTTCTACCTAAGTTGATTCATATTGATCAAGCAGGCTTTATTAAGGGTATATATTCTGCTGATAATGTAACCTAATTAATTAGTTTAATTAATATTTCCTGGGAGAAATCCAACTTACCAATGGTCTTATCATTAGATGCTGAAAAGGCATTTGATAGGGTGGAATGGTTTTTTTTTTATTTAAAGTGTTGGAAAAATTTTGATTTGGACTAAAGTTTATAAGTTGGATTAAGGTAGTAGATAAACAACCAAAAGCTAGTGTTATGACAAATGGGCTTTTATCTGAATCTTTTAATTTAGAGAAATCTACTAGTCAGGGTTATCCTTTGTCACCAGCATTATTTGTATTAGTGATTGAACCACTGGCACAATTAATAAGACAGGATAGGGATACAAAATGTATTAAAACAGGATTGGATTAGTTTATTTGTGGATGATGTGTTAATTTATTTATCAAAACCTCAAGAGTCATTAAAAGTTTTACAGGAAAAGTTAAAACAATATGGAGAATTAATGGGTATAAAGTGTATTGGAATAAAAGTGAACTTATGCCATTATCTGAAGCTGATTATTCTGTTGTAAAGGAGTAGCACATTTTAAATGAACTGATCAAATTAAATATTTATATATTAAAATAGATAGACATATAAATCATTTAAATGCTTTAAATTATTTGCCATTATTTTCCATAATTAAATGGAAAGACTTGTCAATAACTTTAATTGGTAGAGTGAATTGTATAAAAATGAATGTATTGCCTAGACTTCAGTATTGTTTTCAATCTATTCCTTGTAATATTCCAAAAAAATTTTTAAAGACTTGAATACAGTAGTTAGGAAAATTTTATGGATGGGTAAATTGGCAAGAGTATCTATACGTGAGTTAACATGGAAATATGAATTGGGGGATCATAACTGCCAATTATTTTAAAATTACTCTAAGGCCACTCAGCTATAATTTATTAATAGAATGTTTGATCCTGATAGTACTTTGAATTGGGCAGATATAGAATTAAATAGAATTAGGGTAGAAGTGATCAATTTGTTTATAAATGGAATGCTAAATTGTTAGGTTCTTATAACTTGCCAATTTTATCTCATTTGATAGATGTTTGGGATGGGATAAATAATGAAATTGGTACTCAAGGTAAAATATCTAGATATATTCCTTTGTATCAGAATAAATTTTTACTTTTATGGTTAATAATGACCTTCTTAAGATTTGGGATCAGAAAGGGATTAAGATAGGAAATAATTGCTATGAATTAAGCCGATTTCTTTCATTTGAAAGAATGAAAGGAAGATATCAAGTAGCAACTCAGACCCTTTTTTGTTATTATCAAATTAAATCGATGTGGTATGATTCCTTTGGGAAGAATTTGTTTCTTCCAAAAGAGTCGAAATTTGAAATGATAATTCGTGACGGAGGGAAAAAAGGATTTATATCTGAAATGTATAAATTATTGCATCAGAACATGTCTAAAATTGATTTGCATACATCAAGACTAAAATGGGAGAAAGATTTGGGAGTCGATTTGGATAGAAATCATTGGAAAACTATTTGTAATGAAAGTATAAAATATCTTATATAAAGGAATTTTATGTGGTATTATTTGTATAATATTTGTATTCAATTTTTGTAATAATTATGGTTATGTTTTTAATTTACAATTTATCTGTGATATGTCTATGATATGAGTTGATTTATGTTGTCATTAGTGTACCTTGTGTAAAGGGTTTTTGTTAAACTCAATAAAAATATTTTAAAAAGAAATGTTTTCACTTGTGGGAAAATCTTGAATAAGGGGACATGGGTAGAAGTGGATGGCCATTTAAAACTAATGTTTAGAAATGTCTTCTCTCAGAGGGGGTGAATCGATGAAATTCTCAGTATTTAAGATGGTGATGGAAAAAAATATTTGAAAGATCAAGGAATTGTGGATTTTGAGGAACTGCCACAGAAAAGCAGTTGAGGTGAACTTGGGAAACCATGATGGGACAAGCTTGAAGGTGGTCTACCCCTGCTCCTATTGTATTCTTGTGGTACTTTTGATGGCATAAAACTACTACTTATGTCTGCCTATTTGCCTAATTTCAGGGTGATACTGGTGAGATGGGGGTGATGGGACCTTCTGGAATCCCAGGGGAACCTGTAAGTATTTTATCTATTACCATTAATGTTAAAGCACACAGTCTGTTTCTGATCAGGAAATTTTCTCCTCACTTTCAAGTTTTTAATCTGTTCAGGTTTAGTGCCTGGAAATGACCTTTCACTGTGTCATCCAATTTACATACCTGGAAATTCAGAAGAGAACATGACAAAGGATGTCATGGTATTTGTGGGGAAAATGTCAATAGTTCTTGCATACCTATCTGCAACTGCAAGATTTCCTCAGGAGCAAGAAAGCTCAATGTAGCAAGGAAATGTGGATGATAGTTTCCTGACTGCAGTCTAAATTTCTGGGACTTCCCCATTGTTAATGCTGAACTCCTACAGTATGTCACCTTGCACCATTCAATTCAAGGGAGAACAAATGTGAGGGACATGGATGTACTGTATTTCGGGTTTCAGGAACCTTAATTCTTGGATATTTTAAATATTTGTATTTTAATGTTCTTACATTTTAATATCATTTTAATTGAGTGATTTTAATGGTTTCATTCTGAATATCAGAGACATTCAGATTTTGTTTACAGCTTTTAACATCAGCTAAGCCAGTGAATGTGGTTTAGTTTTGTTCAACAGTTTTGTGGGCAGAGTTTGAGTTTTGCATACTGTTCATTCATTGGAGAGCATGCAAAACACAGACTTTCACTTTATTTCTGTAGATGTGGCCATAAACAACAGGACAGGGTGTGATTAGTGTTGGAAAGATTCAAGGCGGCTTTTATTGTCATGCACTAAGGCAAATGAAGAATTGCTATTGGCATTGTCCAGCGCCCCTTACTGTCAGAGAAAGTGAAGCAAAAGTGTCCCTTCAGAGTGTCTGTTAATTTGCCTCCAGTGCTTCTGCAGCCACATAGTCCACCGTTTGATTAATTGGCTACCTGAACTACAGATCCAAACCTCCGACTCAATCGGGAACCTTTGAGCGCCCTTCAGGAGCTCTTTTCTTCAACACCCTTTCGAATTCCAAGGTATGGACTAGTTTCCATGAGACAGTCTCCAGCAGCCCCCTGGCTGTGTGAGTCCTTCAACCTCAAAAGGCCCTCAGCCCACATGAAACCTTCAGCAGCAAGTCCGCAACAGGCTTCAGCCTGTGTGGATTCTTCAGCTGCTGAGCCCCTTACTGGTCTGCTGCCATGGTCACCATCTTGTTGGTTCATCTTCCATGCTTCTCCTTCTCAACAATGGGTGTTCTCGCCATTTCTGATGCCCTGTGCCGGTTTGCTGCTCCCCTGATGTCTGCAGCCGTCGTGGCAAACAGGTACCACCATTTTGGGCACAGACCTTGCTGTTAAAAAACACAGACATGCTGGAGGAACTCAGCTGGTCTTTTCAGCATCTATATGAGACAAAGATATATTGCAGACATTTCCGGCCTGAGCCCTTCTTCAAGGAAAAATCAGAAAACCTATACTCAATACTTTGATTTATGAATGTCAATATGCCAAAAAACTTTCTTTATAATCCTATCCATCTCGAGAAAGTGGCATTGTGATAAATAATCAGTCATGATCTTGCTGAATGTCAAAATCGGCTTCTCCTGCAATTTTTATCAAAATATTTTTAAAGATACTTGTATAGATTTATTTATAACAATCGTGGTGCTTTATTCTTCAGGGTGACCCAGGAGCACCAGGACAAAGAGGAGTCCAAGGTCCACGTGGTGCTCCTGTAAGTAGTGCAACTGCCTTTCTAAACTTATTTTCTGCTCTTTAATTAGGGTGTGATGTGTGGCCTTTTAAAACAAGACAGGTCATCCATTACTGGAGTCAGCCTTAGTCTAAAAGTACTAGTAAAAATATATTTATCCTTTGGTTATTCATCTTGCACCATTTACAATCTCCCATGCAAGACCTTGTGAACAATATCCACGACCTTTCCTTCATTAATTCTCTTGGTAATCTCCTAAAAAAAACCCTCTATAATGTTGGTTAAATGTGACCTACTGTATGCAAAACCATGCTGAATATCTCTAGTCAGTCCCTGTCTATCCAAATTCCTGCAAAACCGGTTTGTAAAGCTACCTTCTAATAATTTGCCCACTACTGATGTCTGACTCACTGTCATAATAATTACCCAGATTAATAATTACCCAGATTATTTTTGTAGCTTTCTCAAACAACAATCCTACAACCCACCATGGCTAATGATAATCAAATACCTTTGCTAAGGCCCGTGCAATTTCCTCAAGGTCTGAGGAATGATCTTGTCAGTCCCTGGGGATGTGTATGTATATCAGGAGACCCAAAATTCTGAAAGGTTATTTTCCAGTCTGTTTAAATGTAGAGTTGGTGACATGAACAAGCAGAGAGTATCCTCGCTTTAGTCCTTTACTGGATCATTCAAATATTATAGTTAATGCCAGCTTGTTCGTTTTCATCATTGTTAACATCTGTCTTGGAGTAGATCAGTATAACTGCACCAAAAGGCAATATTTATTCTATTGTGAGAAGCAAATTATAAAAGGGGCTTAATGGGGCTCAATAATACTGGAGTTTATCATGCAACTTCAGTAACTTTCATAAATTGGGTGTAGATTATGAATCAAACAAATAATGGATATCAAAATTTAGCATTATGGTTAACAGTGTGTTGGCAGGTTCCAAAGATGCCTTCCTCTATAACCTACAGAGTCTCTTCAGTCACTTAATGGAGCTCGCAACAACATTGAATGAAATTTTCTGAGATCTGTTCAGGCTTGCCCACCTATTTAAGATGCAATTTAGTAAATATCATCTTTTGCTGATATATGTTTTTATGTTGCTAAGATTTGATAATAACATCAACTTTCTCATCCCATCATTTCCATTTGCCAGATCTATCCATTACCTTTAAAGTACAGAGAAACAAACAAAATGTAAGATCTCAGCCAGTCAAGCAGCATCCACGGAAGGATAATCATGTTTCAGCTTGAAACCCTGATCAAGGGTTCCACCCAAAATATTGACTATCTTTTGCATTCCATGGATGCTGCCTGACCTGCTGAGTTCCTCCACCATTTTGTGTGTTTCTCCAATTTTCCAGCATCTTCAGTCTCTTTTATTTACCACATCTTAAAATATATGTAGCTCTTTACTAGACTGTAAACCTTCCAACATAACACTCTGCATTTTATAGGACTAGGCATTGAAGACCATGTTTTTTTTTTAAACAGGGAGTTTCTGGAGAGCCAGGACTTATTGGATCTCCTGGTTTGCCAGGTCCTGCTGTGAGTAAAACCACCGTTCAATATAATTATTATCTATATATTAAGTGGTTATTAAGAAAAATTCCCATTTATTTTTATGACTAATTCATCCACAATTTTACTCAGAAGGTAAACTGAAGAGATTGAGTTGCTTATTATGTTTTCTGCCATCTTTTGTCCAAATATGGAAATACACCAACTGATTGCCTCTGACAAGACTAGACACCCAATAGACTCATGATAATGCCAGATTTATAATGGTCAGTCAAACTTGCAAGGAATATGGCATTATACTGCTTTCATTCTTATTCCCATTCTTTATCCTGTAGGTTAATTTATTATTTTTTATATATATTATTTCCTATTTTCTGTTTAACAGGGAGTGAAAGGCGAGTCTGGTCATCCAGGACTACAAGGTCCTCATGGTTTTCCAGGAGGAAGAGGAGAGAAAGTAAGATGCTAGTTGAATAGTTTTAAATTAAATGTTATGTGTACTTGTGAAAGACAGGTGCTGAATTTTTCACCAGTGATTATTTGAAACTCTTTAATGGAACTTGAGGTTCTCCAGCATTTCTGCAAACTTTTGTGTTCTTCTCCCTACACATCAGTTAGCCTGACATTATTAGAAAAGTAGCAAATGGCAAAGCCAATTTCAATTTGTGAAAGGGAAACTGTTTCTCAAATATTTTAGAATTGTTTGAGACTGTTGGGCATTTAGATGTTCAGATAAAGTGCTGCCCTGGCTCCATTCTGGCTTCCTCTCATCAGCCTCTCCCTATACACATTTTATTGTTGATGTACATGAATTCATCTGTAAAGTGAAGTTATAATATTAAAATATTTTTTTTTTCCTGAGGTAATATCTAAAGCACCAGTTCCATGTTGAAGAATATGGTTTTCCCTTCTAAAGTTGCCTGGATGGCACCACTTGTGATGTTGATAGCAAATTATTGTAATATTTAAAGATAGGAAGATCTTCTCAATGAGGCAGAGGAATTAAATCAATGGAAGTTAGACATCCATGAAAAGAGCTATAAAGATATAGTGTTTTGCAGAAGGAAGGTAAACTTAAATAAAAGCATAATACCAGCACCAAACACCAGCCTTTTGTACACTCAATCCTATATAGATGGAAGAATTATGAAAGTTGGTAAAGTCAAACTTGTTAATGTGGCATAGTTATGTGGGATTTAGGTGATGCCAATATGTGATTAAATTGCAATGTTGAATAAATTGAAGGATAATACTCCACCTACACATACTCAATGGTAAAATGATATTATGTCTTGTTTGAGTATAGAAAAAATTAGACATGGCATCAAAGATTGAAAAAGTAAATTCCAAAAGACATGGGGCACATTTACGGATCATTATCATAATCTTAAGAATTAAGTTTGTTCTGAAACTTTGGTACTGTGCTGTCCATTGTCAAGTAGTTGTCATTTGATTGCTCTATGTTAACTTTTAACCTTGCTTAGTGGTAGGGGGTTTTGATTTCTTTTTTTTCTTTTGGTTTTTAGCTTGTGTGGTTAATTCTATTTTTCAATATGATTGTCCTCTGGATTTTTTAAATCATGAAAAGCTTTTTTGAAAAAAAAATCCTTTGAATCTTATAGCACAATATATAACTGTACTGTTTAAGTATTTATAATGTATAATATAAACACCAATAAAAATATTTTAATAAGGAAAATGTTACATTTTCTGAATGATTTGATGCCTCTACATAACTTTTATTTTGTTTTAGATATTACAAAATAGTACAGTAAATTCAAAGGAAATGTGGGAAATGGGGCCCCCAGTGAGTTCTGTGAGAAATCCCCTCCCCCATGAGTTCCAAGGAAACAAAAAAAAAGAGACCCCTGGTATGTTTAATGGAAGCTCTGGAAGTACTGATCATTAGTCAGATGTCAAATCTTTAAGATTTCCAGATGCTTCAGATGGTGGATTATCAGAGGTTTACTGTACAACAGATTGAAAATGAGGGCAAGATTGGATTGATAATTTGTCCAGAAAAGCACTTCAAATCCAAGTGCTCTACTCTTTCAATTGATTGAGTCCAGGCAATGAGGACACGGTGTGATTGTTTCTATTGATTTATTCAGTTGCTACAAGCTCACTTTCTTTTGTTTTTTAGGGATCTTCTGGCATTCCTGGTCTCAAGGGAAATGAGGTAAAATAATCTGAATTTATCCTGTAATGTCAGCATTCAGAAAGGCAACAAGGGATGACAAGTCCTTCAATTTTTTTTTTACAACAGTCATATTGAGATTTAGATTTCAGATTTATTGTCAGAGTACATACATGACATCACATACAACCCTGAGATTCTTTTGGAATCCTAACTCCTTACTTTCATTTCTTCTGCTACTCCTAAAACATACTGTCATGTCTTTGTCACCTCTGAACTTGGCCAGCACACTCTGAGCTGACCTCACACAGTCTAGCCTCCATTAACTTGGAGGACCATGGAGGACATTGAAATCATCCATAAGATAACAGATGAGTTAATTAAAATTAACAGTGAGGAACTTGTAACAAACCCAATCTCAAGGGATAAAGTTTTAGGGAAGCGCATCGGACAAAGGGTCAGGACCCCATTGCAGCCACTCAGGGTTTTAAAGAAAGTGGCTGCAAAGATAATGGTTGATTTTTTTTTCCAGTGCCATCTAAATTGCAGGAAGGCAGGAAATAGCTCATGTGCCCACAAGGATATTGCTGTAGAAAATGACATTTAATAAAGTGCTAATCAGACCACTTTGTAACAACCTGAATAATGCTTAGATCTGACTGAAAATTGATGGTTGCTAATTCTGAGCATGGCATAACACTGGCAATTATCTACAATGGAATTTTATTGGAGGTCTGGTAGATTGAGATGCTAAATGAATGACTTCAATATTTAATTTAAAAGGGAAAACCCGGTGTGAGAGGTGTAACTGGACAAAAGGGCGAGCAGGTAAGCCAAGGAAAAAAATGTCTTTGTAAAAAAAATGTTAATTGACTCTTGGTTCATGATGGGTGATGATGTATCCCAAGACAAATGTTTTGAGTAAAGCAACTAAAGGAAAATATGTAGCAATCATTAAATGTTTGGGGGAAAAATCTCTCTCACGGAGTTAAAGTTCTGAAAAAAATGATTTTTTTTCAGTAATGTTATGGGCCCAAAACCCAGCAGCAATAGAAATTCACCAAGACAAATGGTTACTTAAATAAAAGTTGCTTTTAATTATCTTTAAACGTGAAAACAGGATCAAACTTTAACATCACTATTAACTTAACCTAACTTCTAATTCTAAGTGCATGTGTATGTAATGGATAAGTTTTAAAAAAAATGTTCTTTGGTTCACAGTCCAACCTCACTTCTCACTCCTCCAAGTTCTCTGGCATCATGCAATTCTTATTCTGTGCACAGAAATTAACAGTTATGAATTTCACCAGGCTTTGGTGCTTGAAAGGTAAATGGTTACCACTCAGGAAGGTTCTCAGAGAGAGATTTGTTGCTCATTGGACGCCAACAACTGATCTCTTTTGATCAGCCACTTCAGTGTCTTCCTGAAGAAACTTACCCTATCAGGGTTTTCAAGATGATAACCTTTTTCTTTCAGGTCACCACAGATTTCCTTTTTGTTTCACTTATTTCAAGGGAAGCATTAGACAGCCAGTCCTCTCCTATTGTATGGACCACAAGGGCTTTGACCAGGCAAACTAAGAATTCACAACCCGTTTTCAAAATGGGGTTTTTCCACAAGCTTGCCAGCTTGTCCTGTTCTAGTCCCAGCTGTTGCTGCTGACTGTAAAACTGCAGAACTGAATTCTCTCTCTCTCTCTCTGAGAAAGCACATTTGATTCCCTCTCTACTTGCAAAACCACATGACCCTCCTAGAACAGCAAGCTGCACTCCAGACAGCCTGCAGCTCTGAACTACTCCTCTGATCTCTTTCATCTGTTGCTTTTCAAAATAACAATCCATTAGTAAAGTCTCTTGGACACTCTCTAAAACTTTTGCAAAGACTCTTGGAGCCAGATTGTCTAGCTTGAGCAGAGCTCCAGTATTTTAGATGAGATCTGTTTTGAAGTGTTTGTATGTGACCTACATTAAAAAAAAACCTGCCACAATTTATCTCCCAAAAACATATGTATAATCTGTCACAAAATGGACTATGATCTGCCCCATTAGATTACCATCTCATGCAGAGAGAAATGATTGTCACCCCACAATTTTTTTTTTAAATTTAGACATACAGCACGGTAACAGGCCCTTCTAGTCCATGAGCCCATGCTGCTCAAATACCCCAATTAATCTACAACCCCCATATGTTTTTTGAAGGGTTGAAGGAAACCCACACAGACATAGGGTGAATTATAAACTCCTCACAGTATCGGATTCAAATCCTGGTTGCTGGAGCTGTAATAGTAATGTGCTAACCGTGCCACCCCACTATTTTATTAACTTACAAAATATTGTTCACCTTTAAAGACAATTTATTCTTTTGAATAAAACTATGTCTTTTTCTTTTAAAGGGAATTCCTGGTGTTCAAGGCAAGAAAGGAGAGGTATGTATGAATTTAATAACTGCAAAAAGGTTGAGCCCATTTGTTTTGCTATTGAATTTCACTGCTTTGAGATTGGTGGTCACAATATTCATTTAAAGATTAGGGATAAGATTATCTTTAATCCTGCCAATTTTCTTCTTCCTTCGGAAGAAAAGGCATAATGTCTAGGTGATTCCTTTATTTCATTTTGAAATCTTATAAATAATACACAGAAGAGGAAGCAGGAGAATTTCACAGTCAATATAAAGTAAGTATTGATTTCTAGCCTCTGACTTAAGTGGTTGAAGGTTCAAGTCCTATTCCAGAGGCTTTGCACAAATTTTAGGTGACAGTCCAGAGTGCTCCTGAAGGAAATTCTGTCCTTTAGACCATATTGTTAAATCAAGCCCCCATATCCTCGATGCAAAGATCTCATGGCACTATGATGGAATTCATGCCAATGTCTTAGCCAACATTTATCCATCAATTGCCATCACCAAAAAAGGGATTATCCAATAATCATATTAGTGATTCTTGGAATTTACTGGGCAAATATTGGCAACAATATTTCCTATATGCGATGGCAGGTCAAAGGTACTTCTACCTATATGAATATTTGGGATATTCTGAACATCAGAGAAGATGGTCAATTCTAAGTTTTTAATGCAATACAGAGAAAGGAGGAGAAAGAAAATGTTTCACTCAATGGAAATCATAAAATATCAAGCTGGAATGCATATATAGCATGAATGAAACAGAAAGGCAGAAACCATTGCACTCAAAGTGGAGTGAAGATTTTTGACCAAAATGATTAATTTTTCAAATGACATTTTCTTACAAAGCAATATACAATAATTTTAACAATCTGAAGTAAAATTGCAAAACACTTTAAATGCCCAGCAAGTTGATTTGCATCTGTAAGGAACAAAATCAAATTAGATTATTGATTACATTATCCCCGCTGCTGCCATCAGATTCCTGAATAAATGAACTAAAGACACTGCCTTACATTTCGTATTTTTTTTTTAATAGCAATGTCATAAGATGGTTCTAATATGAACGTTTGCTCTATGACGCTGCTGCAATCCCCAAATTTCCTGACTTGTTCATGTCAATAAGTTATGGAGACCTCCATTGGAACTAGAATGCAGATGGTACATGATGTTTCAATGGAATTGAACAAAATGTTGGCATAGCTGGTTATTTTAAAACTTGTAAAGAAATTAAATTACTTCATGAACATTTGAGCATCACTTAATTTCATCCTGTCTTGTACAATGTGATTGATATAATTTTTTTTTGGGAAGAACTTGTTCAAATAGTAGAAATATCTTCAACTTGGATCAGAAAATTAATTCAGTGCCAATGTAGGACTATCAACTGAAACCAGATATTTATGCTTTCTCAACCATGGTATAGTTATGAAGCAACCTGGAACCAGTGAATGTGTGGATTTCAGCTTTTTGTTTTGGTCTATTAAAGTAAATATAGACAATTACCAAAGTCAAGTCTTTTTTGCTCTTCATCCACAGACTGGAGCTTCTGGTGGACCTGGACCAATGGGATCACAGGGACCTCGTGGACGGCCTGGTCTTCAGGGAACACCAGGTCCAGTTGGTGCTCGGGGAATGGAAGGAATACGAGGAGCTCCTGGGCTTCCTGGTTCACCGGGTAAACATGTGAGTATCCAATGGAAGATTTCCCTTGTTTATTTTGGGGCAGCCTCTGCAATTCTGACCCAAACTGTACAAATTACTGGTGAGACCGCATTTGGAGTACTGTATGCAGTTCTGGTCTCCTTACTTGAGGAAGGATATACAGATTCTCCTCTACTAAATTATGGTCTGACTTAAGATTTTTCAAAGTTACGATGGTCATTATCCCTATATTTTATGCTTAATTTTTTTTTCAGTGTGGAATTAAAGGCATTCAACATTCAATTATAAAATAGGCTTTGTTTTAGATAAGTTTCCCCAGTTATAGGCTCTGGTGAGTATACTGAACACATTTAAGATAGGCTAGGCTATAATGTTTGGTACGTGTGGTATTGTATTCTTTTTTGACTTATGATTTTTCTACTTATAATGGGTTTATTGTAAAACAACTCCATCATAAGTCAAGGAGCACCTGTACTGGCTTTGGAGGTGGTCCAGAGGAGGTTCACCAGGTTGATTCCAGAGATTACAGGGTTAGCCCACCAGGAGAGATCGAGTCATCTGGGAGTGTACTCGCTAGAATTTAGAAAAAGAGAGGGGATCTTATAGCAATGTATAAAATTATGAAAGGCATAGATAAGATAGAGGTAAGTAAGTTGTTTCCATTAGTGGGGGGAAACTAGAACTAGGGGACATAGCCTCAAGGTCCAGGGTAGTAGATTTGGGACAGAGATGAGGTGGAAATTCGCTGCCCATTGAAGCAGTGGAGGTGACCTCAGTAAGTGTATTTAGATGAGGATTGATAGACTTTTAGAAAATGTGAGGAATTAAAGGATATGGGGAAAAGGCAGGGGGGTAGAGATGAGCCACTCATCAGACCAGCCATGATCTTACTGAATGATGGAGCAAGCTCGCTTGTCCAGATAGCTTACACCTGCTCCTATTTCTTATGTCCTTAGGGTCATTTTACTACTTGATTTGTTACTGAGCCTCACAGATTAGAACATCCTATTGTTACAGGATATGTTAGAAATGTTATGGGTAAAATATGTCTTTAAAAGAGATAGATTGTGGGGGTTTAATTTAGGTAACATTTCACTAAAAGACATCTCATTTAAAATGCAAGAACTTTGCTGAAGTGCTTTGGAAAGAAATTCACAAGGAGATGCAAATGGAATAATGACCAGGCTAAGGCTGATGCGATCTTTGAAAATTGGATTTAGAGCCTCGGGAGAGGTCATTTGGTTTTTACAAGCAGAGAAAGGAAAAAGCAAATAGGTGATTTCTCTTTTGGAGAAACAGAGAGAGAAATCAGTTCTACAATAGCAGTTGAAGGTGCAAAATGGCAAGCTTGTTGAAAACCCCATTTTGAAGATGGGTTGTGCGTTCTGAGTTCAGCCTTTTCAAAACTCTTGTAGTCCTTACAAGAGGAAATGGCTGGCTAGAACATTTCTCCTGAAATAAGGGAAACAAGAGGAACTCTGTGATGACCTGAAGAAGAGGTTATCATTTGGAAAACCTACAATGGGGCAAGTTTCTTCGACAAGACACTGAAGTGACTGATTGGAGGAAATCAGTTTGTGTGTGTCCAATGAGCAACAAATTTCTCTCTGAAATCTCTAACAAAAACCTTCCTGAACGGTATCCATTTAAAGCAGCAGAGGTTGGTGGACATTAAAAATGTTTAATTCTGTGCACAGTATGAGAATTTGAAGAAATGAAATGTGAATGGGCAGTGAAACAGAGAACTTTCCTGAACATATACACATTACATACACTTACGCTTAGAATTAGAAGAGGGTTAAGTTAGGTCCTGTTATTATGTTTAAATAAAATTAAAAGCAACTTTTTTTTAAGTAACTATTGCTACTAGATTTTGGAGTTCTCTGGGCTTGGATGAGTTAGCTGATCTCTGAGTAATCGTATTGTGTCACAATTCATCTCATTTTCTTTGACTGGGAAGAGAACAAAAAATGTCACTGTTAAGAATAATCTTTGGTCAGTTTTTCAGATGCCTTTCAGGTTAATTCTCTTTAATTGCTATTTGTTGAGTTTCTAAGAACAGCAAACTTTTGGTTTTTTTTTTTGGTTAGGATTTTGAAGTTTCCTTTCAGCAATCTAACCAATCATTCCAATACATACTAGGGTATGAGGTAGTAGCAAACAATGAATGATGGTGTACCCATATTTCCCTCTTCTGTTTGAGGTAATAAATGGTTCTACTTGTTTTGCCCAATTGTTGAAGCACAAAATCTATTCAATTAATTTGTGCATTAGGCCAAGTATTAATGACAGTTAAGTGTTCCACATTTAGTTCTGTTGAGAATCAAATTGTTAATATCCAATGAAATGCCCTTGCATATATTGAAGCAGATTGGCCTCAATTCTCATTCAGGCCTTAAGACGTGATGTATACAGTGTTTTTGGGAAAGTTATCATTAAATTTGGTTTTCTCAGTGCTCTCGTGCATCTTAAACCGTACAAGTTAATGGATCCACAGCTTGTGAACACAAGCCAATCTGTTCCTACAGATTCAGGTAGGAATGCTAACTGCATTGTGTTATGTTGAACACAGGGCAAGGATGCAAGTGAGCACCGGATCAGGGAGGTATGCATGAGTATAATTCAAGGTGAGTGTGTGGCATGAAATTTTACATCTTAACAGGTCCTAAGGTCTGAGCATCTAACTTTCTAATACTTTCTCTCATGGATCCTTATGACTTTAATAATTTAAAGAATTAAATTACCTCTAAATTAAGTAGATGACAATGGTATCTAAATGAAGTATTTCTCAGGAAATTTGAATTAATCAAGAGAAGATGTGCAAGAAATATAATTGTGTATATAAATGGTGAATAATTTCAAGGTTTTTCATGTTTTTTAAAAAAATTCTTATTGAGATCAGTAAAAGAGCAGCATAAATTTTTGTGGTAATTCTCCATTGGAAGTCATTAATATTTATCAAATTCTTTGCTCAGAACATTAAGAGCACAGAAAAGCATACCACAGGACCAGGCTGTTAGGCTTGCAATGTTGGTTCCAAATGTAATAGTTCATTAAATTAAATCTTTTTTGCCTGCATGTCCATATCCCTCTATTCATGTGTCTGTTGAGTGGCCTCTTCAACACAACTATCGCATTTGCTTGCCTTGGAAGCCTGTTCCAGGCACCTCCCTCCTTGTTGCAAGCTTTAATGAATGCCCGCTAATATTTGACCTTTTTCACCATGCAGCGGGATGGGAAAATATTTTTTCTACTCTATCTTTGCCCCTCTCAATTTTTTTTAAAATAATTCCAGATCTCTATTCTGCTTGGCATATTAAAAAAAACTTACTATTACTTTTCTCTGGGCTTGAGGTTTTGTCTTCTCTCAAAGTCTTAATGAATTGATTGACCTTTTGGTAGAGGATTGCAGGAATAATTTGAATGTATAGATTAAAAAAAAGGTTATTTTCTACTAGACCTCTCAAGCCTGTTTTTGTCCTTCAGGGAGATATAGAGGAATGAAAAATCCAGTTGATTCCTCTTCTCAATTAACCAACTTTTATGGAAATGTGTTCAATTGTGGAATGTGCCATCGTCAGTAAGACCAACATTTACAGACCATTTCTAATTGGGAAATTGGAACGGACTAGTCTTCTTGGTACTATAAGAATATTAATTATGCAAATATATTTTTGAAATAAGTTCTTATTGTCTTTTTTTAGAGCAAATATCTCAGCTGTCAGCTAGCCTAAGACGACCAGTAATGCCTGGAGAACCAGGCCGGCCTGGATCACCAGGTCCTCCAGGACCTGTGGGGCCTCCAGGAATTACAGGGCATCCAGGTGCTGTGGGCCCTAAAGGTGTCAAAGGTCACCAAGGTTATCCTGGTCAACCAGGATCAAATGGCAAGTAAACTACCCAAGTCTTAGAGTTCCCTTATGAAAACGAGAGGTGTGTGTGTTTTTTGTAAATGTAACCTTTGTAGGCAAGACATCTTTCGAGCAAGAATAATAAATGAACTGGTGGATTAGGAGCCATGACAATTCACTCATCTCAGCAGTGATGTATTGGTGAAATACATGGATTTCTTGTTCCCCACTAAGCATTCTATCAGGAAGAAGTTCAAGAGTGTAAGGTCATATACCACCAGGCTTAAGGACTATTTCATCCCTGCCATTATCATACACCTGAATGATCCTCACAATGGTAAAATGGTGTTGTCTTTGCTCCATACCAACTGTTCTGTCTCTCTGTGACTCCGCACTTTGTACTGTGGCTTGCTATATTTGGATATCTGGTTGGATTGCCCACAAAACAAACTTTAACACGGCACCTGTGATGATAAACTTGAACTTGATTAAGTGCCAGGATGTACCTACTCTCTCTTCCTGCTTCTGAACTTGTTGACACTTAAGGAATAGGTGCAAGGAGCAGCCAGGGCCTTGATTCAGCTTCATACCTTTAATGTCTCCATTACAAATTTTAAAATGGGAACATTATTTCCCCGGATTGGAGAGCATGCCTTATGAGGATAGTTTGAGTGAACTTGGATTTTTTTTCTCCTTGGAGTGAAGAAGGATGAGGGATCACCTGATAGATGTGTATAAGATATTGAGAGGCATTGATCATGTGAATGGCTAAAGGCTTTTTCCCAAGCCTGAAATGGCAAACATGAGGGGACACAGTTTTAAGGGGCTTGGGAATAAGTACAGGAGTTTGATGCAAGAGGTATGTTTTTCACACAGAGTGGTGGCTGCATGGAATGTGTTGTCGGCAATGGCAGTGAAGACTGGTACAATAGGATCTTTTAGGAGACTATTAGATGGATACATAATTGAGAAAAATGCAGGGTTGTACAGTAGGGAAGTTCTAGGCAATTTTTAAGAGTAGATTATTAGGTCAGCACAACACTGTTGTCCTTAGGGT
Organism: Narcine bancroftii; assembly: GCF_036971445.1. Taxonomy (NCBI): domain Eukaryota; kingdom Metazoa; phylum Chordata; class Chondrichthyes; order Torpediniformes; family Narcinidae; genus Narcine; species Narcine bancroftii. The sequence goes on from NC_091470.1 coordinate 345,892,332, forward strand.
CTATACTGTGCTGTAGATTTCTGTTTCATAGCCATTGAGTTGCATCCGTTCATGTTGTTATGCCAGGTCATAAATGAGGGCTCAAATGAACAAGATACAGGTCTTCTAAAAATATCAGCCCTAATGGTTTTAAGGTTCAAAGTTGCCTTTATAATCAGTGAAATTCCTTAGCAAGAAATAAACCATTGGAAGAACATAGCTGGCTGAGAGCACCTTGGAGGCAAAGGGATAGCCCACTTTTCTGAATGAGACCTGCTTTAGAATCAGAATTAACAATAAATTCCCTAGAAATATTGCAAGCTATTTTTATGTTAATTTCTACTGTTGAAATTGAGCTTGAACTTTGGCTTTCTGTGTGCAGGACAACAAGGTGAAAAAGGCGAGAAGGGTGAAGAAGGTATTGGACTTCGAGGGACACAAGGACCGCAAGGACCACCTGGTAAGCATTATGCTTGCTGGTTTTAATATCACAACTCCTGTTCCAGTGAATAATGGCCCATTTGCTTCTAGCAGGAAGTGGACATGTTATACTGCAGCAATACGTGACTGGATAAGATAGCACGTCAAAAAAGAAATAATGAATAAAATCTGCATGAACGATACGATGTCCCCAATAATGACTACAGGAAATTAGTTATTGTTGGCTTCAAGATTCAATTTATTGTTATAGTAATAAAACAGCATCATATTACATGAAATTTCTTTTTTCCTGCTGCAAGGCAGACAGATTTGCTACTGGCAGGAATTTTCTAAGTGCAGAGAGAAAAAAGCAAGAGTTCCCACCACCAAGTATCTGTAGATTCACCTTCAGCAATCCTGCAGTCACAGAGTCTAGTCCAAACCACCAACAAGCTTAGCTACAGATCCAAAACTCCAACATGGTCAGGAACACTTTAGCGCTCTCGGTTTCTCCTCGCACCCTGGTTCCGATACCAGGTACCCCTCCAGCCAGTTCAAGCCAGTCTCTTAACAGCAGTCTCCAGAATCCCACAGCTTCCGCGGGTTCCTCACCTTGAATCGCCAGCATTCTGCCACAAGCACTGGTCCCTCAGCCACAGAGCCCCCTCACCATCCCATGTGTCATCTCCACTGCTTCTCATATAACCATGTAACAATTACAGCACAAAAACAGGCCATCTCAGCCCTTCTAGTCCACACGGAACCAAGTACTCTGCTCTAGTCCCACCTACCTGCACCTTGCCCATAACCCTCCATTCCCACCATCTCATCCATACACCTATCCAATTTTCCGTTAAATGACAAAATGGACCCTGCCACTACTACTTCTCCTGGAAGCTCATTCCATACAGCCATCATTCTGAGTGAAGAAGTTCCCCCTCATGTTACTTCAAACTTTTGCCCCTTAACTCATGACCTCTTGTTTCAATCTCTCCTACCCTCAAGGTAAAAAAGCCTAACCACATCAACTCTGTCTATCCCCCTCATTATCTTAAATTCCTCTATCAAATTCCCCTCCCCCCCTCAATTTCTACACTCAATCTTTCTTTGTAATCTAGATTCTGAAACCAAGGTAACAGTTTCATAAATCTTTTCTGCACTCTCTTTACCTTGTTGATATCCTTCGTATAATTTGGTGACCAGAACTGCACACAGTATTCCAAATTTGGCCTCAGCAATGCCTTGAAAGGTCTCAACATCACTTCCCAACTCCTGTATTCTATACTTTGATTTATAAAGACCAGCATACTAAAAGCCTTCTTCACCACCCTATCCACATGAGATTCTACTTTCAGGGAATGATGAACCGATATTCCTAGATCTTTCTGCCCTACTGCATTCCCCAAAGCCCTCCCATTTACCATGTATGTCCTGTTTTGATTATTCCTTCCAAAATGAAGCACTTCACACTTCTCAGCATTAAACTCCATCTGCCACCTTTCAGCCCACTCTTCTAAGCCGTCCAAATCCTTCTGCAAGCTTTGAATTCCAATTCCACCTATTTTAATATCTTCTTCATATTTACTAATCCAATTTACCAGCCCATCATCCAGATCATTAATGTGAATGACAAACAGTAAGAGACCCATTACAGATCCCTGAGGCACACTGCTTGTTACCGGCCTCCAGCCAGACAAACAGTTATCCACTACAACTCTCTGACATCTCCCTTCCAGCCACTGTTGAATCCATTTGACTATCTCAAAGTTAATACCTAGTGCCTGCACATTCCTAATTAACCTTCCATGTGGAACCTTATCAAAGGCCTTACTGAAGTCCATATAGAAAACATCCACTGCTTTCCCCTCATCAATATTCTTAGTCACTTCTTCAAAACACTCAACAAGATTGGTCAAACATGACCTTCCACGCACAAACCTGTGTTGAGTGTTCCTGATCAGATGCTGTCTCTCCAGATACAATACTATACACACACACACACACACACACACACACACACACTTGTGTGTGTGTCTATATAGATCTATATAGATCTATATATATATCTATATATAACAACAATTACAGCACGGAAACAGGCCATTAGGCCCTTCTAGTCCGCACCGAACCAAACACCCCTTTCTAGTCCCACCTCTCTGCACAATGCCCATAACCCTCCATCTTCTTCATATCTATATATAGATATATAGATATATATATCTATATAATATATATATAGATATATATATCTATATAATATATATATATATAGATATATATATCTATATAATATATATATAGATATATATACACATTTCTAAGAATGCTTTCCATTAACTTGCCTACCACAGACATCAAACGTACAGGTCTATAATTGCTAGGCTTGCTCCTCGAACCCTTTTTCAACAAAAGAAAAATATTAGCAATACGCCAATCCACCGGCACTTTGCCCATTTCTAATGACATTTGGAAAATCACTGTCAGAACTGCTGCTATTTTCTCACTAACTTCTCTCAAGATCCTGGGGAAAATCCCCTCTGGACCTAGAGACTTATCCACCTCCAAAAGCTCCAGTACTTCCTCTTTCTTAATCACTACAGTTTCCATAATTACCTTCTTTGCTTCCTTTACTCCACACAATTCAATATCCTTCTCCTTAGTGAATAGCGAAAAAAAAGAACATGTTCAAAATCTCCCCCATCTATTTGGCTCCACAGTTGTCTGTTCTGATTGTCTAAGGGACCAATTTTATCCTTCACTCTCCTTTTGCTATTAACATATTTATAGAAACCTTTTGGATTTATCTTCACCTTGTTTGCTATACCTTCTTTTAGGATTTTTAATTTCTTTCTTAAGATTCTTTTTACATTCAATGTATTCTCCACACATCTCCTTTTTTCCTTGTTTCTTATATTTATTGATGATCCCTCTCTTTTTTTTTAATCCAAGTTTCCAATATCCCTTGAAAACTATGACTCTCCAACTTTTGACTCTGCCTTTTATCCTGACAGGAACATAAAGATTTTGGACCCTCAAAATTTCACCTTTAAAAGACCTCCATTTCTCTACTACATCCTTCCCATAAAACAACTCGTCCCAATCCACTCCTCGAAAATCCTTTCTCATCTCCTCATATTGAGCTTTTCCCCACTCAAAAACCTCAATCATAGGTCCAGTCCTATCCCTTTCTATAATTATATTGAAACTCATGGCACTATGATCACCGGACCCAAAGTGCTCCCCAAAACATACCTGCTTCATCTGACCTATCTCATTCCCCAACAGTAGATCCAGCACTGCCCCTTCTCGAGTCGGTGCCTCTACGTATTGCTGTAAAAATCTAACCTGCACACATTTTGCAAATTCTAATCCATCCAGCCCTTTCACAGAATGGGTTTCACAATCTATATTTGGAAAATTAAAATCCCACTATCACAACCCTGTGCTTATTACAAAGATTTGTTATCTCTGTACAAATTTTCTCTAGTTTTCGCTGCTCATTAGGTGGCCTATAATATACCCCTATAAGTGTGGCTATCCCTTTCTACCCATACAGCCTCCCTGGACAAGCCCTCTATCATGCCTAAGCAATGCTGAAATATTTTCACTGACAAGCAATGCTACACCACCTCCTCTTCCCCTCCAATTCTATCACACTTAAAGCAATGAAATCCAGGAATAGTTAGCTGCCAGTCACATCACTCCTGCAACCATGTTTCACGAATCATATATCCATTTACAGCACGGAAACAGGCCATGTCGGTCCTTTGAGTCCGTGCCAGTTCAATTAAACAACTCCACCAGCTCCCCTCTCCCACTCTCCGCATATAATTCTCCAAGCCCCCCACATCCATATACACATCCAACCTCCTCTTAAATGACAGAAGGGACCCTGCCGCAACTATCTAATTTGGAAGACCATTCCATTCTACAACCACTCGATGAGTGAAGAAGTTTCCTCTAATATTTCTCCTAAAATTTTGCCCCCTTAACTCATGCCCTCTTGTTCCAATCTCCCCTGCCCTTAGGGGAAAGATACTATTTACGTCTAATCTATCTATTCCTTTCATAATTTTAAATCTCTCTATCAAATTCCCTCTCAGCCTTCTACATTCCAATGAATAAAATCCCAGTCTCCTTAATCTTTCCCTGTAATCCAGATGCTGTAAGCCAGGCAACATCCTTGTAAATCTTCTCTGCACCCTCTTCACCTTATCTATATCCTTTCTATAATTTTGAGACCAGAACTGAGCACGATACTCCAAACCTGGCGTCACCAATGCATTATGCAGCCGCAGCATAATTTCCCAGCTCTTATACTCTATACTATGATTTATGAAGGCCAGCATACCATATGCCTTCTTAACTACCCTGTCTACATGGGAATCCACCTTCAATGAACTCTGTACCAAAACCCCCAGGTCCCTCTGTGTATCTCAATGTCCTCCCCTTAACTGGATATGTCCTATTCTGGTTATTTATATCGAAATGCAGCACCTCACACTTGTCTACATTGAATTCCATCTGCCATCTTTCAGCCCACTCTTCCAAACAAACCAAATCCTTCTGTAATCCAAGAAAACCTTCCTCACTATCCACCACTCCCCCTACTTTCGTATCATCTGCATATTTGCTTACCCAGTTAACTGCACCCTCCTCAAAATCATTAATATAAATGATAAACAACAAGGGACCCAGCACCAATCCCTGAGACACCCCGCTTGTCACAGGCTTCCAAACTGACAGTTGTCCACCATGACTCTCTGCTGTCTATCTTCCAGCCATCTCTAAACCCATGTCACAATCTCTCTACTAATCCCTAACCTTGCATGTCTTCATTTTTTCTTTGGCTTGGCTTCGCGGACGAAGATTTATGGAGGGGGTAAAAAGTCCACGTCAGCTGCTGGCTCGTTTGTGGCTGACAAGTCCGATGCGGGACAGGCAGACAAGGTTGCAGCGGTTGCAGGGGAAAATAGGTTGGTTGGGGTTGGCTGTTGGGTTTTTCCTCCTTTGCCTTTTGTCAGTGAGGTGGGCTCTGCAGTCTTCTTCAAAGGAGGTTGCTGCCCGCCAAACTGTGAGGCGCCAAGATGCACGGTTTGAGGCGTTATCAGCCCACTGGCGGTGGTCAATGTGGCAGGCACCAAGAGATTTCTTTAGGCAGTCCTTGTACCTTTTCTTTGGTGCACCTCTGTCACGGTGGCCAGTGGAGAGCTCGCCATATAACACGATCTTGGGAAGGCGATGGTCCTCCATTCTGGAGACGTGACCCATCCAGCGCAGCTGGATCTTCAGCAGCGTGGACTCGATGCTGTCGACCTCTGCCATCTCGAGTACTTCGACGTTAGGGATGAAAGCGCTCCAATGGATGTTGAGGATGGAGCGGAGACAACGCTGGTGGAAGCGTTCTAGGAGCCGTAGGTGGTGCCGGTAGAGGACCCATGATTCAGAACAGGAGTGTGGGTATGACAACGGCTCTGTATACGCTTATCTTTGTGAGGTTTTTCAGTTGGTTGTTTTTCCAGACTCTTTTGTGTAGTCTTCCAAAGGCGCTATTTGCCTTGGCGAGTCTGTTGTCTATCTCATTGTCGATCCTTGCATCTGATGAAATGGTGCAGCCGAGATAGGTAAACTGGTTGACCGTTTTGAGTTTTGTGTGCCCGATGGAGATGTGGGGGGGCTGGTAGTCATGGTGGGGAGCTGGCTGATGGAGGACCTCCGTTTTCTTCAGGGTGACTTCCAGGCCAAACATTTTGGCAGTTTCCGCAAAGCAGGACGTCAAGCGCTGAAGAGCTGGCTCTGAATGGGCAACTAAAGCGGCATCGTCTGCAAAGAGTAGTTCACGGACAAGTTTCTCTTGTGTCTTGGTGTGAGCTTGCAGGCGCCTCAGATTGAAGAGACTGCCATCCGTGCGGTACCGGATGTAAACAGAGTCTTCATTGTTGGAACCTTATCAAAAGCCTTACTAAAATCCAAATAGATCACATCAACTGGCCTACCTTCATCCACATTTTTTTGTCACCTCCTCAGAAATCTCAACATGGTTCGCCAAACATGACTTTCCTTTTACAAACCCCTGCTGGGTGCCCCTAATCAATCCCTGCCTATCCAGATATGCATATATACCATCTCGAAGAATACCCTCCATAACCTTCCCCACCACTGAAGTCAAACTTACTGGCCGATAATTACTTGGCCTGCACCTATGCCTTTTTTAAACAACAGAACTATATTTGCAACCCTCCAATCCCGTGGTACCACCCCCTCCTCCAGTATTCTTTGAAAGATCACTGTCAGTGCCCCCACTATTCGCTCCTTGACTTCCCTTAATGTCCTGGGAAAAATCCCATCAGGACCAGGAGACTTATCCACCTTTATTGACCCTAGAAGCTCCAAAACCCTCATTTTACTAATCCCTATTCTCTCCATAGCTAAGCCATTTACCTCACTTATCTCATGTAGCCCAATGTTCCTTTCCCTCATGAATACAGATGAAAAAATATCATTCAAGATCTCTCCTATCTCATACCTCACATAGTCCACCGGTCCCATCATCCAGTGGACCTACTTTATCCTTAACCCTTCTTTTATTGTTCATATATCTGTAAAAACCCTTAGGATTCACATTCACTTTTACCTTATTAGCTATGGACTCCTCATACCTTCTTTTTGCCTTTCTAATTTCCCTCTAAAGGTTCTTCCTACAATCTAAGTAACTTTCATACATCTCCTCAATCCCCTGTTTCTTATACTTAGCTTTGGCGTCCCTCTTGTCCCGAGCCAACTTCTCAATTTTTCTAGAAAACCACAACTCCCTTGAACCATTGGTCTTGCCTTTTGGCCGGACTGTACTCTCAAAATCTCATCCCTAAATGCCCTCCAATTTTCCTCTACATCCTTTCCGGCAAAAATATCAGCCCACACAACTCTCTGCAAATCCCTTCTCATTTCTTCAAATCTGGCCTTCCCACACTTGAAGACCTTTGATTTCGGACCCAACCTATCCCTTTCCATAATTACATCATACTGCCAAATGTCTATCCACACCCTCAGCTCATCCACCTTCCTTACAATGCTCATAACATTAAAGTACATGCATTTCAGAGATTTCCCACTTCTTATTCTGTTTGCCCTATCTTTACAAACAAATCTATTTTGTTCTTTTTCTATTATCGCCCCTCCATCTTCATACAGAGCATCTTCCTTCTCTATCACCTGCCTATCCACCCACAAACTTTGTCGATGAGCTTTCTCTGTTGGCAATCTAAACTTCTCTTTGCTGTTCTTCTTCGTTTGGTTCCCTCCCCCCAACTATTCTAGTTTAAAGTCTCCTGAGTAGCCTTAGTAAATGTCCCTGACAGGATCCTGGCCCCACTGGTCCGTTCTGTACAGGTCCCACCCTCCAAAAATGGTCCCAGTGATCCAGAAACTTGAATCCCTGCCCTTGCTCCGTCCCTTCAGCCATGCATTCATTCTCCACCTCATTCTATTCCTGCTCTCACTGTCGCATAGCACAGGCAGTAATCCCGAGATTACTCCTTTCACAGTCCTTCTTTTCAGCTCTCTACCCAACTCCCTGTACTCACTTTTCAGGACCTCCTCTTTTTTCCTCCCTACGCCGTTGTAGGTTGTACCACAACCTCTGGCTCATCTCCCTCCCACTTTAGGATATCTTGGACACGAGCAGCAACATCCCAGAACCTGGCATCAGGGAGGCAAACCACCATCCGGTTCTCCTCACTGTATCCAAAGAATCCCCTATCTGTCCACCTATTGCCCTCCTCTTCCTTTTCTTACCCTTCTGAGCCACAGGGCCTGACTCTGTGCCAGAGGTACCCCCCCCCCACACCCAACAGTAAAGAGGAGTACCTATTATTGAGTGTTACAGCCTCCAGGGTCCTCTCGAGCACCTTACTCTTTCCCTTTCCTCTCCTTCTCAGCCGGGGTGCGGGGGGTGTATGATCTTCCAGTCGTCTGGAGCCCTGCTCCAGTCCTATGCTTTACCGGAGTCTACAGCTCATGTTGGAAACAAACCCACTGTCCTAGGATTTCAATAAAACCACTGTCAGCTCCCTCCATGGGCCATTCAAAGCCCATGCAGAGCCGATGGTAGTCAACTGGGCAGCTGGACCCCGGGGGAGAATTGCATCTCCACTCCCTTGCTACCCATGGGTCTGCTCCAGTGGATGCTACGATTCTTAAGAGGCACTGGAATGTAAGGTAATCCCAGGTAGTAATTGTGATATGTTGCTGTTATTACAATTCGAAAATCCAAGACTTGGAAAGCTGGGGTGAAATTAACAAGAGTGAAGAATAAACTCTAAATCTCATAATTCCACGATCTAGCAAACCTTTGCTGTATTCCTTTATGTCCTCTTTGAGAAGTATATATTTCAGTGAGTCGGGAAACCAAATCTGCATTCCCACCAGGGGTCATGGAGCATCTAGAAGCAGAAAGTGTTAACAGAGTAAACGGGTGCTTTTTAACCATTTTTAATTCTGTAGGCCAATTGCTGAATTTGTGATGTTTCTGCTAAGATACACAGAACTTTGAACACTAATCTCTCCATTGAAAATTATATTATCTTTCTATTGTTTCATTTATTCCAAAGATTGTTTTCACTTCAATTACATAGGAAATGGGAAATCACATGAAAATAGGGGGTGGCATGGTTAGCACAAAGTCATTACAACATGGTATGCCTGGTATTGGAAAGGATGGCCGTGATGGTGCCCGTGGTGAAATTGGTCTCCCTGGTGAACAAGGACATCCTGGTCCACCTGGGCTGAGAGGCTTTCCTGGTATCTGTGATGCTTCTTTATGCATGGCTCCACCCCATCTCTACATGGGAATGGGGATCAACAAGAAATCTATGAACATGAAAGGACCATCCAAATAACAGAAAACAGGCACAAGAGGTTGTGATGTGTTACCTATCACTCTCCATTTCCAAATGCTTCGTTATTTTACGCACATGCAATTTTTATTAAATCTTCACTTACCTTCCTGGAATTTTAATCACTGCTTGAATCCAGCGCTGTCTGTAAGGAGCCTGTACGTTCACCATGTGTCTGCATGGTTTCCTCGGTGCTTTGATTTCCTCCTACCCTTCAAAACTTACATGGGTTGTGGGTCAATTGGGTGTAATTGAGCAGCACAGGCTTGTGGGCCAAAAGGGCCTGTTACTATGCTGTATAACTAAATTAAGTACCATTCAGGTTACCACCAGTTCCCTTCTAGTCTTCAGTTTCTGTTCCATCAAAAGTTCAGTTAAGATCCATGCACTACTTCATGGTGATTTCTAATGTTTTAAAAGATTTGGTACTTCACTTTTGTGTTAATCTTTGTTGTGCTCTTACAAATGTGACCTCGTGGCAGCCCTTGCACTGTTTTAGCTAAACTTTTTGTGAATATGTTAGAGGGGGTGGTTGAGACAGGTGCTATTGTAATGTCTAATGAAAGAAGGATAGATATATGGGTAGCATAGGTTTAGAGGAATATGGACCAAATGCAGACATTTGCTCAGTGTGGGCAAGTTGGACCAAAGGGCTTATTCCCAAACTATGTGATTTTATATTATTGCTGCTGTACGAATCAAATAAATGTCACTGTATTTATTCTGTTGCAGGTGTTGATGGTATGCCTGGTATTGGAAAGGATGGCCGTGATGGTGCCCGTGGTGAAATTGGTCTCCCTGGTGAACAAGGACATCCTGGTCCACCTGGGCTGAGAGGCTTTCCTGGTATCTGTGATGCTTCTTTATGCATGGCTCCACCCCATCTCTACATGGGAATGGGGATCAACAAGAAATCTATGAACATGAAAGGACCATCCAAATAACAGAAAACAGGCACAAGAGGTTGTGATGTGTTACCTATCACTCTCCATTTCCAAATGCTTCGTTATTTTACGCACATGCAATTTTTATTAAATCTTCACTTACCTTCCTGGAATTTTAAACTATTTTGAACAAACAACTTCAACCAGATCTATGCATATTTTAAATCTTGATTATCAGAAAACATTTGAAGTCTTCAATAGATGTAAAAATTTGAGATTGTATATTAACCTAATAAACAATACTTTGCTGTGAATAAGAATTATATTTCAGGCAGGGGAAATGATTTGTTCTTGACCAAATCATACTTCAAGACTTTGCCATTGTGCTTTCTGTTAAAGTGCCTCAAAGCTATTTGATACCCATCTACCAAGTGCACACTTATCTGAAGTGAACAACTTGATATTTCAGAAACTTGACATTTCAGGTATTACGAAGGGGTAATGAGCATGTGGGTTTGGAAATTGGCAAGAGTAGGGTTAAATAAGGAAAATAAATTGACAAGAACTGATTCTTACCTTCCACCTTCTGTATTTTTTCTGCTATCGGAAAGGGCAGGCAGCTAAATTGCTTTGAGATTAGGCTGGCTTTTCAAATATGTTTGTGCTTGTAAATAATTTTCAACAGTTCCACTTGCTCCTCAACCAGGAACCAGACAATTATCTGTTTGGTATGACTTGTAACTTGAGAGTAAAGCAAGCTAATCACAAGACCAAAGGTAACACACCGGGGAGTTACATTTCTGACATCTAATGTTCACATTGTCAGACATTACCACCTGTTCCATCTGAACAACTCATTCCCAGAAATTATCTAGTCCTGTTACTTGGTGAGTGGAACTAATTGGATGAAATGTTATGAGCCTATACACTGCTAGGTCTCTATGATTTTTCATTGGTAAAATAATTAAAGGTACAGTAGACAGTCTCTTGTTTTCTATTATGGGAGAATGTCATCAATCATTAAATTTATTCATTACTTATGCATAATTATTGAACTAATTCTGGAGATATTTTTAATTTTTTTAATAAACGTACATATAAAAAATTTCCATACACAACAATCTTTCTCACCACCACCCCCCCACCCCCCCCCCCACCCCCGACTCCCTTCAGTATAAATCCATACCCTGTCAGAGCTTACAGTTGGGTTAAAAAGAGAAAATCCTCATTGGAGAGATTTTTTCATAACACATTATTATCTTCATTCTTGTTATTTTGGGCCCCTATATAATTCAAATATGGTTGCCATATTTTTATATATCATATTTGTTCTTTAGATTGTATGCAACTATTCATCTGTCTTCCATCGTGCTATCAGTGGAAGGGAGTGAGATTTTCAAGTAATTGCAATGCATTTCTAAGCCACAGCTAAAGCTATTTTAACAAATGAAATTTGGAATTTAATTAGTTTATTACTTATTTCAATAAAGTTGCCCAGAAGTTAAAGCTCTGGGTCATCCACGAAGACCACCCCTATAATTCTTGTTAGCATTTCAGTAATAACTTGCTTGAAAGATCTCACATTCACACATGACCACGCAGCATGTATAAACATCCTATTTCTGTTCCACATCTAAAACATCTGCTATTTCTGATTTTGATTTATTTAGTTTCTGCGGTGTAAGGTATAATTAATGTAAAATATTATATTGTACTAATCCATATCTTTCTCTTTGGCTTGGCTTCGCGGACGAAGATTTATGGAGGGGGTAAATGTCAACGTCAGCTGCAGGCTCGTTTGTGGCTGACAAGTCCGATGGGGGACAGGCAGACACGGTTGCAGGGGAAAATTGGTTGGTTGGGGTTGGGTGTTGGGTTTTTCCTCCTTTGTCTTTTGTCAGTAAGGTGGGCTCTGCGGTCTTCTTCAAAGGAGGTTGCTGCCCGCCGAACTGTGAGGCGCCAAGATGCACGGTTTGAGGTGATATCAGCCCACTGGCGGTGGTCAATGTGGCAGGCACCAAGAGATTTCTTTAGGCAGTCCTTGTACCTCTTCTTTGGTGCACCTCTGTCACGGTGGCCAGTGGAGAGCTCGCCATATAACACGATCTTGGGAAGGCGATGGTCCTCCATTCTGGAGACGTGACCCACCCAGCGCAGCTGGATCTTCAGCAGCGTGGACACGATGCTCTCGACCTCTGCCATCTCGAGTACTTCGACGTTAGGGATGAAGGAGCTCCAATTAATGTTGAGGATGGAGCGGAGACAACGCTGGTGGAAGCGTTCTAGGAGCCGTAGGTGATGCCGGTAGAGGACCCATGATTCGGAGCCGAACAGGAGTGTGGGTATGACAACGGCTCTGTATACGCTTATCTTTGTGAGGTTTTTCAGTTGGTTGTTTTTTCAGACTCTTTTGTGTAGTCTTCCAAAGGCGCTATTTGCCTTGGCGAGTCTGTTGTCTATCTCGTTGTCGATCCTTGCAACTGATGAAATGGTGCAGCTGAGATAGGTAAACTGGTTGACCGTTTTGAGTTTTGTGTGCCCGATGGAGATGTGGGGGGGCTGGTAGTCATGGTGGGGAGCTGGCTGATGGAGGACCTCAGTTTTCTTCAGGCTGACTTCCAGGCCAAACATTTTGGCAGTTTCCGCAAAACAGGACGTCAAGCGCTGAAGAGCTGGCTCTGAATGGGCAACTAAAGCGGCATCGTTTGCAAAGAGTAGTACGCGGACAAGTTTCTCTTGTGTCTTGGTGTGAGCTTGCAGGCGCCTCAGATTGAAGAGACTGCCATCTGTGCGGTACTGGATGTAAACAGCGTCTTCATTGTTGAGGTCTTTCATGGCTTGGTTCAGCATCATGCTGAAGATGATTGAAAAGGGGGTTGGTGCGAGAACGCAGCCTTGCTTCACGCCATTGTTAATGGAGAAGGGTTCAGAGAGCTCATTGCTGTATCTGACCCGACCTTGTTGGCTTTCGTGCAGTTAGATAACCAAGTTGAGGAACTTTGGGGGGCATCCGATGCCATATATCGCATTTATAATTGACATCATGCTATCCAAATACCATCAGACCAGCATCTTTCCATGATTGCAACTATGAAATCTGAATCCCATCTCTCTCGATCTCTGTAAACCTGATTTTGCACTTACATTTTGGAGAGCAAAGTACATCTTGGTTATTAATTTAGGTGTGTTCCTAAGCCAAATTGTTTGTTCCATCTCACTAATTTCAGTTGGGGCCAAGTTTGGTCCCCATCTTTCTCTTAAGAACAACCTTAACTGAGGAAAGCAATGAATGTCCCATTAGCTGAACATTCAAAAGGCATGAACTCCTTCCATATAACAATAGTAGGTGGTTAATGCAGCTCAGCACATCATGCAAACCTCTGAAACCATCTCAAGCTACTAAGGAAAACCAGCTAACATACTGTAACGCCCACCCCAATCTGGATGGGGAAAAGGTTCAAGAGTGGAAAATTGCACAACATCAGGCTTAAAGACAGTTTCTTCCCCTCAGCCACATAGCTCCTGAATGAACCTTATGACAAGGTCTCATGCCATCCTTGAATGCTGGTTGATATTTTCACTGTAATACAATGCTCTAATTTTGCTCTGGCTCTCCTACTTTGTAAAGTTGTTTTCATGTTAGAGGTAATTTTCTGGATAGCTCCCAGAAAAACCTTGCTCACTGTTGCATGTATAATGTCACCTGCCTCTTTTTTGTTCATACTTTGAAGAAGGACTCAGGTCCAAAACACTAGTTATATATCTTTACCTCCTATGGAGGTTGCGGGACCTTATGAGTTCCTCCAGCATTTTTGTGTTTTTAAACCACCATCAGAGCACCTGCAGACTTTTGTTTTTCACTACATGCAACATTCTAAAGTCCTAATTTCTCTCTGATTACCATTTATTTTCCATTCAAATCAACTTTTATTTCTTTCATGACATTTTCATATTTTTATCCCGATTTATCATTTTCGACGATTTGGGAACAACTTTGTCAAAATTCAATAAACTATACGGAAGGAAAGAGAGCAAAGAAATTCATCGTCAACAAAAGTACCATGCAGTTCATCAGTAAAATGGCATCCAGGAAAATAATAACTAATGCGTTATAATCAAGAATGACTGTCCTGATCTGAACGAAATGGTAAATGTTATTACATCATGGAGAGAAATAATTGTTTACTGTAGCAATGCTAATAATATAATAATTTATCGATTTGAGCAACTCCCTGCTCTCTTTCCACAAACTTTTCATTTTCAACTATACAATTTAATTTTGAAAGTTATCAAATTTATTTTTATCTTCCCTTACAGATCATGAGCACTTTGCAAAAAGTTCCCATTTCATATTGTTTCTTCAATTATCTTAATTCTGCACCTTAGAACATGACAGTAAAGAAACAGGCCCTTAGGTAAATCTATTCTGTGCCAAACTATTTATTTTGTCTATTCCCATCAAACTACACCTAGACCTTTGTACTCCAAACCCCTCCCATCCATGTAACTATCTAATCATCTCTTAAATGTCAAAATCAAACCAGCATTCACCACCACTGCTGGCAGCTCGTTCTACACTCTCTCCACGCTCTGAGTGGAGAAGTTCTTCTAATCTTCCAATTAACCATTTTACCAATCACCCTTAAACCATGTTCTCATGTTCTCTTGGTCTTATCTCACCCAACCTCAGTGAAAAAGCCTGTTTGCATTAATCCTAACTATATCCCTCAATTTTGTATATCTCAATCAAATTTACCCTAATTTCCTGATGCTCCAGGGAATAAAATCCTTACCTATTCAACTTATCCCTATAACTCAGCTCCTCAAGTCCTGGCAACATCCTTGTAAATTTTCTATGCACTCTCAGTCTTGTTGAAATCTTGCCTGGAGGTAGATGACTATAACTGCACACAAAATTCCAAATTTGGTCTCATCAATATCTTGTACAATTTCAATATAATGTCCTGACTCCTCCTCATAATACTTTGATTTATGAAGGCTAATGCTCCAAAAGCTTTCTTTACAACTGTTTTGAACTGTTATGCCACTTTCAAGGAATGATGTATTCTGTTTGGTCTCTCTGTTCTGCCACACTCTGCAGTTCCCTACAATTTACCATGTAACTCACTTGTTCACATTAAATCCTACCTGCCATTCTGCAACCTATTTTTTCCATGTTGTCCAGATCCTGTTCCAATGCTTGAGAGCCTTCGTCACTGTCCATTTACCCCATCCCCCTCCACCATCCCCATTCTGGGTGCCAGCCACAAATTGGCTGATCCAATTTACCACATTATCATCCGCATCCATGGATATGGATGACAAACAACAAAGGATCCAGTACTGATCCCTGAAGCACAACATTAGTCACAGGCCTTATGATTACAAATCCTGCTAATATAATTTTCTCCCTACTTGATCTTATGAAAATACATAATTCTGAAGACTTTTATTAAATCTTCCCTCAACAATTTCTATTCTATTCTAAAATTGAATTTATTGAGATGCAAAAGGATACATTTTCTTTAAACAAGAATAAAATGATATTTATCAAAAACCGGGTAAATCTAGTGAGATCAGTTGTGAACGGAAACCATGCTGGTACAAATTTAATGACTGAGGATTTAATGCACAATGACGGATGTCAGAGAAGTGCTTGAGTTGTAAGAAATTAACAAATGATTTTTAAGGCAAAGACATCTACTTAAAATCCAAATCTACTGATGCTACAAAAAGAAATAAAAACAAGGAACTAAAACATCGGCCAGTCACAGAGCGCTACCTGATGTGCTGAGCGTTGTGAGTGCTTTGTTTTTATAACTCTTGGGTAATACACTTTGGTTTGTGGCCCTCTACTTCAAGTTTTTTTCTTGGAAATGAATTGGAAGCTGATGTTTCCAGCTGTGATATGCCATCCACACCAAAATATTCTACGCAAGTCCTGCAGCTAATTGAGTAGTTTGACAGACTATTAATCAATGCTTAATTAAGGTCATTCCACCCATTTGCCCAACAGTGCTTGCTGAAGGCTGCCTAGGAATTAGAAATGCTGCTTTAATATTACAAAGATCTGTCAACATGAGTTTTTCTTTTCTCTCCATTTCCCTTACAAGCACAAGATTTGTTTGAGAAGACCTAAGCCACATTTCCGAAGTAATCGACTTAAAACAATGGATTGTATTGTCAAACCACTGAGTGGCAGCTTCAGGACCAAATGCCTGCGTCGATTTTTGAAGTTGAACTGCATGTGCCATCCCATTCACTCATTTCCCATTCATCTGGCTACTCCAACTCCAAATTAAGCTTTGCTGTGTCACGGAGCTCTTCTGGAACCTTGCACTGAGACAGTCTCCATGACTATTAATCAAAACAACTTAATATTTTAATCTTATTTTGATTGAAGGAGGTCTTAGCTGAGTGATGCCCTGGGAAGGAACAGAATCTCTCACAAATGCATTTCCGAAACACCTATTGGTATGCCATACCAAGAACTTGATGCCAAATTTATGCTGCCCTCCTCAAACAGCTAATTGCTTCACAATGCCCTAGAAACAATTATAATTCTCCTCTCCTACATTGCAATCAGGAGTACCACATTTATAATACAAATAAGTCAGTTCACACGAGACAATCTTAATATAGCATAACACAATTCTCTAGTTTTCAATTACATCTGGGCACTCTCCAACTGGATGGCATTAACATCAGCTTCTCTGGTTACTATCCATTCTCCCTCCCTTCCCTTTCTGTCTTCTTTCCTCCAGCCTTCCCTCTCCTTTCACAGAGCGATCTCTATTTCCCCTGCTTGTTGGTGTGCCCTCCCTCCCTTATCCACCTTTTACCTCCTGCCATTGGAACCGTGCTCCTTCCCTTTTCACCACCACTCCCTTACTATTTTGTTCAGGGGTCTGCTACCAGTTTGTCATACCTTGATGAAGGGCTCAAGCCTGAAACATTGGTTATGTATCTTTGGTATAAAAAGTACCCTGTCCAGCTGAGTTTCTCCAGTATTGTGTTTTTACTTCAATCACAGTGTCTGCAGACTTTCGCGTTTTATTTCAATTACCACATGTCTTTTTGATGTTTGTATATTCTCTCATTTGTTAGTTCCATTTACAAAAATTGCATATCATCAACCTATGTAGATAATAATCATGAGATGTTAGCAGTTCATGGAGGTAGGTAACCCATTTAACCATACAGGTAAATGAATAAAGTTTACATTTTAAAAATACTAGCTCAATTAGCCAAATGGTTGATCTGGTTACTTTGCCTCATTCATCCCACATAGCAAAGTAATGTCTGATCTCCTCAGGTCCACCCCTGCATATTTTAGAAGGGGGTGATTCCAGCGGATTGCCCTCAAAGTTTAAAGAAGAGCAGCTGTGGCCCCACTCAAGGTTGACCAGGTGTCCAAACTCTACGGGCAGGCTCCTTAGGTTATTATTACCCAGCCAGAGTGTGCGCAGGCTTGTGAGACTGCAGATGGAGTCAGGAAGGTTTTCCAATGCATTAAAGCAAAGGAGCAGAGATTCCAAACATTCCAGGTTGCAAATACTGTGGGGGATGAACTTTATCTTGTTGTCGCAGGCATCCAGAAATGTCAAGCAGCGGAGCTGACACACTTCAACAGGGAGCTCCAGGAAGTTATTATTGGCCAAGTGTAGGTTTTGCAACTTTTGTAGCTTCTCCATCTCAGTGGGCAGGCAGCTCAGGTTGTTGTTACTAAGGGTCAGGGTTTCCAGATTTTGCAGAGCCCCAATCTCGGGTGGAATCTCCCGCAGTTTATTGGTGTCCAAATTCAGCACAGTAAGGCCACTCAACTGACCAATTTCTCGAGGAACAGTTGCCATCCTATAATTCAAGCAACTTTCCCGTTTCGGGCTCATCTCCAGCACCTGGAGCTCCCTCAGGTCAAATATCTCCCGGGGAACAGATTGCAGCTCTTTGCCCTTTAGCTTTAATTTCTTCTTGCCATTGTTCCAGGAATCAACCTCGATCCTGTACTTCCAAAGGTTTTCCACTTTGCCACTGGCAGAATAAAGTGAGGGGTTGATCTGAAATGATTTTTGTGGGTGCAGGGACATTTTGGCAATCCTTTTACATTTTTAGAAATGTAAATCGATTTAATTTTTTAAATAAAATAAGCAGCCACTTTCAAATTCAATATACCATGGCATTACTGTTCTGAACAAAGTGTTTCAATATTCTGAGACACATTTGTTCTGAAGAAATGCCTTGCTGAGGATCACACACATCACGATGGAGGTCACACACTTTCTAAAATGTTATTGTTAAAATGCCTGCAGCCTGATGTTGGATTTTCCAGTGCTAAAAATGTTTCTCAGAGATGCGTCAGAAAATCCAGGCCTTAAACCTGTGGAAGGATAAATCTGGCACAGTTCAGTCACTCCATTCACTTCAATGGTGAAGATTCATCCTGAGAATGAGAGGAAGTTCATGTAAATTGGCATTTTTTGATTTTTTTGGTCAACAAATACATTTTCATAAGAACATTAGTAGGAACAGGAGTGGGACATTCAACCATGTTAACCAGCTTTGCTTGATCTACTTCAACAGCATATTTTTGTACATTTCCCCTACTCCTTGAATCCCTTGATGTACAAAAATCACTATTTTAAATAAGCTCAAAGCTGAGTTTCGACAGCATTCCTAAAAAGAGAATTCCAATTCATCACTCTATGTATGATTAAATATTTATTCATGCTAGTCCAAAATGGCCAATGCATTATTCTGATATTGTTACCTCTGGTTCAAGAGTTTTCAGTGAGTTTGCAATGGCAGTCAAGTGTAAAAAATTCCAAGGGTTTTTACAGATATATTAAGAGTAAAAAGGGACAAAATTGGTATTCTTGAAGATGAGTGTGGTCATTTATGCATTCAAAAACAGATGGGAAGATCTTAACTGGATTTCTTGCATCTCTATTTACTCGTGAAATGGATACAAAGTCGATACAAGAAAGGCAAAAGAATAGTGAGGAGGTGCTTGCTGTTTTGAGGCAAATGGGGTGGATAAATCCCCAAGGTCTGACAAGATATTCCCTCGGGCCTTGAGGAAGGCTAGTGCAAAAACTGCAGGGCTCCTCCAGAGGTTTTTAAATTGTCCTTAGTCATGGGTGAAGCACCAGAATATTGGAGGTTAACTAATGTTGTTCCATTACTCAAAGCTCCAAGAATAATCTGGGAAATTATAGACACGTGAGCCTGACATCAGTAGTGGGGTAAGGTATTCTGAGACCAGATATACAAGTACTTATAATTGATTAGGGAGATTAGCTCTGATTGTCATTTCATTCGTTAAGTGCAATAGTACTTGTTCCAAACCTCATCTGGCACCTTCCCCAACTCTTTCTGCATAACAATGAAGACAGAGTAAGAGTTGTTTTCTACACTTGTGTGAAATTCATCAATTTTATCATCTCTGCCACAACTTCTAATCTGACCTCAAATTCATATAGATTCTCTCTTAACACTTATTTTTCTGGATTTCTGTCTCCATCTCATGCCACAAACTTGCCACCAATATCTACCACAAATTCCGACAGCTGCATTGACTATACCTTCTCCTGCCCTATATCCTACAAGGCAGAGATTAATAGATTCTTATTTAGCCAGGTCGTCTAAGATTATGGGGAGTAGGCCAGGCAGTGGGGCTGAGAAGGAAAATAGATCAGGTGGGGCAGACTTGATGGGCTGAATAGCTGAATAGCCTATATCTGCTCCTATATCTTATGGTCGTAAGGATGTCATCCCTTTTTCTCAATTTCTATTCTCTTCTGTGATTAATCTTAAAATGACTATTTCAGCTCTAAGATGTCAAAATGTTCTATGTTATCCAGAAATGTCCCTTCCTCTCTGCTGCAGTTGATGGAACACTCCTTGCGCATCGGCAATCAACCACCAACCCTGAACTCCCTTCCTGAAGGCTAAAGTCTCTTTAGTGCTATCACACCCCTCCACCCTCTGCCAGCCTCAACATTCAATATATCATCCTTAGCCATTGCTACCAGGTCCAAAGGAATCCCATCACCAGTCACATCTCCTCCTGACTCCTTTCTGTAGAAGCCATTCCCTACATGAACCCCTAGTATAGTCATCAGTTCCCACATACAACCACCACCTTCCCGCCCCCCTCCCCCACAAATCCCCCAGCAATTTCTCTTCCAACCTTTTCCATCACCACTATTCAGGG
The DNA here is from genome assembly GCF_036971445.1 of Narcine bancroftii. NCBI lineage: Eukaryota > Metazoa > Chordata > Chondrichthyes > Torpediniformes > Narcinidae > Narcine > Narcine bancroftii. The sequence goes on from NC_091470.1 coordinate 345,912,722, forward strand.
ACTTAAACAGTCCTACCAGTTAAGGTAGTATTGGTATTCGATGCTCATGACATGACTTCCTTTACATTAACAAGACCAAACACAGACTAGACAACTGTTTTGCAGAGCATCTGACCACTATTTAAAACAGTGACTTTGAACTTCCGAGTTGTTTTCAACCCAATAGCATGAACATTGAATTTTCCAAATTGCAGGCGACTCAAACCAACTGTGTTTCTTTCACCCAGGTTCTCTTTCCCTTTGTTCATCTTTTCCCACTCCTTCCCAATGAGTTACCAAGATTGGCTGCACACTCACCACTGGTTCTCTGTCCATCACCCTTCTCTTCCAGCTTCTCTTCTTCCTTGGTTCACCTTCATCTTTCTCTCCTCCATCTGGTTCCACTTGTTCATCATCTCTCGTATTTCCACCCTTCAGCCTTTGACTTAACACACCCCATTTCCACTCCTTCATAGACCTATTTATCCTTCATTCCCCACTTCATTTAATTTCACCTAATACCAACCAGTCTCACCCCTCCTTCTCATTTATATATTCTAGATACCTTCCCTCAACATTTTCTCTTTCTTGATGCAGGACCATAACCTGAAACATCAGGCATCTAGTTGCTTACCTGACATTACTAGGCTTGCTAAGTTCCTCCAGCAGTTTATTTTCTATTTTCCTCCTTCTTTTGGCCAATATGCTTATAAAAGCATTTAATTTTGCTTTTTAAATTATCCTCAGACTGTTAAACCATTTCATTAATAGAATGTAGTCCTTCTGGGTTTGGTAAATTTGGGTCATGACATAACCACCTGGACCAGGGTTTCCCAAACATTTTTATTTCAACTCACATGCTACTTTAAGTAATCCCCATGCCATAAGTGCTCTGTGATTGGTAAGGGATTAGTTAAGGTGGTATGTGAGTGGGAAAAAAGGTTGAGAATCATTGATCTAGACCAGGGGTGTCAAACTCAAATTCACAGAGGGCCAAAATTAAAAACTTGGACTAAGTCATGGGCTAAACTAAATATTTATTGAAAATTTTCAACAACATCTGGATGTTTTCTCTTCTTTCAACATATGTAATGTTAAACTTTTTCTTATTAAAATAAATGTTTAATAATAGTTTTGGTTAAACTCTTTCCAGAAGAAGCATTAACAAATGAGAAATAAAATATCCAATAAATAATATTTCTCTATAGCCTTTAAGCTTTTAAATGTATTTTTTGTTTCACAAGCCAACAAGTCAAAAAAATAACAACTTGATTCAATGAAAATCCAATCTTTCAACTATGAACAGTCCAAAGTGAACCAAAGAAAATATTAATCCACGCTTAGCTTGCTACACTGTGATTTACTCTGATGCACCTGGGTCTAAACCAGATACTTGGCATCTCTTCTTGCATGCAAGTTCATCAAACTCTGGGGTCAGAGTTTGCCTCCCACCTGTCTTGAAAGGTCCTGTTTTCTGTCTTTCGTTTGGCCATTTTTTGTAAGGGGTTTATTACATGTGAGTTAGGCGACAGGTCGCAGATGCTAATGAATGTAAAGAGAGGAGGTGGGGGCGATTAGCGGGCTGACGGGCCGGCGCCAACGCATTTGCAAAGCATTCTGGGATTTGTAGTATTAGCTGTGCATGCGCTATACTGGCGGGGGGGCCAGCGGGCCAGCTCTGATACATATTTGATATGATCTTGCGGGCCAAATATAATTATATCACGGGCCAAATTTGGCCCGCGGGCCTGAGTTTGACATGTGTGCTCTAGACCCAATTGTTACTGAAATATTTTGCTTGAGAAAAATTGTCATTGGCGCATTTCCTTTGGAGTTTTGAATTAGTACGCATAACAAGATAGTTATGTACAATTAAAACAGTAGTTTTCAACCTTTTTCTTTCCACTCACATACCACCTTAAGTAATTCCTTACTAATCACAGAGCACCTATGGCATAGGAATCACTGTGAGTGGAAAGGGAAAAAAAAAGTTTGGGAAACCCTGGTCCAGACCAAATGCAACTTTTATATCAGGAGTGGGCAACTTTTAAAAAAAAACTCACATTCCACCTTAAGTATTCCCTATGCCACAAATGGCCTGTGATTAGTAAGGGATTACTTAAGGTGGAATGTGAGTGGAAAGAATAGGTTTGACAACCAGGGTACCTCATTGACTCGTTATGTGCACGGTTTCCTAACTCCAAAAGGAAATGGGCCAATGACATTTTTTCTCAAGCAAAATATTTCAGTAACAATCAAGTCCAGAGCAGTTGTTCTCAACCTCCCCTTCCCATTCACACCCCTCCTTAAGCTATTCCTTACGAATCACAGAGCACTGACTGCCTAGGGATTACTTAAAGTGGTAGGCGAGTGGAAAGAAAAAGGTTGAGGACCACTGGTCTAGAGCATTGGTTCTCAACCTTCCCACTCACCTACCAATTTAAGCAATCCCTTACTAATCACAAAGCACTTATGACTGTTTAAGGTAGAATGTGAGGTTTTATTTTAAAAATAAATTGCCCACCATTGTTTTATTCTGCTGAGGGTCATTCGAGGACAGACGGATCTGCATTCACATATTAGTGATCAAGAAGGGCTTTGCAATGCATTACTAGTGACGAGTTAGTATTTTTAGTGAATGTTTGCACATGATTTAAATATAACATCCACAGTTCCCAGGGTAACCCTGAACACTACTGAATCCAGTACACTATTCAATGTTTCATTATGATCAAAAGATGTGAAACATACTCAAACAAGAATCATTCATACAAACCACCCTCCTCCCCATCCAAGCCCCCCCCCACCTCGCACCCCCCACCTCGCACCCCCCACCCTCCCCCCCCTCCCCATCCAAGCCCCCCCCCACCTCGCACCCCCCACCTCGCACCCCCCACCCTCCCCCCCCTCCCCATCCAAGCCCCCCCCCACCTCGCACCCCCCACCTCGCACCCCCCACCCTCCCCCCCCTCCCCATCCAAGCCCCCCCCTCCCCATCCAAGCCCCCCCTCCCCATCCAAGCCCCCCCTCCCCATCCAAGCCCCCCCTCCCCATCCAAGCCCCCCCTCCCCATCCAAGCCCCCCCTCCCCATCCAAGCCCCCCCTCCCCATCCAAGCCCCCCCTCCCCATCCAAGCCCCCCCTCCCCATCCAAGCCCCCCCTCCCCATCCAAGCCCCCCCTCCCCATCCAAGCCCCCCCTCCCCATCCAAGCCCCCCCTCCCCATCCAAGCCCCCCCTCCCCATCCAAGCCCCCCCTCCCCATCCAAGCCCCCCCTCCCCATCCAAGCCCCCCCTCCCCATCCAAGCCCCCCCTCCCCATCCAAGCCCCCCCTCCCCATCCAAGCCCCCCCTCCCCATCCAAGCCCCCCCTCCCCATCCAAGCCCCCCCTCCCCATCCAAGCCCCCCCTCCCCATCCAAGCCCCCCCTCCCCATCCAAGCCCCCCCTCCCCATCCAAGCCCCCCCTCCCCATCCAAGCCCCCCCTCCCCATCCAAGCCCCCCCTCCCCATCCAAGCCCCCCCTCCCCATCCAAGCCCCCCCTCCCCATCCAAGCCCCCCCTCCCCATCCAAGCCCCCCCTCCCCATCCAAGCCCCCCCTCCCCATCCAAGCCCCCCCTCCCCATCCAAGCCCCCCCTCCCCATCCAAGCCCCCCCTCCCCATCCAAGCCCCCCCTCCCCATCCAAGCCCCCCCTCCCCATCCAAGCCCCCCCTCCCCATCCAAGCCCCCCCTCCCCATCCAAGCCCCCCCTCCCCATCCAAGCCCCCCCTCCCCATCCAAGCCCCCCCTCCCCATCCAAGCCCCCCCTCCCCATCCAAGCCCCCCCTCCCCATCCAAGCCCCCCCTCCCCATCCAAGCCCCCCCTCCCCATCCAAGCCCCCCCTCCCCATCCAAGCCCCCCCTCCCCATCCAAGCCCCCCCTCCCCATCCAAGCCCCCCCTCCCCATCCAAGCCCCCCCTCCCCATCCAAGCCCCCCCTCCCCATCCAAGCCCCCCCTCCCCATCCAAGCCCCCCCTCCCCATCCAAGCCCCCCCTCCCCATCCAAGCCCCCCCTCCCCATCCAAGCCCCCCCTCCCCATCCAAGCCCCCCCTCCCCATCCAAGCCCCCCCTCCCCATCCAAGCCCCCCCTCCCCATCCAAGCCCCCCCTCCCCATCCAAGCCCCCCCTCCCCATCCAAGCCCCCCCTCCCCATCCAAGCCCCCCCTCCCCATCCAAGCCCCCCCTCCCCATCCAAGCCCCCCCTCCCCATCCAAGCCCCCCCTCCCCATCCAAGCCCCCCCTCCCCATCCAAGCCCCCCCTCCCCATCCAAGCCCCCCCTCCCCATCCAAGCCCCCCCTCCCCATCCAAGCCCCCCCTCCCCATCCAAGCCCCCCCTCCCCATCCAAGCCCCCCCTCCCCATCCAAGCCCCCCCTCCCCATCCAAGCCCCCCCTCCCCATCCAAGCCCCCCCTCCCCATCCAAGCCCCCCCTCCCCCTCCAAGCCCCCCCCCCTCCCCGCCCCCCCCCTCCCCCCCTCCCCCCCTCCCCCCTCCCCCCCCTCCCCCCCCTCCCCCCCCCTCCCCATCCAAGCCCCCCCCTCCCCCCCCTCCCCATCCAAGCCCCCCCCTCCCCCCCCTCCCCATCCAAGCCCCCCCCTCCCCCCCCTCCCCATCCAAGCCCCCCCACCCCCCCCTCCCCCCCTCCCCATCCCAGCCCCCCCACCCCCCCCTCCCCACCCCAGCCCCCCCCACCCCCCTCCCCACCCCAGCCCCCCCCACCCCCCCTCCCCACCCCAGCCCCCCCACCCCCCCTCCCCACCCCAGCCCCCCCCACCCCCCCTCCCCACCCCAGCCCCCCCCACCCCCCCTCCCCACCCCAGCCCCCCCCACCCCCCCTCCCCAGCCCCCCCCACCCCCCCTCCCCACCCCAGCCCCCCCCACCCCCCCTCCCCACCCCAGCCCCCCCCACCCCCCCTCCCCCCCTCCCCACCCCCCCCTCCTCCATCCAAGCCCCTCCCCCACCACACACACACGCCGACGCTAACTCGAGCGTGCCGAGAACCTGCTCACCCGCCAGCTCGCCTGGTGGCTGGGGCGCCCTGTGACGTCACGCCGCACGGCCCTCGGAGATTGGAGGAGGCGTCGGTCAGAGGCGGATGACGAAAGACGCCGCGATGGCCCACGGCGAGTCGCGCCGGTTGCCATGGCGCTGAGCACAGACAGAGCCCGGAAACCCCCCGCCACGCCACCCTGCGCACTTCCGGTGGTCCATTGACTGGTGAAACGTCGGGAATGAACCCTGAAATTATTTGTTTATTCGGAAACTCCAATAATAAGCGATGCTGGTTCTATCTCCCCGGTGAGTGGGGAGTTGGATCCTTCTAAGTGTTGCCAAGCCAACGCAAAATGAATCAAAGTTCTCGGGTGTCCAATTGCAACCCCCCCCCCCCGGAGATTGCAAGAAGAATGAAGAATAGACACGAATAATTATTGTCCTTCCCTATTTCCCTCGAATGGTGTCTTCCTGGGCTATTTCAGAGGTCAACAACATTGGGCATCTGAACTCATTCATGCCTAGGCCAAGGCAGGTGAGGAAGGAAGGCAAAACATCTGGTAAGGGGAACTAAGAAACCTCTCACATGTTATGGGTGAAGTGGAGGAGAGTAACTTGAATCCTTATGACCTTGGTGCAAATGAACGTCATTGGATTCACTGGAAATCAAAATGATACAAAATAAGCAGGGGGCCTTTTTCATCTTAGTTCAAAGATTCTAAATAAGCCATCAGCTTCCCATAATCACATAAAAGAAATCATAATTACATGATTGAGTCTTTAAGATGAGGAGAACAGCGTTGCGTTAGATCGTGCTGAACTTGTATGGCTCCATATGTTTCCCAACTGGACAATTTCTCCTGACACAGAGGGCTGGACAAGTAGCTCTGAGCAGACTTCATACATTCTGAGGCTCCACCTGCAAATAACATTTGAATAGCTCTCTGATGAGGGGGGGGGGGGGGGTGGAACGTTAGCCATTGCAGCTTTAGGAATTCCATCAATTCTTAATCCAACTGGGTCCCTAGTATTCCTGGAATGTATGCACATCTTCCTTAGTGAAGCAGAACCAAGTAATTTATTCAATTAGTCAGGAATTTCCTTGTTCCCCATTATGAATGCCCCAATTTTTGCTGCTGCAGAGAAGATTTTGCACTCAGCTTTGATGTTCCCCACAAGTTTATTCTTGTACACTATATCTTTTGTCTTTCACTGCTGCATTTGAAACTGCTGCCAGCCCTCAGGTTTTCTGCTTTTAGCAAATGTTTATGCCTCATCTATGGTTTTAATGTTATCACTGATTCCCCTATTAGCCATAGTTGAGCCACCTTCCCAGTTTTATTTTTATGACAAACAGGTGTTACGAGCCCAGAGGACCCCAAAACCCAGCAGCAACAGATATTCACCAAGACAAATGGTTACTTAAACAAAAATTGCTTTTAATTATCTTTAAACATGAAAACAGAATCACACTTTAACTTATCACTATTGACTTAACTAATCTAACTTAACCCCCTTCTAAGTCTAAGCGCACGTGTATGTTTGGAAAAATGCTTTGGTTCACAGTCCAATCTCACTTCTCAATCCTCCAATTTCACTGGTTGCAGGCAATTCTTATACTGTGCACAGAATTTAACATTTATAAAGTTCACCAGGCTTTGTTTGGTGCTTGAAAGGTAAATGGTTACCACTCAGTTTTCAGAGAGAGATTTGTTATTCCAGGACATCCACAACTGATTTAGTTCTATCAGCCACTTCAATATCTTGTTGACGAAACTTGCCTCTTCAGGGTTCTCCAGATGATAACCTCTTTCTTTCAGGTCATCACTTTTCCCAAGTGAAATATTAGACAGCCAGTCCTCTCCTCTTGCATGACCCACAAGGGCTTTGACCAGGCTGAACTAAGCACTCACAAACTGTCTTCCAAATGGGGTTTTCTAAATGGGGTTTTCCACAAGCTTGCCAGCTTGTCCTGTTCCAGTCCCAGCTGCTGTTGCTTGCTGTAATACTGTAAAAGTGATCTCTCTCTTGATCTCTCTCACACCGAGAGAAAGCCTGTTTTACTCTCTCTGCTTGCAAAACCACATGACTCTCTTAGAACAGCAAGTTCCCTTCCAGGCAGAAGGCGGCTCTGCCAAGCTCTTTCATCTGTTGCCTTTTTGTAAACAACAATCCATTAGTGAAGTCTCTTGGGCACTCTCCAAAGCTCTTGCAAAGGCTGTGAGACACCGACATGTCTTGCATTAGCAGAGCTCCAGTATTTTAAATAAGATCTGTTTTAAAATGTTTGTATATGACCTACTCTAACAAACCTTTCCCAAAATCATATCTATTTACACTGTCACACAGGAATGTACAATTTTTGAGGTTCCTCTTCACTATCTTTTAATATTTGCCATTGTTTATCTACATTCTGACGTATGGACACACAGGTTGTGGACAATACTCAGGAACAGAACCGTTGTGAATGCATTCACACAATTACGACTCAGAGATGTGATGCTTTCTCATCCTTTCTCTTAAGACACAGGGTTATAAGGGTGATGTCATGACGTGGGTGGGCTTATACCCAACACTCTCCCCCCCCCCCCATGAAGTAAATGTTGACTGGGCCTCTTCTAACTAATAAGATTACATTGGGCCCAGGACCACAAGTATCGGATGCAAGCCCACCCATGTCATGATGTCACCCTTCCCTGTGTCTCAGTAGCCAGGTGAGTCTAATAGAAGTAAAGGATGAGAAAGCATCAGATCTGAATCTTAATTGTGTGAGTGAATACAAAAGAGTGGTGAAGAGGAACGAAACCTACACATACTTCATGCATCAATTGTGAAAAGGAAAACAACAGAAGAAAGGTAGAAAACGACTACCTAACAACCCCAACAAGTTACCACCAAAAGATCAAGGCTAAAGCATGCCAAAATGGCGGAGGGAAAGTTTGGGGAATTCAACAAAGCAGAAGAAAGTTGGGATAATCACATAGAACAGTTTAACTACTACTGTGTAGCCCACAATATTGTGGAAGATCCAGTAAACTGCAAACGTGCTCTCTTCCTTAGTATTAATGGGCAGCAAAACATTCGACCTCCTTCAGACCTTACTAACCTAGGAGGATCCAGGGACAAGAGATTCAACGAATTATGCTCAAGTCTAAGGTACCATTTAAGCCCCAGATTTTTTTGTACCCCCTTGTTGATTGTTAATATAAGATCTGTTACTGAGAGGCGCATGAAGACACATTTGTCCTTTTGTAATCGTATATTAGCCTGTTGTAGTCTAGTTAAAAATCTTTTCAAGGTTTTGTAAGTGTTCACTATCATTTCGGCCCGTGATGATGGTATCATCTAGGTAACCCCCAACTGAGAGTCCATGTAGTAATTTGTCCAAAGGCCTGAGTGTATAAGTGAATAGTCCCAGATGGGTAATGATGGTCACATATTCCCTTGATTTTTTTTTTGTCCATTTCTACCTGTTGAGATGGTTGTGACAAATTTAGTTTGTGGGGTGTTTGGGAATTTTGAGTGATAGATTAATGGTGACTTTGTAATTGCCGCAAAAGCGAATATCACCGTTTGCTTTTCAACTTTCTTTTTTTTCTTTCTTCTTTGGCTTGGCTTCGCGGACGAAGATTTATGGAGGGGTATGTCCACGTCTGCTGCAGGTTTGTTGGTGACTGACAAGTCTGATGCGGGACAGGCAGGCACGGTTGCAGCGGTTGCAAGGGAAAATTGGTTGGTTGGGGTTGGGTATTGGGTTTTTCCTCCTTTGTCTTTTCATACTGGTACGATGAATATACAAATGAATATGGCAGAAAGGCAATGATTCTATGAAAGGAAACAAGGACCAGGAGAAACAGTAAGTGAATACCAGGCATTGTTGTGTAAACTGGAAGAGCACTGTCATTTCAAGCAGTTTCTAAATCAGGCACTTTGAGACAGATTAGTGGTGGGGCTGTCAAATCACCAAGCAAGGAAAAAATTGTTATCAATGGATGAATATGTTAAGCTGCAAATTGCATACAGAACTGCCTGCAGCTCTGAAATGGCAGATAAAAACTTGGATGTTGGTCACCAGACCTACTGGTCGGGAGGTCTTCCCTCCAACAATGCTTTCATTGTTGGAAATACAACCACCGACCAGAAAAAAATTTCTTCAAAAATTCTAAATGCAACGTTTGCAAAACAGAAGGATATAATAAAACTAAATGTCTGTTCCTACAGGTGGCCTGCAAATAAGCAGGCAGCTAAAGTCAAAACAATTGCAGAGAGAGGGAGAGGCAACCTAGCACAATGATGATAACTGCCCAGTGGCTGACCTTCAACTCCTGAAATTTCAGCTCCTGAGATATTATACATTCGAGAAATAAACGGAGGAAACACACCAATCTTTATACAGCTAAAAATAAACGGACTCCCCCTGAAGATAGAGTTAGACACAGGGGCAGAGGTGTCCCTAATGTCATAACATGTAAAGGAACACTTGCTACCATGCCTCCTGGTTAAAAACAACTGAAATAACTCTAAGATCTGTTACAGGAGACAGAATCAAAGTGTTTGGAAAATGTAGGGTCCAAGTACAATACAAACAACAGCAACCAAAAGCACTCTCTCTCTCTCTCTCTCTCTCTCTCTCTCTCTCTCTCTCTCTCTCTCTCTCCTCCCTCCCTCCCTCCATCTGTCTCTGTCTGTCTGTCTGTCTGTCTGTCTGTCTGTCTGTCTGTCTGTCTGTCTCTCTCTCTCTCTCTCTCTCTCTCTCTCTCTCTCTCTCTCTCTCTACATCATAGAAACCCAGGGACCAGCACTTTTTGGAAGAAACTGGCTACAACACATTCCCCTAGACTGGCTGGAAATTGGTTCTGTACTAAACGTAAACCACACAGACACCTCCCAGCCAGAATTCAACCAAATCCTCAACAGCCATGCAGTGGTTTTCCAACAAGAGTTGGGGAAAATCAAAGGTGTTCAAACCAAACTGCAATTCAAAGATAATGCAGAACCAAAATTTTTCAAAGTTAGAACAGTCCTATTTGCTATGAAAGGGAATATTAGAACCAATATTAGAACCAATACAATACAGCAATTGGGCAACATTCATTGTACCAGTATGAAAAGCAAACAGTGATATTCGCTTTTGCGGCGATTACAAAGTCACCATCAATCTATCACTCAAAATACCCAAACGCCCCACAAACTAGATTTGTCACAAGCATATCAACAGGTAGAAATGGACAAAAAAAAAATCAAGGGAATATGTGACCATCAATACCCATCTGGGACTATTCACTTATACACTCAGGCCTTACGGAACTTCAGCACCACCTGTGAGTTTTCAAGCAACAATGGACAAATTACTACATGGACTCTCATTTGGGTGTTACCTAAATGATACCATCATCACGGGCCGAAATGACAGTGAACACTTACAAAACCTTGAAAAGATTTTTAATTAGACTACAACAAGATAATATACGATTATGAAAGGACAAATGTGTCTTCATGCGCCTCTCAGTAACAGATCTTGTATTAACAATCAACAACAAGGGGGTACAAATGAATCCAGCATGAACAGAAGCCCATTCGCAAAGCCTCATAACCCACAAGAACCATTACTTAACCTGGGTATTGTCTATCTGCCATTGTCTCTAAACTTGCCCCTTATTTTCCACTGAGGTTAGGAGAGACAAGAAAAATAAGCCATGGGTTAGGATAAAAGGTGAGACATTTCAAGGGAACATTAGGGGGAACTTATTCGTGCAGAGAATGGTAAGTATGTTGAATAAGCTGCGAGCTGAAGTGGTGACTGAAAAATATTAAGGTAGATACAGAGATGAGAGCATATAGAGGTCTATGTCTGGGTGCTGGTCAATGGGACTAGGCAGAATAATAGTTTGGAATGGACTACACAGACGAACAGGCCTGTTTCTGTATTGTTCTATGGTTCTAAATTGAAAGCACTGGTGATGGACCCATGGAATGTTATCATATTGCAGTCATGACCCCCCCCCCCCACCAAGGAGATCTATAACCAGATGTTCTCCTATTAATTCTTCATAACATAAAACCAAATGTAAAATAGCCTTTTTCCAGTTAGTTCTGCATTCAAGAAATTCTTCTCCTTCAGCACCTCTGCCATTCTGTTTTGTATACGCAATAAGCAGACTAAAATCTCTTATTATGATTGCAATTTCCTTCAAACATACCCTTAATATTTTCAAATTCATGCTCTAATCAATTAACGGGTAAAATTTGGGGATTTATGGACTATTGTCTTCCTTCAAAGTTCTGATTTATTGTTAAGAGTACCTGACATCACATACAACCCTGAGATTCTTTTTTCTTCATCTAGACAGAATTTCTACTTATTGGTGGTGCAAAAAAACTGTACTCAAAAGATATTTATATAAAAATGAGAAATGTAAACAAACTGCAATGCAGGAAATAAATATTCAATAATAAATAATGAGGAAAGAGTGCTCAAATGAGTCTCTGTTATTTATGAGTCTGATGGTGGAAGGGTAGAAATTATTCCTGTCTTGGGTAAACTTATACCTCTCATTTTGTTCATTTTAGATTGGTCACAGTGTTTGAGCTACCGAAAGAAAATAGACACACACACCGAGAGCAGTTCAGTTTATACAAATGTTTATTACTAATTCAAAAGCTGATTTCACACTACAATATGCAAGCCCTTCCCAACTATACTTATCAACGCTTGGACTGGTCCCAACTGCCGAAGCGAGGCAACGACTGCACACTTGTAGTAGGTTGTCAGGGCGCTGGTAGCAGCTTCTCCACCTCCCCCGACCGGGACGTTGCTTGGACTCTGGCTGTTCTTCCTTCTTGACAAGGGATGTTCCCACCCCTCGGAGAATCTAAACTTCAGCAGCAGGACCACAGGCTTATATACCCCAAAAACAATTAATCATGCGCCTACTCCTTCTAATATTTGTCAGTCAAAATCAAAACTGAACATTACATTCTACAATTTAGAAGATTAATTATTATGGAACCAGGATGTTATAATTTCCTGGTTTATCTCGTAGATACAAAGACTTATTAAAACTTCTCGAGCAAGACAGGTTGTGACCAATTCGTCAATTTCAGAGTGTTGCATTTGACAACTGCTTTCCCTGGGCCTCACAGTGGAATTCCATTTCAAAGTGTATCTTCAGATAAGTCCCCATGGCTGAGTTTAATTACATCTGCTAGTTCTGAAAGTAAGGTGACCTGCGTGTGGACCCAGTGTCGTCAGTTCCACATAAGCAAAAAGCATCTGGGTACATGGTTTTAATCCTCCATTACATCCCACCCCTTGGTCACAATCTGTCATTTGCGAGGCCTAACCAGTATTTGAGTACAGAGGGAGCGAAAAAAGAGAAATCAAAACAACAATTACAAAGATAAGCAATGACGCGAGCCACCAACGGAGGATAGTGTGGCCCACCCCCCCAAATGTAGCAGTTAGCCATGAGAAAGGATTCCAACCAAGGCTCAAATTATCCTTGTTGGCCACAATACCCAGGTACTGGAGCTCACGAACAGATTTTGAAACATGCTGAACAATAACATATTTATATAAGCTGCACTTGAGGCTGGTGACCGAGGACTTCCTTGGTGTAATGCATCGGACCGTGTTTCCCACGGGTAACTCCCTTGGAACGTCCTCGACATTACAAATCCAATTGCTGGCATCAAAGCAGCTGTTAAGCCAGATCACCAGGAGTGTAAAATGGAGAACCTGGAACAAAGAAGCCTGACACATGTCACTCACGATACCATAAGCGTTCAGTGTTTAAACAGACTAAATCATCCTGTCCCTCAATAGCTACCCACTGAGTGTTACCCTGGGCAGGTGTCACTATTTCCCCTTTTACAGGAGGGCCACTACCTGGTGGTGCCACCCATACCTTTTGTCCAACATTCTCTAGTTCGGGAATGGGGGGCAATGACTGTTTTTCCTCTGGAATAGGCTGTAATTCAGAAGTGTGAAGAAGTCGGTGGAAAGGTGTACCTCCTTTTAAAGGGCGATGATTCAAATTGTCGACTGCCTGCTGCAGCACATGGCACCATCCCTTCTGGGTCCCCAGTGATGTTTCCAAACGAATTTGTTCCTTCAGTAAGCCGTTCATTTGTTCAACTAACCCGGCAGCCTGTGGGTAATAAGGAATATGGTGGACCCATAAAATACCGTTGTCATTTGCCCAATCACAGATTGCTTTCCTGGAGAAGTGCGAGCCATTATCAGAGTGAATCTCCTCTGGAGCATCATAACGATAAATCAAATGGTTTAGTCCTTGGATAGTGCTAGCTTGGTCAGCCGTCTTGGTGGGAAAAGTAAAAACCAGGCCCGAAAAGGTGTCAACCATTACTAGGATGTAATATTTACCCATACAGTCTAGCATGGGGCCTATGTAATCAATTTGCCAGACCGCAGCTGAGTGAGCACCCCGTTTTATTCGGCCATGTGGACCAGGTGGAATGGTATGGAACTTCACAAGCTGACATTCTGGGCATGTACGTACGACCATGCGGACATCATCCTGATGGACGGATAAAGCATGTGTACGGGACCACATAGCTGATCCCTTCTCCCCCAAATGACCACTCTGTTCATGTGCCCATCGAGCCAGGGGGACGGTATCAGCACAGCTGATAGTGGCAAGCTGATCTGCTACTGCATTATGTTGAGCCATGTTAGTCGCCATATTGGTATGGGCATCAACGTGATAAACGGTTATCTCACGATGGTGGGAAGCATCCCACAACAGCTGCCACAACTCTTTGCCCCATACTGGGCGGTCATGTATCATCCAGTTGTTCTTTTGCAAATCAGGCATCCATACCACAAGTCCATTAGCCAAAGCCCAGGACAGTAAACAGGCGAAGAGGGTGATCATGGGGATCTAGTGGTAAAGTGACTGCCTTCAACTCAGCATACTGACTGGAGCCACTATCCCCCTCCTCCGATAAGTGAGTTCCTGACCTGGGATGGTAAGCCACCTGTTCGTGTACGCGGCCCACCCCTTCAGGCCCTCTGGTCGCACGACTCTGAATATACCACTTCCATTTAACAATAGAAGACTGCTGAGCCCGCCTGATCTTTAGATTAGCGTCATTAGCCAGGACCCAGTTCATTATTGGAAGTGTAGGTCTCAATTGAACATCTGCATCGCCTGTCATTCTTTCAGTCTCTAGCAGGGCCCAGTAACAGGCTAGTAACTGTTGTTCAAAAACAGAATAACGAGTGGCAGCCTCGGGCATGGTACGTGACCAGAATCCCAGTGGGACTCGGCGACCCTCTTGTTTCTGCCAGAGGCTCCAGGAGGCCACATCATCAATATAATGGTGAATTGAGAGGGAAGGCGATACTGGAAGGTGGGTGAAGGTATACTGGCGCCCCTTCCAGGTAAAGGCGAACTGATCCTGTGAATCCTCAGCTATAAGAATACTGAAGAAGGCGTTAGCGAGATCAATGACAGCATACCATGTTCCTGAGTTCCCAGTAGCAATGTTTTCAATAAGGGTGACAATGTCCGGAACTGCTGAAGCAAGTGGTGGGGCATGTTTGTTCAAAAAACGATAATCAACTGTCATTCTCCAGGAGCCATCTGGCTTCTGGACCGGCCAAACAGGGCTATTAAAGGGCGACATTGCGGGCCTCACTACCCCTTCTTCTTGCAGAGCATCGATGGTGGCAGTAATCTCTTCCTGCCCCCCAGGGAGACGATATTGTGGAATGCACACTGGTTTCATGGGGGCTGGCACCATCACAGGATCCCACTTAACCTGACCCACTACTAGTTTTTTTGTAATAGTTCGAATTCCGAATTCAAATCCCCCTTGGCTAGTATTAAGGGCCATACCGGCCAACATATTAATACCCAGGATACACTCGTCAGTAGCAGCCACCAGGGCATGTAACCAGACAGGGGAAGGGCTATCACCCACCATGGCACAGACTTTTATTTCCTTTGCCAGGGTGACCGCTCCTCCCAACCCCTCTATTTGAAAGGCCGGTCCAGTCCAGAGGTCGGGATTACCAGGAATCACCGAGTGCTCTGCACCGGTGTCGACCAAAGCCAAGTATTGGCGATCATTACCCCCACCCCAGTGGATTGTTAACGGTATGTAGGGCCGCGGATCCCCGTGTGTGCGCCGTGTCTCGATGGAGTAGACACGGGAATCCTGCCCACACCTTGAGGCTTCAGAAGGGTTCGGGGGCTTCCAGGACCACATGCTATTGTTATCTTTAAGAGCCTGTTTAACCCATTGTTTTACCTCATCATGAGTAACTGGAGCAGGAGAAGCCAGCTCGATAGAAGCAGCAGTGGGAGCAGAAAGCACAGCTGGGCCAGGAGGACTCAGCAGCTGGGGATGATGTTCCCCTGCTTTTTGCCTAAATCAATCTCCAATGGCAGCCAGCTCTTTTACAGAGAAATCACGGATCATTGACTCCTTCCGACCCCTGTTCCCACTTTGACTCACAGGGTCCTCCACCCAGTCTAGGGGAGGAGGTGGAGGCCATCCAACAGAGGGAGTAGGCCATAGAGCACAAGCAGGGGTTTGGGTATTTTCCCCTGGGTCCACATGGGAAACCGGGGTATCTATCCCTTCCATCTCTACCCTTACATCATCCCCCCTTCTGTCTGTTTGGGAAATCTGCTGCCTTATAGGGCGGGCGTGAACAGCAGATGGAGAGGGTAGTATGTTAGACACATGCTGAGGAGTATCTGCATTATTACCATTGTCATTCCAGATATTCCCATCCCAATCCTCAATTACATCAGGATCGTTACCATTCCTTATCATGGCATGAATACGATATGGATCGGGTTCTACTCCATGCCTTTCCTTATCTGCACAGAGCTGCTGCCGGAGTTTAATATTACGGCAAATCATTTGGACATGCTTATCTTCCCATTCTTTGGCTCTGTCCTGACTGGTGCGAACAATCTCGCTCATCATGGAACAGCATTGTCGCAGGACTTCTAGCTCCTCCTTTAATTGCTTTCTTTTGCACTGAGATTCTACTTCTCTTTGAATTAATTCTGCTTCACGCTGAACGGAGTGGCGTAATGCTGTGGCCAGCAACCAAAAACCATTCGTCAGCGTTCCCTTTTTATCAGGAAATTTACTTTCTCGAAGGAGAGTGGCAACCCGCTCTCCCAGAGGTGCACTTGATGAGTCTAACTTCTCATCCCAACTAATGGGTGGTCCCAACAAAGACAGGGTATTGGCCAACATGCCAAACCCATCGTCTTTGGAAGTCCATACAGGAATCAAGAACTGCTCAGGGCTCACCTCTTTCTTTCGGCGAAACATCTTGAGACCAATCCTGCTCGCAGCGCCAATTGTCTTGGGTAAACTTATACCTCTCATTTTGTTCATTTTAGATTGGTCACAGTGTTTGAGCTACCGAAAGAAAATAGACACACACACCGAGAGCAGTTCAGTTTATACAAATGTTTATTACTAATTCAAAAGCTGATTTCACACTACAATATGCAAGCCCTTCCCAACTATACTTATCAACGCTTGGACTGGTCCCAACTGCCGAAGCGAGGCAACGACTGCACACTTGTAGTAGGTTGTCAGGGCACTGGTAGCAGCTTCTCCACCTCCCCCGACCAGGACGTTGCTTGGACTCTGGCTGTTCTTCCTTCTTGACAAGGGATGTTCCCACCCCTCGGAGAATCTAAACTTCAGCAGCAGGACCACAGGCTTATATACCCCAAAAACAATTAATCATGCGCCTACTCCTTCTAATATTTGTCAGTCAAAATCAAAACTGAACATTACATTCTACAATTTAGAAGATTAATTATTATGGAACCAGGATGTTATAATTTCCTGGTTTATCTCGTAGATACAAAGACTTATTAAAACTTCTCGAGCAAGACAGGTTGTGACCAATTCGTCAATTTCAGAGTGTTGCATTTGACAACTGCTTTCCCTGGGCCTCACAGTGGAATTCCATTTCAAAGTGTATCTTCAGATAAGTCCCCATGGCTGAGTTTAATTACATCTGCTAGTTCTGAAAGTAAGGTGACCTGCGTGTGGACCCAGTGTCGTCAGTTCCACATAAGCAAAAAGCATCTGGGTACATGGTTTTAATCCTCCATTACAATTCCCTAACCTGTTGGTGGGAGTTTTGTGGCACCTATACCTCTTTCCTTATGTCAGCAGCGAGAACAGAGCATGTCTTGTGTGAATTCTCGATTATTGATGCTGTTCTTTGACAGCAGCATTCCATGTAGATTTTCTCGATGGTGGGGAGAGTTTTGCCTGCGATGTACTGGCTGTGTCCACTACCTTTTGTAGGGCTTTAAGCTCAGAGGTACTGGTGCCATAATCCAGGTGGTGTTGCAGTCAGTCCGCACACTTTCCACTACTCATCTGCAGAAGTTTTCCATGGTCTGATATACCAAAGCTCTGCAAACTCTTTAGGATGTAGAAGCTTTGACATTCATGTGTTGGGTCCAGGAAAGGTTCTCCAAGATAATGACTCCCAGGAATTTAAATTTTCTCATGCCATCTACCTCCGATCTCACAATGATCACAGGATCGTACACCTTAGGTTTTCCCCTCCTAAAGTCCACAACCTGTGACATTGTGTGAGAGGTTGTTGTGAGTACACCATTCAGCCAAGTTTTCAATCTTCTTCCTGTATGCTGACTGATCTCCCCTTTTTATACAACCCACTACTGTGGCATTGTCAACAAATTTGTAAATGGTGTCATTGTTGTACTAAGCCAGACTGTTATAGGGGCAAAGCAATTAAAGCAGAGAGCTAAGAATGCAACCCTGTGGTGCTCTGGTACTGATGAAGATTGTGGAGGAGATGTTCCCAGCTTCTCATGATCACAAACCAAAACCATTCCACATCACTGTCCACTGACTCAGCACTGGTTTGGGTTCACGATTAACAACATCATTCCACATCCTTTCAGTAGGATAACTAGAAAATTGGTAAGTTGGAGAAGTAGGTGTAATTTTAAGGAAAAAACTCAGGAGTTGGTGTGTAAAAACAAGATCTTAGTTGACCCAAGAATAAAACGAATATATTTACTTAACACACACAAATCATTTGTAGAGCTGTGTGGCAGAATATAGATATGTTTTTGGGAGATAAATTGGGACAAAGTTTGTTAGTGTAGGTCACATACAAACACTTTAAACCAGATCTTATTTAAAATACTGGAGCTCTGCCCATGCTAGTCATATCAGGGCGTACAGTCTTTGCAGAAGAGACTTCACTAATGGATTGTTGTTTACAAAAAGGCCGCATTCTGTCTGGGGGGAACTTGCTGTTCTAAGAGGGTCATGTGGTTTTCAAAGAGAGAGATCAGTTCTACTGTTTTACAGTCAATAGCAGTAACTGGGACTGGAACAGGACAAGCTGGCAAGCTTGTGGAAACCCCCATTTGGAAGGCGAGTTGTGAGTGCTTAGTTCAGCCTAGTCATAGCTTTTGTGGTTCATGCAATAGGAGAGGACGGGCTATCTAATGTTTCACTTGGAATAAGAGAAACAAAAAGGCACTCTGTGGTGATCAGAAAGAAAGAGGTTATCATCTGGAGAACCCTGAGGGGGGCAAGTTTCTTCGGCAAGACAGTGAAGTGGCTGATTTAAAAAGGAATCAGTTGTGGGTGTCAGCATACAATGAATCTCTCTCTGAAAACCAACAAGAACCTTCCTGAGCAGTAACCATTCACCTTTCAAACACCACAGCCTGTTGAACTTGATAAATGTTAAATTCTGGGCATAGTATAAGAATTGCCTGCAACCAGTGAACTTGGAGGAATGAGTGAGATTGGACTGGGAATCAAAGAACTTTTCTGAATTTACACTTAAAATTAGAAGGGGGTAAGTTTGGTTAGTTAAGTCAATAGTGATAAGTTAAAGTGTGATTCTGTTTCCATGTTTAAAGATCATTAAAAGCAACTTTTGTTGAAGTAACCATTTGTCTTGGTGATAATCTATTGCTGCTGGGGTTTGGGGTCCTCTGGGTATGTAACAGCTACTCCTGAAATATAAATGGCAGCTCTGTTGGAGCTGCTATAATGGCAGTGCTGTCGCTGGTGCGAACCCAGGCCAGCTGGGAGTGGAGATACAGTGCTGCTCCACAAGGTCCTATTGCCTGATTCTGATGGTCATTGATCTGCACAAGCTTTAAACAACCTTTTAAAGGAGCCGATGGTGTTTATTTAAAATCCTGCAACCACGGAGCCCTATGTCCAAGATGGCAGTGCCTGTTCTGGGCAGCATTCCGCAAGGCGATGCAGACCCAGGAGAGCAGTAGACTGGTGCAGGGCAACAGAAAAAAGAACACCTCCAGTTGAGAGGGAGATGACCCTACAGGGAAGGTGATCATGGCAGCAAACCAGCAAAGGGTTCAGCAGGTGAAAAACCCCATACAAGCTGAGGGGTGTTGGCAACTTGTGATCAAAGGACTCACACAGGCTGCAAGATGCTGATGACTTGTGGTTGAAGGACCCACACGGGCTGCGGGAGACTGGCTCATGGCAACCAGGTATTGGAACTTAGATTGAAGGGGGTTTTGTGGGCATGATGGCTTCCAAAGTGGCAACAGTTAGCATAATGGTTAGTGCAATGCTGCTACAGTGCCAGTGACTGGGGTTCGAATCCAGTGCTGTCTGTAAGGAGTTTTTATGTTCTCCCTGTGTCTGCGTGGGTTTCTTCTGAGTTCTCCGATTTCCTCCCACCCTTCAAAATGTACCACAGATGTAGGTCAATTGGGCGTATTTTTGTGGTCCGAAAGGACCTGTTTCCATGCCGTATGTCTAACATAAATTGTCTCTTTCATTCAAGGCTTCACGATAAAATCAGAAGTTTAGACCTGAACCTCAGCATGCCGATTGTTTGAAGAGGGGTCGGTGTGGCACTCGTGATAAGGGCACCAGCCATTTTCATGTCGTCTCTTTATTTATCTTAAAGTTGAAGTACGTATAAACATGAATATTACATTTTTATGAATTATTAGAAGGATACCTGGTGTTACCCAGGAAATAAAACACTCAGTTAATGACTACATGGTTTAGACAAAATACCCAAAAAACTTCATGGTAACATGAGCAGTAATAGACAATGAACCAGATGGTGTTTAATTTTAAAACATTAATTTTATTTATAACTCAAAGTATTGTCTTAATTTTAAATTATCCTTAACACTTAATCTTTCCAAAATGGGGGGGGGGGTGGGGGGTGGGGGTGGAGGCGTGGTGGGGGGGGGGGGGGGGTAGTGTGTGTGTATGTGTGATGTACCAAGACCTTTACAATCCAGGCCAAAATTTAGAAAGTTACTTCAAAGTTCAGTCTTTTAAATTCAGTGTTGAAACATAGGCTTTGAAATTTGATGCCCAGAATTAATGATAAACTGATGGTAAGACTGGAGTTGTGGCTGCTACAGACGCATGAATTCTCCTTGCACTGCTTTTGAAGAAATGTCCATCCACATAGGCTGTAGTCATAAAACTCCTGGTCCTTTTGTGGGCAGGGCTCGAACTGGGTGGCCTCCACGAAGCTTCCATGACCCTGGCACCAGTTTCTCCAAGTGACCTTCACTATTAGTCACAATCAAAATGAAGCATTTTGCTTCCCAAAGACCTTCCTGGCACAGGTCAATCCATTGATATGGTCTAGTTATTCACAGACCAGGCTTTACTCGAATTCCACAAAAATGGGTGGCCACAAGAGCTGCTTCAAACAGATGTGTTCTCTTTAGCTGTCAGAATGGTTCTCTCTTGCAAAATCACCATGTCTTTGCAAATGTATCAAATCTGGAACAGACTTTGTGACAAGCCTTCCCTCAGTTCTTCCAATGGATTGAATTGTTGCTGGTCTGTGACTTGTGAGAGTGTTTGTGTGAAATGTTAACTGTAACTATACAGTTCCTTCTGTCTATACCATCCTTTACAGTGATAATCCCATTTTACTGAAACAGGAGCTCTTAATAACATTGATTTAGAAAACTTTCCTGCACACATTTATCAGCCCTTTTACTGTATGGGAATCCCAATCAATATATGGAAATAAAATCTCCTACTATCACAACTTCATGTTTCCTGCAGCTGTCTGCTATCACTCTGCAGATTTGCTCCTCCAATTCCTGTTGACTATTGAGTGGTCTATCATACAACCCCATAATTGTGGCCATACCTTTCCCGTTCCTCACCTCCACCCATATAGCCTCAGTAGATGAGCCCTCTGCTCCGTCCTGTTTGAGCACAGCTGTGATATTTTCCCCGATGAACAATGCCACTCATTCCTCCCACTCTATCACTTCTGCAACAGAACTCTTGATTATTGAATTGCCAATCCTGCCCCTCCTGCAACCAAGATCACAATGTCTTCATTTCACATGTCACTCTGTGCTCTTAGTTCATCCATTTCACTGGAAGTTCACAGAATCCAAATATGTTCATTAAAGCATCTTTCTTCTCCTAATTAGTAAATAAATAAATGTATTCTCCTATCATTGTATCTCTCTTGTAAGGCATCCTTATAGCCTTGCATATCATTAAATTGTGGTAAAAGTGGCCCAAACCAAAATTTTTAATTTTAGAAGGGTTATGAGTTGTCCATTTTTGGAATTCAATGAAAAAAATCAATTAAATTATGACAACAATTCAATTATCACATGCTTTGGCATAAGTAATGATATAGACCTATTAATATATCCAAAATGTTGCTGTGTTAAATCTTTTGTCTTATCATACAGTTCTAGAGTTTTGCAAAAGTAACGACCCATTGCCAGGAATTTAATGGGTTCTTGGCACCTCACTGTTTTCTCACTTGGCAGTGAGAAGAAGAAACAACTTCTTGACAATTATTTTAATTAAAAATCAACCCCTTCACGCCACCACCATCCTTGTCTCCCTTTTAATACCGTCACACTTAATTACATCTTTCAATTCACTTTGTGATATGTTTATGTGTAGAGACATTATTTATGGAAGATTTGCAATTCCTGATAGCCAGAAATCTCTGTTAAATCTCTGTTATAAAGAAGCTAAAATCAATACTTATTCTATAACAATGTAATGTAAAAATATATCAAATTAGACATATAATGTCAGGGACTTGGAACATCCTGTATAAAACTCCAGTTAGCAATTGAACAACATTGAATTATAGTTAAAATGCCATATCAGAGAAAACAAATCATACCTTAATTGTAGATTCATGCAAATAAAGTATTATCACAATTGTAGGGTATTTGGAGACCTTTCATACCTCTGTCCAGAATCTCTTGATGGCATGTGACTTTCCAGGTCAAGGGTAATTGTTATGGTGAATTTTATTTTATATATTTTTAAACAAATTAGACATACAGCACTGTAACAGGCCCATTAGGCCCTACAAATTTGTGCTGCCCAATTAACACTTCATTAATGTACATTTTTGAAGAGTGGGAGGAAGCAGGAGCCTAGAAGAAAACCCACGCAGGCACAGAGAGACTGTACAAACTCCTTACAGACAGCATGGGATTTGAACCTAGGTCTGGTCCTGATTGTTGGCACTGTAAAGGTGTTGCACTAACCACTACGCCATCTGTGCTAACTCAGAATTAAAGCCAATATAGGGGTTAGTAAATATTGCAGTCAATGGCAGTGAGAAGAAGAAACGACTTCTTGATAGATTCAGTTAAAAATTCTCTCCATGTTTATGGGAGATAAACAAAGATACAGCCCAGAAGAATTTGCGCAGGTATCCTGTAATTTAGTTCCTTGATGACTCCTGTGTTGATCTCTAAATGTTGAATATGACAGCCTGATAAGTTTGCTGTGGGTTTATAACTTAAAGCAGGGCATGTCAGGAAACCACAGTGCATCTATGTGTGCTATGGAAGAGTTCTTGGATAACTTTGGGGGATATGAAGAATTTTTAAATTAAATTTAGACATACAACACAGTAACAGGCCTTTCTGGGCCACGAGCCTGTGCCGCCCAATACCCCAATTAAGCTACAACCACCATATTTTTTGGAAAGTGGGAGGAAACCCATGCAGACATGGGGAGAAAGTATAAAGTCCTTACAGACAGCACCAGATTTGAATCTGGGTCACTGGTATTATGATGGCGTTGCACTAAGCACTACTTTAAACATGCCACCCATTCTTTCTAGCTAGCTTTCCAGAGTCTCACAAAAATTTGAGATTGGTAGGATTGGAAAGAATAGGCCATCTAACTGAACTTATTTTTTATACCTCTGAAGGATGGTAAGATTATTTGAAAATTAGCAAGTAAATTATAGTTCTAGTTATGTTTGTTCAAATAATATATATTTACTGAAATGTTTTTTTACTAGACACTCCCCCAAAACCCCCCTCCCCCCATGCTCCCCACTTTGTCTTCAGGTTAAAGCAGATAATGTTTCCATCTTTGTATTTTGACTTATTATGAGTACTTGATTAGTCAGGGAATCGAGGGGAAGGGGGGGCAGGGAGTGGGAGGATGGATCAGCACTTGATAGAACGGTAGAGCAGATTTGATGGGCCGATTAGCCTGCTTCTGCTCCTATATCTTGTGATCTCATATGATCTTGTAATCAGTTAATACATAGTTCATTAAGAATCAAGCTATGCAGACCACATCTGTCCTGAGAAAGTAGATCTCCTAAGAACTGTATTGAGAGTGGACTAAAATGTAATTGGTTATAAACAGGGATTTAGACTCTTTCTTGTGCCAGAAGTAACTAAAGGTTGGACTGCATTTGGCTGAATTGCTTGCAGGTGGTTAGTTCAGAGATGCAAGATGGTTTTGGGCCTCAATATGAACAATGGCCCAGAATGTATAAGTGGGATAGAAGTGGATCAAATGCACATTTTGGTGCTGTTCTCTGAAATCCAGAAACTTGCATCAAGATGAGCTTCATCAAAATTTTGCTGGGGAGCAGTAGATGCATTTGAGCAAAAGCAGCTTGTCAATAGCCCCTTTCACCTTATCCTAGTATTTAATGGCTAATATACTGGTTAAAGGGCCAGTGTGATTGCGCCCGAATCAGCACACAGGCATCAAATCACCCTAGGTAGGGTGTCATCAGGGTGGGTGGTGAGCAGCAATGCCATGGTGCCGATTAGCCCAGTGTGAAAGGGACATGGATTATTCAGAGGACAAAGTAGTGATGGTTTTGCTTGAGTTCAGGAATGTGAAGGAAACAAAAGATTAAAAAGGTATAAATTTGTATCCAATTCACTAAATCCTGATCAATGTATTATGATCTTGTATTTAAACAAAATTAATCATGCCTAACTATATAATTATAATTAGCACAGTATGAACCCTTCAGCCCTGTTTTTGTGCCGACCCATTTAAACCTTTTTAAATTTATAAAGGGCCATGGGAAAGTGGTAGCAAGAGAGAGAGAGAGATGGCAGACCTGCCCTCCCAGTATTCTGTGCGGATGTATGCATGGAGCACTCATGGAGGGGTTTTTCTGCTGCACAGAATTCTGGAGGCCAGGTCCGCCATCTCTCAATGCATCACTCAGGTATCGAGTCCACGCTGCTGAAGATCCAGCTGCGCTGGATGGGTCACGTCTCCAGAATGGAGGACCATCGCCTTCCCAAGATCGTGTTATATGGCGAGCTCTCCACTGGCCACCGTGACAGAGGTGCACCAAAGAAAAGGTACAAGGACTGCCTAAAGAAATCTCTTGGTGCCTGCCACATTGACCACCGCCAGTGGGCTGATAACACCTCAAACCGTGCATCTTGGCGCCTCACAGTTTGGCGGGCAGCAACCTCCTTTGAAGAAGACCGCAGAGCCCACCTCACTGACAAAAGGCAAAGGAGGAAAAACCCAACACCCAACCCCAACCAACCAATTTTCCCCTGCAACCGCTGCAACCGTGTCTGCCTGTCCCGCATCGGACTTGTCAGCCACAAACGAGCCTGCAGCTGACGTGGACTTTTTACCCCCTCTATAAATCTTCGTCCGCGAAGCCAAGCCAAAGAAGAGACTCAGGTATTGCTGGTGGAGGAGAGGCATCCCTCTCCCCTGGCCTGGTAGTGAGGGTCAAAGGACACAGAGAAAGGCTTCTTTATCCTGTTCGTTGAATGGCCAATTTACAGGCTAGCCAGTGTGAAAAGGGCTAGTGAGAAGCAGATTAATTTAGGCCATCTACTCCCCTGTAACAGGTGGAGACCAGGACAATCATTATTTCTCTGCGTTTAAAGGAACATACTAAACTTTTTTTGTAGTTACTGCCCCCTGCAGTCTCATCAGGAATCAAATACCTGTTTGGAGCATTGGGCCTCTCACCTGCAATTCGAAGGGATGAATATCTTTGCTGATCTCTTGTGAATGCTGCAATTCTATTCCCAAGATCTGGTGTTCAATGATACATCCTGAAAATAACATGTTCTTTCCCCATTAAAAGAGGAGGTCTAAGGATCAATTTTTTGTTTGGAGAATATAGGAAACAAAATGACAGGTGTATCAACAGCCAAGATAGCTGCTTTCGGAAATGGATTTAAAAGGGCATACTTCTTGAGATTTATTTCTGCTTAGTGGTGCTATATATTCATGTCAGCATGAATGGAAATTTATTTCCATTGACTTTATTGGAAATAATGTTAGAGTCAAAACATAATGCGTTGATGTTGCTGTATAACGTATTCAATGTCAATTACTGGGAATGAAATTAAAGATATCAATGGTGTAAGGGTGTTGCGTTCTTTTGAAATGATAGTTTGATGGATTATTGAGGCAGAGGAGACTGAACTTGACATTGAGTTCAATTATACTTGAGTAGAGATGGCTTGATGCAGAACCTGATGGATCAATGAGAAAAGCCCCATTCTCAACAGCAGTATCCTGTACCTTGATGAGCAGAATAAATTAATATTTTAATTATTTAAAAAATATAGACCATAGGTGAGTAAATGAAGGCATAAGTATTAAATGCACTGAGAATACCAGATATTACTATTTCAGGCTGAAAATGTAAATATAATATTCTTTGATTAATTAAAATATATAATTGTAAACTCAAATACATCAATTTTGCAAAGTGATATTATCACCCCTTTAAGGGTGAGTAGAAGAGGTATTGTCTTTTAAATATTGCATTTGAAATTCAGCACATTTGGTGTTACTTTACCTTATATATATATATCTACATTCACAACACTGAAATCAAGCACAACAACTGAATAATCTAGAAATTGTAAATTGCACCATGTAACCTCACACGAGGTTTTTGGGTAGATAAAATGAAAATCTAGTGGAAATTCGCCGAAGAGATTGAATATGTGTATAATTAGAAAGCTTTAAAACCACACAATTAAGAGCTGGTGCAGATTTGCAAAAACAAACTATACATGTGCTTAATGGCTGGGACACAGTTCAATTCTCCAGTGAGGGAACAGGAACTCGCATCAAACACACACACACCAGGCCAGCAGCAAGTGTGCTTGGACTGCTCTTTTGTTCAGGCTGCTAACTATTATTGTACTTTAAGCTAACAGCCTCCATCCTTCAAATTTATCAAACGTTTCTTCTCATGGCTCAAGGTCCTTTTTGATTGGCCGGTCGACTGGCCATGCTCGCATAGTAAGCACACTGTGCCAAATCACAGATTCCATTCTGTCCAGGGGCTCCCTGTGGACCAGCGATGCCAGGCTTGCCGGGCTCTCCTTGTGGGCCTGGAGAACCAGGAATTCCATCCTTTCCATAGCCAGGAGGCCCAGGGATGCCTAAAAAAAAAAGAAACAATTGGAACTCAGTTCTAATGTGTCAGGTCTGAGAAAGAGGCAGTGAGTTATGTTGTGAGAAGACACTGAAAGAGAGCTGGGAATCATAACTGACTCAATCTGCCTAACCAATGTAGAGGTTCAGACAACAAATCCAATTGGAAATATAAAGGTAAATGTTCCATTATAGTCACGTAATACTACATTTAAAATGGAACATACATGAAATTCTTTTACTTTTGTCTACAGTAAGGCAGACAGAAAGTCACCATTTTGTCCAGCTCCCCTCACAGAAACCTAGTATTCCGAGGTGGTCTCCCCTCCAAGTATTGACCAGTCCTGAGCCTGCTTACCTTCCAAGATCAGACATTCTCAGGCTTTTGGGTGCTATTTGATATGGTCAAAAAAAATATGAATCAAACAATAATCAATGCTTTTGTCAGACTGAGTTTTGATCAATGCGTGGTATTAGGAATGGTATAGGATTTATCCTATACCTGGAAAATCATTTATTCAGCAGAACCTAAGAGTAAGAGTCTTTAGCTGACCTTCAAGAATCAATTTGCATTAATCCTGCACCAATCATTACCATTAAAATCAACATTAAATTTTACAACTCATTGCCTTAACAAGCCGAGCAAGGAACCTAATCTTATTTGGTTGTTTTTCTGTTTAAAATATTTTTATTGTTATTTAAAGGATAAATATTTGAATGGAGCAATTATACAATGTGCTACAAAATTAGAAAAATACATTACAAATATGATCATAATTATGAAATCAAGAACACATTCTTAATAAGGAAAGACAACATAACAACAACAACAAAAAAACACAAGATAAAAAGGAAAAAAAATAAAACTCCATTCCTTGAAGTAAGGCTGAAAATTTGACATGTATGAATCAAGTAACACCTTCTTGGAGAGGGACAACACAGCACCAAGATTCCTGAACAACACTAAACCTTTAGATTATGATAGTAGTCCATGAATGAGCCCCTTGTCTTTTGAAATTTAATATTTGAATCCTTGATAGCATATGTAATATTTTTCTAGATTTAAACAAGACATAATTTGGTTTAGCCACTGTGCATTGTGTAGGTGGGGTATTATCTTTCTTTTTTTATCAAAATTGTATGTCTGGCAATCAACGAAGTAAAAGGTGAAATTCGGCTGTGAATGGAAGTCAGTAATGCATCATCTTCTTGAGATATTCCAAAAAGAGCAATGTTCCAGTTTAATTTAGAATCGCTGATAATGTTTAAAAACATCCTTCCAATTTTTTTTAAGCTAGGGCAAGTCCAGAACATATGAACTGAAGAGACATCACGTATTTTTACATAGACATATGTGCTCTGTGGACCACTTTAAATTGCAGCAAACAATCCAAGGAACACATTAGACACTTTGTTCAATCTCAGATTTTGATTTTCCTGTAATCCCTGAGGTGAATATTCTTGATACATTTTTTGAACTACAATCTCGTTATAAAGGCTTAATATCTCTTATTTATGACAGTGGTAAATTTAAGACTGGGCTTGTTAGTTAAAATCAAGAATGCCTGTGAGCAGGATTTGAACCTTTCTCCAATGAGGTTTGGGATTCTATTTTTAATTTGATTAATACTACTTCTTAATCTTATTTGTTACAACTCCTACTGATGTTGGAAATATATTTTTAATATTCAGTGATTTTAAGAAACTGTAATAATGCAGTTTGTTACCTGGAGGGCCTGCTGCGCCAGGATTGCCCCTCTGTCCAATGCCCACTGCCCCATGTTCACCTTTTGTCCCTTTCTCACCTGCACAAAAAAATTGAAACAATTTTGACAAAGCTGAATCATGGAGTCATACAATACGGAATAAACCCAACTGGCTCCTATGACCATAATGTCCCACCTACATTAGTCCTACCTGCCTGCATTTGGCACATAACCCTGTAAACCTATCCTATCCATTTTTTTTCTCTTCAATTTTCCAATAGTGTCATCCCAACCTCCTCTGGCAGTCCATTCCAGGCACTCACCATGCTCTGTGTTAAACCGAGTTACCTCTCAAGTGCCTGTTAAATCTCTCCTCCCTCTCCTTAAATCTATATCCTCTGGTTACTGATTCCCCTTCCCTGAGCAAAACACTCTATATATTCACCCAATCTATACCTTTCATGATTTTGTATACATGTATGAGATCACAACCTCATTCTCCTATGTTCCAAGGAATAAAGCCCTAACCTGCTCAATCTCTCCATTTAGCTCAGGCCCCCATATTGGCAACATCCTTACAAACCTTCTTAGCAAGCATTCCAACTTGATACCATCTTTCCTGCAGCACGGCGAATTCTGCAAATGGGGCCTCACCAGAGCCTTACATAATTGCAATATGACCTCCCAACTTTAAGGCTCAGTGCTTTGACCAATTGCCTTTTTGACCACCCCAACTTGTTTTGATGTCATTTTTAAGGTACGACGAAGTTGCATTCCTAGATCCCTCGGTTCTACAACACTCCCCAGATCCTAACCAGTCACTGAGTATGTCCTATACACAGCAGTATTTGAGCATTTTCAGGGAGGTGGTCACCTACAACAGCCATGTAAACATTGAGTACACGAGCTTAGTGACTGGCTACATTAGCAAATGTATTGAGGATGACATGGAGATCAAATGCTACACAACTATGTTGAAAAAAAATCATGCAGAGGTCCGTGCACTTCTCAGAGATCGTGATGCTGCCTTCAGGACAGGAGACAGGATGGCACTAAAATCAGCCAGGGCTGAACTCTCCCATACAATCCGGAAGGCAAAGTATGGATACACAGAAGATCCATAGTCAGCTGTGCGACGTTGGCAACACGAGGCACACATGGCAAGGGATCAAAACTACAACAGACCATAAGACAACCTTGTGAGTCAATGACAATGATCTCTCTCTTCCGGACAAACTAAACATCTTCTATGCATGGTTCAACAAGAACAGGCTGATGGCAAAGAAAGCTCTGTTTCCCACAGATGAAAGGGCCCCTTGAACAATGGCGGCCAAAGTGAGGAGGACCCTATCCAAGATGAACCCACACAGGAGCAGACAACATATCTGGTCACATATTGAAGGACTGTACAGACCAACAAACAGAGGTCTTACAGACATATTCAACATGTACATCATCCCTATGGGTTTCAAGACCTGGTGATAAAACACATCAATGTGCACCTCCCAGAGATACTGGACCTATTTAGGGATAAAAGGAAAAGGGTGATAGTTATAGGGGATTCAATGGTTAGGAGGACAGACAGAGGTTTTTGTGGATGCGATAAGGAAAACCAGATGGTGGTTTACCTTCCTAGTGCCAGGGTCCGGGATGTGACTATGTGTGTTCAGAACATCCTAAAAAGGGTAGGGTGAGGAGCCTGAGGTTGTGGTACATGTTAGTACCAATGATGTTGGAAGGAAGGAGGAAGTGGTCCTGCAGAATGAGTATAGGGAGTTGGGTAGGGAGCTTAAAAGGAGAACCACTAAAGGGGGTCATGGCTTCCTGTGCCATGTGACAGTGAGGGCAGAAATAGAATTAGGTGGAGGTTAAATGCATGGCTAAAGGGGTGGAGTAAGGGTTTCAAGTTCTTGGACCACAGGGACCTTTTTTGGGAAAGATGGGATCTATACCATAATGATGGGTTACATCTTAATCCCAGAGGGACCAGTCTCCTGGCGGGGGCATTTGCTAGGGCTGGCGGGGTGGGGGGGGGGAGTTAAATTAGTATGGTTTGGGACAGGGTTTCAAGTTAGGCAGGACAGCAGGGTGAGGGTTTAGGCTAAGGAAAGAGACAAGTTTGAATAATTTGAGGGAGGAAAAGCAGGAAGTAGTAAAAAGATGTAGATAAAATTGTGAGAATGGAAGTGAGGAGGATATGCAGAAGATAGGATGTAGGAGATCCCTGAGATGTATTTATTTTAATGCGAGGAGCGTAGTGAGGAAGCTGGATGAGCCAAAGGTGTGGAGTGACATGTGGCATTATGATGTTGTGGCCATTAGTGAGACGTGGTTGAAGGAGGATTGTGACTGGCAGTTGAATGTTTGAGGATTTCGCTGCTTTAGATGTGACAGAGTTGATGGATTAAGAGGGGGAGGTGTGGCATTACATGTTAGGGAGGACATTACAGCAGTGCTGAGGCAAGGAGGACTGGAGGGCTCATCGATGGGAGGCAGTGTGGGTAGAGCTGAAAAATAAGAAGGGTGAGGTTACTATCATGGGGGTATATCATCGGCCTCCAAATGGGGAAAGTGAACTAGATGATCAAATGTGCAAGGAAATAGGTGAGATGTGCAGGAGAAATACGGAGGTGTTGCTTGGGCATTTCAATTTTCCAAACATAGATTGAGAAACAAAGTCAGTAAAAGGGCAGGATGGTTTAGTATTTATGCATTGTGTTCAGGATTGCTTTTTGCAGCAATATGTTGAGACATCAACTAGAGGGGGAGTGGTGTTAGATCTGTTGTTTGGGACTGCAATGGGGCAGGTGATGGAGGTAAGCTTTGGAGAGAACTTCGGATCCAGTGATCATGGGTCCATTGGCTTTAGCTTAATGATGGAAAGGGATAGGTCAGGTCCAAGGTTGAAGGTCTTCGAGTGGAGGAAGGCCAGATTTGGAGAAATGAGAAAGGATTTGCAGAGAGTTGTGTGGGCTGATCTTTTTGCCAGAAAAGACGTAGAGAAAATTTGGGGGATATTTAGGGGGCTGAGAGTTTGAGAGTACAGCATCTTTATGTTCCAGTCAGGCTGAAGGGGAAGACTAACTGAGGAGTCCATAGCTAATAAGGTGAAGGTGAATCCTAAGGGTTTTTACAGATATGTAAACAGTAAAAGGAGGGTTAAGGATAGAATAGGTACACTGGATGATGGGATCGCCAAAGTATGTCAGGAACCATATGTGATAGAAGAAATATTGAACAATTTTTTCTCATCTGTATTCACGAGGGAAAGGGACATTGGGCTATGTAAGAGGCAATGGGCTTAGTTATGAAAAGGATAGGGTTTAGTAAAGCGAGAGTTTTGGAACTTCTAGGGTCAATTAAGGTGGATAAGTCTCCTGGTCCTGATGGGATTTTCCCCAGGACTTTAAGGGAGATCAGGGAAAAAATAGTGGGGGCAACTGACAGAGATTTTTCAAAGAACACTGGAGGAGGAGGTGGTACCACAGGATTGGAAGGTTGCAAATGTTCCATTGTTCAAAAAAGGCATTAGGTGTAGGCCAAGTAATTATCAGCCAGTAAGTTTGACTTCGGTGGTGGGGAAAGTTATGGAGGGTATTCTTCAAGATAGTATATATGCATACCTGGATAGGCAGGGATTGATTAGGGGCCCCCAGCATGGGTTTGTAAAAAGTAAGTCATGTTTGCCGATCCTTGTTGAGTTTTTTGAGGAAGTGACAAAAAAGGTGGATGAAGGTAGAGCAGTGGATGTGATCTATTTGGATTTTAGTAAGGCTTTTGATAAGGTTCCACATGGAAGGTTAATAAGGAAGGTTTAGTCACTAGGAATTAGTAAAGAGATTGTGACATAGGTTCAGAGGTGGCTGGGAGATAGACAGCAGAAAGTCATGATGGACAACTGTATGTCAGGTTGGAAGCCTGTGACAAGCGGGGTGCGTCAGGGATCGGTGCTGGGTCCCTTGTTGTTTATCATTTATATTAATGATTTAGAGGAGGGTGTGGTTAACTGGGTAAGCAAATATGCAGATGATATGAAAATAGGGGGAGTGGTGGATAGTGAGGTAGATTTTCTTGGATTACAGAAGGATTTGGTTTGTTTGGAAGAGTGGGCTGAAATATAGCAGATGGAATTCAATGCAGACAAGTGTGAGGAGTTGCATTCCAGTAAAAATAACCAGAATAGGATATATACAGTTAAGGGGAGGGCATTGAGGCACGCAGAGGAGCAAAGGGACCTGGGGGGTTATGGTACAGAGTTCACTGAAAGTGGATTCCCATGAAGACAGGGTGGTTAAGGCATATGGTATGCTGGCCTTCATAAATCATAGTATAGAGTATAGGAGCTGGGAAGTGATGCTGTGGCTGTTTAAGGCATTGGTGAGGCCAAGTTTGGAGTACTGTGCTCAGTTCTGGTCTCCAAATTATAGAAAGGATATAGATAAGGTGGAGAGGGTGCAGAGAAGGTTGACAAGGATGTTGCCTGGCTTACAGCATCTGGATTACAGGGAGAGATTAAGGAGACTGCAACTTTATACATTGGAATGTAGACGACAGAGAGCGGACTTGATAGTTGTATTTAAAATTAAGAAAGGAATAGATAGACTAGACATAAACAGACTCTTTCCCCTGAGGGTATGGGAGGTTGGAACAAGAGGCCATGAGTTAAGGGTAAGGGGGCAATACTTTAGGAGAAATATTACAGGTGGCTTTTTCACTCAGAGTGGTGGCAGAATGGAATGAACTTCCGAATGAGATAGTTGTGTCAGGGTCCCTTCTGTCGTTTAAGAGAAGGTTGGACGTGTACATGGAGGTGAGGGGGTTGGAGGGTTATTCGCGGTGATCGGGAGGTTTGAGCTAGTGGAGTTTTTCTAGTGAACCGGTGTGGACTCAAAAGGCCTGTTTCCGCTCCGTAAATGGTTATATGGTTATTTCAATTCGCCGACAGATGGAACCATTCCAGATTTTTCAGATTTCAGATTTATTGTCGGAGTACATACATCACATCACACACAACACTAAGATTCCCTTCTTCTGCAGGCATTGCAGAATCACCACTAATTTGTAGTGCAAACAAGAAACTGTACACAACGTAAACATGTAAATAAACAAATAATTGCAAACAGGTAACACATACAAATGTAAACAAACTGACTGTGCAATACAGAGAGAACAAAAAGAAAATCAATAAAATGCACAAGTAACAGTCCTTAAATAAGTTTCTGATTGGGTTTGTTATTGAGGAGTCTGATGGGGGAGGGGTAGCAACTGTTCCTGAACCGAGTGGTGTGAGTCTTGTGGCATCTATATCTCTTTCCATCAGTGAGAATAGAGTGACGTGGAACCTTGATGATTGCTGCTGCAGTTTGTCTCATCAGCTTTAACAATAAGTTGCAGAACAGAAAGGAGGTAGAGATGAATAGCTAGAATAACAAAGGAGATCATTGTGGATTTCAGGTGGAATAGGGTCCTATCGCCCACCACTACACATTAATAGCATGGAAGTGGAGAGCACAATTTACTCAGTGTCCACCTTAAGAACTGACCTCTCCTGAACACACAACATCTCAATATTCGTCAGGAAGGACCAACAGCATCTGCACTTCTTGAGAAGACTGAGGCAAGCAAGGCTACCAGCACATCCATCTACTTTCTTCAGGAGCATTATTCAGAGAGTCCTAGCTGGTTGCATCAGAGTGTCGTGTAGTTGCTGTTGAGGATCAGATCGAAGATCAATCTACATGACCTTAAGAGTGGTGGAGGATCAGTGTGGTATCTCTTCACCACCCCCACCCCCCGCCCCCATCGGGCAGGATTTACCAGGATCATTGTCTAAAGGTGCCTCACAAAATCAGTGCTTATCTCCCGACCACCCATCAAACACCATCATCCAGTTACTCCCTTCGGAAAAGATAAAAAGTATCAGAGCCACAACTAGCAGATTGAGAAACGGCTACTTCCCATAGGTAGTAAAACTACTGAATGGCTGATGAACTGTTCATAGTATCATTTGTGCGATTGCAGTGGATACTAGAGTGCCTCGGATCCCCCCCAAAGTTCCTCAACATGGTTATCCCACTGCACAAAAACCAACAAGGTCGGGTCAGATACAGCAATGAGCTCTCTGAACCCTTCTCCATTAACAATGGCGTGAAGCAAGGCTGTGTTCTCGCACCAACCCTCTTTTCAATCTTCTTCAGCATGATGCTGAACCAAGCCATGAAAGACCTCAAAAATGAAGACGCTGTTTTCATCCGGTACTGCACGGATGGCAGTCTCTTCAATCTGAGGCGCCTGCAAGCTCACACCAAGACACAAGAGCAACTTGCCCGTGAACTACTCTTTGCAGACGATGCCGCTTTAGTTGCCCATTCAGAGCCAGCTCTTCAGCGCTTGACGTCCTGTTTTGCGGAAACTGCCAAAATGTTTGGCCTGGAAGTCAGCCTGAAAAAAACTGAGGTCCTCCATCAGCCAGCTCCCCACCATGACTACCAGCCCCCCCCACAGCTCCATAGGGCACACAAAATTCAAAACGGTCAACCAGTTTACCTATCTCGGCTGCACCATTTCATTGGATGCAAGGATCGACAACGAGATAGACAACAGACTTGCCAAGGCAAATAGTGCCTTTGGAAGACTACACAAAAGAGTCTGGAAAAAAAAAAACAACTGAAAAACCGCACAAAGATAAGCGTATACAGAGCCGTTGTCATACCCACACTCCTGTTCAGCTCCGAATCATGGGTTCGCTACCGGCATCACCTATGGCTCCTAGAACGCTTCCACCAGCGTTGTCTCCGCTCTATCCTCAACATTCATTGGAGTGACTTCATCGCCAACATCGAAGTACTCGAGATGGCAGAGGCCGACAGCATCGAATCCACGCTGCTGAAGATCCAACTGCGCTGGGTAGGTCACGTCTCCAGAATGGAGAACCATCGCCTTCCCAAGATCGTGTTATATGGCGAGCTTTCCACTGGCCACCGAGACATAGGTGAACCAAAGAAGAGGTACAAGGACTGCCTAAAGAAATCTCTTGGTGCCTGCCACATTGACCACTGCCAGTGGGCTGATATCGCCTCAAACCGTGCATCTTGGCGCCTCTCAGTTCGGCGGGCAGGAACCTCCTTGGAAGAAGACCGCAGAGCCCACCTCACTGACAAAAGACAAAGGAGGAAAAACCTAACACCCAACCAATTTTCCCTTGCAACTGCTGCAACTGTGTCTGCCTGTCCCGCATCGGACTTGTCAGCCAAATACGAGCCTGCAGCTGACGTGGACATTACCCCTCCATTAATCTTCGTCCGCGAAGCCAAGCCAAAGAGTATCATTTGTATGTGTCTGTGTTATGTTTCTATTGTGTGTCTTCATTATTTTACACTGAAGACCGGAGAACAATGTTTCATTGGGCTGTACTTGTACAACTGAATGATAAATGAACTTGAACTACTTATATTAGACCTCCAAAAATATAACAACTCTATATTAAATTCCATCAACCATTCTTCTGCCCACCTGGTCATGTTTATCTTCTCCCTCAGAATACTCTCTGGTAACATACCAACCACAGATGTTTGGCATTCTGGTCTGAACAGGTGTTCTCCAACATACGTCTGTTCTGATTGATTGGTTGGATCTCAAAATGGATGTAATTCGGATGTATGTTACTCCAGGCCTGTGCTCAACCCCATCTCAAACACCTTTGTGTCCCAAAAATAGAACAAATTCACCAGCAATGATGACTCAGCATGCCCCCCAACCCCCTCTGATCAGCCCTCTGTTTTATCTCTATGTTCCCCATAGCTCTCATTTCCCTGATCTTTCAAAAATTTACTTACTTCCTCTTTAAATAGCCCAGTAACCCAGCCCTCACCCCCCCTCCCCAATAGAAAGCCCCAGAATTTTACCAGCCTCACTTAAGTGACTGCCCCCTAGTTTATTATTGGCTGCCCTTGTTCAAGCTTTTCCCACTGGTAGAAAAATCTTGTTGTAGAGCCTGACATGCCCCCTGAAGAAATATCACCCAAAGAATAGAGATTTAAAGTTGTGGCCTCACCAGTATCCTTTGAAATTGTAATAATCTTTCTAAACTTCAACTCTCTTGCAATAGAGGCCAAAATTACATCTGCCTTTCAGCATTCCCTCTAAGCTGTGTGCGCATGCACCAAGAAAATAAGCGCACGTGTGCGCATGCACCAAGAAAATAAGCGCACATGGGTGCGTGTGCACACAACCTGATTTATGTGAGAGTGTCCATGAACACAGCGCATTTGTGCGCGTGTGCACATACCCTGTTGTGATTCTTGCACAAGAAAAATCTAAATCCATCTGCACGTCCCTCTTTGCAATCTTTCTCCACTTAGGTAAAGTCCACTATAGGTTCTTTTATATTTTCCACATCAGTCTCCATTTGCTATTTTTTTTTAAATCCATGAACTTAACTTTTCTACAAACATTTATAAAGTCCTAATATCTTAATCACAATGACTAATCTTGGATACCTCCTCCTCCAAATTATTAATATAAATTATGAATTATTGATGGCAAAGATCCGATGCTTTGTTCTCTCCACTTGTCCTTTCCTTCCAGCTTGGAAAAACCTGTTTATTCCAACTATCTGCCTTCCATGCAATTACAATCTTTAAATCAGGTTTATCTTAATGTCTTATGAGCTCTGATCTACTGTGCTGGTCTTTTATGTTAGCAGCTTGCTAACATCAAAATCAAAATACAT
Source organism: Narcine bancroftii (assembly GCF_036971445.1). NCBI lineage: Eukaryota > Metazoa > Chordata > Chondrichthyes > Torpediniformes > Narcinidae > Narcine > Narcine bancroftii. The sequence goes on from NC_091470.1 coordinate 345,949,883, forward strand.
ATGTTTGCTTTGAATGGCTCTACCTGTAACATCTAAAAGAAGTCAAGCAAATGTGTCAAATGTGATTTACTTGTCTTAAAATAATTTTGAATTGATTTAATTACATAAAACTTCTCTAAATGACTTGTTACTTATTCCTTGATTGGAGACTCCAGCATTTTGTCATAATATATGTTGATACCAGACTTACATTTGACTGCTTTTCGCCTTCCTCTCTCGTAATCATGTTTGTGCTTTTCCAATCTGCTTGTTCCTGCTCAGATTCAGTGAGTGATGAAAAAATTCAATCAATGGCTCCACCATCTCTGCATTCACATCCTTTAAAACTTGTGTGGAGGTTATGCGAACTCAGCTATTCATCTACTTTTATTCCCACTAGTTTCTCTAATACCATGACCCTTGTGATAGTTGTTCCATACTAGATAAAACTAGATCCTCAGAACTCTGATATCTGTACACCCAATTAACTTACAACCCCCGGTAGGTATCGAATGGTGGGAGGAAATTGGAACCCCTGGAGGAAACCAACACAGACAAAGGGAGAATGTACAAACTCCTTACAGACAGTCTGGTCCCGATCGCTGGTGCTGTAACAGCGTTGCATTAACCGCTACGCTAACCGTGCCGCCCTAATAACTGTGCTCTTTCCTTGTTTTCATTAATCCCTGGTCTTAACACTGTAGGGGTTCACACACTTCCCTTGCTTCACTCAACACTCTCCCTTTTTATATATCCATGAAGGTGTTTGCTGCTTCTTTTGTTATGTTTTTCTTTCCACAGCCACAGCTCTTTTTAAAAGATTTACTAATTTAGATCCACAGCTTTGCTATCTTCACTGGTCTGATAGATTCTTCTTTACAATGTACAAGAAATCCTTTTGGAATTTTATAACTCAATTTGCTTGTCCACCCTTTTAGAAATTGGAACCATGAAAAATTATTATATATAAAAAAAATAATTTCACCTCATGTCTGAAGAGGAAGTGGCAATGAGGATTTGTGAGTTATTCATTTATTATTTCACAGATGGAAATAAATGAACAATAAGAAAATTAAGATTTTTTGCCTCTAACCTGGGACCATCAAAATGAATGTTATTCAAGACCGAAGTTTAAAATAAAACATGTTTGTACCTTTTGGACCTGCTGGTCCCCTGGCACCCTCTAGGCCAGGTTGTCCAGGCTGTCCAGGTTCTCCTGGAACACCAGGTCTTCCCGGAAAACCAACATTCCCTGGTGGACCAGGAGGCCCCGGCTTTCCAGGTGATGCTTTAATGGAAGTTGGGTGAAACTGAGACAGGAGGTAAGACAACCGTGCTGAAATTGAAAGGAAAACATTATTTTTCAATAACTTATTTAATTCGCAAATGTACTTCCAACAGCTTTTTGGGAAGGTTGTGCAGTTTCGATCATTATTATTTGTAAGAGGTATATTGCAAGAGGTCTAGTTGCCTGACTGTAGACTTGATCATTTCATCTCCAAAATATCAGTACAAAACCGAAAATGCTGAAAGCTCAACAGATATGGCAGCATCTGTGCAGAAAAAAAGTTAATATTTTAGATAGATGATCTTTCATCAAAACTGGAGTTAGAAATCAAACATGTATGGCATTGCAGAGGTGGAAGGGCGGAAATAACAAAAGGAATGAATGTGATCAGTTGGACACCAAGAAAGATTGGTTAACGTGAAAAAGATGGTGAAGGAGTTCTAATGATAATGTTTCCATCATTTTCACTCTTTGTTTCAGATTTCCAGTAGCTACAAAATTTTGATTCTGTAAGTAATCAAGTCTAAGAAGCAACATTAGAAGAATGTAATAGAAAAAGGGTTTCAATGCCCAAGCTTGACACTGTTACCATCTGATGTCACTTATTTGTTCTCTCTCTCTCTCTCTCTCTCTCTCTCACACACACACAAGAGGAACTAAACTCAAATTACTACTCTGAACTTAATTTAATATTGGGAGAAGGTAGATTTTACAATAAAAAATAAATAATATTCATGCATTTATTGCATTTCATGCCTTAAGACATTCATAATTTAATGATGTTTCTTTTATTCAACTTTTTAAGCAACTTTGCACTAAAAAGTTGCCAAACACATTTCCTATAATTCAAGGAAGAAAAGATTTAACTTGTTCCAGGCCAGTGGTTTTCAAATGTTTTCTTTCCGCTCACATACCACTTTTAAGTAATAATCTCTATGCCATTGGTAAGGGATTAGTAAGGGATTGCTTAAGGTGGTATGTGAGTGGAAAGAAAAGTTTGAAAACCACTGCTCTAGGCTATGTTAGGGTAGAATTAAGCACAGATCTATATTCTGTGCAGAACAGTGTAGAAATAGGAAGTACAATCTACCATCAAGCTGTTTTGATAGTTCTTCTCTGATAAGTCTTCTCAATTGTTCAGCTGATGGTGGTTCACCCTAGGGAAAGCAACACACAGATACGTGTATGAGTCAGTATTCACTATGAGCAGATGATAAACAAAACCATTCTCTTGTTGTGATTCTTGCCAGCTGACAATGGTTGTCGGCAGCTGAGACAATAAATATTAAATTAATAGAAAATGTCCCAAAAGATACACATCTAAATTCCTCTCACGTCCTCTCAGTGTGTGGATTTCTCTGCCGGAGGTTTGATCACACTAAAGATTAATTTTTAAAAATTATCAACTAAAATAGAAAATAAGGACTGAAAAGGAAGTTCCAAATTCCTGTCTAGAAAAAGTGCAAAGGCATTGTACAAAATTAGTTATATAGAGCTTCAGTACTTACATGTTTTGTTCATTGACATTACACATCAATAACACGTTATGTTACATGTTATAATACTTAACAGAACATGTTTTGTTAGTCGACATTACATGTCGAATACCGATCGTTTTCCATTGATGCTGCAATGACTTGGTGAGTTTCTTCACCACTTTGGTATACTTCCATAGGCACATAATGGGCCAGATCTAATGTGTCATAAATTTTAATGAAGTCTCTTGAGTACTTTTATCACTTCTTGACATTGATAACTCTGAGTTTGGTAACCAGGTAGATAATCACTATTCAGTCACTTACTCTTTCTCCGGGTAACCCAGGAGGACCTGGTTGGCCAGGTGTTCCAAATGGACCTCGTTCACCAGGAGGTCCCACTGGACCTATCATCCCAGTGTGTCCTTTTATACCTGGGAGGCCTGGACCACCAGCTCGACCTTTCTCTCCCTGGCTTCCTTTTTCACCTTTAATTCCTCGCTCACCCTGTCCAAAAGAAAGGAAATAATTACAAAACAGTAATATTATGAGGAAAAACATCTTTAAATTGAAAGGATCTTATTTTGGCACTTTTGGTAATTTCTTCCTTTGTGCTTTTAATTCCAGAGGCACCCATTCAATAAATTCATAGACTTTCTTTTTAAAATATTTTTATTGAAATTTGCAATAATACAAAACTAAACCATACATTTATATTTTAGGATACAATCGCCAAAGAAGGAAAAAAAAAACATTTGGTCAAAACCCCTTCCATTTAGCAAGGTTAGAAAAAAACATAACATGTGGATATTAAGTGATGACAACTCAAAAACCAACAACACAGCATCAAACTTTAGATCAGTTTCAAAACCTTAAATGGTCCATGAAAGGACACCATGTCTTTAAGAAATTAATATTTGAATCTTTAATGGCATATCTATTTTTTTTCGAACTTAAACAGGAAATAATACTTAACCATTGTGTATGTGTAGTGCTACCCTTCCATTTGATCAATATTGCATGTTTGACTATCAATGAAGTGAAAGATAAAATTCAGTTTTGAGATGAAGTCAATGAAACATCATCATCATTACATAATCCAAACAGAGCAATTAAGGGGCAAGGTTCCAATTTATCCACCAGAATCACAAATAGTGTGTCAAAAATATCGTTCCAGAATTTTTTCTAGACGGCAAAACCAAAATATGTGAACCAAGGAAGCATCCACAATTTTACTTTTGTCACACAGAGGATTAATATGAGAATAAAAATGAGTGAATTTTACTTTACATAAATGTACTCTATGGACCACTTTAAATTGCATAAACAATGTTATGCACAAAGGGAGATTAGTGTTAATCAATTTACAAATGGAATCCCAAACCTCATCAGAAAATGAAAGATTCAAATCCTGTTCTCAATGGCTCTTGATCCTAACTAAAGAGGCTGTTCTTAAATCAAGCAAATTATTATAAATAAAATATTAAAGAGAATATTGGCAAAATTTAGAAGTTTTTTTTTGGATTTCAGTATTTTTCCCTTGCTAGTCCTATTATATCTAATCATTTTTTTTTGCAAGAGACAGTTTTTAAATGATGGCACAGATTGGGTATTAAATGTTTCAAATACCTTTTTATTCACAGTTGTTTTTCTTCATTTGAACAATTGATAGCAAAGTTTAATTTATCATATACACATTTTTTAGATATTTATGTTTAGACATTTTGTTCAATCTCAGATTCCTAATTTTCTGCAAATTTCTGAGATGAATATTCTTGATTTACTTTTGGATTTTCAACTTTCTCTTATTTGTAATAATTTGCTTGATTTAAGAACAGCCTCTTTAAGTTAGGATCAATAAATTCATAGTCAAACAATAATGTAATAAAATTGTTTGGAAGGATCCCTCTGATCATAATTTCTTATGAAATCAGAAACATATTTAGGTGGAAGGTTAAAAAAAAATCTGCTATGCCAACAAGCTATTAACATGCAACACTTAGGAGGTAACTGTACCTCCAAAGTTCTGCGGCTGTGTTGCACTTGTTTTCTTTTGAAGAGAAGAAAACAAGAAATTTAAAATACAAATGTTAAAAAAAAACTGATCTCTGTTAAAAATAGTCACCAATTGTGCAACTGCACATTCTGTAAAACACAGCTCTCTTCCTCATGGCTTGTAAGTTCAATTACAATTATTCATTTAGTGAATTAAGAATAAGATCAAACGTGCATTAATAAGATATTTTATCATGACCTGATTCAGTGTACGTCACAACAAATAAATAGCCTTTTGGAGTATTGTTATCTATCTCTAATGGTGTTGGGTGCATGAATTAAGCTTCTACCTATCAAGTGAGATAAACTACTGGGGGTGTCATGACAGGGATCAGAAACTACAGATTTTATTGTTAAAATGTTGTTCATGCCTTTTGTTAAATCTGCAGTTTTCCATTGATTTGAATGGAGTAAAATGTGATAAATTTTGTAAATAGTGAGTAATCTTTTGAATCAAATTTTCTCACTTATGTTCTCAAACTTAATTATTGAAATTTTTGGCCATGCCTCTACAGCTACTTTTCCTTTAAAACTGAACTGAATGGTATGTTGATAAAATGAGAAGTACATACTGTATATAAAGCAATATGATACTGAGTCACAGAGACCAAATAACTTGATAATGATATTTGCTCTTTATGGAACTGGCTTTGATTACAGAATGAAAATAACACCGTACCTTCACTTTGACTTTTTTTCGATTGATCAGTCTCACTTGATATGTCTTTGATAGATACTATTATTTTGTATGGTTGACAAACACTTAGAAAGACTTAAAATAGACCATTTATTGTAAGAACTACCTCACTTACCCTTTCTCCTTTAGACCCCCGTTCCCCAGATTTGCCAGGAGATCCCTGTTTAAAAAAGAAAAACACTAAATTAAAAAGAGGTGCACTCTGTTACTGAGCTCAGTATAAGGTAAATAACAACTATGAGTGTTGACTTCTCTTAGAAAAGTGAAAAGTAAACGCAATCCTCATTACTTACCATCTTGCCTGGAGCTCCTGTTTCTCCTGGAAGTCCCTGTTTGTGAAAGTAAATAATTATTGTACATAATAATAGTCCAGGAAAGGTGTTGGGATGAAGAGAAATTGAATGAAGAACAGAAAAAAGAGCAAAGATAAACCTACATTTAAGATGTATTCAGACAGTCAATAGGCAAGACATGGAACCAAGCCACAGTTTTATTTCCTACGGGTTAACATGCAAATGTCATTGCTGCCACCCATCTGGGAAACAGCAGAATGTGAGATATTCAGGATTGTTTGCTCTTCATGGAATGAAACGAGTAGATTTAGAAGGCTGAGTGGCCTTAATTCATGTATGCATACATGTGATATACTAACCTATAATTCTCTCTGTTCACAAATTGGTATCCAAGATATTATTATTGATTTTATCACCATTATGTTAATCATACTTCTTCCTTGTTTTATCCTTATGACAGTGCCAAGCTTGCCATTATCATTTTGACAATATTTCTTGCTTTGTTTTTATAATAATTCAGATTTCTGAATGAACAATGAACCATAGACATTAGCTTAATTTTGTCTTTTTCATTTTCTTGCACAATTTTTATTTATTTTGTAATGTGGTTTATATAAATATTTGCGGTGTGATGCTCCCGCATACAGCACATTTTGTGACATCCATGACAATAAATTATGATTCTGATCATAACAAATTTTGAAGTGAAGGGGGCAGTCATTCCAGAATCCTAAACTGAAGATAATACTGGCCCACTGCAGGTGAAGAAATATAGAATGCTTAGAATGATAACAGCACAGAAGCCGGCAATTTGGTTCATCATATTTTGGCGAGCTTTCTACCAGAACAATTCAATCTTTCCATAACCTTGCATAATTTTCTACGCATATATTTATCTTATTCCTTCTTGAAAACCACAAAGCAACCAATCTCCATTAAATCTGCATTCAGTGAATTCTAGATTCCAAATATATGCTAAGTAGAAACTATTTTCCTCATCTCACTCAATATTTCAATTGAGACTGGGCCAGTATTTTACATAGGATCTGCGTTGCTTCTCTCTGGACTGTTACATGATTTGTTAGAATAGCTATGGGTAAAATATGTCTTTAAAAGAGATAGATTGAGAGGGTTTCGTTTAGGTAACACTTCACAGAGTAACACTTCACAAAAGACATCTTATTTAAGATGCAAGAGCTTTGCTGAAGTGAGACATTGTGTTACCATTGACTTTGCAGAGACAATGGAAATGCTTAGGAAAGGACTTCAAAAGGAGGTGCAAATGGAACATAATGTTGATCATGTCCAGGCTCAGATACTGGGTTTGGAGCCTTGGGAGAGGATTTTTTGGTTTTTACAAGCAGAGAGAGGTAAAAAACAAACAGGCGACTTCTCTTTTGGAGAGAGAATGAAGTTGTTCTATAGCAGCAGTTGAGACTACAAAATGTCAAACTGGCAGGCTTGTTGAAAACCCCATTTTGAAGATGAGTTCTGAGTTCAGCCTGTTCAAAACCCTTGTAGTCCTTACAAGAGGAAATGGTTGGCTAGTGTGTTTCTCCTGAAATAATGGAAACAAGAGAAACTCTGTAGTGACCTGGAAGAAGAGGTTATCATTTGGAAAATCCATGATTGGGCAAGTTTCTTCAGCAAGACACTGAAATTGGAAGAAATCAGTTTGTGTGTCCAACGAGCAACAATTTTTTCTCTGAAACCACCAAGAACCTTCCTGAGCGGTAACCATTTAACTTTAAGCACCAGAGCCTGGTGGAAATTATAAATGTTAAATTTTGTGCATAGTATGAAAATTGCCTGATACCAGTGAACTTGGAGAAGTGAAAAATGAATGATTGGAACAGTGAAACAGAAAACTTACATACATGTGCACTTAGAATTAGAAGGGGGTTAAGTTTGGTTAAGTTAAAGATTGATCCTTTTATTATGTTTAAAGAAAATTAATATAAACTTTTGTTTAAGTAATCATTTGTCTTGATTAATTTCTATTGCTGCTGGCATTTGAAGTCATCTGGGCTCATAACAACACTCTTTATTATTTATTCAGAGAACACAAAAAAATAATGGCAGAAATACCAGAGAGCCTTGGCTCTCTGATCAGTTTCATTTAAAAATAGTGGAGAAGTTGGGGCTCATGGCTGCATTCACAATGTTAAATACGTAACTGTATTGAATGTTCTGGTTGTCATCTTCTGGTGTTGTTTCTGTCAAATGGAGGATAGCAATTGTCATCTTAATCTTTAAGCATGAAAGGAGAGAAATGGCCCAATATAATTTGCAGGTAAATGTTATAATAAAGCAGGGAAAAAGAGCAGCTTGAATGATTGAACAAAGTCAAATGAGTCCACCAAACAGAAAAGCAGAATATTATTTTAATTGTGAGAGATAAAGTAGTGTTAATAAAGTATTTTGACCTTTATTATGAAAATGGAGTGACAGGTATCATTGCGATTGTATTTTTATTTTGGTGAGATTGTAGCTGGAGATTGGTATATGGTGTTCACCTCCTTATCTAAATGCGGATATACTTGTTTGAGGGGAAGGGAGTGGGGAGCTGGGAAGATTCTCTAGAATAATTCAGAGGATGGAAGGTTTGTTTGATGAGTTGATATTGAGTAATATTCTCCAGAGTCAGTAGAATGATAGATGTCACTGAAGCTTACAAACAGAGCTTGCAGAGAGAATATTCCCCTGGCTGAGGATTCTAGAACTTGGGGGTGTTACAGTGATCACAATTAAGAGTACAGAAGGAGGAAACACTTCATCTTCAATGGTGAGCTGAGTTAGCTCAATCTATATGTTAATTCGAAGCAAGAGATTTCTGCTTAGTAAGCAAATCAAAAGATAATGTATTGAAGGAGGAGATCAGCTGTGATCTTGAATAATGACAAAGAATTGCTCGTCCATTTTGAGAATGGAATAAGGGAAATGATACTCACACGAGATCCGGGTAATCCCAAAATCCCTGGAAAGCCTGGATCTCCATTTGTTCCTTTTGAACCTTTTGGTCCCTAGTATGCAAAATAATTTCAGATAACATATGACTGGTTTAAAATTTTAAAATATGATTAAAAACAAAAAGTCAATTACTCAATATAAGACTAATTTTTAGTTTTAGTGAACACAGTTCTTTGTGAAGAAAGTTAATTATCCACATATTACCCTGCTTAACAGCATGAGTAATGATAAGACACTAATTCTGAAAGATTCCTCACTGCAAGCTTACAAAATATTTGCTTTAACCATATATAATCATATTACAACTACAGTACAGAAACAGGCTATCTCGGCCCCTCTAGTTCATACTGATCTAAGTAATCTCCTCTAGTCCCACCTGCCCGCACTTTGCCCATAACACTTCAATCCCCTCCCAACCATAGACATATCCAACTTTTCCTTAAATGACAAAATTGACTTTGCTATGATCACATCTTCCAGAAGGTCATTCCTTCTCTCTGAGTGAAGAAGTTCCCTCTCATGTTACTTCTAAACTTTTTCCCCCTAACTTTTAACTCGTGACCTCTTATTTGAATCTCACCTACCTTCAAGGGAAAGAGCCTATTCACATCTACTCTATCAAATTCCCCCTCAACCTTCTACACTCCAATGAATAAAGACCTAATCTACTCAATCTTTCGTTGTAATCTAGATTCTGAAATCCAGGCAAGATGTCCAATGATACAGCCATCAACAACAATCAGTCAACTTGCAAATCAATACATCCGACAGAATGTAAACTGGAAATTAAACCGGCATCAAATTCTGGCATTCATGAGCTGACATTAAATTAAAAATAATAATGTTCAAAATAAAGTAATTATATAAATGCATGCAAATTGACATATTGACCATTCCTAATATACAAATATTCACTATTTTGAATAATGTTTTTGGCAGAGTTATATTACAAATCTTTTTGAGTAGCTTTTCAGTTTAATTTTTGTAAACTTGATTAATTATTGCATCTCTTAAATTTTGCAATTTTGAGTATTCAACTGCCATCAATCCCAGTTCCACTCCCTCTACCGCACCCCCCAACACAAATGTTTTGATGTTTGCTTCTGTACATTTAATATTTATTGGTAATTAACCATGGGACTTACCGGCAGACCTGGATCACCAGGAATTCCTTCACGTCCAGGAGGGCCACTTTTACCCTGAAAATAAATGTCTTGTTTAATGAAGGCAGTGTCATCAACTCAATTCTATTGACTCAATGAGACTTTAATAAATAAGTGGAATGTACCAGATGCAGCAAAATCCTGCTGCCAAGAAAGGTACACAAGATTCACCAAGCAAAACACAAATGTCTGCAGGAAGGAACTCAGCCAGTCTTTTCAATATCTATAGGAGACAAATATATATTGGCGATGTGGTGGGCCCGAGCCCTTCTTCAAAGAAGAAGCAGAATAAGCCAGAAACAGGAAGTCTCAGAATGCAACTAATGGAGGGAGGAAATAGACCAACAAAAGGTGTTAATTGGATATGCTAAGGGACAAGGTAAAATAATTTATTATTTTTGCGAAAAAAGACAGGAAACGGAGAGATGACGGGGGAAGAAATGGGGGTGGTGGGGTTAACGAAATAATGCCATCGGGTTGGATGGTGCCCAATTAGAAGATGAGGTGTTTTTTCTCCAGTTTACGGGTGGGCTTAGTCTGGCAGTGCACGAGACCATAGTCAGACATTTTGGCAAGGGAAGAGGATGGGGAATTGAAATGGGTGACCACTGGGTGATCCATGCTACTGTAGTGGACAGAGCTGAGGCCCAGTTTCCCCTATGTAGAGGAGACCACAAGGGGAGCACTGGATGCAGTAGATGACCCCTGCAAATTTACAAATGAAATGTTGCTTCATTTGGAAGGAATGTTTGGGTCCCTGAATGGTGGTGAGGAAGGAGGTGTGGGTGCAAGTGGAGCAACTCCTGAAGTCACAAGGGTAGATCCCAAGTGTTTCAAAAGCACTAAGAAGCCAAAAGATTATTTTTTAATGCAAATTATATTTGTAGGTTACAGAGGAAGGTAAATGAATTTAGAGGATATGGATACTGTAACGGAATAAGTTAACAAAATATATGTTTAAAAAGGGTGAATAAGATTAGGTAGTTTAGGTCACTTTTCACAAGCAAACATGACATTACAGAAACAAAGACAAACTGAAACAAAAAGGACAGAGAGAGACAGAGATAAAAACTGCAGCAGTCAGGGAAAGACTGCAAAGTGGAAAGCATACTAAAGATCCCATTTCAAGACGGGTTTTGAGTTCCAAGTTCAGCCTGTTTGAAATCACTGTATTGGCTGGTTAGTGTTTCTCCTGAAGTAGGGGAAAAGAAAAAAAATCTTTGTGGTAACCTGGAAGAAGGCACGTTTCTTTGGAAAGACACTTTGGTTGCTGACTGAAGGAAATCAATTTGTGTGTCCAATGAACAAAGAACATCTCTTTGAACCAACCAAAGGCTCTCCTGACTGGTAACAACTTAAGTTAAAACACCAGAGTGTGTTGAATGTAATGATTGTTTAATTCTGTGCACAGTACTGAAAACTTCCTGATACCACTGAACTTGGACTGAACACTGAAAAAGAACCATCTTGAATGAACACACACACACACACACACACACACACGTGCTTAGAATTAGGAGTGGATTAGGTTAAATAACTTGATAGTGATAAGTTAAATATTGATCTTATTATTTTGTATTAAGAATATAAAACCATAATTTGTTTAAATAGCCATCGTCTTGGTGAATTTCTGTTGCTACTAGTTTTTAAGTCCATAGGGCTTGTAACAAGTGGGGGCTCGTCCATTGCGATTTGAAATATTTGGAATTTTGGAACTAAAATATTTGGTGTTTTGGGATCTTAAACCTTGGGAGTTTTTCTGATTTATTAGTAAAATGCTTTTCCAAGCTAATTTAAAGCTCGTGTGAGGAAAAGCAGGAGGAATTAATATTAGAGAATTTTTGGAACAACCATCACTTGCAGACCTGCAGAGGGGGAGAAAAAACAAGAACTGATAGTCATTGCTAGGGAATTAAAGCTGGCTGAAGTCAAAAGTTTTATGAAGAAAATAGAAATACAGAGAATTATAGTGAAAAATATTATACAAGTGAGTGAAAATTTGAAGAGGAAGACTTAGAACATGTTCCCAAGGATAAATCTGTTCAGATGCAATTGCAATTAAAACAAAATTGATCTGGAAGAAGAAAGAGACAAATGGATAGTCAAAATGCAGAAACACAAACTTAAACATGAAGTGGAGGAAGCTGAAAGAAATCAGAAATACGAGTTGGAGGAACCTGAGTTTGATTTGAGATGGAGAGAGGTAAGAGAACTGAAGCTCAAACTCCTGGAGAGATGTTTATGGTTAATTTAGTTCCTCCTTTCAATGGGTGGGATATTGATACATATTTTCAGCTTTGTGTAAAGATTGCTCAGAGCTCAAGCTGGGCAAAATAAAAGTGGCCTTATGCTCCAAAGTATAATAAAGGGAAAAGCACAACTGGCATATTCTGAATGCAGAGCAAGTTGCAAATAATGAGACTATTAAACAAGCAGTATTAAAAGGTTATGAGTTGGTTCCAGAAACATATAGAGAAAAATTTAGGTATTTGGGAAAGCATGGAACCAATCTCGTATGGATTTTGCAATTGAAAAATCTATGTTTTGACTGTTGGTGTGCCTCAAAAGGAATAAATAATCTTTTCAACAGGGTAGGAGAATTATTATTAATTGAGGAAATTAAAAGGTATGTTCCCAATGAGATCAAATTATACCTGGATGGACATGTCAACAAATGGCTAGGTTAGTGGATGGTCAGAAGGTTAATGTGGTACAGACCAGTAAGCCTGAAATTAAGACTGGGCAGAATATTAAGAGAGATTAGGGTAAAGTGGGAAAGGACAGAATTTTAGGATTTGTCTGTTGTTACTGTAAGAAACCTGGTCACGTTCTGGCAAATGGTTTAGTGCTGAAAAAGAAAGGAGATATTTCCAGAAGCTTGTATTCAGAGAGTTGAACTTAATGAAAACAGAGGTTTCATACCTGATACGGGTGTTTTAGATGTTTTCAAAGGGCTTGATTTCAATAAAGAAAGGAATTTCCAAAGTGCCAGTTTAAAATCTCAGAGTCACTGGGGCTGCCCAGTCATTGTTGTTGGAGAATGTCTTGACTCTTGATCAAAAGACAGACACAGGAGAGATGACTTTGATTAGAGGTGTTGGTGGAGATGTAGAATCAATAGCTCTGCATAAAGTTGTGTTGAATTCAGAATTAGTTAAAAGACCAGTTGTAATGCGAATTATTTCAAAGTTTCCCATGTGAGGAGTGTCATTCTTACTAGGGAATGACTTGGCAGAGGATAAAGTTGGATCAGTGTTGAGATTAACAAATAAGCTAAGTAAGGATGAGGTTGACAAAGATTGTGAGATATATCCTGCATGTGCTGTGACAAGATCTTTGTTTAAGAATATGAGAACAGAGAAAGATCCAGTTGATAGAGATTTGCCCAGTATTTCTGAAATAGTCAAGAAAATACAGGTTAAATTTGAGAGTCTGGTTTTGTCTTTGTCAAGGAAAGAGTTACTTGAGCAGCAAAAGACAGATTCTGATCTCACTGTCTTGAGGAAGAAGGATGTGGATGAGGAGGAGATTAAGAAACTGCCCTGTGGATATTACTGGATGGGTGAATTATTAATGAGGAAATGGAGATCTTGTGATGTTCCTGCAAATGAAGAATGGGCGGTGATTCATCAGGGGAGTTTGTCCCCTACCATTCCAACTCTAACAATGATCCTAAGGAACTGTTGACCAGGCTAAGGGAGACCGTAGGAAAATTGACCCCTAAACCACCATCTTCGCATGGAGAACACTCTTCCTTCATATCAGAGGACTTCAAAAATTGCAAATATGTTTTTGTCCATAGGGGAACATTTGGTTGACCTTTCCAGATGCCTTACGAAGTACCTTATAAGATACTCAGACAAACTAGGTCGAACTGTATTTTACACATTGGAGTCTTTCACTATTGATAGGCTTAAGCCAGCTTATGTGGACAAGTCTTCCCCATTGCAGCAGCCAACAGTCCTTCACAGAGGTTGACCATCTAAAAGACAGACAAGCTTTTCTGCCAATTCTTGGGGGGAGGTTGCCGTGTAGGAACGCTATGGTGGCACTACAACACCCAGAAGGCAATGAACCGTCTATGTGACGTCAATGCATGATGGCGCATATTTGGACTTTTAAAAGTTTGCACACATTCTGAACAGTAAATTTATTTGATTCACTGAAGAAACGCCTTGTGTGTTTATTTCATCATGTCCCACTGCAATTCCTGTAGCCACAAATGGATCTTGAGGGGATCTGAGGGGGACCTTTTAATTCTAGATAGTGGTGAGAATAATCATATAGCCATAAGCATGAAGGAAACCCACTGGATCCATGTGACACAGGTTGGCATTCTTTGCAAGCCCTATTTGGTCTCATCAACAACCTGTTCAGCTGTATCATGATGTCCTAACATTTGTGCCTAGAATACAATGTCTGAGAGAGTGGTGGAAGCAGAGTTGCTGGGAGCATTTAAAAAGTGTCTGGACAAGTGGTTGTATCATCTAGGTTTGGAATGCTCTGGGCCAAGTGCTGGAAGATGGGATTAACAATGGATGGATGCCCACAGGTTGGCCTGCTTCCATGCTGTATGGCTCTATGATTCAAGGACTATTGTTATGGTCAACAGGCAAGATATTTTGATGAGAAGACTCAAGGACATCAGCTGCATAATTTAAAAAATCTAATATACATTCTAAATAGTTATATAAAATCAATTATATCAAAGCGTAAACTTACACGTGGAGCTGACTGACTCAACTGCTTCATACATATTCACCACTGAGAAAATAACTATAAGTTTGAATAAATTATATGCTTCTGACACAACCTGCAATTTCAATGAGTTTATGAATGACAAACTGATAAAGAGGTATTTGATGTAAACTATCCAAGAATTTTAAGCATTAAAAAGGTGATGCGGGTGGGAAGACAGAAAACTCCTTCAATAATCTTCTTTTGAATATGCAGGCTTTCAAACTTCTGCAGACAGTGTAATGTTTAATATCAATTATCCTGTCATAAATGAAAGTATTTTCAATGGACACTTTCATGTCTCATGTGCTGGTTAGCTTCAATCTGTATAAACAGAGAAGAAATTCTGAGATTTTAGGTAATAAGCACCAGGAATGTTCATATCTTACCTGATCACCTCTTAAACCAGGAGGACCTTGAGGTCCTAAAGGTCCTTGTGCACCCTATAAAGATAAATAGTGCTCCATTATAAAATACATGCCATCAAAACATTAAGCATATTATAAAATTATGACAGAATGATAAAACAGCTTTTGTAATAATGCTTTAGATTGCTATTCTGTGATCCAGGTAGTCCAGCTACTGTAACTTTTTAAAGCCAATTTAAAGATTTTGTCTTATCTGGATTAGATTAAATTGGTACATGAAACATTGCACAGAATTGGGAAATTAGATCCCATGCCATTCTACTGTGGTACGGTGCCAACTTGGCTCATTGATCATGGTCATTCTTCCACTTAAAAAATGGATTTGGACTTTGAGGTTTGACTTGAGCTTGTAAGATTTACTAGTGCTCCATAAAAGACAAAAGACAAAGGAGGAAAAACGCAACACCCAACCCCAACCAACCAATTTTCCCTTGCAACCGTGTCTGCCTGTCCCGCATCGGACTTGTCAGCCACAAACGAGCCTGCAGCTGACGTGGACATTACCCCTCCATAAATCTTCGTCCGCGAAGCCAAGCCAAAGAAGAAAGTGCTCCATAAAATTAATGTAATTCAAAAGAACAAGCCATTGGAGATGCCAACTGCTTTATTCTGTTTTGAAAGTTCTTAACAAAAGCTTTCTGAAGTCTTTAACAAATATCCACCACTATGGTTGATCATGTTTTTCTCAGAAACTGCAAATGTTTTTGAAGGTAAATGAAGCCACAGCACACCTTGAAGTGTAAGGAAATGGGCGATGTAAAGAGATGACACCGGAGAATCAGCAAATGTCTCAATAGGTGTGAAGACTGCTGCAGAGATAGAGAAAGGCTAGAATAAAAATATTCTGCATCTTCTTTCAGAAAATCAAAAAAGAGTAATAGGAGGCTTTTCTACTGGAATTCATTAGGCCCAGTGTGTTGTGGAGGCTAGATCATTGAGGAGATTTACAGAGATTTGAATCTGAACAAAGTACTGGGTATTGAGGTCTGTGAGCGACTGACACAGAAAAGGAGCTGAGGCCTGGAATAGATCATCCATTGTCATAGTGAATAACAGGCAGACTTGAAGAACGGAGGGGCCATTCTGCCTATTTTCTCATGTACTGTGATAGCCCCTCTTTATCTGACACGTGCTAAATTATGCTTCAACACAAGAGGTCCAACTGTGTCTTCCTCTTCAAAGTTTGTCGATTTGCATGCCATTTTCCAAGTTCATTATCCTGAAAGATTGGATCTCTCAGTAGTCATGGCTTGGCTTTGTGAACGAACATTTAGGAAAGGGGCTGTCCACGTCTGACGCAGGCTTGCTGATGGCTAATGAGGCCAATATGGGACAAACTTGCCCGGCTGCAGCAGCTGCAAGGAAAATCCTGTCCTGGGTTTGGTGCTGCTATGTCAAGGTTCTTCTTCCATCTCCTTTTGTCCTCAAGGCCAGCCCTGAGTGTGTTTTTGGAGGAGGAGACAGACTGGTGAATGTCACACAATCGGAGGCTGTGAGCATAGGCGATGGTCAATGCGACAGGCGCCAAGGGATTTCTTCAGAAAGCCCTGTGCCTATTTTATGGTGCCCCTCTGTAACAGTGGCCAGTGGAGAATTCACCCTGCAGCACAGTCTTGGGCAGGCGATGATCCTTCATCCTAGGCCCGGCCAGCGTAGCTGCATCTTCAACAGCACAGTCTCGATGCTGATAACCTCCACCTGTTCGAGGACTTCAATGTTGGTGACAGTCACTCAAGTTGATTTTGAGGATGGTGTGGAGGCACCGCTGATGGTGATGGGAGGTGACCCACGATTTGGAGCCATACAGAAGGGTGGTCAGTACAACAGCTCTGTACACACTGATCTTTGTGCCTTTCCTCATATGCTTGTTGTTCCAGAATCTTTTGTACAGCCTGCTGAATCCGCTGTTTTTCTTTGCCAGTTGTTGTCAACTTCTTTATCGACCTTGGCATCTGACAAGATGGTGCACCCCAGGTAGCTGAACTGGTGGACTCCCTTCAGCTCAGTTTCATTGATAGTAACGCGGGGAGGGTGGTACTCTTCCTGAGGTGTGGGCTGATGGAGGACTTTTGTCTTCTTGAAGCTGACTGCCAGTCTGAAGAGCTCGGCAGCCTTCATAAAACAGGATGTTATACACTGCTAGACTGTTTCTTTATAGGCAACAAGGGAAGCATCATCAGTGAAGAGAAGGTCTCGAATGAGTTGTTCCAATGACTTGGTGTGGGACTGTAGTCTCCTCAGGTTGATCAGTGCGGTATCATAGCACCAATGTATGATTAAACTATGTTTTGGAAAATTATTAATTATATACTTGAAATAGAGTCTACATAACCATGGTGCACAGATTGCAGTCAAGTTCTCAAAAGGCTATGTTTGAAGTATAATGCACAAATATGCTGGAGAAACTCAGCAGGTCATGTAACATTCTTAAAACAAAGGATAAATGTTTCAGGCCTGGGACCCTTTATTTCCTGTGGATGCTGCGTGTCCTGCTGAGTCTCTCCAGCACAGTTGTGTGATGCACTTGACCTCAGCCTTTGCAGATTTTCTTGTTTAACGCCATATTTAAAATATTACATACCAACACATCTTTAATACAATTAATGAAAATTCAAATTATGTTTGAAATCTTACATCCTTCCCAGGAGATCCTGGTGGGCCTGGAGGTCCAACTATACCCCTTTCTCCCTATAGAAAAGAAATCAAACACGTTTTAAATAACTTGTACAACATCTTAATTTTTTTTAACTTAGCACAACAACATTTTGGCTCCAAAAGTTTTGTACTGATTTTGACAAAGATTTTCACTCAAAGTAGATGAACAATTTTCTATGTCAAAATCAGGTTCCAAGTCAGAAATATTAGAGCCATTGACAAATAATATCTAACAAATCACTTTGAATTGATTTTGTATTGAATGTATTTCCACAGCACTGGAATGGCAAAAACACTCAAACTCCTGTTATGATCTTTATGCTTGGGCTGAGAACAAAAATATTAGAAATAAAGTCATGTTAAACATTCATAGGGCACCTTCTCATGTTCTTCTCCTGAGGGACCAGATCCCACATGTTTTACAAGTGATAATTCAAGTTTCACTCTGCCAGATTACATTCTTTTAATTAGATAACTGTACCGGATCTCCTACTTCTCCATCCAGCGATTGAACATTTTAAAAAAATTGATTATTTTTTGCATTGATTCTTATCATTGCAGTGAATCCCAGTTTGTTGTGTTCACAAATATAGACCAATTTTCTTTCTTTAAATAAGCATGATGGCATTAATATTGAAATTTCTGACATTTTTATAATTAGATATCTACTGATGTATACTCATTCTTTTTAATTTGTTGATCATTTGTCAGTCCATCTTAAGGAAGAATCTTAATTTGAAATGTCACCTCTGGTTACTTTGTCACAGAGGTCATCTAATCTGCTAAGTATTTCTATTGCTTTTGAATTTTGTGTCAAATTATCAGTATCGACCATATCTTGCTTTTTCCAAATAATTTTACCTGCTATTTTCCCATTGTTTTTGATCTTAGGCCTGAGAAATGATATAGTGTTAAAAACTTTCTTAAGATCAATTTGCTGGCTGAAGAATAAAAACCTTGGGTTCAATTTTCCCTGCAAGTACATCATTTTCACTTAAATGGCTGTTCTGAGTATGAAACAAGAGTTTTTTGAAGTAATGTAATCACAATTTCCTGGTTCCCTATAGCTTAACTGTCAATTTTGTTTTATACTTATTATATACTTACTCTGGGACCAATTGAACCATCTGCACCTCTAAGACCTTTAAAACCCTGTGTAAAAGAGGTTCAGAATCAACAAATCAGATAAATATTTGTGATTGTTAAAATCATGCACTGTATGAAACTGTCTTTGTGCCATGGCAAGGGTGGCTCCAAGTACATGTTGACATTCCTTGCATATATACCTGTAATTTACATCATTGCAGAAAATATGATGATTTCAGACAATTTTATTTTGCTTTAAAAAGCAGGGGGTTGATATCTTCATCAACTACTACAATGTTGTTGCTGAATGGTCAATGCCATTGAAATCAGGATGGCCTACTGCCGCATGAACCCATGGTAAGTGAGTGGCTGAGATGGAGTCCCAGAGTGTGTCTTAAGAGACCGTGCAGATCAACTGGTGGATGTAAAAAGAGACAACTTTAATCTCTCCCATCAATAGGCTGCAGTTCCCACTTGCTTCAAGAAGGCCACCATCACAGCAGTACTGAATAAAAGCACAATAAGCGGTGATTGGTGGCTCTGATACCAAGTGAATTGAGAGGCTGGTCAAGGCTCACATCAGCTCTAGCCTACCAGCCAGCCTTTACCAACTTAAATTTGCCTACTATCCAAGCTGATCCTTGGGAAACACCATCTCCTTGACATAGTCCTGGAACATGTGGATGCCAAGGGTTTGTATTTTCGACTACTGTTTATAAACCACAGCTCCACCTTAAATACCATAGTCCCAAGCAAAGTCATTCCAAAGCTTCAGGACCTAGGCCTCAGCAGCCAGCTCTGCAACTGGATTCTTGACTTCTAACAAATGTAACAATGAAAATGGTTAACAACATCCCCTTCATGACCACAAAACACCGGCACTCCTTGGAATTTGTACTTAGGCCCCTACCTCCATGCAGCTTCCCTCTATACCCATGAGTATATTGTTAAATACCTCACCAACTCCAGCTTCAATTTCACTGACAACAACACAGTTGTGGACTGGGTTTCTGTTATGTACAGTACTAGATTAGTAACAATGGGAATTCACCAAGTCAATGGTTTTTTTAACACAATAATTTTTATTATTATTAATATAATATTTCTTGACTCTAAACTTAACCCCACTTTGTGCGTGTGTGTGTGTGATGAGTGTGAGAGAGAAAACCCAAACAATTCCAGTTTAAACTTGATTCGAGAGATGATTTTAAAGTTCAGTCTCAGAAAGCTTTTGTGTTGAAACCCAAAGGCTTTACTGTTGTTCAAAAGTGCTTATGGAGTGTAAGGCATCAGATTTCTTCAAATTGTTGCTCAAAAGCAATAATGAAGTATTTTGCAACATCAAGTCACTAGACTTCTTTAAAACTCACAAATTTCTTCTGCAGAGTTGTTTTCAGAGCAATGTTTCTTCATTTGAACAATTTTCTCTCTCTTGCATGGAGATTTTGGAATCTGTATTGCACATGGTAAATCTGACCTCTTTTCAAAGAGACAGCAAAGTGGCTATTTTCTTCCACAATCATTTCACAAAGTCACACAAGGGCGATATGAAGTGGCCATACACTGTAGAAATCTGTCCTCTTTTCCAAAGAGACAGCAAGAAAGCACACTGACACTTCTACTTTTTTGGTATCCCACCCTTGACCCTCAAAAACTTCTGCAGATGTCCCGTCAAAAGCATACTTGCTGGATGTTATGGGAGCTGCTCTGCTCATGATCAGAAGAAGGTACGGAGGGTGTTGAATGCAGATCAGAATGCAATGCAATCTTCCCTCCTTTCTATGGTCACCACTTGCATCTCCCGCCAACATACTGAAGGACCTATCACATACTGGACAAACTCTCTTCTCCCTCTTTCCATCAGAGAGAAGGCTCAAGAATATGAAAGCATTCACTAATGGATTTAAAGATTATTTCTTCCTCACAGCTATCAGACACATTCATGAACCCTGAAATAGAAAAAAACATGTTATTCTGCTCACAAAAGAACCCTGCTCACTGTACAACTTATACTGTGACAAATTAACTTAAAATTTCCATGCTTGTCCAAATAAAATAAGAAGGTTTTTACTCAATTCTTAATGGACCTCAACATGAACAATTAGCAACTTGGGTCCATAACTTTGCAGGAGTAGAAATTACATCCAATGTGGTGGTGCAGGTTCAGCCCGCAACAGCCTTTTCTGAACTGGTGCTACAAGAACTCCCCAAGGAGGCACTGTGCATAATCTATGATCAGATGAGGATAGATGTTGGAACACAGGGAATTGGGTGCTGAAATATGGGAATCACTGAGCAAAACCAGACCTCCAAGGATTGATTGTGAAGTTGTTCAGACTTGACTGTTGCAGAATGGAGCTTCAGTTATGGCCTTGACAGCTGAGTGGGATTGAGGCCTTGGATAGGGTGATATTGCCTTCATTCTTCAGCATTGGTGTTGGGAATACCTGTTGCCGGTGGTTGAGGAGATGGCACAGCATAGTTGGAAGTATCCAGGAGCAGCGGAGTTGTGGGCCCAGTTTGGAGGTCCTGAGGATGCATTGTCCAGGATCACAGGGCTCATGGTGGACAGGGATGAGGCTTTGTGTTCGAGAGACTGCAAACTGTGTGGTGGTTTCCTCTTAAAGCTGGCAGACATTCAACATTTTGAGTCCAGAAGATGCTGGTAAACCTGGCCAAAGATGGCAGTGCAGCAGTAGCTTGCAGTGGACTCTCCAGACTGAGTGAATGGTTTCTTCATTTGAGCTAGCGGACATTTTTAACATCTAAAGTCTAATAAAAATGATGCCTTTACTGTACCCATTGCCTAGCCTTTGAAAATCCATGTACTGTAGCACTATTTCTTATACATTTTAATGTAGTTTTGTGTAATTGTAGTTTTAACGGAAGAGAAATCATTTATTTTTGAGATATTTATTGTCCTGCGGGGATACAGTGATGGCTAAAGCCCAAGGCTGGAGCAGCCTGTTTGGACAGGATGCTTCTGTCTTATGCTCTTCATAGTCTTGGAGAATGTTGACTTGTTTTTCTATTGTGGCACTTGCTTTGCAGGATGGCTTTAAAGCGACAAATAAGGATACAACTTGATTGACATGAACAATTTTATACTTACTGGGATTCCTCGAAGTCCATTCCTGCCAGGAGGTCCAGGATTACCTGGCCTGCCCTAAAACAATGAAGTAGAGGCTGTTAAATAATGTTGCTCTATGACAAAATATTTTGAAACATTTCTTGTTTATATAAGGCATAACACAGAATAGTGAAGCAAACATCAATTTCTAACTCTAAAATTTTAGCCATGACCTGAAATTTATTTTAATTCGTTGAATATGCATGACTTTGCTTTCCCCTTGAGAATAAGGGAATTTTACATTTGTAGTTTGTTCCTGGATAAAATAGGATAAAGGGTTTAGTTTCTTACCAGCTCCCCTGCAGGTCCAGGTTTCCCATCTCTCCCATCTTTTCCTGCAAGACCCTATGCATTGTAAGAAAGATTGTTAATTTCTGTCCATTCCAAGGAACAGCAATCTTTGTCTCTAGCAAGGAGAAAGTTTCCAAAGCACCTTGCACTTTAATTCCTTAATAGGGATCCTCACTGTGTAGACGTCACACAAAGAATTTTATTTCACACACGAGGAAGGATTGGCCTCAGAATGTCAGTGGAGTTCAGAGAAATGATCAAGGTTGAAAATGAAATATTCCAGGAAAACATTTTGGATCAACAAAGTGGAAAAGGAGGAATGGTAGCACTTACAATAAAGAAGATAAAGGCAGTAAATGGAATGAATCATAGATCAAAAGATATTCAAGCAGAAGCAGTTTGGATGGAACTGAGAGTCATAAACACCCAGAACTCACAGGTGGGAAATGTCTACAGGATCATAAAGTGTTAGAGCATAGTATAAATCAGGAAATTGGAGGCACACAAGAGAAAAGAGAGAATAATAGGGCTAAAATGAATGAGGACCTAAATGGAATTGGTGAAGAATTCCAAAAATTCCTTCCCATCTATATGGAAAAAAAATATAATCTCTGTAATGACCAACACTTTATTCTGAGATTGTGACTCCTGATTTGAGATACCCCAGCCATGGATAATATCAACCACCATGAAAAATGTATATGTTTCAATAATCTCTCATTCTTCTAAATGCCAATTTATAAAATCTTAGTCTGTTTAATCAAGAATTAATCTGGTGAATCTGCCTTACATTCCTTTTAATTCAAATATATCCTCACTTGATCAGTGAAACTAGATCTGCAGGCAGTGTCCAATATTAAGTACTTACTATTACATCCAGATACAATACTATGGTTTGATATCATTGTTGCTTTGTAAGAATATTTCTTTAAAGATATACTAGCACTGACAAAATGTTGGCACTCAAAGAGATCTCCCACTTTCCCACTGTAACTTTTCCAAAAATGTAATTTTAGTATGCTGTAAGCACATAAATTGATTTCTGTGAAACTTGGTGAAGTTACAGTGTAAAAAGTATGAGTTTCTCCAAAGAAAATCCCTGTTCTTCAGGTGTTACACGGTGATCCAGTTTTTGTATTTAAATGTTGGAATGAAACAAAATAGAATGTAGAGTTAGATGACTTACATGTGGTCCTAATAATCCTGGGGATCCTTGAATGCCTGGAGCACCTTCCTTTCCCTGAAAATATCCATAAATTCAACTATTATAAATGTATTTGGTTGTTTGTTGTTTGATTATAGGTCTACGGCGGATGCCATCTCACTGGCTCTACAAAAACCCCTGAAACACCTGGACAGCAAAGATGCATAAATCAGGATGTTCTTTCTCGAATACAATTTGGCATTTAACACCATCATCCCCTCAAAACTGATCACCAAACTCAAAGACCTGGGAGTTAAAAATTCACAGTGTAATTGGATCACCTCCAAACCACAATCAGTGAAGATTGGCAAGAACATTTCCGCTACAATATCCATCAGTACCGGAGGACCACAGAACTGTGTTCCTAACCCCCTGCTCTACTCACTTTACACCTATGACTGTGTAGCTCGGTAGGATAATAACACCATCTACAAATTTGCCAACAATTCCACAGTAGTGGGTTGTCTAAAGGAAGGGGATGAGTCAGTATAGAGGATGGAGTTTGAAAACTTGGCGGAATGGTGCACCAACAATAACCTTGCACTCAATGTCACCAAAACTAAGGAGTTGATTGTTGACTTCAGGAAAAGAAAGCCAGAGGTATATAATCCAGTGATCATTGGAGAATCAGAGGTGGAGATGGTGAGAAAATTTAGGTTCTTGGGGGTCACTATTTCAGAGGATCTTTCCTGGACTAAACAAACAAATGGGATCGTGAAGAAAGCACATCTTCAGCAGTATGCGAAGGTTTGGTATGTCACCAGAAACCCCAATAAATTTCTACTGAGATGTGGTGGAAAATGTGCTGACTGGCTGCATCATGGTCTGGTATGGGAACACCAATACACCTGAGTGTAAAGCACTCCAAAAGGTATGGACACAGCCCAGGACATTGCAGGCAAAACCCTCCCTGCTATTGAGTACATCTACAGGGAACACTGATGTCAGAGGGCAGCAGCGATCATCAAAGACCCACACCACCCAGCACATGCTCAGTTCTCACTGCTGCCATTTGGAAAAAGGCATGGTGCGACAAGACTCACACCACAAGGTTCAGGAACAGCTGCTACCCCTCCACCATCAGACTCCTCAGCGACAAACTCAATCAGAGACTCATTTAAAGACTCTCACTTGTGCACTTCATTGATTTTTTGTTCTCCCTTAAACTACACAGTTTGTTTATTTACATTTGTTATCTGTTTACATGCTTATGCTGTGTAGAGTTCATTTTTTTGCACTACCAATTAGTGGTAATTCTGCCATGCCTTCAGGAAAAAGGAATCTCAGGGTAGTATGTGATGTCATGTATGTACTCCAACAATAAATTTGAAATCTGATTAGTTATGTGTTTGGTTATATTCATCTATATGTGCTAATGTTTAAAATATGTAAAATCCAGTCTTACAAAAATGAACTGAACTATCAGCCCTACATGAGTGTCTGGTGTGTTTTCATGCAAATAACGGCTTAAAAGCTATTAAATGCCACTTGAAATGCAACAATAATGATGTGTAAACTGTCGTCAGTGATGTTGTATTGGGCACAGCAGTCATTATTCTAGCATCATTTGTGCAAGTAATGGCATAGTCAATGTGTACAAAGCTGATTGGTGCCTCACAGATAGAAATTAAAGCAATACTTAACTCCAGTTGAACAAGAAGAAAAACCCTGCTGCAGTTCAAAATTCACATTATTCGTTAGAGTATATACACATGACATCACATACAATCGTGAGATTCTTTTTCCTGTGGGCCAGACAGAATTTCTACTGATTTGTAACTTTAAACTGTACTCAAGAAAAAAAGGTAACTATCAAAAGAAAGAAATCTAAACAAATAAACGTAATCAAACTGACTGTCCAATAATGCAATACAGGAAAGAAAGATTCACTAATAAATAAAGTACAAAGTAAAAGGCTTTAAATGATTCTCTGAGTCTGTTGTATATGAATATGATGGTGGAGGGATACTTGAACTGTACCCGAACCTGGTGGTATGAGTGTGGTACCTATTCCTCTTTCATGATAGCAGTAGTGAGAACAGAGTATGTCCTGAGTGGTGTGAATCCTTGATGATTGCTTCTGTTTTCTGACCTTAGCTTTCGGTGTCAGTGTTCTCAATGGTGGAGAGAGTTTTGTCTGTGATGTACTGGGTTGTGTCCACTACCTTTTGCCAGGCTTTCTGCTCAGAGGCATTGTTGCCCAAACACCAGGCAGTGAAGCAGCCAGTCAGCACACTTTCCACCAGATATCTGTAGATTGCTAAGGTTTCCAATGTCACATTGAACTTCAGAAACTCCTGAGGAACTCAAGATATTAAGATGCTTCCTTCATGATGACATGATTATGTTGGGTCCAGGAAATGTCCTCTGAGATAGTGACTCCCATGAATTTAAATTTGCTCATCCTCTCCACCTCTGAGCCCCCAATGATCACTGAATCATACACCTCTGGGTTTCCATTCCTAAAATCTACGATCAGCTCCATGGTTTTGGTGACATTGAATGCACCATTTGGTGCATGTTAGTGCTCCATTCAGCCACTATTCACTTCAAACATAGGAGAGCTTTAGATTTTCCATGACGTGTATTGACCAATTTTATAAGAGCTTCTTGATGTCTCACTTGGTTAAATAATTTCATGATGTTAGAGGCAGTCACTTCTGGAATTCAACTATTTGATCCATTGAGGTCTGGAGCAAAGTGAACATGGGAAAATCCAAGCAGAGCATGAGTGACTTTGTTACTGGTAAATTAGTCTTTCTTGAAAGAATTGCAATTGGAATAGTTTGGTTAATGTGGCATTTGTCATGGTAATTGATCATCTTGATAACCCCTGAATTGGATGAAATTGGAACATGAACACCATTACACCATCCTTCAATACCTAATAACTCATCCCTTTATTTGGAGCAGTAACTAATGCATAATATTTCTTTCAAACTTCCTTGATATCTTCTTGAAGCTTTATTTTACCTTCTCTCCACGTAGACCAGGTGCACCAGGAGACCCAGGTATGCCATCAGCTCCCTGAAAGAAGTAGAACATGGGCTTAGTCCATGCCCTAATGCTATCTGTAAAATTGCTGAATGAAATAAAGGTTGATGTGTTGTCCCATTATTTTAATGTTTGTAAAGTATTGATAGTCATATTTCACAAAGAAGGCTCTGAGTCTGGCAGATGGCATTTCATTAAAATGCAGAGCAGTCTATATTCATAATAGACCTAAAAATCTGCTATAATGACACCAGATAACTCTTTGTGAACACAGTGCGGTTGTCAAGAACATATAGAAAACAGGTTCAGATGAAAGTCATTACATTCCTGATATTTAGAGTGGTCATGATATTACAATGGCAATTCTGTCAATTTTACCTTCATTAGGCCCAATTAAATTCTAATAAAAATTGCTATTCTATTGTATGAAGGGACTCCATGAACTGCAGAGTAATTGTAGCATTTTCTGCTTTTATTTTCAGTATTTGCAGTTTTCAGCTTGATTTGGCATTGGCAATGTTTGTTCTTCCAATTTGGTGACTACTGTTGTTTACTCTTTCAGATTATTTAAAAAATTGCATTAATCCCTTCCAACCTTTCAGCGATTTCCACCACAGGAGTATCATGGTCCCATTAATTTTTTTTTAAATTGAGACATATAACCACAGCAACAGGGCCTTTTGGCCTACTGGTCTATGCCGCCCAATTCGCATCCAATTAACCTACACCCCTGATATGGTTTGAATGGTGGGAGAAAACCAGAGCCCCCAGGGAAATCCCACACAGGCACAGGGAGAACGTACAAAATATTTACAGACAACGTGGGTTTCAAACCCCCGTCCCAATCCCTGGCGCTGTAAAGGTGTTGCGCTAACCACTATGTTAACCGTGTTGCCCCATATTTTGCTATACCCAAAGTGGGTAGCGACTGATGATGTGCTCTGCAGGCATGAATGCCTCAACCCCTTTTGAAAATGTCAGTTATATGAATGATCTGGATGATAATGTGGTAAAATGAATCAGTAAATTTGCATATGTCACTCAGAGGGGTGTAGTGGTTAACAAGGAACCTTTCAAAGATCTGGACCAGATGGAAATATAGGCATTAAATGGCAGTTGGAATCCAATTCAGACAAGTGTGAGATGTTGCACATTTGGAGGTCAAACCAGGTCTTATGCAGTAAATACTAAGGAACTGTGGAGTTCAGTAGAACAGAATAATCTGGTAATACAGATTCTTAATTCCTTGAAAGTGGATGTAGAGATAGTGGTATTCATAAATCAAAGTACTGAATTCAGGAGATGGGATGTTATGTTGAAGTTGCTTAGACATTGGTGAGGCCACATTTGGAGTACTATATAGTAAATCATGAAAATCTGTAGACATCATGGTTGAAGTAAAAACACAACATGCTGAAGAAACTCTGCTGGTCAAATTAACATTTCAGCCTTGAGCCTTCCATCAAGGTATGAGAGAATGCTGGCAGGCATCCAAATTAAAATCATGCGGCTTTAGTCACCTAACCACAGGAAAGATATCAATAAGATTGAAAGAGGGCACAAAAATCCTCCAAGGATATGGCTGGGACTTGATGAGTTGAGTTATAGGGAAATGTTGAATAGGTTAGGTTCAGGAATAAAATGGTTAGGAATAGGTTAGGTTCAGGAATAAAATGGTTAGGAATAGAAGCAGATGGCAGGGCCAGTGTAGTGGTTAACTTAGTGCAATTACAGCATTAGCAGACTGGGTTTGCAATCGAGATTCAATTTACAATTTATTATCATGTAAAAAAAAAGTGTTATATTACACAAAATTGCTTTAGCCTGCTATTATTGGCCCATTTCCATTCAAGTTATGATACTGTGCACATAACGAGTCAGTTAGGTACAATTAAAACAGTGGTTTTCAAAACTTTTTCTTTCTACTCACATACCACCTTATACAATCCCTTACTAATTAAAGAGTACCTAAGGCATAGTGATTGCTTAAGGTGGAATGGGAGGGTTTTTTTTTGGGGGGGGGGGAGTTTGAAAACCATTGATTTCAGAGAAGCATGGATAGTTATGTACATGGGAGGGGTATGGAGGGCTATGGTCCAGGTGCAGGTCTAGGTGAAATAAGTAGTTTTGTACATACTAAATGGGGTGAAGATCCTGTTGTATTCAACCTTCAGAAGTAACTTTGATTCCAAATGCCTGGAATAATTTGAGTAAGTCACACTCATATCCTTAAATCCACATCCTCTAATGGCTAAACCGGGGGGTGGCCAACCTTTTAATTAGTCATACAGCATGGTAACAGGCCATTTCGACCCAAAAGTCCAATTAACCTACACCCCTGGTACGCACTCATGGGCTGAAATGGCCTGTTACCATGCTGTATATCTAAATTATTAAAAAGTTGGCCGTCCCTGGGCTAAACGTTTAGAACCCCCATACAGGAAATCAAAATCAGACCTAAGCAAGGCTTACATGAATCAAAATTATCTGTGAGAGGAAGGGTTATTTTTCTTCAATTAAAATTTACTTTCATATCATATACAAATGTATACTTACTGCTTGACCTGGATTGCCAGGTGGTCCAGGGTAACCTGGTAACCCTGGATTACCCTAAGAAAAACAAGCAAAACATTTTAGTAAGAAAGGTAAAGATGTCATGGTCATGTACTTAGCTACGTCAGTTGTGGTGCTGGTCGCCACCGATGACGTAACCGGGACAACATGCTGGAATAGTAGCGCGCATGTGTAGGTCAGATCAGAAGATGAAGTACAGTGTGATGGAGCTCAGATACAGGAGCAGGAGAATGAGAGCATCAAGATAACTTGTGTGGCAGAGAGCCAGTGAGAAGTTCAGAGGGGTTTGGCTAGGTGGTCTTTTGTGGGATGAAGAATGCATTGTTGTGTGTGAGAAGAATAAAGAGAGTTGACTCTATTTTTATACTCAAGAACGAGTGAATGTATTCTTTAAATTGTGTGTATGCCAGATGAATTATAGCAACTTTAAAGACATTATCACCTTAGATATTATCCCTTCTGGTTAAAAATTAGCTATCGTCCAGTGGGTGTATATCCTAATGCTTTTATTAAATTCAATTCTGTTGAACAGAGCCTGTCTTTAAACAAAACTGATATTTAATTAATTCACATTGTTCCACATCTTCCAGATAATGACTTCCCTCCAACACCCAAGTTTTTTGACATTCCCTTGAGCTCTCATATGCAGTCTGAGCCCTTGGTTCACTAATTTCTCAAGCAGGACCATTCCAATTCAATGGCTGTTTATTTTCTGCCATTATACATCATTGCCTCTGCATTGTTCCAAATCATTAGTCACTGTCTATACTCTGTACATTTTTAAATTGTTATAGTATGTATGAGTTAATGAGCTGAATGGCACTCAAAATGAGCTTCCTCAGTTTATGTTACGATAAACTTGAATTCGAACCAAGACCTGAACATCAATCTGCCCTGAAACACAGAAAACACGGCCCTGTGCAATAACTGTAGGACTCTAACCACTGAATTATTTATCCTCACCCTTGTATTCCCAGCCCTGGTCTAACTGAGTTATAATCCATGACCTACACTTGGTCCTCATGTGCTATTGAATTTACTAGCTTCCTTCCATGCTGTAGATGTTAAATATGGCTCTGGTAACACTAACTATATTCCAGGTGCACATTCAATACATGACAGATGTGTGCAATTAATCGGCTTCACATTTTTCTTGATATTGAGATGGACTTTTAGAAGATGAGTTTCTCATATTTCATCACTTAATGTCAGTGGTGGTAAAATAAGTGCAATTAAAATGCATCATATTTCAAAACCAGTGTGATTCCAATCTTCCATTCATCCTTTTCCAACTTTCACACCAATACCTCTAAATTCACAAATATTTACATCCCACTGAAGTGGTAAGATTGTCATATCTTCAAGGTTCAGTGCAAAACAGACTTAAAGGTTGATCTGAAGGATGGTTTTGTAAAATATTACTAGCTGTATGTTTGCAAAGTACAAGAACTATACTGTTAATTCTGCCAATGGCTTACTTCAGCTGTAGAAGGAAAATGCTCAGATTAAAAAATAGAAAGATTAAAGAAAACAGAAATTTAATCCTTCTTAGATCATGCTAAATATTACCACCTTGTACTTCATGTCCAAAGTTTACACTTTCCAGTGATCAAGTAGAAAATAGCAATATAACACTAACAAACACTAACAAATGAATCACTGTTTAAAATTGTTTTACTACAGCACCAATTTACAACAGTTACCTGTTCACCCTTTTCACCAGATGGACCAGGTAAACCACGTTCTCCTTTGTTACCCTAATAAATTAGTACATAAGAAAAGTGGAGTGTTAGATTCTGATGGCAGTTCAAAAACAATTCTATTTAGTGACAGCTAGAGGGGATAAAGAAGATCAAAAGTCATTGTTATTAGTTTGGAATTTCCCAATTTTCTGTCATAATTGCCTGCAGCAAGTGTTTATTTTTGTGTGTGGAGAAAGCACTTGTTGATTCATAATGCCACTCTGAAATGGCCTTTCTGGTAATTCTGTTCAATTTACTTTCAGTACAAAAAAAAAATTCCTGCAAAATATTAGATACCAGGAATTAATTTTACCCTTTTCCTTCCTGCATTTAGATCATATATTTTTTGATTTTTTAAAAATGAAAAACACTTTGAAATATACTCAGTGACTGAGCTTCCACAACTCTCTTGAGTAGAGAATTTCAAAGGTTCTCATCCCTGTCCTGAATGGCCAACTTCTTTTTTATGACCAAGGGCTTTGGTTCTAACCACTGAAGCCAAGTGAAACATTATCCCAGTATTCACTTGTGATGTTCATCAGAATTTTGTACATTATAATGAGATTAGCTCTTATTCTTTGAAAGGAATATAGTCTTATAATCCCTCCATTTCAGATTTCAAGCCAGCAAATTTTTTCCATGCTCCCTTTTTTTCAAAGATTGCATTCTTGAGGTAGAGAGACCAGACTTGTACTGATCTCTTGTGTTCTTTCTGTTTGCCTTCGCGATTGAAGACTAGATAGTTTTTTTGTAATATCTTAATGACTAGCAGGTTAAATGTGAGTGCCCCAATATAAGGAAAACTCAACAAGGCTGGGAATATGAAGGTTTGCAAATCTTGAAGGCCTGTTTTAAATAGACTAAATTTTAAATGACTGTGAATAAAGCTGCTTTGGATATGAATCTGAATTCAGATCCTAAGCTATCCTGCCTTTTGGGGAGAAGGCAAGGCTAAAACTGCCATACACTTTTGTAATGTACCACCACTAATTCCTGAAGCTGAGATATTGAAAGCATTTAATCTATTGCCTAGACCTCAGGTGACTGAAGGATAATTGATAGAGGTTTATAAAACCATGACAACGTGGATAAAGTGAATACTTACGGAATTTTTTTCCTGGGTATACAACTCTAGATCTAAAGGGCACTGATTTAAGGTGAGATGAGAGGTAGTTGAGGGACAACTTTTTCACTTAGAGGGTGAACAGGATGCCAGAGGAAACTGTTAAAGTCGGCACATTTTTAACTTTTTAAAGTCATTTGGAAGAGATGTGGATAGGAAGGGCATAGAGGAGTTTGGACCAAATGCAGGAACATTGCATGGGAAAGTTGGGCCAAAGGACCTATTTCGTGCTATATGGCTCTGACTCCATAATCCTACAAAGTATATGATGAGTGAATTTAGAATTCTTAATGTATTTTTCAGTTGTCAGCTTGTAAATGGGTCTCTAAGATCAAAAACATAAAGAACAGAAGACAGAGGAGCAGGAGTAGGACATGCAGCCCATCAAGCCCGATCTGCCATTCAATAAGAACGTGGCTGATCTGATCATTGTCTCAATTCCACCTACTTGCCTTTTCCCCCTATCCCTTATTTCTGTTTTTCTTGTGTAAAAATCTAACTGAACCTTAAATATGTTTAATGAAGTATCCTCAACTGCTTTCCTGGCTGGAAAATTCCACAAATTCACTACTCCCTTCTCATTCTTCTGAATTCCTGTGAGTGCAGTGGCAAGCTCTCATCAGAACACAAGCCATTTTAAATGTGCAATGGGAAAATGAAGATGGAAATCATGTACTTCTCAGACAATGAATTCCAGACCTCAGGTTGCAGTTGAGTGGAGTTTAATTTTCCCACCAAAAGATGCTAAGAGTGGACAACTCAATTTCCCTTTCATGCACATTATATAAGAAGCTGTGTATTTGACTTTCTCTCATATTATCTTTGTACTTTCCTGATTTTTTTGTCTTTTTCACAGTGACACCAGAGAGTAAAAATGATGGTGGAAGCTTCAACTCATTTCTTAGTACAGTCCTGGCATTTCTGACTGGTCATGGTTTTAAGGGTTAAAATGAGTGAATTTCACTTGAAGACTTATACTGCCAGTTTCTAGCAGTCTGGAGATTGTTGAATATTCCTATGAGGGTTTCTATAGTTGCAGCCTGTAAGACCAAGGTCTTTTTTCCTGTGTGTTTAGTATAAACAAAGTAGTTAGTTTTGTCTGTCTTTGACCATGTAATTTTGAATGTATTAATATCTTATTGTCTGTTTATTCATTGTTTTAAGTATAATTTACTGCTTAGAGTGCAAATAAACAGTGGAAAATTCGATGCTCTTTGAATGGCCTTTTTCATTAACAAGTCAAAACAACCAGCTGCATGTTCTCAAACAATTATAAAGGGAAATGGTCACAATAATGGTAAATAGTAATGTTTCTGATCTATTTCTCCCTTCCGCCAAAGATTATGAACTTTTTTCGGACCATAATTGTGGTAAAGCCACTTTACATTAGCAATATACGAGGCAGGGAATATATTGCTTCAGAAGGGTTAGTGTTGGCAAGGTAATTTATGGCATTCCCAAGAAGAAAGGATAGACTGAAATTGTCTTACCATTGTCCCTACTGGGCCTTGTGGCCCTGGTGGTCCTTGGTCTCCCTAATAAAAGGAAAAGTTAAATAAGAATGGACATCAAAAATATACTCCAGAAAATGGGTGGTTATTTCAAAATACAGTATGTAGAGAAGAAAATATGCCTATTCCTGTTTACTGAACTTATTTAAGCTTAGCTATCCAATGATATCCATGACATCACAGGCAAAACCCTCCCCATTGTGGAGTGCATCTACAGGGAATATTGCCATTAGAGAGCAGCAGCAATCATCAAAGTCCCACACCACTCAGCACATGCTCTGATCTTGCCGCTGCCAACAGGAAAGAGGTCTAGGTGCCACAAAACTCACACCACCAGGTTCAGGAACAGCTTCTACCCCTCCACCATCAGACTCCTCAATGACAAACTGAATCAGGGGTTCATCTAAGGACTCTTACGTGTGCACTTTATTGATTTTCTCTTTTATTCTCTCTGTATTGCACAGTCAGTTTGTTTACATTTGTGGTTCTTTATTTGCTTACATGTGTACGCAGCGTACAGTTTTTTTTTTTCGCACTACCAATTAGAGGTAATTCTGCAGCACCCACAGGGAAAAAAAAGAATGTCAGTGTTGTATGTGATGTCATGTATATACTTGATCAATAAATCTGAAATCAGATCTTCTTTCTTTGACCATTAATTATTGCAGAGTTGAGAAATGGCACTGGGCACCTCTTGAATTCAATCATAGTTGTAATGAACTCTCTCTTCTTCATCACAATAATTTTTCTTGAACCAATGATCATTGCCATTTGAATCCTTTCCTACAAAGAACATTTTGTCAATCTTCAGTATTAATTTGATCTCACCGTTTTGTTTTACCCTTTCCACAGGAAACAAGCCTCATCACCTTAATTTTCTTTGGTGCTGAACTGGATTTGTTTCTCACTTTCAGATCCTTAAAGGGCAGTCATTCATTAACAATGCACAAAAAAATAGGAGCTTTAACGTGTATACTTTGAGTCATGTGAATTCTAGGTTGGAATGATCTTCTTTTGCGAAATATATTGGTCAAGGTTTTACACCTGTAAGAATCCTTTTCTGATTCACTTACCCTTTGCCCATCTTTTCCATCTTTCCCAGGGGTTCCGGCATGCCCCTTACTTCCCTTGAAGCCAGGGGCTCCTGGTAGTCCAGGTGGACCAGCTGGACAGCTAGTACACAGCTTCTGAAGGAGCCAAATTAAAATTATGTCAAAAGGTATTTAGAATTATTATACTGAATAGAAGAAGTTACCCTGCATTGTTGGTCCAACATAATAATGGTTATCAAAATAACTGTTCAGCTACAGGAAGTAAGAATTTTGGTGCATATGTACGTTAGTGGAATGTATATGACAATAAACTCGTTATCATTATCAATCTTCAGAGGGTTGAAGCCATTGGTAAATAAATTCAAAATTCACTTAACAAGAAACAACATAAACTCTCATGGAATTCCTCCTCCCAGATATAAAACAATGAAATAGTCAAATCAAAGGTAAAGGTTCCATTCTTCTTTCTTTGGCTTGGCTTCGCGGACGAAGATTTATGGAGGGGGTAAAAAGTCCACGTCAGCTGCAGGCTGGTTCCATTATTGTCACATAATACTACATTTAGAATTTAACATTCATGAAATTCTTTAACTTGTGTCTACTGTAAGGCAGACAGAGATTTGCCTCTTTGTCCAGCACCCCTCACGGAACACCTGGTGTTCTATGGCAGTCTCCCCTCCAATTATTGACCAGTCCTGAACCTGCTTAGCTTTGAGAACAGACAATCTCACGTGTATTCAGGCTATTAGGCTTCAAGTCAAGTTTTTTTTTGTCAACTGATTATAAAAGTACAACCCAATGTTCTCCAGCCCTTGGTGCAAAATATGCAAACATCCAGACATAATGCACACACAGACAAAAAATGCATTTGCAGGACAAGTATTTCATCAATACAAAGAAATAAATCAATATTGATTTGTACTCGAGTCTCAGATGGTTAGTGAGAGCAATTCCTTAAGTTGTTTAGCATTCTCACTGCCCATGGGAAGAAGCTGTTCCTCATCCTAGTACTCCTGTATCTCTTCCCCGATGGGAGCAGCTGAAAGATGCTGTGTGCAGATTGGAAGGGATCCTCAATGATTTTGCACGCCCTCTTTAGGCAATGATCCCGAATGTGCAGAGGAAGGAATTCCACAATCCTCTCTTTCGTTTTGTCCACATTGAGACTCAGGTTGTTACTCTCTCACCATTTTGTGAGATTTTCCACCTCTTCTCTGGAGTGCGACTCATCATTGTTGAGGAGGCCAACTCCTGTTGTGTTCATCTGTCATCTTGATGGCATTGTTGGAGCTGGATCTGGTGATGCAGTCATGGGTCAGTAACGTGAACAGGAGAGGGCTGAGCACACAGCCCTGAGGTGCGCCAGTGCTCAGGGTGACAGTGCTTTATGTTCTGCTACCAACCAGGACAGACTGTGGTCTTTCTGTTTGGAAGTCCAGGATCGAATTATAGCGAGGGATGTTGAGTCCCAGTGATTTTAGCTTTTCCAATAGCTTCTGGGGAATTAATTGGCATTTGTAGCCAAATAGAATTTTTTACTTAAACTCGAGATAGCCAGTAGCATGCCTGACAATAATGTGGGAATTAGTGATAATTTTGTAGATGTGTGATTTTTGAATTATTGCAGAAGGAAGCCATTCAGCCCATCAAATCTGTCCTGGCTCTGTAAAGTAATTCAGCCAGTTCCTGCCTCTTTATATATATTCCATTCTCTTTTGAGAACCATAAATTAATCCAAATCATCCACAATTTCAATTCGTATCCACTCGCTGTATGCTAGATTTTACTCACCTAGCACCTGAAATATTTACCAATTACTTTATACATCTTTTGGCAATAAATATTAATTGAACTGGTTAAAATGATATAAAAATATGTAGGCCTCATGGCAACATACACAGCTGCTCAACTGATAACTTAATCATAATCCAACAAATGGCTTTTTTGCAAGTCCTAACAGCTGTAAATCTAAAAAACCCCTTTCATATCCCTTTGCATAGAAGCTGCTACCATTTGCTCTTGGCCACAATTGATGTTTGAATAACTATAGATTCAGAAAACCTCCCGATTCCAAACTAGAAATGGAGGAAAAATAGAGAACAAACCCCGGCTGCTTCTTTGCAGAAATAGAAAGTGAACTTTAAAGCTGTTGTGTGAATCTTGGTGCATGAAATATTTGTCATCATTTTAGATTGTTTCAAAGTCCTTTCCAGCCAATGAAATAACATTGGGCATAGAGCACTACAGCACAGTACATGCCCTTCGGCCTATGTCCTGATGTTGTGCAGACCTATATATGTCTTCCAAAAAAAACCTAAACCCTGCCTACCTCCTAACCCTCTATTTTTCTTTCATCATGTGCCATGGATGATTGCTGATTGAGATTAAATTTAGAGTAATGCAGATGACAATGAAATTATATATTTTGTAGTTGAGGAATAAATACTGGCCAGGATACTGGACCACCTCTGCTTTCTCAACTCATGTCAAAGGATGTCTTACATTTTCGTGAATGGATAAATATCAAAGATAGAGATACCCCTTAATATTAGCTGAAATCAGCCTAGCTACGTTAATTATTTTTACTGATTGAGTTTGAACCCATTGCATATAGATGAGATTTTCAGACAGATACAAGGTCCACCTTGTCACCTCTGGATTTTTAATGTGGTAAGAAATAAGAATCAAAATATTTCACTTAATTTAGTAGTAGAGAGAGCTGTAAAATCAAAATAAAAATACGGTCATGTGGAACCTGCGAAACCTGGCAATTAAATCCTAGGAAGGATTTGCCCTATCAAGTGGAACATAAAAATATATAAATGTAGGAGTCTAATGCCCATTTT
The DNA here is from genome assembly GCF_036971445.1 of Narcine bancroftii. Lineage (NCBI taxonomy): Eukaryota > Metazoa > Chordata > Chondrichthyes > Torpediniformes > Narcinidae > Narcine > Narcine bancroftii. Next base: position 345,987,176 of record NC_091470.1, read on the forward strand.
CAATGTGATTATATGTGACATTTTGGTTCACTACCCGACAATCCTGACCCAGTCTCTTCCCATGGTTCCACCCACTCAGCTCCCAGGCAGGAACTGCAGGATTCTGCCCATGCATTATTTCAGGAAGATTTTTTTTTTTGCTCCTTTGAGACCAGTAAGTACATTGAAAAAGATTTGTAATGCCAAATATATGCTTGATTTCATATTTCATATTGAAAATATTTGATGGCTAATTACATTTTTTAAATTAGTATTTTTTTAATAAATTTTAAATCATCTTGCGGATTGATCAGTTTCCCCCATTAAAAGCAATTTTCTGCCAGATTAATAAAACAACATCCCAGGTCTCTATTCTTAAATTAGAAAAGAATACTTTACAATGGAAAGAACTGATTACATTCCATTGGTTCTTGGAAGATATTTAGCAAATGATTTTTTTTCAAGTCCTAACAGCTGTAATTTGAAGTCCATTTTCACCACAAAATGCTGAAGGAAGGGATAAATATCAAAGATGAGATACCCCTTAATATTAGCTGAAATCAGCCTAGCTAAGTTAATTTTTACTGATTGAGCTTGAACCCATTGCCTATAGATGAGATTTTCAGACAGATACAAGGTCCACCTTGTCACCTCTGGATTTTAAAGTGGGAACAAATAAGGATCAAAAAGGTAAGGTGGCTATCTGGAAATCTGCCTGATCTGCTGAGTTCCTCCAAAACTTTGTGCGCTGCTCCAGTTTTCTGGTATCTCTAGGCTTCTTGTGTTTCCCCCATTTTAACCTTAATTTCCCAAATGCTTCCAAATGGAGTCACTTCCCTACTGCACTGAGCAGAACTCCAACAAAACAATTTGAAAAATTGCAGTGCAATACGCGAAAGAGCTGGAGAAACTCAGCAGATCGTGCTGAGTGCTGGGAAACCATTTTTTCATATATAACATTAAGAGAGAGGGTTGTTCTGCCCCTTACTCATTTGAAATTGTATATAGAAGCAACCATCTGTATCTGTAGAGAGCTGAGACTTCAGGGAGATGTCTGACTGAGACATCTCCTGACTAGTCATCCTCACTTCCCATAAACAAACTGAGCATTTATAATAAAACCTGCATGCTTTGAAGAGATATTTTTGTTGTGTGTTCTTTTGCAGTCTGATTTCATTTTAGAGGTGCAGGCTGACTTCCACACACAAGTGAAGTGTTGCTTCACTTTTAAGCACTGTTTGGGACCCCATATGATGGTGAGGGAAGAGGTGTTGGACATACGTGTAGCATTTCCTGTGGCCACAGGGGTAGGAACTGAGGGGGAAATTAGTGGCAAGGGTTGAGTGGATGAGGGAGTCATGAAGGGAGTGATCCCTGCGGAAAGCTGAGAGGGGAGGAGATGGGATCACGTTGTAGGTTTGTAGGCTTGCAGCATGGATTGCACAACATTAAAATAAAAACAAAAAGGCAGGCATAGCTGGGACCCATGGCAACCCTTTAACTTGGAGAAAGTGGGACAAACTAAAGGAGAAGTTATGGAGGGTGAGAACAAGTTCTGCCAGTCAGAGGAGGGTGGGAGTGGTGGGGACTGGTTTAGTCCGCTGTTAAGAAAGAACTGAAGAACTTTAAGTTCTTCAATATGGGGATGGAGGTATACAGAGATTCAATGTCCATACTGAAAATTAAGCATTCAAGTCCAGGGAAGTGTAAGTCTGTTGAAGTGATGGAGGCCTGTGAGGTATCACAGATGTAGATAGGAAGAGACTGAACAAGGGGGTGATGCACGAAATCCATCACAACATTTAAGCTACACAAGCCATCTGTAAATAGTTTAAGTATAAAGAAAATTCAATGAACTTATTATTTATGCTATTTAAATATGTTGGTACTACTTTTAATTTCTGGAACTGATTGACCAGGAGAATGCACATTGGATGCACATTGTCAAGAATACGGTCATTTAGTTATTTACAGTTTGTTTTAGTTTTTTTTTTCTTCTTTGGCTTGGCTTCGCGGGCGAAGATTTATGGAGGGGTAAATGTCCATGTCAGCTGCAGGCTCGTTTGTGGCTGACAAGTCCGATGCGGGACAGGCAGACACGGTTGCAGGGGAAAAATTTTTGGTTGGGGTTGGGTGTTGGGTTTTTCCTCCTTTGTCTTTTGTCAGTGAGGTGGGCTCTGTGGTCTTCTTCAAAGGAGGTTGCTGCTCGCCGAACTGTGAGGCGCCAAGATGCACGATTTGAGGCGATATCAGCCCACTGGCGGGGGTCAATGGGGCAGGCACCAAGAGATTTCTTTAGGCAGTCCTTGTACCTCTTCTTTGGTACACCTCTGACGATGGCCAGTGGAGAGCTTGCCATATAACACGATCTTGGGAAGGCGATGGTTGTCCATTCTGGAGACGTGACCTACCCAGCGCAGTTGGATCTTCATCAGCGTGGATTCGATGCTTGCGGATTCTGCCATCTCGAGTACTTCGATGTTGGTGATGAAGTCATTCCAATGAATGTTGAGGATGGAGCGGAGACAGTGCTGATGGAAGCGTTCTAGGAGCCGTAAGTGATGCCGGTAGAGGACCCATGATTCGGAGCCGAACAGGAGTGTGGGTATGACAACGGCTCTGTATGCGCTTATCTTTGTGCGGTTTTTCAGTTGGTTGTTTTTCCAGACTCTTTGTGTAGTCTTCCAAAGGTGCTATTTGCCTTCGAGTCTGATGTCTATCTCGTTGTCGATCCTTGCATCCGATGAAATGGTGCAGCCGAGATAGGTAAACTGGTTGACCATTTTGAGTTTTGTGTGCCCGATGGAGATGTGGGGGGGCTGGTAGTCATGGTGGGGAGCTGGCTGATGGAGGACCTCAGTTTTCTTCAGGCTGACTGCCAAACATTTTGGCAGTTTCCGCAAAACAGGACGTCAAGCGCTGGCTCTGAATGGGCAACTAAAGCGGCATCGTCTGCAAAGAGTAGTTCACGGACAAGTTGCTCTTGTGTCTTGGTGTGAGCTTGCAGGCGCCTCAGATTGAAGAGACTGCCATCCGTGCGGTACCGGATGTAAACAGCGTCTTCATTGTTGAGGCCTTTCATGGCTTGGTTCAGCATCATGCTGAAGAAGATTGAAAAGAGGGTTGGTGCGAGAACGCAGCTTGTTTGAGTAATCACAGCACAATAGGCTCTTTTAAGTTTCTAATTGCAGATAGTTTCATTACAGAACCTACCTAAACAGCTGACTAAAATCTCTTCCTGTCAGCATCTGATTAACTTGCAACTTTCAACCTCCTGGAATGAAAATTGCACGACTGGTATCTTATGTGAAAGCAGATGACTCACAGTAATAATACAAGTGATCATTTTTCAGCAATTTTTGCATTAATGTATCATTCAGAGTGAATCATATTGTGGACAATACTTGAATCCAATCAGAAAGCTAAGATCATTACCTTTCATCATTGTCTTGTGATTAACAATATCAAAAGATCATTTTACAAGGTCTATCTACCCTTTGCAATGTAATTACAAAACATTTCAATAACTGAGAACAATAGTGAGAGGAGTTATGATAGGAACAGGAAGAACAGCACTAGTAAAGGACTGAACATCACAAATGAAAAATAGAAGCTTAGGAGCACTTGCAGGGAAAAGAATAGCAGAGAAACCAAATCTTGCATGTGCATTTTTTCTCCTCTACAAAATGTACTCTTTGGGATAACCTGATTCTTTACCAGGGAATATGTACTCTGGGAATTAATTGTCTCCTTTCTGTTCATAATAAGAACAATTCACAGCTCATGAAAATGCCAAATCACAATGAGGGGATAATTTTTCATTGGTTCTACCACGTCAGAACTTTAACACCTGCTATTCAAAATTGGAAGTTTCCTCCCCGGTGGCCACTTCACAAGACCACAAAAGGTCTAATGGTTCTACTATTGTCATGTAATACTACATTTAGAATGTAACACATATGAAATTTGTTAACTTTTGTCACTTTGTACAGTGCCCCTCACAGAAACATACACCGCCTGGTGTTCCCAGGCAGTCTCCCCTCCAAGTACTGACCAGTGCCGAGCCTGCTTGCCATCCGAGATCAGACAATCTCAGGCATATTCAGGCTATTAAGTGCTGTAATCTCGGGTGCATTCACAAACCACTCACCTTAGCCATGCTTTCTAGCTCTCCCCTGGAAATAAGAGGTAATGATGCCTGTAGATAAAAACATAACTATATTATTTTTTTTAATCAATTAAATAATTTTACATGAAATGTTGGTTAAGCCCTTTGATTTTATGTTTCCTTTTTTTGAGCCAATTTTGTTCAGGCCTTGAATAAGGTAAAGTTAGCATCTTTGGATTACTAATTAGATGTTAATAAAGTTGATAAAAGAGGAGATAAAGAGGAAGAGGTAAGTTAGTTATTGGCTAAGGCACCAGTCAACCACTCTTCTGTGCCCTATTCTGACAACAAAACGTTGCACTGAAATATTGATTATCTTTAAGATTCACAGCCATGGATATATGTAGGTGTGACGCCTGGATCTTTCACAGATTCAAACTTGTAGTGTTATAAATATTAGGACAGGGCAGGGATTTCCAAGGAGTTTGTGCCTTTTGTTAGCTCCCCTATCCAGATACCATCTTACCGGTCAGTCAAAATGATGGCAAAATACAGCTGCATACTGAATGTGACGTCAGGTTAGCTTCAATGATGTTACAGATATGTTGAAACAGTGTTTTTTGTTTGGATTTTTAATGAAATCAGTGGTTCCTCTTTGGTTCCTCTTTTGTGCTTTCTGATTACTGGAGCAGAGATTGGATCAAATCATACAAAATGTATTTTGTGAGAGTTACAGGAAATATATTGATGAAGATACATAACTGACATTTCGGGCTTGAGTCCTTCATCAAAGCATGAGAAAATGCTGGCCTGTTTGAACTAAAGAGTGGGGGGGGGGGGGGGGGCGGTGGCAAAGGCAGGAGATGATAGGTAGAGAAAGGAGGGAGGGGATAGCAGGAATGAGGGGGAGGAGAGATACTGGATGGGTAAGAGAACTGGAAAGATAGGAAAAGGGGAGGGGAAAAAATAGGTGAGCAGGTTTCATGGATGTAATGTGGCTGGAGAGTGCCCAGATGGAAAATAAAGTGTTGTTCCTCCGATCTGCAGGTGGTCAGGGTGGGACAGAACATAAAGCCATGGACAGACATGTGAGCATGGGAGTGTTTCTATAAGATCTCCTCTCATTCTTCTGAACTCGAGTGAATACAATCCTAGACGATTTAATCTTTCATCATAAGTCAACCCCTTCATCCCAGGGATCAACCTAGTAAACCTCCTCTGGATCGTTTCCAAAGCCAGTATATCCTTCCTCAAATATGGAGACCAGAACTGGACACAGTACTCCAGGTGCGGTCTCACCAGTACCTTATACAGTTGCAACATTACCTCCCTACTCCTGAATTCAATTCCTCTAGCGATGAAGGCCAACATTCCATTTTCCTTCTTAATAACCTGCTGCACCTGCAACCTAACTTGGTAGAACCAACTGACAGGGAAAATTCTATAGTAGTAAAAGAAAAACCGAATGGCTGACTAAGAATAAGTCTGGACCCCAAATACTTAAACCAAGCCATCAAAAAAGGGCACTATCTAATACCAATGCTGAAAGACATTACTTTTGAACTAGCAGTATCCAAAATCTTTAGTCAGCTAGATGCCAAAAATGGGTATTGGAATGTGAAGCTGGATGAAAAATCAACACTGCTAACAACTTTCAATGCTCCATTCGGCCGGTACAAGTTCCTGCGCCTACCTTTTGGCCTAAAGGTGAGCCAAGACATCTTCCAGCAAAAGATAGATGAGACCTACATGGGATGCAAGGGTACTGTCGGCATCGCAGATGACATCCAGATCTTTGGCAGAGACAGGAAAACCCACGATCACCACCTACATGAGGTCATGGAGAGAACAAGAGGGGCCGGCATCAAACTCAATGCCGAGAAATTCATCATTAAGGTGGAGGAGTGCTAGTTCTTTGGAATGGTGTACACACCTGAAGGGGTCAGGCCAAGCCCAGAGATGATAACAACCATTGCTGAAATGGACCACCCAAAGGACATAAAGGAACTAAAAAGCTTCCTCGGCCTGGTCCAATATACGAGTTCCTTCATCCCACACATGTCAGATCACACAGCCAACCTCAGAGAGATGCTGAAAGAGGATGTGGAGTTTCAGTGGTCACCATCACATCAGCAAGATTTCGACAAGCTTAAGGAAATGGTCTGCTGAGAAGAAGAACTGAGCTACTATGACAGAAAAAAACTGTCACATTATAAGTAGACGGTTCCTTCAGAGGCCTTGGGGCAGCACTGGTGCAGGAAGGAAAACCGATAACCTTTGCCTCAAAAGCCCTGACAATAGCAGAAACCCAATATGCCAATATTGAAAGAGAGCTGTTGGCAGACATATATGGATGCGAAAAGTTCCACAAATTCCTCTATGGGAGACAGTTCATGATAGAGAGTGATCATCGCCTGCTGTAACATATCCAGAAAAGGCACCAGCCATACTACAGAGGCTACTCCTCCGGCTCCAATGTTACGACTTTACCTTGAAGTATAGGCCAGGGAAGGAAATGGTGCTCGCTGATGCTTTGTCACATCTTTCCCCAAATGTAAAATACGAAATGAAAGACATGGAAATCAAGATACATCACCTCGTCAGGGTAACCAATAACAAACCAAACCTGATTAAAGAAGAAACTGCCAAGGATGAAGAGCTAGAGCTGCTCTCCCAACAGGTGATACAGGGATGGGCAAAAAGGATAAAATAGGTATGGCCTACAATATGCCAGTATTGGTCTATCAAGGACAACATATCCTTGGAGAATGGTGTACTGCTGGCAGGGTCTCGGCTGATAATACCAGAAACAATGAAAAAAGAAATTCTCCAGAAAATGCACCAAGGCCACAGGGGAATGGAGAAATGCAAACTTAGAGCAAAGTCAGCAGTTTACTGGACAGGTATGTACAAGGACATCGAAAACATGGTGGCTACATGTCCGGCAGGCCAGAAATACACAACAAAAGGAAGAGATGATATCTGTGGAAATACCCGCCAGGCCATGGCACACCGTGGGAGCAGACTTTTTCACAGAAAACCAAGAATGGTATCTGATTGTGTCCTGCTACTACTCCAAATTCCCCTTCATCAGGTAAGTGAAGGACCTGAAAGCATCGACCATCACTGCTGCAGCACGTGCACTCTTCACAGAACAGGGGATACCCGAACAAATGATATGTGACAATGGGACCCAATTCACATTGCGTGAATTCCGAGAACTAGCTGCAGAATTATGGGTTCACCATAACTATTTCATCACCACATTACCCCAAGGGCTATGGGTTCATTGAGAGGCATGTACAGACAATTAAACACACTCTCACAAAGTGATCAAGAGACAGAGGAAGATCCCTATCTTGCTCTTCTGTCACTGTGAGCAACACCCTTGAGGGTCAACATGAAATCCCTGGCAGAGCTTCTGAATGGCAGCAAGTACAAGATAACCCTGCCAAGCCAAATCCATCCACCAGACGACCAAGAGGAAACAAGAAGAAAGCTGACTAACATACAAGAGGAAAGTCGTCAACATTACAATAAACATGCACAAACACGACCAGAATTCTTCCGAGGGCAGCATGTGCATGTTCAAGAGCCAGAGACAAAAACCTGGAGTCCAGCAAAGATTGTTAAGCTGAGACGCCAAGGTCATACATACATCATTGAGACAGAATCTGATAGGCAGCTGAAATGAAACAGAATCCACATCCGCCCAGGACCAGATCTGACACGGAAAGTGCCAGAAGCACCAGCAGCTTCTAAAAATCCAACAACTTGTGAAGGAATGTGAGTAGAAACCCCAACCAACTACACAGTAACAACTGAACAGCAGGCAACAGGAGAACCGAGGCAAACAACACCATCACCCACAACCGTACCAACACCACCAATCCAAACAAGGTCTACGAGGTGGAGAAGCAACATCCTACCACCAGCCCAATTCCGTTGAAAAGAATATAGAATTGCAGTTGTGTAATTAGAATTTTGTTGGCAAGTGCAGGTAAAGAAGCAGTAACAATTTATTTTTAAGATATTTTAAATCTTAATAAATCTTTTAATTTTTTTATACTTTTTTAAAAAGAAGGAGGGATGTTCTATATAGAGGAAACTTGGGATTATTTTATGCTGGAGCATGAACACTGCAAGACTGTAAAAACCGCCTGACACTTGAGTGGTGAGCATGCTCAGTGAGACACATTGGAAAAGCCGCATCACACTTGAGTGGTGAGAATGCTCAGTGAGACAGTGTATTCATATACCAGAGATGTGAGTAAAGGTTTGTGCTCTAAACTTACAAGCTTTTCTTAATGTTTACTAAGACCTCCAATGGTACAACTGAGGACATAACACAGAGTATGAGAGCATGATTGTGTGCGAGAGAAGGGGGAGGGGAAGGGGAGAGAGAGAGAAAGGCTATAAGGCTAACATACTTGAAGTCCTGGAAGTCCTGGATCTCCTCTGGGACCAGGCAAACCCTGCAAAACAAATAAACAAATCAGAAACCTCTTCACAAACATTTTTCATCTCATGAATACTGAGATGCAGCAATTTGAAATCGATGCAAGGCAAAAAAATGACAGGGCTGTTCAAGCAGTGGCCCCAATTTCTCTATACCCATACATTACATCTTATGGTATGATTAAAATAAGTAATTCTTACTCATCAAAAGAAAAAGGAAGGAGACATTTGTCATACCACATTGATTTCCAAACTTCTCTTGAACTAGAGGAAAACACTGATAAAGTAAACCTCCTTTCATTTTCAATTTGCAAAGCAAGTGGAACTCAATAGCAGCCCAGCATCTTCCATAATTAAGTGTGTTGAATACATGGGCTGAGCAAACTTTTTACATCAAGACCAAAACTCCAGGTACAAAACACATCCCCCTTACTATAGCATGTTCAACATGTATACAGCACATAAAAAGCATGAATTAGGTCTCAACAAGGCCATGATATTGTAAAAGGGGCTGCTTTCTATTGCCACCTGCCACCGAGGCACAATGTCTCAGTTTTTTATCATGCCCCATTACTTATTCACACTTTTTGTTTTATTGCTTAGCCAAGTAACTTTCCATTCAATACATTGGAAGAATTGAGGGAAGGCTTGACACAGTCTGTTCCATATTTGATACATTTGCAAAGGCATTGTAATTTTGCAAGGAAGAACCCTTCTGACTGCTAGAGAGAACACCACTGTTTGAAGCAGCTCTTGTGGACAGCCATTTTTGTGGAATACAGAACAAAGCCTACTCTGTGAATATTGGGCCTTTTCGTTGGATTGACCTGTGACAGGATTGACCTGGGAAGTAAAATGCTTCATTTTGAGGTGACAGTGAAATTGCTTGGAGAGACCAGTACCAAGGTCTTGGAAGCTTTGTGGAGGTCGCTCAGTTTGAGTCTCACCTACAAAAGGACCAGGAGTGTTATGACTACAGCTCTTGTGGATGGACATTTCTTCAAAGGCAACACAAGGAGAATTCATGAGTCTGTAGCAGACACAACTCCAGTCCCCCCCATCAGTTCAACATTAATTTTGGGTATCAAATTTCAAAAGTTTACACTTAAATACTGAATGTAAAAGACTGAACTTTGAAGTAACTTTCTAGACTTTGGCCTGGACTGTAATAGTTTGGATATATCACACGTACAAGCCACACACACCACACACACACCTGCCATAGTTGGGGATAGATTTAATGTTAAGGACAGTTTAAAAGTTAAGACTATCGTTTAAGAGTTAGAAATAAAGTTAATGTTTTAAAATTAAACGCTCTCTGGTTCATTGTCTATTGCTGCTTATTATGAGCTGTTCGTACCAATACCCTCACAACCAATTAACTGACAAACACACAATGGAATTCTTTGGAATGTGGGAGGAAACTGGAGCATCCAAAGGAAACCCACACAAGCATGGGGAGAAAGTACAAACTCCTTAAACATTGGGGTGGATATGAATTCTGGTTGCTGGTGCTCTAATGGTGCTAACCGCAACACCAACCATGTTACCAATGTATTATTACAATGGACATTACACTTTATAGACCGAGATATTCATTTCCAGTGAATAGTATTAAATATGCTAATTCTGCTCCAAAATTCGGATCCAGTGCATTTGCAGCCACTGTTATACACTGACAAAACATTATTAATTTTCATCAATTTTGCAATTGCTTTTGTTCAATTGTACAACATTTATTAAAGTTGAAGATACTATTTTCTTTCTCCATTCCCTCAAAGAAATTCAGTTCGCTCGATGCTGAATATCTCCAGTTCCTCCCACACTGTGACTTTCACACTTATTGATGTAGACCAATATTTGTCCCTCAGTACAGCAGGAGCTGAGTGTGATGGTGAAAAAAATTGGTTCCAGTATGGTCAAATCAAAGTGAATGCATAATATGAACAGCTCTATAGTGAGGGAAAATTTCTATTCGGAGTCACTGGAGTATATGATATCACCTCTGACTGATGCTCCATGATATAAAAGTTTCAAGCAGGGATCATTAAAAATGAGGAGCAAACTTAATAAAATAATTTCTGGAAAGAATGTTTCCTATGTTGGGGGAACCTGTGACCAGAGGGCACAGCCTCAGAATACAAAAATGTCCCATTAGAACAGAGATGAGGAGGAGTTATTGACCTAAAGGGTGGTAAATCAATGGAATTCATTGCTGTGGACAGCAATGGGGCCATCATTGTGGATATTTAAGATAGAGATATCTTGATTACAAGGATTACAAGAAGAAAGTAGGAGAATGGGGTTGAAAAGGGTAGCAAATTAACCATGATGGATTGGTGGGCAGACTTGATGGGCTGAATGGCCTCATTCTGCTGCTACGTCTTCTGGTGTTATATAACTGATCAAAACAAAAAATGGCACTAATCTGATCTTGGGTTTTAATGAATGTGGCAGAGGGAGGTAATGATGGCTGGCCTAATGACTTGTCTACATTGGTGTTCATTAATCAGGAATGGAAACTTTTTTCCCCCCCCCCAGTTGGCCTTATGTAACACTGGGCAACAATTTTTTTCCCAAAAAGTTTTGCTTCCTGGAAAAAGAATGGGTATTATGATAAACAACTTCAAACTGAAGACAAAGATCATTTCTGATTTGCAGATTCATGCAAGAAGTTGGAGAAACATTAAATGAACTTTTATTGAATTTAGCATGTTTAAATGGATAATGCACCTCACAGCCAAACTCCTGGTTGACTGCACATGTTACACAACAAATGTGAGGATCGCAGGGTTTGTCTTGGTCACCAATTTTACCATCAAAATATAGCTCTTTTAATAAGGGCAGTTGTATTACACCTTTGAGCCTTAAAGCATATAATCACCACAAATGTAACAGAATCTATTGCAGCTGGTCGTACCAATGACAAGACATTTCTGCTGTATTGAATCTTCCTGAAGACAATAAATGCTATGGTTAAGTTGACTCATTATGTTATTGCCTAAAGAACATGGGTTGAATCTATATCATTGTAATGCATGGAGCTGCTGCTTTTATAGCCTGTCTGCATCTATCTTGGCTAAGCACATCCAGGTCTGAAATAACATTGACATAGCACCTGGACTGCATGCATACACAGGCATTCTTGGACTGACCAAAACAGTTTGCTTTGTGGACAATACAGGCACTTCTCAGACTTGCGACTTACGTCCATCCGCACATAGGACTGAATTTTTAATAAAAATATATAAAATGATATAGTTTATGTTGTATTTGACAGAGTAAAACAGGGCAATGAGGGTATGTAAAAGCCAAAATGTATGTACTTACCTTGCTAGTCAGCATCCTGGGGTCAATAAGCTGGGCACAGCCATCTTGATTCCTATGCACATGCGTGAGTCTTCGGTTGGTGCATGTACGATGGGTTTGCATATTGGAGTTTGGATGGTGCACGCACAAGAGTAAAGGGTACCAATTCAGTATTGTTAGGGCACTTAACCCTGTGCATGTGCCAACCAAACTCTAATACGCAAACCCACTGTGCATGCGCCTACCAAAGACTCACGTATGTGTACAGGAATCAAGATGGCTGCACCCATTCTATGGACCCCAGGACACTGACTAACAAGGTAAGTACACAATTCTGTCATACATCCATTCTGACATATGACTGGTTGGCAAGAAAGAACACAGACTTATATCGGTGAGTACTAGTAGACTTAAAATATGTCAGGAAATCACAAATATAGGTTATATCTAAAAAAAAGTTACATGATAGGAAAATATTATGATTTTTTGTGATCAGCAGTCCAAAGTCCATAAAATACACCCAAAAATATTCAGGAAACAAAATTTTCTTTGTACATTGTCTTGTGTGATCAGTTAAGGCTATTGAATTCTCTTTGGTGAATTTCAGCATGACTTACATCATTTCCTGGGAGGCCAAGCTGACCTCGGAGTCCTGGTGGACCTCGTGGACCCTGTAAATTAAGGAAAAAAGCTTTGCAAAGAACCACTAATTCAAGCAATAAAACTGACAAAGTATAAATGGGCAAATTCAAACATAACTTTAAACAACCTCACAAAATTATTCTACTTGTGCCCTATTTGACTACCAGGATCTAAATCTAAGCCATTATGTTCAGGCTATATACAACTGAGGTGTAATCTAAATGATTTGTTAAAATGATAGATCTTTGATTGTTTAGTTACCAGGTAACCTTATTTTCTCTGAAAAAAAATACTGGAAACACTCAACAGATCAAGCAGTATTTACAGAAAGTGAAACAATTAACATTTCAGAATTTTTAACGAGTTGTTAACTCTAACCTCATGAGTGTTTCCAACAATTTCAGATTTCCAATGGCTGCAGGTATTTGGTTTTCAATTACTTGATGTGGGAGTCATGAAACCAGGATTCCACTCTTAAAATCAGAACATTAATGCTCTTTTCATTCACTTTTGCAGGAAGTGGGTGTTACTGACAGGTCAGTATTTATTCTACATTCACCCATGACTTCTTACATGTTGGCCTGTGCTCCTCCCCCCTCCATCCATCATTTTTATTAAGGTCCCTGCCTGTTGAAGGGCCCAGGCCCAAAATATTAATTATTTCCTATGGATGCTGTGTGACCTACTGAGTTTTTCAAACAGGTTTTATTTCCTGTTGAATTTTGGGAGATTTGTATTACACATGCAACAAAATTACAACACTTTTTTTCCTTTCTAATCTCTACCATGTTTGAGGATCTTTCTTGGACATCCTTCCTCAATGCTGAGGTAATCTTTAATGCATTAATATTGTATTTCCTCTTTCTCCTGCAATTCTCCTTTTGTCATGCCTGAAAAATCTGAATTGCTGATAAATTGTATGCTATGGTATGTTTAAACTCTGTATGCTTGAATTCTGTTATTTTGTGTACAATGAATACTCGATTGCTTAGACAGAAATATGACTACTAACTATTGTGTGACTAAGTGAAACTGTGGAGCTATGTAATTACACCAGTAGGTCACCAGGGGTCATCCCGGTGACCTTGTATATAAAGTAGTCCAGAGCTACAGTCCAGCCTCCAGGTTTGTCTTGCAGAGAGACAAGACCTTAGTGTATATATTAGTTTATTAAAGCTGTCTTATACTCGCACTGCTGTTGTGGTTATTGTCAGTACACTGTTGATGAGGAGAAACCATAGTCTAAGACATAGAACCAAGGTGTCTGTTTCTAGAAAAGGTTCTGCATTTTAAGAATTAAAATAACTTAATTCATTGGTTGTGCTATCATTAGGCACTTTCAAACAGGGAAAACACCTATCTGTAAAGACAGAGGTTCTTTGACATTACGGCTAAAGACGTACATGCCTGAATGTGCCGTGGCCGGCTTCGAGGCTCCGATTCCAACCCTTCTCAGGGAAGGATAATTGATGCAGTGCTGCACTCTGCAATCTGACCTGAATGTACAGCCACTGCAAGTGGCTGGTTAGGGGCAGGCTGATGATGCCATCAGCTGTGACCCATCTCCCTACTCACCCCTCTTCCTCCAAGGCAGGGGTGGTGGGCGGGAGCCATCAGCAGGATCCATCGGAGTTGCGGAGACCATCAGGACAGCAGGGACTATTGGGGTAGCGGGGGTCATTGGAGCAGCGGGAGCCATTGGGGCGGCCAGTGCAGGCCGAGATAGCCGCACCGGGGAGCTTCGGCCTTCGTGACCTCTCTCTGTGGCTCAAAACACAGCAGAGCAATGGCTGTCACCCCGACCTATAATCCCCCACACAGCTGGAACTGTTCTGGAAACCACAGAGCAGTTCCAGCTGCGTGGGGGGATTGTGGGTCAGGAAGACGGCCATTGCCCTGCTGCATATTTATGACGACTTCAAGGGGTACTACGAGAAGCCTCTAGATATAAATGGGATGCTGGAGCAGCCTTCTAGGGCTGCTGTCAGAAAGATAAGTTTTAAGTTTTTGATCTGCTCTAGTAGCCGGCCTCTGGGTGGAGGACTGACGTGAAAATGGCCTTTTGTGATTCTGTAAAAGGACACACACGTTGACTTTCAAAAGGTTCCTCAGCTGTAAATGTGGGGCATGAATGTTATTTGACCATTTGTTTTTATATTTACAAACAACTTGTAAATTGTTGTCCGAACTGCCAGGTTGATTTACAGGACCATAGGACAAGATTTCCCCAAGGAAAGTAAGTTACTAATCATAAATAACAAGATGTGACAGTAATTGGTGATTCTGTGAAACAAAGCTGGTACTGAACCAGAAGCAAAGTTCCAACAAGGTAACAGAATAATGTCTGTACAGGCTGATAAAAGCAGGCAATGCTGTTCTTACTTTAAGTGGGTGCTCCAGAGCACACAGCAAATGTGCTTGTGTTCAGCATTGTAATCTGGCCACTCCAATCATGATCTAAGTTGATTAAAGGCAACTTGACTTGTTTCAGTTGTTTGGTGTTGTTAGTCCCTAACAGGAGAACTGAATTTTACACTCCAGGATAGCAATAATATCATGGACCCTATGTGAACTATAGATCTAACTTAATCTACTTTACTTGTCTTGTGCTTTGCAGTAAAATAGATGCAAATTAGCTTTGAATTCCTTTGATTTGTATTTTCTTCTTCTACATACTGAATGGTATTTCTCCTCTACATGATGCTGTCTCTCAATTTCAACAACTCTGAGCCCTTTCTTCTGCCAACACAGTTTAAACCTTCTCTGACATCACAAACAAGTCTCGTCCCCCCCACCCCCGAAAAAACTAAAACAAATAAATCAAACTGAACAATTCCACAAAATCTTGGAATTTAACCTTTAATCATGAGAATTTTTTTAAAAATCCAATATGTTATGGAATCTTCAACTCCACCTACAAGAATCATCAACATGAAAAATGAATTGACAGAATGTTTTATCATACCGGATGACCTCTTTCACCCTGTGGTCCTGTAGGGCCCTAGACACAAAAAAAAACATTATTATTTTTTAACCAACATATAAATTTGCGGTTTATTTTCTGTCATGAACAGTGAGGAGCAATGAAATACATGATTGTTAAAGGAAGATGCATGGTCAACAAACAACATTCTTTCATCAAATATAAGGATGTTAATCAGTGGTTTTCAAACTGCCCCCCTAAATTCACATTCCACTTTAAGCATTCTCTATGCCATAAGTGCTCTATGATTAGTAAGGGATGGTATGTGAGTGGGACGGGAAGGTTGAGAATCAATTGTTACCGAAATATTTTGCTTGAGAAAAATTGTGATTGGCCCATTTTCCTTTGGAGTTATGAAACCATGCACATAATGAGTCAATGAGGTACGACTAAAACAGTGGTTTTCAAACTTTATCTTCCACTCACATACCACCTTAAGCAATCCCTTACACAGAGCACATATGGCAATAGGGATTGCTTAAAGTGGTATGTGAGCTTGGGGAGCAGTTTGAAAACCATTGCAAAACTAATAATAATGAATAATATATACTAGCAGTTCAAAGTTATTTTTGAATTACTAGTACTATTTGTTATTCATATTAATAACAATGTAGTTCACATAATTGGTTGGAGACATGAATAAAGTGAATATTCTCTGTCCTTTTGCCCAGGGTAGATGATTCTTAAACTGGAGGGCAGAGGTTTCAGGTGAAAGAGAAGAGGTTTAAAGGGAAGAGAGAGCTTTTTTTTTCATTTGAGGGTTTAATTACAATGTTCAAAAGAGGTTTGAACCGACATATGGATAGTAAAGGTTTAGAAGGATAGAGAATAAATGCAGGCAAATGAGATTAATTCAGAATACCAACTTGTTTGACAATGTATTTTGGGCTGAATGACCTAGTTTGTGCAGTTCAGCTCAATGATTCTACAGTCAGTTTGCACAGATGGGGTTATAAAGTCAAAGGGCATTACAAAAATAAAAATTTGATTATTGGTCAAATTTAGACAAAGTCCATTTACAACACCATGTCCATTCATGCACTGAAAACATAGTTGTGAATTCTATCACCCAATCTCAGAATCAGAATTTATTGTCGTGAACAAGTCATGAATTTCGGTGTTTCGACGTCATAGTGCAAACATCCATATTATAATCATCCTACAACACAGTTTACGTTTACATTTATTCATGGTTCTCTGCTTGGACCTTAGCTCACCCCTACAGCATAAATCTCATCTTAATCCAAAGATGGTTCTGCAGATGTTTCCTTTGAGGGGGGATCTTCATGCTGCTGCACTCAGGCTTCCATTACATTTTAAAATAATGGAGCTTTAAGCTTTTATGTATTGAAAATTGTTTTTTGTCAGCATTATAACCAGAGCATAAATCCATCCAGTAGGCTTGTCCTTTTTAAGGCATTAAAACTCTGGCTTTAAAAGCTCTGATAGTAACATTTGGTGAACTAACTGGATCATAGAGTAAGTAATTGTGATATTATCAGAAGAGATAGACCTAAAAATTAATCTTCTGAAATGATAATGTCCTTAGGTCATTCTTTTATATTTTAGACAAAGATTCAACAATTGTTGGCATGGTGAAAAAGCACCCTGATAATTTATTCTCAACTTCAAAGTGAGATGAGTTCATCTTCAATATCCTGTTCCTTTCAGAAGAGATATATGAAGGTCAAGCTAAATTTTGTGAAATAAAGAGGTCAGACCACCTTGATGATGACCTCACAAAAGTAAATCCATGTCAAGACTTTTTCAGACGGCCAAATGGTGAAACAAAAGTCATATCAATATACAGGTACTTAATTGGAAAGACATTAAATTATTTTGCAATCTAGAGTGAAGAACTGAGATCTTACTGACAGGGAAATAGACCAAACTAGATTTTAAAAAGAAAAACTATTGTCTTTAAATTTGAACAGTCGGTGAGTATTTTCATCTAAACGTGAATCTACAAGAAATGTATTCCAGCTCTGTGCATCTATTTGTTACAAAGGCAGTATTTTTGTTTATACCTTTGATCTGGTGTAGACTCAGTGACAGAGATTAACTGCTTTGATCTTTTGTGTCATTGGATCTTGTAGGATAGTGGAAAATTAGATGGATCTTGTTTACTTTATTACTCCAGCAGTCACTATTTGTCAGTGACTCAGGATTGTGCCCAATCACTCATTCAAATTCAAGAAGAGGCCGTGGAGATCCAATAGATTGATGAGAGGGGGATTTCTGTTACTGGCCCCATTTTCTGTTACAAGGTGCCCAGATGCTGATTTAATCTTAATAGGTACATTGTGACTTTAACCATCATTTCATTTTTAAGCAATACATTTAACATTCTATACCAAGTGATGAAAACAATTATGTTGTAGCAATAGTTGAAGAACAGGATGTGAAAACAACTATTTGTTCTTCAACTATTTGTTTCCATGGGAAGTGAGCACAGCGAATTATCCAGGCCTAGGGTGGATACTTCAGAATTGCAAGTGTAGCTTGTAGTGAGGAGTGCAGTACATGAGGAGATCATAATATTCTGAATTTAAAATTTATTGTATGAGTGAATACAGTACATATAATATATATAGAAATAAATGTAATGGGACCTTTAAAAACAGGCTTGTATCAATTGATACAATTGTATCAATTGCAGCTCCCCCACAGGGCCTCACAAAATGAACGACAAACACAATGGTCTAGCAGGCTGCACAAAGCCACAACCAAAAGAGCTTAACTGACCTATCAGGGAAAGCGGATCACAAACACACCAATCAGTTCTGAGGAGGTTTGGACCATGCCCCTCACCTTGAGAATAAAAGCAGGGCTGTGAGTCTAATAAAGCTCAGAGTGTTAACTCCACTCAACTGGGTTTGTATTGTCCTTTCTGAGCTAACCTGCATACAGCTATAATTTGTGTCAGGATTGTTATAGCTAGCTGCTACAAGCTATGGCTCTGCGGAGCCTATAAGCACAGGCCTGACACAAGATGCCTCAGTAGAGTTACTGGTTTCACTGAAGGACGTTCTTTATACAGCTCTACTTATGTTTATTTGTTAAATAAAGTGAGAATGCTGAATGACCAAAGGTTATTTGCATATTTGAATTCTAGTCTGCATTATGTATTGTTTATTCGTATGTGTGTTATGTCAGAATGTACATGCGCAATCAGTTTTCAATAAACTTGGCTTGAAAAATAAATCATAGCAATTACATTTCTATAGCGTTAAAATTTGAGGCAAGGCTCACCTTTAAATATTTGACCTATTATCATTTCTTAAGTACATTTAACAATATATTAATTAACTTACTGATGGTCCAGGGCTTCCTTCACCAGAGGGTCCCCTTACACCTGGTATTCCAGGATCCCCAGGGTCACCCTGAAAGGTAGAAAGGAAGGGTTCATGTTAAGGCTGAATAATTTTCTAGCCTGCAATTTGTTAGTGTAGCTTATTCTTATATGCTCACTTAGTACTGGTAACTTAATCTTATGAGAACATTGTTCTCAACCATTGGTGGGTTAAATGATTGTTTAATCTGAGGATTAACCTGTTACAAGGTGGACATAAACGCAGCAAGAAATAAAGAAATGCAAGGGAAAAGAAATGTGAAGAGAGCAGGTGGTGCTCAGTTTTCTGAAGAACACTAAAGATGAATAATTCCACAGAGCTGATGGGATGCATCCCAAGTTATTGAAAGAGGCAAGTGAGGAGATGGCTGGGACTTTAACCAAAGATCTTTGTGTCACTGTTCACAATAGGTGATGGGAGAAGGGCCATTTTTGTTCTTTTCTGCAGAAAGAGATGTAGGGATAATTCAGGAAATTATAAGCTAGTGAGCCTCACATCCAGAAATAGGATGAGGATGTTATGGAAATGATTTATACACATTTTGAAAGCCATGGTTTTGTGTCTTACTAACAGGATTAAGCTTTTGGAGGAAGTAACAAAGGAGATGAACAAGGATAGGCCAGTACATGGACTTTAGTTAGGCTTTTGATAAGACTGTCCCAGATGGAAAAGATAGGATTTGTGGTTGTTTAGACATAACCCTCAGAACACACTCCCCTCTGAGTGGTTAAAGGGTGTTTTTCAGTCCAGAGGTCTGTGACCAGCAGTGTTCCACAGCAAGCGATGAGAGGACAATGACTAGAAAAACATGTGGACAGATGGGTTAATATGCCTGCAGATGACACAAAGATTGGTGGAATTGTGGAGAGTAGACTATCAAAGAATTCAACAGGACAGTTACAAATTATTCAGTCATACAGCATCAGACAGGCCTTTTGGCCCACCTTGTCTATATCAAGCCAGCTGCGATTGCAAGCTAGCACCATTTGAATGGAAAGAATGCCTTTCGAACATGGTAATTATAACAGATCAGATCTATAGAATCCTTTGGCAACTTGTTCTGGATATTGTCTACCCACTGACTGAAATGTTGACCTTCAAGGGCCTCTGAAGTCATTCCAATTTACCTTCAAACCTAAGCGTCGGCCTTGTGAAATGGAGTAGGTTGGCACAGCTGGAGTAGAGGTTAGTGTAATACCTTTACACCACCAGTGATTGGGATCATACCAGGGTTTGAGTCGCACACCGTCTGTAAAGGGTTCTCCCCATGTCTGTAAGGGTTTTCTCCGGGAGCTCTGGTTTCCTCCCAATGTTCAAAATGTACTGGGGGTTTAGGTTAATGGGGTGTAAATTTGGGAGCATGTACTCATGAACCAAAATGACCTGTTACCATGCTATATGTCTAAATTTAAAAAAAAAATATTTACTTTATCCATGACCCCCTAATGATTTTAAAAACCTCTATAATGTCACCTATGCTCCACAAATAAAGATCCAGCCTATCCAACCTCTCATTGTAACTCAGGCCCTCCAATCCCTGCAACACCTTGTTGAATATCCACTTCTCTCCTTTCAAATTATTGATATCCTTCTGGTCGCTGGGTGAACAGAACTGCACACCACATTCCAAGTGAAGTCTCACACTTGGTACATGGAGTTTAATCCAAACAAATAAGAGGTGTTGCATGTTGGAAGGTCAAATGCAAGGGCAGTCAATGTACACAGTTAATGGCAGGATTCTTAACAGTACTAATAATACAGAAGGATGTGAGGGTCCAGGTCCACAGCAAACTGCTGTCAACTTGCATGGCCATCTTCAGGGAGCTATGGACTTGCCTTTATTCATTGGTCCATTAATACAAAATTAAATAAGCAATGTTGCAGCTATATAAAGGATTGTGCGCAAGTCTGATTGCACAACTGCATGAAGTATATGGAGGCTTTGGAAAGAGACAGAAGAGACTTCTGGATTAAACAGTATGTGCTAAAAGAAGAGTTGGGTTATTTGTGGACTAAGAGGCTGAAGGGAGATGATAGAGGTTTACAAAATTATGAGAGGTGTAGATAGGGTAGACCATCTGCATACAGTTAAAGTGAAAGGTGGGGGGGTGGGGTTCAAGAAATGTATACAGATATGGAACCCATATATACATAAGAGAGTATTGTGGATTTACATTGTTCTTTTCTAATCACTACTCCCTGTGACCTCACAGATAGAACAGTTGATAGTTAATTCCTTGGTGTTCCCTGGCCTTCCCTAGTACAATTCAGTGGTCTTATCTTTCTTCTTTCTTTAAATTTATTATATAATATCCACATGTATAATTAATGATTGATTTTTATTTTTGGGGTTAGGGTTAGGGAGGTTTTTAGTTTTAAGGGGAGAGGGTTTAAATTTATCTTTTGTAGTCAGAATTAATTGTTATCAAAATGATGGATGTATATGGATTTTATATTCTACATTTATGAAAACTGTATAATAAAGTATTTTAAAAAAAGACACGTGGATCCATTTATTTTTTAAAACACAGTGTCTGGAGCAAGCTGTTAGGAGTAGCAGTGGAAATAGGTACATTAGTAGTATAGATAGATACTTGAACATGCAGGGAATGGAGATGCTGTATATAAATCATATACAGGCAGAAGAGATTTAATTTAATTTAGCATGTCCAGCACAGATATTGTGGCTGAAGGGCCAGTTTCTGTGCTATATTGTTCTATGTATGCTGTTTTTTTACTAAAGTTGCTTTATTTAGAAATGTGCCCAGTGTATAGGACAGGCACTTGCTAAGATTAACAGTTCTTTGGTTCAGCTGTGTTAGATATGGTCTTGTTTTGAGATGTGTTTCAGTCAGTGTTGTACAAAGTTGGCTGGGGGGGGTGGAGGGGGGGGAAGATGACAATAACATGTGTGATGGACAGTTGATATTTTGTGAGGATTCCAATGGGGACTGAATCAGCTGAGGCACAAGGGAGAGAGTAGGAGAAACTGGCCAGCCTCTAGATGGTTGAAATTGGACCATTGTGATGGAAGAAGGCCAACCTTCCCAGTACGGGAAAGGCAGTATCCTCAGACTCATGTGCAGGAGAAACCTCACCATCATATGTCTCAGCTGACCATACCTGTCAACCAGTGAAATAGTATTAAAGTGGAGTTACTCCAGCTAACTATTTAAATGAGATCCTTCTTCAGATAAAAAAAGATAGTCTTTTGAATCAGGTTGGTTAAACAAATGTACTGATAAGGACCACAACAGAATAAACCAAAGCATTTTCAATACAATTTATTTTATTATGTTTAAATCCTTTCTCTTCTCTGATACTATTGCTTCATTCTTTCACAACTTGGGTTTAATGCATGGTAAATTGATTCCATCTACATGATTCCATTCCATTCCCTTCCCAAGCTCCAAGCATACACCCTCTCTCCTGGCTTCTCTTTTCATTCCGGCATTTTCTCTGCTTCATTTGCATCTCACATTTTGAAGCCTATTTGAATTCTTCAAACCACCACCTCTTTGACACCCATTCAAGATCAGAGTTCTTCCTTCATTCACGATTGTTAAGATTATGTGATGAAATAGACAGAAAGTATTCAATTGTTTTTATTGAGTTTTTTGGCCTCAGCTCATCAAATTGCCAGCAATATCTAACTTAAAAAAGAATAAAGAGAAAAGGCCTAAAATTGTTTCAAATACACTTCAATGCCATAAAAGGCCATGAAATGTAGGCAGATACACTGTGTGCCAATATATTCAATGATACCTTATAAGGGCAAGAATATGAAGCCCTTGGACGCATCACAATTGGTGCCATGGGAAAAATTGCTATTGCCCAGTATAAAATGCCAACATTTTTGAAATGGTAGCAGTCAGCAGAGGCAAGCCAAAGAGTCACTATGGCAAGAAGCCTGGTAAGAGGTTCTGGAAGAGGTAGACGTGGTGGCCGAAGGAGAAGGAGGAGAAGGCGCCGTGGACGTCGAGGTGGAAGAAGACGGCGCTAAACCTCCTACAGAAATTGAAAATGGAAAGTAAGCCACATTTGGAACAACGAATATTAAGAGCCAACTACTGCATGACGCATCCTGTTATGTTCTACAACTTCCAGACGGACTTGCCTTGCATGTGAACAGTTCATTATCTTCAGTTATTTGACAATGAATAAAAAGCATCATCAATGATGGAAAAAATGTCTTGTGTCTTTCTATTCTCAAGATAGAAATAGAAATTTCTAAATTAGTTCCATACAGTTTAAAAATGGTTCAAATATTTTCTTACCTTGGTTCCTTGGAGTCCTGGCAGGCCAGGCTTCCCAGGATGTCCCTGTAACATACCAAATGTCAAGGTTAAGATAAGTGAAAGTGTGCAGCCAGTCTTTCAGCATTCATAAAAAGCAAAGATGTATTGGTGACAATACATTTCAGAAAATGCTGGCTCGGGGAGGAATCCAGATCACAAAAGGTGTTGAGTGTATATAAGGGATAAGGTAAAAAGTTTATGTGAAAGGAGATGGAATGGAGAGATGGAAATATGATGGGGGAAAAAGTTGGGGGGGGGGGTGGTTTGGATGCAGTACATTATACCTGCAGATTCACAAGTGAATCACTTGGAAGGGCTGTTGGGCCCCCGAATGGTGGCGAGAGAGGAGGTTGGGCACAAGTGGAGTCACATTTCCTGCAGTCACAGGGGTAGATCTCAAAGGGATAATTGATAGGGAGGGAGGAGTGAACAAAGGAGTGATGGAGGGAGTGATCCCTGCAGAAGGCAGAGAGGGGAGGTGAGGGTACTATGAATCTAGTAGTGGGATCACATTGGAAAGTAGCGGAAATGGTGGAGGAGGATATGTTGGATGTAGAGCCTTGTGGGGTGGTAGGTGAGGGCGAGAGGAATCCTGTGGTGTGTGGAAGCAGAGGCAGCCAGGGCAGATGTGTGGGTAATGGAGGATATGCGGGTGAGCGCTGAGTTGATGGTAGTAGAGGGAAAACCAAGGTAGCAGAAGTTGTTTGAAGAATCTATGATCTGGCATGGAAGTACTCATTCTGGGAGCAGAATCAATGGAGTCGGGAGAAATTGAGAGAATGGAATGGAATCTTTTCAAGGGACAGGTTGGGAAGAGGTGTAGTCAGGTAAAGGTTCATAGGACAAAGGGCTGACACTCCTAATGTTGCTCAACTGAAGTTCACTTACAGTTTTTCCAGTTCCACTTTCACCTGGAGGTCCAGGGATTCCAGCTGCCCCAGGGTCACCACGAATCCCAGGTGCCCCTGGCTCACCATCCTTTCCAGGTTCCCCCTGTGCGGAGATAGCAGGAAGAACAATAATCTCTTGTTCTGTAGTATTTTGAGAAAAAAAATGACATTCCTACAATTTACATCAACAAAACTTGGCCAAATTCAGAAATCTATAACCAACCTCGAGTAACACTGAAGGGTTAAACTTGTAGTTTGTTATCACATTTGTTTGGCCAGTTGCTACTTACAAGAGACTGCTCATAACTGCCTCCCTTTGTCGCAAGACAAAATAGAGTAATTGAGAATATGGGAATGTACATTCTGATATCAAGTGTGGAAATGGCATCAAGCCACATCAGGGGGTTTAGATTGAGAATCACATCCATGATTCAGTTTATGCCACAACACAGATCTTATATATTCATTGAGATCTACTGATTTTGGAGGTGTTATTGACACCTTACATCAGACCTCTTTGAATTCCTTAACAGGCCAATTGGGGTTGCAAATAGCCTTGCCAGTGTACATTTCCTGTATTGGAAGGGGTGTTTGCTTGCCCCTTATAGCATTGACAAAGGATGTTAATATAAAACATTCAAAGACCATGGGGACAGGAATCTACAAAACAACCACAACTCCTTAAAAGGAGATGCAAAAACATTGTTTCTCTGAAACCCAACTCCACTTGGTTACTGGGAGCATGGTTCTTATTGATGTCTGCTTGGATAAAAGACCCTTTCCAACCCATGGCCATGAGTCCTTGGGGTCCCCATTTGATATAGGCCTGAGGGGTTTTTGGTATGTCTTCTTATTGCCAGGGCAAGCTACTTATATGACAGAAAATCTTGGAAGATTCCAGTGGTTGCACGGGCTTACTGGCCCAAAATATCTATTGTAACCAAAGACATTGCATGAGATGCTATTAGGCTACAGTTAGAAGAAAAAGAAGATCTGCCAGTTAATTGTTTCTAAAACTATAGGATCATAGAATGTTACAGCACAGAAAAAAACCAGGCCATTTGATCCTTCTGGTCTGTGCCAACCAATAAAACTAGCTAGTACCACTGACCTACTCTAATTCCACAACCTCCAGACTACTCCTATCCAAGTATTTATCCAATTTATTTTTAAAACTCAAGATTGAATCTGTATTCACTACATCAAATGACACCTCATTCCACATTCCTACCACTCTATGAATGAAAAAAAATCACTTAATGTTTCCCTTATATCTTTCCCCTTTCAGCCTAAAGCTATAACCTGCCGTATTTATCTCCCTCAATCTAAGTCAAAACATCCTTCTCACATCTACTCTGTCTATACCCCTCATAATCTTATAAACCTCTATCAAGTCTCCCCTCATTCTTCTTCATTCCAAGGAGTATAGTCCTAACCTGTTTTATCTTTCCCGGTAACTCAACTCCTGAAGACCTGGCAACATCTTAGTAAATCTTCTCTGCGCTCTTTCAATTTTATTGATATCTTTCTGTTAAAACAGTGAAGGAGTGGGTCCCTGAGGCTTTGACAAGCCAAGGCTTCGGCGAGCATGCTGAACTAAAGGTAAGACATTCACAGTTAATTTAATAAGGTATGAGGTGAAGGAGGCAGGATGAGTGTGCGGGCAGTTTTCTGCTCTCAGTGTCACATGTGGGAAGTCATGGAGTCTTCACGTCTCCCAGACATCCACGTGCGCACAAAGTGTACTGAGCTGCAGCGTCTAAGGGACTGAGTTAGGGAACTTGAGCTGGAGCTTGATGACCTCTCTGGTTAGGTAGAATGAGACCATCATGGACAAGAAATGTGACCTAAAGGACCGGCTCAAGGAACTTGAGCTGCAGCTAGATAACCTCGTTCTGGTTAGGGAGAATGAGGCTATTGTAGCCAGGAGCTACAGGCAGGTGGTCGCACAGGGGCCACGGGAGGAGGGGCAGTGGGTTACCATTAGGAGGAGGAAAGGGAGGGGGTCAGGTTCATGTGAATGCACCTGAATCTGAAATCCTCAGAAATCAGAACTCCACCTTGAGTACTGAAGAAGGGGATAGTCAGACTATGGTGGGTAGAGGTGTGGTCAACCTCTGTGGCCCAGAAAGGTAGGGATAAGAGGAAAAGGGCAATAGTCATAGGGGATTCAATGGTTAGGAGGACAGACAGAGGTTTTTTGTGGATGCGATAAGGAAAACCAGATGGTGGTTTGCCTCCCTGGTGCCAGGGTCCGGGATATGACTATGTGTGTCCAGAACATTCTAAAAGGGGAGGGTAAAGAGCCTGAGGTTGTGGTGCATGTTGGTACCAATGATGTTGGAAGGAAGGAGGAAGTGGTCCTGCAGAATGAGTATAAGGAGTTGGGTAGGGAGCTTAGAAGCAGGACTGTAAGGGTGTAATCTCTGGATTGCTTCCTCTGCCACGTGACAGTGAGGGCAGGAATAGAATCAGGTGGAGGTTAAACACGTGGCTAACGGGATGGAGTAAGAGACAGGGTTTCAAGTTTTTGGACCACTGGGGCCTTTTTTTGTGGGAGATGGGACCTATACCGTAATGATGGGTTACATCTAAATCCCAGAGGGATCAGTCTCCTAGCAGGGGCATTTGCTAGGGCTGTCGGGGGTGGGGGGGTGTTTAAACTAGTATGGTGGGAGACAGGTTTCAAGTTAGACAGGACAGCAGGGAGAGAGTTAGTAGGCTAGGAGGCTTATTTAAATAATTTGTGGGAGGAACAGCAGGAAGAAATAAAAAGATCTTGTTGTGACAACTGTGAAAATGGTAGAGAGGAGGATATGCAGAAGGTAGGATGTAGGTGATCCCTGAGATGTATTTATTTCAATGCAAGGAGCGTAGTAAGGACATTGGATGAGCTAAAGGTGTGGATTGACATGATGTTGTGGCCATTAGTGAGACATGGTTGAAGGAGGGTTGTGACTGGCAGTTAAATGTTCCAGGATTTTGCTGCTTTAAATTTGACAGAGTTGGTGGAATAAGGGGGAGGTGTGGCATTACTTGTTAGGGAGGATATTACAGTGGTGCTGAGGCAAGATAGACTGGAGGGCTCATTGAGGAAGGCAGTGTGGCTAGAACTAAAAAATAAGAAGGATGAGGTTACTATTATAGGGGTATATTATAGGCCTCCAAATAGAGAAAGGGAACTAGAAGAGCAAATATGCAAGGAAATAGGTGAAATGTGCAGTAGAAATAGGGTGGTGTTGGGGGATTTTAATTTTCCAAACATAGATTGGGAAACACAGTAAGTAAAAGGACAATATGGCTGAGTTTTTATGCAATGTGTTTAGGATTGTTTTTTGCAGCAATATGTTGAGACGCCCACTAGAGGGGGAGCAGTGTTAGATGTGTTGTTTAGAAATGAAATACGGCAGGTGACGGAGGTAAGTGTTGGAGAGAACTTCGGATCCAGTGATCATGGGTCCATTAGCTTTAACTTAATGATGGAAAGAGATAGGTCAGGTCCGAGCCCGGATTGGAGAAATGAGAAGGGATTTGCAAAGAGTTCTGTGGGCTGATCTTTTTGCCGGAAAGGATGTAGAGGAAATTTGGGGGGCATTTAGGGGTGAGATTTTGAGAGTACAGGATCTTTATGTTCCAGTCAGGCTGAAAGGGAAATCCAAAGGTTCAAGGGAGCCATGGTTTTCTGGAAAAATTAAGAAGTTGGTTTGGGACAAGAGGGAGACCTATGCAAAAAACGGGGGATTGAGGAGATGTATGATCGTTACTTAGATTGCAGGAAGAACCTTAGAGGGAAATTAGAAAGGCAAAAAGAAGGTATGAGGAGTCCATAGCTAATAAAGCAAAGGGTTTTTATAGATACATGAACAGTAAAAGGAGGGTTAAGGATAGAGTAGGTCCATTGGATGATGGGACCGGAGAACTATGTAAGAAACTGTATGAGATGGGAAAGATATTGAACAATTTTTTCTTGTCTGTATTAATGAGGGAAAGGGACATTAGGCTATATGAAATAAGTGAGGCAAAGGGCTTAGTTATGGAGAGGGTAGGTATTAGTAAAATGAGAGTTTTGGAGCTTTGAGAGTCAATAAGGGTGGATAAGTCTCCTGGTCCTGATGGAATTTTTCCAAGGACTTTAAGGGAGGTCAGGGAGCAAATATTGGGGGCACTGACAGTGATTTTTCAAAGATCACAGGAGGAAGGTATGGTACTTCAGGATTGGAGGGTTGTGAATGTAGTTCCATTGTTTAAAAAAGGCATTAAGTGTAGGCTAAATAATTATCAGCCAGTAAGTTTGACTTCGGTGGTGGAGAAGGTTATGGAGGGTATTCTTCGCGATAGTATATACACATATCTGGATAGGCAGGGATTGATTAGGGGCACCCAGCATGGGTTTGTAAAGCAAAAGTCATGTTTGACGAACCTTGTTGAGTTTTTTGAGGAGGTGACAAAAACAAAGTGGATGAAGGTAAAGGGGTTGATGTGATCTATTTGGATTTTAGTAAGGCTTTTGATAAATTTCTTCAAGGAAGGTTAATAAAGAAATTTCAGTCACTAGGTATTAGTAGAGAGATTGTGACATGGATGGACGATAGACAGCAGAGAATCATGGTGGACAACCGTCTGACAGGTTGGAAGCTTGCGACAAGCGAGGTGCCTCAGGGATCGGTGCCTGGTCCCTTATTGTTTATCATTTACATCACTGATTTAGAGAAGGGTATGGTTAACTTGATAAGAAAATATGTGGATGATATGAAAATAGGGGGAATGTTAGATAGTGAGGTAGATTTTCTTGGATTACAGAAGGATTTGGTTTATTTAGAAGAGTGGGCTGAAAGATGGCAGATGGAATTCAATGTAGACAAGTGAGGTGTTGCATTTCAGTAAAAATAACCTGAATAGGACATAATGCAGTTAAGGGGAGGGGATTGACATATGCAGAGGAACAGAGGGACCTGGGGGTTATGGTACAGAGTTCACTGAAGGTGGATTCCCATGTAGACAGGGAGGTTAAGAAGGCATATGGTATGCTGGCCTTCATAAATCATAGTACAGAGTATAGGAGCTGGGAATTGATGCTGCAGCTGTTTAAGGCATTGGTGAGGCCAGGTTTGGAGTACTGTGCTCAGTTCTGGTGTCCAAATTATTAGAAAGGATATAGATAAGGTAGCGAGAGTGCAGAGAAGATTTACATGGATGTTGCCTGGCTCACAGCATCTGGATTACAGGGAGAGATGAAGGAGACTGGGACTTTATTCATTGGAATGTAGACAACTGACAGGGGACTTGATAGAGGTATTTAAAATTATGAAAAGAATAGATAGACTAGACATAAATAGACTTTTTCCCCTGAGGGCAGGGGAGGTTGGAACAAGAGGCCATGAGTTAAGGGTAAGGAGGCAAAACTTTAGGAGAAATATTAGAGGATACTTTTTTACAGCGAATGGTGGTAGAATGGAATGATCTTCCAAAAGAGATAGTTGCAGCAGGGTCCCTTCTGTCATTTAAGAGAAGGTTGGAGGTGAGGGGGTTGCAGGGTTATTGGCAGAGAGCAGGAGGGTTGAGCTGATAGAGTTGGGCCAAAGTTGACTCAAAGGGCCAACATGGCCTGTTTCCACACTGTAAATGGTTATATGGTTATCTAAAGGCAATAACCTAGACCAATGAGAAAATAAAAACTTGCATAAAGTCAGTAAGTACTAAAAAATAGCTGGCAAATGATACAACTAAACGGCAACATATTTTTATTAACCAGGTATTACTGAAAGCATTCTGAGACCCAGACAACTTCAGTCTCTACCTAACACTAATATTTCATTTGTTCTGCCTCTCTACAGCTTAAGCACACCTTCATTTCCTCACCTCTCCGAAAATGGTTCATCGACCTGAAATGTTAACCCAATTTTTCCTCAGTTGCTGAATATTCCAAGCACATGTTCTGTTCTCGCTGCTGCCATCAGGAAAGAGGTGTAGGTGCCACAAGACTCGCACCACTAGGTTCAGGAGCAGATGTTACCCCTCCACCATCAGACTCCTCAACGACAAACTCAGAGACTCATTTAGGTACTCTTACTTTCCTCTCTCAGTATTGCACAGTTTGTTTACATTGCTTTATCTGCTTACAGTTTTTTTTACACTACCAATAAGATGTAATACTGCTTCTCCCTCAGGGTAAAGAATGTCCAGTTTATATATGATGTAAGTACCATCATATATAAGTGCTTTGAACCTTTTTTTTGTTTTTATTTCCGATTTCCCAGAAGATCCAGTTTTTTTGTAAGTTTCATAAAAACTGGTTGTTCTTTCCTTCTCTCAAAAGGCTATTTACTCTCAGAGAGTAAACATTACACTTTCAGGAATCTGGACACTTCCCTCTTTTTCTCCTCCATAATCCAAGAAAAACCTCAAGGCTTGTGAGTACCACGGTTAACACAGTGGTTAATACTATTACAGTACCAGCTACCCAGGTTCACATCCAGCACTATCTTTAAGGAGTTCATATGTTCTCCCTGTAAACCTGTGTGGGTTTTAATCGGGTGATCTGGTTTTCTCCCATCCTCCAAAATATAGGGGATTGTAGATAATCAAGTGTAACTGAGCGGCACGAATTTCAATGGTTGGAATCTACTTCTATCATGTTGAACATCTTTTTTTTTTAATTTAAGCTTACGGATATGCCCATCCTTAAAAAAGTTCAATCCAGAAGGGAGTTTGGGGCAGGGACAGTTAGTTCCTCAAAGGATCTAGTCAACCACTATTCCCAGAACAGCTTTCTTAATGAACTCTGAATAAAATGTGTTTGCTGGAATTATATCCTAAAAAGATAGAAAATGGTTGTATCTCGCTGTTCTACCTGTGAAGAAAGAAACACGTTTTATATAATAATAACAAAGACAGAAGCACAAGAGATCACAGATGCTAGAATGTTTGAGCAGGACTGGAGGGGAAAGGAAATATGGACATTTCCAATCCTGATGCAGTCTTGACTTGAAACATCAGCAATTTCTGGCTGGTGCCTAATATCCCCTTCCCCCTCCTCCAATACCCACACACATTCTAATTCATGGCTGCTGACCCTCCTTTATCCCTGATGGAGAGGTTTCCCTGGCTATTGACCATTCCTGCCCCTCTCCCCCCAGTCTTTGACAGTTGACCAATCTCCATTCCCATCCAATCACTAGCGATGATCCCTCTCCTCCTCCAATGCCCTTGGTTGATTTGCTTAAAAGAGAGGTTTGACAAACATCATTTATGGGACAAATTTTCTTGTATGCACTGCTGTGGGAAGTAGAAATGAATATGATAGAACTATTTGTAAAATATTTGCCCAAACACATGAAAAGGCGGGGAATGTAGACCATATGCAAATCTGTATTACTGTCAACACAATCATTGTGGCCAGAAGGGCCTGTTCTTGTGCTGTGCTTTTCTGCGCTCCTCTCCCACTTCCATCCCTTCTGACCTTTGTCTGGCCACACTTTCAATTCCAAGCTCCTGATCTTTCCCCCTTCAAATTCCTGGTCGTTCATGGTTCAATCTTGGCTGCTTAGGATTCTCCAATTTAAACTCGAGCTGGCTGATTATTCCGACCCCTAGTTTCTGACCTCTCGTTCGATTCCCTGCATCTGCCTCTGATCTTTGGGATCTTACTGCTCCCTTTTAATTTATAGTCATTTTAAAACACAGGATTCCAAAAGATATTTACATTGCTATCTGGTTTAACTGATAGGATATCTAGTCCCATTAATGACAACAGCATTCTTACCTTCTCCCCTCTGAGACCATCCTTGCCTGAAGGACCAGGCACTCCAGGGAGTCCCTGTAGCAAAGACAATAATGGCACTTTTATTTATTTATTTTAATTCATGGTAACAGGCCCTTTTGGCCCATGAGCTCCTGTCGGCCAATTACACCTAATTAACTGACAACCCCTCCAATACATTTTGAAGGGTGGGAGGAAACCGGAGCACCAGAAGAAAACCCACGCAGACACTCGGAGAACGTACACACAGGATTCAACCCCGGTCTTGTTGTAATAATGTTGTGCTAACTGGTATGTTAACCATGCCGTCTTTAGAAGAAATGCATCTTCTATGAAATATTGCTGTCCCTGAATATTGGATGCCCAACACACTCGGGAGTTTCTTGTAAGGAAAGGTGGAATCACCTTTAGGGTTTAGGGTGCCTTTAGGGTGCCCCTAATCAATCCCTGCCTATCCAGATATGTGTATATCTTTGGCTTGGCTTCGCGGACGAAGATTTATGGAGGGGGTAAAAAGTCCACGTCAGCTGCAGGCTCGTTTGTGGCTGACAAGTCCGATGCGGGACAGGCAGACACGATTGCAGCGGTTGCAGGGGAAAATTGGTTGGTTGGGGTTGGGTGTTGGGTTTTTCCTCCTTTGCCTTTTGTCAGTGAGGTAGGCTCTGCGGTCTTCTTCAAAGGAGGTTGCTGCCCGCCAAACTGTGAGGCGCCAAGATGCACGGTTTGAGGCGATATCAGCCCACTGGCGGTGGTCAATGTGGCAGGCACCAAGAGATTTCTTTAGGCAGTCCTTGTACCTTTTCTTTGGTGCACCTCTGTCACGGTGGCCAGTGGAGAGCTCACCATATAACACAATCTTGGGAAGGCGATGGTCCTCCATTCTGGAGACGTGACCCATCCAGCGCAGCTGGATCTTCAGCAGCGTGGACTCGATGCTGTCGACCTCTGCCATCTCGAGTACTTCGACGTTAGGGATGTAAGCGCTCCAATGGATGTTGAGGATGGAGCGGAGACAACGCTGGTGGAAGCGTTCTAGGAGCCATAGGTGGTGCCGGTAGAGGACCCATGATTCGGAGCCGAACAGGAGTGTGGGTATGACAACGGCTCTGTATACGCTTATCTTTGTGAGGTTTTTCAGTTGGTTGTTTTTCCAGACTCTTTTGTGTAGTCTTCCAAAGGCGCTATTTGCCTTGGCGAGTCTGTTGTCTCTCTCATTGTCGATCCTTGCATCTGATGAAATGGTGCAGCCGAGATAGGTAAACTGGTTGACCGTTTTGAGTTTTGTGTGCCCGATGGAGATGTGGGGGGGCTGGTAATCATGGTGGGGAGCTGGCTGATGGAGGACCTCAGTTTTCTTCAGGCTGACTTCCAGGCCAAACATTTTGGCAGTTTCCGCAAAGCAGGACGTCAAGCGCTGAAGAGCTGGCTCTGAATGGGCAACTAAAGCGGCATCGTCTGCAAAGAGTAGTTCACGGACAAGTTTCTCTTGTGTCTTGGTGTGAGCTTGCAGGCGCCTCAGATTGAAGAGACTGCCATCCGTGCGGTACCGGATGTAAACAGCGTCTTCATTGTTGGGGTCTTTCATGGCTTGGTTCAGCATCATGCTGAAGAAGATTGAAAAGAGGGTTGGTGCCAGAACACAGCCTTGCTTCACGCCATTGTTAATGGAGAAGGGTTCAGAGAGCTCATTGCTGTATCTGACCCGACCTTGTTGGTTTTCGTGCAGTTGGATAATCATGTTGAGGAACTTTGGGGGACATCCGATGCGCTCTAGTATTTGCCAAAGCCCTTTTCTGCTCACGGTGTCGAAGGCTTTGGTGAGGTCAACAAAGGTGATGTAGAGTCCTTTGTTTTGTTCTCTGCATTTTTCTTGGAGCTGTCTGAGGGCAAAGACCATGTCAGTAGTTCCTCTGTTTGCGCGAAAGCCGCACTGTGATTCTGGGAGAATATTCTCGGCGACACTAGGTATTATTCTATTTAGTAGAATCCTAGCGAAGATTTTGCCTGCAATGGAGAGCAACGTGATTCCCCTGTAGTTTGAGCAGTCTGATTTCTCGCCTTTGTTTTTGTACAGGGTGATGATGGTGGCATCACGAAGATCCTGAGGCAGTTTACCTTGGTCCCAACAAAGCTTGAAAAACTCATGCAGTTTGGCATGCAGAGTTTTGCCGCCAGCCTTCCAGACTTCTGGGGGGATTCCATCCATACCTGCTGCTTTGCCACTTTTCAGTTGTTCGATTGCCTTATATGTCTCATCCAGGGTGGGAACCTCATCCAGCTCTAGCCTTAGGGGCTGTTGAGGGAGCTGGAGCAGGGCGGAATCTTGGACTGAGCGGTTGGCACTGAAAAGAGATTGGAAGTGTTCTGACCATCGGTTGAGGATGGAGATCTTGTCGCTGAGGAGGACTTTGCCGTCTGAGCTGCGCAGCGGGCTTTGGACTTGGGGTGAGGGGCCGTACACAGCCTTTAGAGCCTCGTAGAAACCCCTGAAGTCGCCAATGTCCGCGCTGAGCTGGGTTCGTTTGGCGAGGCTAGTCCACCACTCATTTTGGATCTCCCGGAGTTTGCGCTGAAGATGGCTGCATGCGCGACGGAAGGCTTGTTTCTTCTCTGGACAGGACAGCTTTGTAAGGTGAGCCTGGTGGGCAGCTCGCTTCTTTGCCAGCACCTCCTGGATTTCCTGGCTGTTTTCGTCAAACCAGTCCTTGTTTTTCCTGGAGGAGAAGCCCAGTACCTCTTCAGTGGATTGCAGTATGGTAGTCTTCAACTGATCCCAGAGGGTTTCAGGGGACGGGTCCGTGAGGCGGGTTGCATCGTCGAGCTTTGCTTTGAGGTTTGCCTGGAAGTTTCCTCTCGCTTCGTCTGACTGCAGGTTTCCAACATTGAACCTCTTTCTGGGGGCTTTATTGTTCCTGGGCTTTGGTTTGAAGTGAAGGTTGAGCTTGCAGCGAACCAGCCGGTGGTCAGTGTGGCATTCCGCGCTAGGCATGACCCTGGTGTGGAGCACATCTCGTTTGTCACTTTCTCGCACCAGGATGTAGTCCAGGAGGTGCCAGTGTTTGGATCGGGGATGCATCCAGGTGGTCTTAAGGCTGTCCCTCTGCTGAAAAAGGGTGTTTGTAATGACAAGCCGCTGTTCTGCGCAGAGCTCCAACAGGAGGCGCCCATTGTCGTTGCACTTGCCGACGCCATGCTTGCCCAGGATTCCTGGCCAGGTTTCTGAGTCTTTGCCGACACGAGCGTTGAAGTCGCCCAGGATGACCACCTTGTCGGCTGTAGGGGTGCGTTGGATGATGTTGCGCAGGTCGGTGTAGAACTTGTCCTTTTCTGCTGGTTCCGCCTGGAGGGTTGGAGCATAGACACTGATGAGGGTGATGTGACGCTTGTTCTGAAGGGGGAATCGCATGGACATGATTCGGTCCGAGAGGCCTGTCGGAAGGTTTTCGAGTTTGGAGGCAATGAAGCTCTTGACCATGAAGCCTACACCAGATAGGCGTCGTTCATCCGAAGGCTTGCCAGATCAGTAGAGTGTGTAGCCCGCGCCGCGTTCTTGGAGGCTGCCTACATCTGCCAGGCGGACTTCACTGAGAGCGGCTATGTCGATGTCAAGTCTGAGGAGTTCATGTGCAATGAGGGCAGACCGACGTTCAGGTCGGTGGCTGTCAGCCTTGTCTAGCATGGTTCTGATGTTCCAGCATGCTAGCTTGAGTTTGTGAGCATCTTTTGAGGGGGAAGGCGTGGAGGGAGAGGACGTGGAGGGGGAGGACGTGGAGGGGGAGGACGTGGAGGGGGAGGACGTGGAGGGGGAGGACGTGGAGGGGGAGGACGTGGAGGGGGAGGACGTGGAGGGGGAGGACGTGGAGGGGGAGGACGTGGAGGGGGAGGACGTGGAGGGGGAGGACGTGGAGGGGGAGGACGTGGAGGGGGAGGACGTGGAGGGGGAGGACGTGGAGGGGGAGGACGTGGAGGGGGAGGACGTGGAGGGGGAGGACGTGGAGGGGGAGGACGTGGAGGGGGAGGACGTGGAGGGGGAGGACGTGGAGGGGGAGGACGTGGAGGGGGAGGACGTGGAGGGGGAGGACGTGGAGGGGGAGGACGTGGAGGGGGAGGACGTGGAGGGGGAGGACGTGGAGGGGGAGGACGTGGAGGGGGAGGACGTGGAGGGGGAGGACGTGGAGGGGGAGGACGTGGAGGGGGAGGACGTGGAGGGGGAGGACGTGGAGGGGGAGGACGTGGAGGGGGAGGACGTGGACCTGTCCTCGGGCCTGCGCAAAGGAGCTTTAGGTGGAGTGCAGTGCGCGCAGTACTGGCCCCACCCTTTACACCCATGGTTCGTGTGCCGTGGCCAAGCAAGCTGGGACGTGGCAGCGAGGTCCTTGGGTCGTAGGTTTTATATCGGAGTGGCCTTCTCCTATGCAGGTTTCTTACCCGGGCTGGAGGGGCCTGCCTCTTGGATTGTATTCATTGGAGTATAGAAGAATGAGAGGGGATATCAAGAATGGGAGGCAGGCCCCTCCATGTGTATATACTATCGCGAAGAATACCCTCCATAACCTTCTCCACCACCGAAGTCAAACTTACTGGCTGATAATTATTTAGCCTACACCTAATGCCTTTTTTAAACAATGGAACTACATTCACAACCCTCCAATCCTGAATTACCATACCTTCCTCCTGTGATCTTTGAAAAATCACTGTCAGTGCCCCCAATATTTGCTCCCTGACCTCCCTTAAAGTCCTTGGAAAAATTCCATCGGGGCCAGGAGACTTATCCACCCTTATTGACTCTCAAAGCTCCAAAACTCTCACTTTACTTATCCCTACCCTCTCCATAACTAATCAGTAGATTTAAATATCCCATTGCAGTAATGTACCTATTAACTGAGTTCTGAATATCGTGATGATTGAATGGATGGCAATGGTTCAAACCATTGTTCAAAGAAGAGGGAAAAGGGAGCAAAAGTGCCAGAGAAAATCAGAACTTAATGCATCACTGTTGCCCCTCTGAACCCAATTGCCAAGTAGGTGCAATTAGACAAATTCCCACTTTGGTGTCTTCATTTGCAGGGAGCCTGTGACCCCATGGACAAGAAACCCAGGAGTTCTGGGAATGAGAGATTCTTACATTTAGGTGAATGGTGGGGGTTCATGAAGCATTTAGGTGAAAATGGGTTTGGAGAGACGGCAAAATTCTGGTGATTTTAAATGGAATTGGCCTCAGAAATGGTGATATGTGAGATGCTGAATTTGTCAGATCTAGGGGATGTCTATGAAATGGGGTGGGCCAATATTTTCTTCTCTTTACCTGGTCTGAGCAAATTTATTCAATTACGTTTGTTTATTTGTCTCAAAATATCCAGTAATGTGAGAAGGGTTCTTCTGTGAACACACCAAAAGGTTATCTCTGGAATTACATACATTCCATGTATAGAGCACAATTTACAAAATGTAGAATTACAATGAAAATGAAGCTCAATTAGTACTAATCAAGGGAAGCTTGAGAGCAGTGTTATCGGCTTCATTCAGGAGCCTGATGACTCCAGTGAAGAAACTGGCTTTATTGGTACATGTTTTCACACTCTTAAGCTTTCTTCCCAATTAGAGGACGGGAAGAAGGCTCTGGGATTTCATGGTCCTTCAATATGTTGTTTGCCTTTGCTGGGCACCAGAAGTTTTTGTTGTCCTGCCTTCCACAGTTTATTCTAATCTTAAGCAGCGCAGCTTCCATACCACACTATGATTCATCCAGTAAGTATGCTTTTGATGGTACACCTGTAGAAGTTGTGGAGGGACTAGGGGAAAATGCCAAACTTCCTTAATCTTTTCAGAGGTGTTGGTGCACTTTGTTGATTGTCACTTTGATGAGCTTGCCCAGGTCAGGTCATTGGGGAAATTTATTCCTGAGAACTTAAAACTATCTACTCTTTCAGTTTCAGTGCCATTAATGTGGTCGGGGCATCAACCCTGTCCCCTCTCCTGAAGTCAATCATTATCTCCTTAATCGTATCACTGTTGTGAGAGAGGTTACTATCTTGGCACCATGTGTCAACCATTTCAATCTCTTTCCTCATTCGGCTCATAATTGTTTGATACCCAGCCCACTATTGTGGTGTTGTCAGCAAAACTGTAGATGGAGTTGGAATGGTTTTTAACTGTACAGTCGGGGGTATAGAGAGAATGCAGCAGTGGACTGACTACACTAATTCTGGGAGACTGTGTTATTATGGTGAACAATATGGTGCACCTTTGCAGAAGTCATACTGATGAACTGAGTGCCATTTGGATTGGGCATCACAAGTTGAAGCCTAATGTAATCATTATGACAAATGATCCAAAGCTCAGCCATGTAAGTCAACCTACATCTCTGTAGGTTCATTAAAATGAATATTTGTTGCGTCATTGAAACTGCCATTCTCTAGGATTGAGGTATGTGCAAGCATGCAATAGTCCTGATTAAGTTGCATCTCATCAGGATCCATAAATGAATTTGAAAACTATATCTTATTTAATTAATACATATCTCCTTCTTCCTTTGTTGCACACTTTGGTGCACTCAACATGGAGCTCTCCGAGTCCAATAAAATGTTCGGCCTTCAAATTGACCCACAACAGCAAATGAAATTGTTGCCTTTCACCAATGTTTGAAACCTGCTCAGTTTCTAGATAAGACAACATCATTAATTAACTTGAATATTGTTCCTTGGCAATTGTGTACTCAGGCTCCAAGTATACATCAAATCTGATTTTTCTCATCTCTCTTTCTCTTTGCCACATCGTGTGATCATTTTTAAAATATATACTAAAGAGTCATTAAATAGCATTTCAATAAGTATCTCAATCAGCCTCACCATCTTCTCTCCCTCCACTACTTCCCTACGAACCAATCCTCTCTCTCACTCTCATGAAATAATACCCCACCAGCAATAATTCCTTTGATCTTACCACATTTCCTGGTACTCCATGTGGGCCTGGTTGACCTGGTCTTCCAATAACACCCTGTAATGAGACAATTAAAAGCTAACATACCTCCAAAGCTGCTAAAGATGTTAGTCTATCATACATTGAATTGATCACTGAAGAAGATGTGAAATAAAATTGTGGCATGATGACTTTAAAACCATCCAAAACCATTAACTGGAACTGTTCAGTTAACAGGAAGCTGTTGTGAACCTAGTTAATTATAGACTTGATGGACTTAAAGGGCAGTTGAAAACTCAAGTTAAATGTAATGTGGTCCATGGTGTAGAGTTGCTTAGAGAATTAGAATCAGCTGAAGGCACAGCTCTGCCAGCATTCAATTGGAATGGGGTTTGAAAACACATGATGGGGTTTGATGCAAACAGCACTGACAATCAGTGTTTATTTCGTGTTTACCTACAGGTTTATTCACGAAGTCCAGAGAATGGTGTTTTGTCAGGTTCTACTTGTAGAATCGGATGATAATGAACTTGATGTGAGTAACATAATGATGGTTGGTGATGGGAGTAATTTGTGGAGAGGCAGCTGGCTGCAGTCACAGGAGTAAGTGACCTGGCCAACTGGGCAATTTGGCAGGTCAATATCACAAGATAAAGAAACAGAAGCAGGCCACTAGGCCCATCGAGACTGTTCCGTGACTCTACACTCAGCTGAACTATGCTCACACCTAGTTCCAATTTCCAGCCTTTTCCCCATATATACTTATCAATTTCCTGTTTAAATTCTCCCAATGATGTGGCCTC
The DNA here is from genome assembly GCF_036971445.1 of Narcine bancroftii. NCBI lineage: Eukaryota > Metazoa > Chordata > Chondrichthyes > Torpediniformes > Narcinidae > Narcine > Narcine bancroftii. Next base: position 346,026,676 of record NC_091470.1, read on the forward strand.
CACCGCTGTATGTGACAGTAAGTTCCACAGATCCACAAGCCTCTGTATAAAGAAGTCCTTCCTCATCTCTGTTTAGAGCGGATAACTTCTAATATTAAGACTGTGACCCCTTGTCCTTGATTCACCCACCAAGGGAAACATCTTATCTACATCCACTCTATCAAAACCTTTCAAAATTCAAAATGACTGTATGATATCCCCTCTCATTCTTCTATACTCCAATGAATACAATCCAAGAGCTGCCAAACGTTGCTCATTGCATTCCAGGAATAATCTTCGTAAATCTCCTCTGCACCCTCTCCAACAGCATCACATCCTTTCTAAGATAGTGGCCCAATACTGCATACAGTACTCCAAATGATGTCTCACCAATGCTCTAAAGAGCCTCATCAATACTCTTGAACAATATTCCTCCTGAAATGAAGGCCAACATAGCATTTGCACGAGGACGCCCAGGTCCTTTTGCACTTTTGAGGTTTGAATTTTCTCATCCAAATAGTATTCTGCCTATTTGTTTCCATAGCCAAAATGTAGAACTGTACATTTCTCAATGTTGTATCTCATCTGCCATATTTTTTCCAAGTCTCCTAATCTTTCTATATCCTTCTGCAACTTTATGATTTCTTCATAAACAGCAGCACCAAGACCGACCCCTGCGGACCCCGCTTGTTACAGGCAGCCATCCTGAATGGGATCCCTTCATTTCAACCCTTTGCTTCTGGCTTTTCAGCCAATTTTCTATCCCATCTAATATCGTCCCTGTAATTCCATGGGCCCTCACCTTATTAAGCAGCCTAACATGCGGCACCCTATTGAAAGTCTTTTGAAAATCCAAATGTACAACATCCACGGCCTCCCCTTTGTCTCTTCTACTTGAGATTTCTTCATAAAAACTCTAAACTCTATGATGTAATATTGAATAGGTCCTGGTACTCTTGTGGAAACAGACAAAGATCCTCACTTGAAATGGAAAGTCAAATGGGGTAGACTTCAAAATAATTCTAGAATCAATTACGTTGGCTGTTGGTGAAAGGTACGCATTGTGTGTCAAAATGGAGAGCACAGTCATTTCCCGAAAATCATGTCCTTTACCTCTTTTCTCACTAATAAGAGGATATGAACATTTTCCTATGTCCATGTGCTTTTCTCTAAATTAGAGATGTGGTAGAAATGCTAGTTTATGTGATTTATCATGGTTAACTGAGCTCCGACCTGCTACATTTTCTTAAGTATTGAAACACTTCCGGATAAATTATTGTGCAGTTCCATTTCCAGGCTTTGAGTTACGAGGAAATTATGCCTTTTTTTTCTGGTCAATAATGATCCAAATATTATTCTGCCTATTTGTAACGAATAAGGCACAATAAGGAATCATGAAAGGACTGAAGGCGCTGTGATTGTGGTAAAAACACACCAAAACGCTGGAGGAACTCAGCTAGTGTTTCAGCATCAATAAGAGACTCCCCGTCACTGCTCCCATCTGCATTCCCTGCTGCTCTCAAGTTTTATGACCACCTTCTCACCCAGATTTGCATTATCAATTCTTACCTCTCCCCTTATCATATCCAATTAACCCCTTTTGTTGGTCTGGACTCTTCCCCCAGCCAGCACTGTCTATTCTGAGACTTCCATTTTATTTTGTTGCTCCTTCTGCTTACTCCTTGAAGAAGGGCTCAATCCCGAAATGTCGGCCATATATCTTTGCCTCCTGTGGATGCAGAAAGATTGGCTGAGTTCTTCCAGCATTTCAGTATTTTCACTGCAATCACAGTACTTGCAGACTTTTGAGGATCACTGGAGGGCCACCAGGGTTCAGTCCTGGGGAGAGACTGGCATTCAAAGATATTCAGAGGTATTCAAAAATGCAAAAAAAAACAACTACAAAGGATTTCCATGGGCTGGAATATCTAGAAACAAAGGGCCCAGCTTTAAAATAGTGCAAGATAAAAGCAAAGGATGATGAGGTAAAGAATGCAAATTGTTATGATCTGGACTTATATTTAAAATGTTAGTGGAGAAAACTAAATGCATAAAATGTACAGATTTATGGAGAATTGTCAGGGATGGATTTGCATTAATTTCCCTCTGAGAAAGGTGTTGTTCTTGTTTATAGCCTATTTGACTGGGCACACACAAGCAATAGATGTTATTAAAGTATGAAATAAATTAATGGGGTTTATATAAATAACTTACCATGTCACCTTTTTCTCCAGCTATCCCAGGTGGTCCAGGATTGCCTTGTTGACCCTGACAGTTCAAGATAGATAACATCAGCTGTGGATTCTGATGGATCTGAATTAATTTCAGAATGATTTGTGATCGAGTGCATGTGGAACACAAAATTGTCATTTGATTGCATTATTCATTTTGTCCTCATTTCTCTTAAGTTGACTTCACTGACACTGTATATGTTTTTTTTCCCCAAGAGCTATCAGGCTCTTGAACCTCCCTTTACTACCCTAATTGTAAAATACTCCAGGGCCTCAAAAAGACCTGTCTGCACGATTGCAATATTTAATTGTTACCCCAAAAACCAGTAGCAACAGATATGCACCAAAATACAGGGTTACTTAAACAAAAATTGTTTTTCATTATATTTGAACAAGAAAACAGAATTAAACTTTAACTTATTACTTAACCTACCTAACTACTTAATACCCTCTCTAATACTAAGCGCAGGTGTGTGTAATGTACATTTAAGATTACAAAAGTTCTTTGGATCATAGTCCAATCTCACTGGTTGCAGGCAATTCTTGTACTATGCACAGAAGTTAACATTGACAAAGTTCACCAGTCTTTGATGCTTAACAGGCAAATGGTTACCACTCAGGAGGGTTCTTGCCGGTTTTCAGAGAGAGATTCCTTTTCCAGGACATCCGCAACTGATTCCTTCTCAATCAGTCTTGCTGACTAAACTTGCCCCCTTCAGGTTTCTCCAGATGATCCTCTTTCTTTCGGGTCACCTTTCACACCACCAGTCTTCTCCTTTGACCAGGCAGCCTTCCAAAGTTTGCCAGCTTGTCCTTCTGGAACTGATTTCTGTGTCTCTCCTCTCTGTTTCACTCCGTCCTTCTCTGAGACCAAAACTCTTCTCTTCTGCCTGCAAAGATCACATGCTATCCCAGGCAAGCTGCTGTCGATACTTTGTTGCCTCCTGCAAAAAGCACTCTGCAAAAGTCCTGCAAATATTGTATTTTAAAATATGTGTGTGCAAGCTGCTCTAATAATTCCTTCCAAACCACCTCTAAATACTCTGTCACATAATTTACTGAACACTTTTTTTTTCTCTAATTGTCACTGTGAATATTTATTGTCAATCTATCTTTGTAATTGATTATCTCTTTCTGTACTTGTGTAATTTAATATATATATGATTGCAGTTGATTTTCTTCCACAAAAATCTGTTTGGCTGCAGTAAGAGTTTATGTGTATGGCAATATAACGTTTATTTCGGCATATGTCGACCTTCAGATAAATTGCCCCATTTTCAGCCTCATTTTCATATATTGTGTCTATGTCAACCCCCACCCCAGCAAATTGCACTAGCTGAGCTATTAGGCATTGCCAGAAGGTGGTTGTTATCGTGGAGCCTCCAGCAAACTGACGGAAGTATGAATTTTTTTTATATTAAAAGTAATAGAAATGGCCAAGAAATCCAGCAACTGGGCTGCCACTACTAGGACATTTGAGATATATGAGAAGTTGGTAAGGGATTGGAGAAAGAATGAAGATGCTTTAAGAAAAATACAAAAGAAACAATGTTCAATGAGAAGTGGACTCCTTTGTCGGCCAGAGTTGGAAAATCATGTCACGGCATGGGGTACGTGAACAGATTGCTACCAAAGTCATGAGAAATAAAATCAGATTATTTGCACTGAAGTGGGCAAAGTGGCACCCAGAACGCAGTAAATATTTTAAAGGTACAGCAACCATTTCATGAACAGGAAAAATCTGGTATTATGACAAAAAACAAAAATAGCTCAGAAACTACCAAAAGATCTTGATCATAAAGTTATAAATTTTCACCAATTTATTATATGTCACCAGCAGAAACATGGATGAAACCTCCATGAATTTTGACACTATTGGCAATAAAACAGTGGAATGTAAAGGTGTGAAAACTGCGCAAACCAGAAGTACAGGACACGAAAGGACCAGGATTTTGGTGGAGTTATTGTGCATGCTCAACGGTAATCTTCGCGTGCAAACTTAAACCTAAAATAAAATTCCAAGCAGATATTTTTGTATATTTTCATGAAAAAGGATAGATGGATGAAATGGTGTAAAACTATGGATAGACAATGCGTGGAATAGGCGGACAGGTGGTTTACACAAAGAATGGAGTTTGTTGGTCTGGGATATGCTTTGCAGCTATTTAACTGAGTACACTAAAAATAGATTAGCACTAGATAATACTTTCATTGCTGTTAACCGAGTTTGTTTGACTTCTATATTGCAACCACTAGATGTCTGCTTCAACAAGCCATTTAAAGATTGTGTGCATGAAGAATGGAATATTTGGATGACGAGTGCAGAAAAATCCTTTACAAAAGGCAGGGCAATGCATGCTGCATCACTTGATGTGTTGTGTGACTTTGTGATCAAAGCATGGGATAAAGAGAAAGTAGGGACTATAATCAAATCTTTCGAAAGGTGCGGTATCTCTGGTGCAATGGATGGCACAGAGAATGATTTAGTGTGGGACACTAACGACAAATGGGAAGCCGACTCATCAGATTCAGACTGGAACCCAAATGATGACACCACCAGTGGGCTGATCTCGCCTCCAACCGTGCATCTTGGCTCCTCACAGTTCGGCGGGCTGCAACCTCCTTTGAAGAAGACCGCAGAGCCCACCTCACTGATAAAAGACAAAGGAGGAAAAACCCAACACCCAACCCCAACCAACCAATTTTCCCTTGCAACCACTGCAACCATGCCTGCCTGTCCCGCATCTGACTTGTCAGTCACCAACGAGCCTGCAGCAGACGTGGACATACCCCTCCATAAATCTTCGTCCGCGAAGCCAAGCCAAAGAAAAATAAAAGACATTTGACAAGAAAGATTGCCAAATAATGCTCATTCATTTATAGTTTTTAAAAGCAAAAAGACATCCGCAGATGCTGAAAATCTGAAATGAAATTAGAAATTGCTGGAGAACCCCTCAGCAATTCAGATAACAGCTGTGGAGAGAAATGCTGAGTTAACAGATCCTGTCAATGCCCTTACAATGATCAGCTATGATGAAAAACCCCCTTTAATCTGAATTCGTCAAATGTTTGCTCAGGTACTGGTTTTAAAAATTCTGCAGCGTATTTTCAAGTTAAAATTTTAACAAAAAACTTCTGTTAAACCAATGCTAGATTGTACTAATTCAGAGTAAACTAACTGATTGTGTCATGCAAGTAAGTTTGACAAGAAGTTGTGGGCAAAAATAGTCTATGTTTTGGGCAGGATTCCCAATGAAGGGCTTGGGACCCAAAACATTTATTGCCTTTAAATTCTTATGGATATTGCTTGACCTGCTGAACTTCTCCGGAACTTTTGTGTATTGCACTCAACTTCAGCATCTGTAGATTTTCTTATTTAATTGCATTATTAAGTACAGTTTGCATTGGAATTTTAAAATGTTTTTTTTTTACATTTTTAAAAATGTTTAGACCTACAGCCCAGTAACAGGCCCTTTCAGCCAACGCACTCATGCTGCCCAATTACACCTTATGGACCTACAATCCCCAGTACGATTCAGATGCTGGGAGGACACTAGAGCCCCTGGGGAGAAACCTACGCAGACACTGGGAGAACGTAAAAACTCCTTACCAGCCCCGTTCCTAATAGCTGGTGCTGCAGCAGCATTGTGCTAACTGCGACGCTAACCATGTCACCCGTTGATTGTACAAAATCAGAATCTCCACTCATATGGGCAGCACAGTTGGCGTAGCGGTTTACAGCACCAGTGATGGGATCCAGTCCAGAGCTGTCTGTAAGGAGTTTGTACATTTTCCCCATGTCTGTGTGGGCTTTCCTCACGGACTCATGGGCCGAAATGGCCTGTTACCATGCTGTACGTCTAAAAAAAATTCCTAAAAAAGGTGTTCTGAAATCTTCCTATTTCGAATAATTGTGGATAAGTTCTTGGTAACCTTTTTGGAATTAAATCTTTTCAGGACAATTTCCTGTTGACACCTTTTAAAGACCACAAAACATGGAAATTTATCGAACTCTTTTTAAATTACAGCAAGGCTCAACCTTTTGTATTTCCCTTCTATAAATATTTAAATTACAATTTTTTTCACCAATACAAAGAAAATCAAAAACAAGCAAGTAAAAACATCCAAAAGCAGTTCCCAGAACAGTGCAAATTAACACTTTTTTTTTATTTTCAACCAATCCATTACAGTCATCTTCCCAAAGAGGGCCATCTTCTAAGAGTATCTCTAGAATGCTCCAACATGATCATATTTCACAGAAACTGCTGGAGAAAATCGGCAAGTCAAGCAGACCAGTGGTCAACATTGGGGGACAGAACCCTTCCTCAGGACTGAGAGTGTCGATGAGAGAGAGCTGGTAGAATGAGGTTGTAGTGAAAGGGGTGGGACTGAGGACATTGAGGGATTTCTGGTCCATTGATCTCCAACTGGCTTTTATCATACCTCTGCCACTTTGACCTCATTTTACCAGCTTTCTCTCCTCCACACCCTCAGTCCTGATGAAGGGTTCTGGCCTGCAACATTGACCATTCTTTTTTTTTCTCTCAGTGTTGCTGTTTAACCCTTGGAGTTCCTTTAGTAGATTGTGCTTAACTTAACATTCCAGCACCTATAGTCTCCTGTGTGATCGTGTTTCATGCAAGGTGAATTCTTGGTTTCAATGACTTCTCCACAGGGATTAGGGATCAGATAAACCTACTAGGCATATGGCTGAGAACAGACACAGTACAGGACTGGGCACAGTACAGGAACCTGAACACAATGAGTGTGCAGTGCGCTGTTAGCCAGAATCAGACACACACAAAGATAAAGACTGCACAACAGGCTTTAATCCACAGAGACTTCCACAGAGCCAGGCTGACTGTGGCTGCAGCAACTCTGAGTGAGGCCTTGGGAGGCCGGCGCAGGCTTATATCCCGGAGGGTGATTGACACCCCACCAGGTGGGGCTTGATCCATTCAGGCCAACTGATTGACAGCCGTTCAGGTGTTGTCCTGTCCCCTTACACTCCTGCAGGTACAGAGGTTTCTCCCTGTAATCGGCCGGTGGTGTACCACCACAGAGTGGTTTTCACATTGCTTGGGCAACTCCTGTCTACTTACAAGAGAGATTATATTCATACTCCAATTACACTTGATTGATTAGCACATGGACCCCTGAACTTTTCATTGCACCATGTGCACATCTTCTGCTGACATCTTCTCCAAGGCATGTCTTGCATGACACAGCATGAGCAACTAATTGTGCAGCTTCACTTTTCATTTTGAGTGCCATCAAAGAGAATCTCCAATATACATTCTGAAGAAAATTTACATTACCTTAGAACCTGGAACTCCTTGTGGCCCTCTTTCACCTGGTATTCCATGGGAACCCTAAAATAAGAACATTTCATATTGTAGTGACTGTAAAACCCAACTCTTCTTTATCAGAAAGTCTACATCAATTCCTGGTCCGTAAATGCATCATTATGCCAACTATTTTGTCCTCCAACTTACTGTGGTGAATAGATCTGATCCATTGATTGCTTGATCGATCAGCTCTGTCCTTCTACGGTTTCAACAGCAGATCGTGTTCTATGGCGAGCTCTCCACTGGCCACCGTGACAGAGGTGCACCAAAGAAAAGGTACAAGGACTGCCTAAAGAAATCTCTTGGTGTCTGCCACATTGACCACCGCCAGTGGGCTGATATCGCCTCAAACAGTGCATCTTGGCACCTCACAGTTCGGCGGGCAGCAACCTCCTTTGAAGAAGACCGCAGAGCCCACCTCACTGACAAAAGGCAAAGGAGGAAAAACCCAACACCCAACCCCAACCGACCAATTTTCCCCTGCAGCCGCTGCAACCGTGTCTGCCTGTCCCGCATCGGACTTGTCAGCCACAAACGAGTCTGCAGCTGACGTGGACATTTACCCCCTCCATAAATCTTCGTCCGCAAAGCCAAGCCAAAGAAGAAGAAGTTAATGTGCAACTGCTACAGGAAGCATAATGGACGACATGTAAAGCCAGTGGGAAAGCACTCCTTCACCTAGTAAGGGTAGCATTTCATTTTTACACTGAGATTTTTGGGGATAGTTTATAGGAAACTGTTTTAGCTACTGAGCATCTGCAAAGGAGGAAGGAGATGCATTAATGTGGTGTCCTTCACCACCTGTGGGCATCCTAAAGCACTTTATGACCCACTTTACTTGTAGATGTGTGACCTGCTGAGTTTCTCCAGCACTTTTGTGTATTGCATTAAAACCAATGTGGTGTTTTTCAAGTGTAGTTAATAAGCAATTATTTTTGTTTGCCTTTGAGTTTGCAAGCAACACCACTGAATAGTTTAATTTCTGTGAGTATTTCAAAGGGGTAATCAAGCATTTGTACTTTACACTCCCCACCCCACGCTGAAAAGGGTCTATCAAATAATCTCACCTTGAGTAGTGCAGTGTTCTCTGTGGCGATACAATCACCAGCAAGGGGGGGGGGGGGGGGAATTTCTGTTCCTGAAGGAAGACCACCTCTTGCCGGCTGTTAATCAGCTGACCTGAATAGAACCCTGAGCCTGTAACATGGGGAGCCACCAGGCTTGCACTGGTGTTCAGACTTTTACTGGAAATCAAGCCTGTTGAACAGTCTTTTGAGTTTGAGCTTGCTTGCTTCCACCTCACCCCACCACGTTACTCATGACTGCACTGATATGTTAGCATTGACTATTGTGCCCACTTCTTAAAGCTGTTAGAAGTTTATAACACTGTGAGAGGTAAAGGTAGGGGAAATGATCTGAATCCTTTCCCCAGGGTGAAATCATCAAACACTGCAGGACATGCAATTAATGTTGGGGGGGGGGGGGGGGGGGGAGGGACATTTAAAGGAAATGTGTGGGAGGCGGAGAGAGTAGTCGGTGCCTGGGACAGGCTGTCAAGGATAATGGGGGAAGCAAACATAACAGTATCATTTAAGAGGTTTCTGGATAGATTCATCAATAGTCAGGGAATACTGGGAACAGAAGAAATATCATTTTATTTGGCATCAGGTTCAGTGCAGATATCTCGAGCCAAAAGGCCTGTTCTTTTACTTTTCCTTCTGATTCAGCACCAATGATAAATTAAAAAGCTTAACAAATGTCTGTCTGGTACATGTAGTGCTCAGTCACATTCTAATCTGGCTTACAAACATACAGATTCTGGAAAAGGTCATTCCACCTCGCAAGCCGATTGTGGCCATTTAATGAAATTGTGGCTGATCTGATCCTGCATTCAGTGACCCTTCACATCTTTGCTTATCAAATGTCTAGCAAATGGCTACAAGTTTTGGCATTGCTTATGGGCAGTCCATAACTAACTTTATGTGCCTTGAAATCTGACACTTTAAACTCAGGGAAATGAATTAAATGGTGGTGGGTTGCCCCTGTGTGGACGGAAACACATCTGCAGACCCTGAGATTATAGTTAAAAACACACAGGAATGCAGGAGGAGCTCAGCCGGTCTTTCATTGTCCTTTGGAGGTAAAGATTAATTACTGAAGGTTCAGGCCTGAGCCCTTCCTCAAGGTATAATCAAAAGCAGGCACGACCCTGAATTAAAGACTGGGGAGAGAAGGGGAAAATTCTCAGCTTCCCTCTTATAATATCCAAATAACACCTTTGGTCTGGGCTCCTCCCCCTCACATTCTCCCCTTTCTCTTCCCAGCCTTTAATTCAAACGGTTGCCTGTTTTTTTTACTTAACCTTAAAGAAGGCTTGAAACATCGGTAATTAATCTTTACTTTCAATGGACGCTGCAAGACTGGTTGAGTTCCTCCAGCATTCTGTATGTTTTTTGCCTGTGGTAACTGGAAGTAAACAATAGAACTAAACAGGTCATCAATGTACATTACTTAATTTAATTAATTATTCAAAATACATTGAGACAAATTTGCTGCGTAAAGACAAAAGAGACCAGGAAACAAAGTTTTTCTATTAGAAATGCTAGCCATATTCTTGTCTTTGCTGCCACCAGGTGGTACTTCTTAAAATTGATTTTTTTTTTGAGCTGACATTTCAGACCTGTGAAACCGAAGTGGGGGGTTGACTTGATTTCTTGAATGGTTGCTGTTCTCCTGGTGAGATCATTCCACAAATGACACAGATATTTTAGGTTTGCTTTCAGAAAAGAAAGCGCAGAGAAAGTATTTTGGAAATCAATGGCAGAGTCGTGGGAAGTAAAGAAAACACGCAGTGAGATCACAGAGCCGTACAGATTAAAGGAGGTGTTTGCTGTCTTAAAGGAAATAGGGGTGGATAAATTCCCAGGACCTGACAAGATAATCCCTTGGACCTTGAGTGAGGCTAGTGCAGAAATTACAGGGAGTCTTGCAGAAGTATTTAAAACGTCCTTCACCATGGGCGTGATGCTGGAAGTTTGGAGGGTACCTCATGTTGTTCTGTTGATTAAAAAAGGCTCCAAAAGTAACCCTGGAAATTATAGGCCAATAAGCCTGATCTCAGTAGTAGGTAAATTATTGGATGGTGGTCGAAGAGATCGGATACAGAATTATTTGAATGGGGATAGTCAACATGGCTTTGTGCATGGTCGGTCATGTTTAACCAATCTTATTGAGTTTTTCAAGGAGGTTACCAAGAAAGTTGATGAAGGAAAGGCTGTAGATGTGTCCCCATGGATTTTAGTAAAGTTTTTGACAAGGCCCCATATAGGAGGTTATGTAACAGCACTGATTTAACACAGCTTACAAAGAAATAAAGAATACATTCACTCATTTCTTTCAGCACGCCATGAAGTCAACTTTCTTTTTATTATTCACTTGACAAAACATTGCATTATTCAACTCCCCAAACACCACTTAGCTAAACTCCTCTGACCTTCTCATTGGCTCACTGCCACATGGGAGATCCTGACATTCACTTTCCTCCTCTCGACAAAGGTAAGTACATGACCACGACAGTTACTCAGGAATGTGTAGACATTTGGTATTCCGGATGAAGTAGTAAACTGGATTCGACTACAGCTGGATGGGAGAAGCCAGAGAGTAGTGGTGGATGATTACTTCTCACACTGGAGGCCTGTGACTAGTGGTGTGCCTCAGGGATCGGTGCTGCAACCATTGTTGTTTGTCATTGATATCAATGTTTGCAGATGACACTAAGATTGGAGGCATGTGGACAGCGAAGATTTTCAAAGCTTGCAGAGGGATTTGGACCAGCTGGATAGATTGAATGAAAAATGGCAGATGGAATTTAATGCAGACAAGCGTGAGGTGTTGCATTTTTGAAGGACAAACCCAGAAGTGACGTACACAGTAAATAGTAGGGCACAGAGGAGCGCGGTAAAATAGAGGGATCTGGGAATACAGATACATAATTTCCTGAAAATTGTGTCACAGGTGGATGGGGTTGTAAATAAATCTTTTGGCATGTTTGCCTTCAAAAATCAAAGTGTTGAAGATATGAAATGGGATGTAAAAGCATTAATAATTAGAGTATTGTGTGCAGTTTTGGTCACCTAACTACAGGAAAGATATCAATAAGATAAAAAGATTGCAGAGAAAATTTTCTGGGATGTTGTCTGGACTTCAGGAACTAAGTTACAGGAAAATGTTAAAGAGATTAGGACTTTATTCCCTGGAGGATAAATGAAGGAAGGGAGATTTGATAGAGGTATTTAAAATTGTGAGCGGAATAGACAGAGTAAATATAGTAAATTTCTCTCCCCTCTGAGGGCAGGTGAAATACAAACCAGAAGACATGGGTGAAGGGTGAAAGTGGAAAAGTTTAGTGGGAACTTTTGTGCACAGAGAGTGGTGGGACGAGTTGGTAGCTGAAGTGGTGAATGCAGGCTCAATATGAACATTTAAGGATTTAGACAGGGGCATGGATGGGAGAGACATGGAGGGTTATGAGCTGGGAGCAGGTCAGTGGTACAAGGCATAAAAATGGTTCAGCACAGACTAGAAGGTCCAAATGGGGGCTGTTTCTGTGCTGTGATGTTCTATGGAGATCCATAAATCTAGAGTAAACCAGAAGCTCAAACTTTTTCTTGATTGTAGATGTCCCAGTGTTTGAGATGAGCATTTAGAGTGTCATAGGTGAGTAACTGCTGTATAGTTTCTCGATGGGGGCATGCTGTAACCATGTGATGGATTGAATATTTAAGATGATGGCTATTAATTAAATGCACTGAGTTTCTTAACACTAAATTCAAGGGTTCATTGAGCAATATTGAAACTGTATTTATCCATTGCAAGTGGATCCCTCACACTTGTAATATACTGTGTATCTGGTGGAAAGGCTCTGAGAGATAGAAGGTGAAAACCTCACTCAATGATACCTAGTCTCAGATTTGCTTTGGTGCTTGCATTATTTAAGTGATTGAGTTTCTGGTCCATGATGACCCTTGCCAAGATAATAGTGATGGATTTTGTGATGGTATTGGCACTAAATATCAAGGATAGATGGTTAAATTGTTTCTTGTTAGAAACAGTCAATATCCACACTTGTATTGCACAAATTTTAGTTGCCTGGCTCTTGTTGCACAGAGACATGGACGACCTCCTTGGCTGAACCTTGTGAATGGAATTGAACATTATGGAATTGGAGAACATTTTGCTTATGGAAGGACATGTATTGATGAAGAATTGGTGATGGCTACATCTCTCCTACAGTCTAATGGTGAAATTTGATTGAAAATAAAACCTATCCTGAATGAACTTTTGCCCATGGTTCTAATAGGTGACAGCTTTTAAGGATGGTTGCTCAGTTTTGCAAAGATAACATTTTACCTGAGCACCATTGAGAGTGTCTTGTTCGGCTGCATCAATGTTCCAAAGCATTGGACTGGAAGTCAATGCAGAGGATCATTAAAGTGTCCAAGAAGATCACTGGGGTCTCTCTTTCTTCTATTGACGACATTCACTGGGAGTTGTTGCTTAAATAGGGCTCAAAGGATTATTGAGGATCCCTACCAACCACCAAACATCTGAAATTATCTTTGTGTTCAGCTTGAAAATGTCTTTCATAATTCCCATGTATTTTTCCCAGGAAGAAACGCTTTTGAAAAAAATTCTTGTCCAATGTAATTTAAATTAATGCTTTAAACATTCAAAGGGCTTATACTTACAGGCTCTCCTGGTTCTCCAGGATCTCCTTTCTCTCCCTTCCCTCTGTTCAAGTCCTGGTGGAAATGAGAAGATAACAGAAATGGCTGTGAATAAGTTGTTCTCCAGAATTACAATGATTGGTTCCTAAGAAGGGATCTTCTCTGTAAATTTAAGTACCTGTGATCCTCGATTTCATGTTGTGAGAAATGTAAGAAAATACCAAGCAGCTTGGGCTTTCTGTAAATTTTCCACTTGTATTAATTTGCCAACCTCAACAGAATTTTACTTTTAAAAAAAAAAATCATCCATTGAATGTGGATTCAGCAGGGGAAGAAGTTGCTGAACATTTGCTTGTGAATAAACATTCTGAATTATTGCATTCCCTGATGAAAGGTTTCTCCCAAAATTCCATTTTTTGGAGTTTCAGTATCTTTTTCCAAAAATGACGAATGAACAATGCATCTCCTTAAGGGAACTTGAAAGTGGGGCATCTTATGCCTAATCTTCTAACTTCCCTCAAAGGAAATAAGGAAGGAATTCATCTCATATTTATTTCTATGTGTGTCACATAACATAACGTCAGAAATTCAAATCCAATGAAGTTAATCGAATCAAGATTCCCAAATTGGAAGACAATTGCACGGCAGCTATCCATTCAAGTGACTAAAACTTAATTTGTTCCCCATAACCTCTTACTAGAAGTTCTTGCCCAATAGATCTTGGCTGTCACTCAGTAGTTTATTGCCAAGTATGAACTTAAACTGGGAGTGCTTTTAAACAATTTGTCCACTTGCAGCCTTAAAGAAAAAATCCATTTGTAACCTGCTTTTAATTTTTAAATGGAAAGATATCTCCTTCAGGGATCTGCTGAGACCTTTAGTATCCAGAGTTAACTATAGGATGGTCATACCCAGTCAAACATCTTTGTTGGGCAACCAGATCCAAGCCCAAGCGAACTAGAGTCAGGACAAATCTGCAGTGGCCTACTACCCAGGAGGCAACCTGATACACAAAATTACAGACAAACATAGCAATCTTGCAAAGCCCGTGCAGGCTAATGGCCTTTCTTTCTGGCTGACAGCCTGCGCAGCAGGAACACCAACCAATCAACGGCTGAACCGCCCTTTAAGTTACTTCCACCAGCAGCAGCGATAAAACTGGGCCTAGTGGCGGGAAACTGGGCCTATAGAAGGGCAGGGAGAGCAATAAAACAGTCTTTACTATAACTGCATTGAGTGTGTGTCGTTCTTCCAGTCTCTGCTGTAGCGCTTGCTACAAGCCCATGGCTTGATTTATGTAGATTGGTCATGGTTGGATTCAGGTTTTAATTTCACGTCTGAGCAGATCTCTGCTCTCGTCAAGCTCCATCTAGCTGCAAACCAGCTATGATTAGAATTTTAAAAAAAACATGTGGCATTGTGCAATTGAAAATACAAATTAGAGTTCTTTGGCCAATTCAATGTTCCTTCATTTGTTTAACTATTTTACTACATGCCCTGAAGAAGTATCCCCACATTAAAGAAATCTGGTGTTTATTCCAATCCCAGGTATAGCCATCAGTGGCTGGGGGGGCAGAAAGAAAAGAGGGTAATGAATAAATTTAGAATAACTTATAGAATACTTGCATGCAAATGCTTTGGTTGGTTGACCAATGTATTATTTACATCAGTCAATGTGCTTGTGACTGGCCTGTGGCTTTTAGATGTCTATCATTCATTGATAATGACCTGCCATGATACCATCATTTTTCCTTCATTATACATGTCTGGAAAAGTATTTGCAGCAGTCTGACAAATCATATATCATTGCTTTGGGCATCTCCAAAATCTGGACCAGAGTACAACTCCAGGAACTCTGAATATGTTACTATTGTAAAATTATATAATCACTAGGACCATCCCATGGCTCTTGGAATATCATACAAAATATGCCGGTTTTAAACTGATGTAACATGTAATTTTAAGCCATCAAGTTCATTCTTTGCTTTTACTCACCGACCCTGGTAATCCTGGAGAACCAGGAGATCCCTAGGACATGAGATAAAGAAACCATCTGTAAATATGGGCCAATCCACCAATAAATTTATATCCTTATTTTAATTCAATGTTTCCCACCTTTTCGCCTTTTTCTGCCTTTGGACCAGTTGGCCCTTGATCTCCTTGTTTGCCCTGAGAAAACAAAACATGACACTTATAGGAGTCAAAATATATACAAACAAACCACATTTCCTGCACCATCAATACATTTCCATGGAAAGCCTCAGTTATGTGCACAAGGTCAATGAAACACAAATATGCAAGAAATACCACTGTGTCGAGAGAAATTTATCAAATATTAATCCTTTACGCTCAACCTTAATTCTGTCTCTTGTTCAGATAATAGCCGGACAAGCTGACCAGTGCTGGCAATTTTTTTTGGTTTTTTTTGTTTTTATTTCAGATTCCCAGCACCTGCCCTATTCTCATTTTGGATTTCTCATGCAAAGTCCATGATCCAAATGAACTCTAGTTTTGCTCTTTGGACGCTGCCTGACTTACTGAGCATCTCTAGCATTTCCCACTTTAATTTCAGGTTATTGGCATGTACAGTAATCCACATCTTTTATTTTACACAAGCATGCTGGGAAAAAACTGTGCCTGTTTGCAGGGACCAGTTCTTGGGGTGAAAATGGAAAATGGCAAAAATCGTGGCCGCGTTTTATTACCACGCTTTGCATGGACCACCAGAATAAACTGCCAAAAATTGTGAACACAGCTCAGACCATCACAGAAACCTCCCTCAACTAAATCTACACTCCTGATGGCTCAAAAATATAGCCAACATATTGAAGATTCATCCCACCAAACCCTCCCTCTCCATATCAGACTGCCTTCCACCGTATAAATAATGTTTATTTTACACCATTCAACTCTGCTCTCTTACTGTGTTTTATCTGGTGGACTATGTATGGATAGACGTTCAGGAAAGCACCCGGAATAAACCTTTTCACTGTAACTCAGTTCATGTGACGATAAATATAAACTTGGAGCAAGATCAATGAGGGGTGAGAGAGAAAGGGAGAGAGTATGTGTGTCCGTCCATCTGTGGTGCATGTCTGTAAGTGTGCGCATGCGTGTGTGAAGTTGAAAAAATTAGAACCAGTAGAGAAACACAAGGAAGCTGTATGGAGATCTCATATATTTTCTGCTCAAATGTAAATGAAAGCAAGTAAACAAGCCTTTTATAGAAACAAAATTTGACCACAAGATCTCTTGACATTGCTCTACTATCCATTAAGTTTATGGCCATTCGTATTTAATTCCAATATTCTCTGCAGATTTAAATCCTGATTCTTTGCTGCTCAAAAGTTACTCTTGGTCTCCAATACAATGCACCCAATGACTGAACTTCTAAGGCCTCAAAGAAATTTTTTTCTTTTTAAAAAAAATCACGATTCTTCGAGTAAGGCTTTTTCTTTTCCTCCCGGAGAATCTCCTTGATGGCAACAGCAATCAGTCACAGCAAACCACTGAGGAATGTGTCGCCGAACAAAGCAGAGCCACTTCAACTTAAGGAGCAAAACACAAGTGAGCCCTTCACTCAGACGTGTGAGATGCCTTCCTAGGGGTGGGAGGGTGGAACGGAAGGCTAGCCAGGAAAAAATTGGGAACTGGAAGTATGAATGAGGGTTCAGCATCAGAAAGTCGGAGGTGGCAATGTTACATTCTCGAGATAGGTTAGCAATCAATGATGAACATGATGTGGGCTTTGGATTTGACGTTGATGAGTAGAGGGCCCTGCAGATTATAGTTTCACTTTTCCCAATGACCATCTGTAGTTGGATTTCATACAAAACCATAGATTTTATTACTTAATATGACAACCCATTCAATCCTTGAGAGATGAATCAAAGTCACTGACCTTATCTCCTTTCAATCCCATTGAACCTGGCAGACCATGTGATCCTGGAAGGCCTGGTTCTCCCTGAGAGATCATTAAATATGTACGTAAGTAAGAGCACTAATGGCAGTGATTAAATCAATTTCAAATGTATACAATTCTAAACTGGAATTTAAAGTGAACAAAATTGCTTTGTAGCAAGGTAATTAAATGATGCCTCTCAATGGCCATTCTTCATTACAGAAACACAATAGCAACAAATTGTTGGAGGAACTAAGCAGGTCAGACAGTATTCACGTATAGAAAGGTCAGTCAACAATTTGTGACTGAATCCTTCATCAAGTCACGATAATGAGTTCAGAGTTTAACCCTGACTATGTCTACACTTGGATGTTGCTTGACTTGCTGTGCTCCTGTAGTAATTCTTTGTATACTCAGCAATTCTTCGTTAGTTGGGCTTCCAGGCCTCAAATTCGAAGTCACTTCAGCTATCAACTCCATTTTCTTTTAACAAATTCAAGGTAAAAGCAGCACTTCTGACTTCCCACAGTTGCTGTGATGTTATTTAATGGGTGCCAAAACTTTCATCACGCCTTTATGTTAGACTGACCAAGCACAGGTTCCAGTGATTCATTCCATGTGTTTCTGCTATGACCAGCACCATTCAGATGATTGTATTTTTACTGATGTGTGTCTTGTTAAACCAGTAACTGCAGATGGAAAATTCAGCAACATGTTTGTCTTTAAAACAGCAAGAAGTGAATTTGTATGAAAGGGTAATTGTGTCCAAGGTTTGCTAACTCAAATATCCCCAAGTTAATATAAAAGTGACTATTAGCTAGATTTGTCTTTGTGTGTTGGAGTGATATACAACATAGAACAATACAGCATAGTATAGGCCCTTCAGCCAACCCATATATTCCTATGATAGTGAGGTATTTGAGAAAGGGGTGCAACAGGAGGTTTGGAGAGATTTCCTCAGTTAAAATTATGCATAATTCCTTTATAGGTTACTTAAATTTCAGGATAATATTGACCAAGACATGATTTCCTCAGGGCATTGGAAGTTCCTGGTGAGGTTGTTCACACACCATGCTGCACGTATATTCGTCCACAGCCACTGAAGCAGATTGTTGACTACTGATCCTGGAGAGGGTCGGTGATGTGAAATGGTTCCTGCAAGATGCAGGGAAGAGAAGAACATAAACAAACAGCTTTATGTACTTTTGAGGGTGGGCAGCAGTGGGGTTTGGACAGAACAAAAGGTATTGAGGGTGGCAGAAAGAAGTTTGGGACCTGAGATGTTCTAAAGCAAAGATGCCGAATCTCTGATTGGCATCTGTCCCTGAAAGTTGACCAGTATTGAAGTTGTGATGGAGATATCAGAGATCTGTTGGGGTCTTGTCAGCATTTGAAAATGTTCAGAGATGAAGAAGGAACTACTTGAATCAGGAGAATGTAGAGTGACTTTCTCAGAAAAGTATGTTTTGAAAGTCTTCCCTTACCTTTTTTCCACTAAGGCCCATGATACCTGGACTCCCTGCTTCTCCCTATGAAATAGGTAAAACATAAGTTAGCAACTCTGCTGCCACACTAATAATTATATACGTTATAAACAGATAATAACTCTTAACCCTGAGTAAATCAATTGACCATTTTCGCTCACCTTTTCACCTGGCTTTCCAGGTATACCATCTTGTCCTCGTCCTCCATCTTGCCCCTGAGTTATTGAAAAGGCAAATCAAGGAGAATCATTCAGCATTATTTGCAAATAACTGTTTCAATCTAATGGGCCAATTTAATTCTTATCCTTTCATTTACATTTAGTTTCCATATACAAAATATAATGAATCCTTGCCTTCATTCCTGGAGGCCCAGGAAAACCACTTTTTCCATCTACCCCAGGTGGGCCCTGTAAACACATTGATTGAAAACATTAGAAATGTAGCAAAGCATGACAAGGTTGGAAAATGGATTAGAGCACAATCTCAGACTAAAGTTTTACAAATGTTTCTCATCGATGATTTTCCATCAAGATTAGAGGAAGAGTATTCATCATCTTTAATTAGCAAGATTGTCACTGTTAACCCGAGGACAGCAACTATATAAACAAAATTATATTTAGAGCAAATGACAACAGTTGTGTTTGGAAAGCAGCAAAATTACAAAATGTTACATTTCTGAACAGCTAGAAAATTGAGTGGTAAATATGTAAATTCCCAACAGAAGAACAATGGAATCAAAAGCAGTTTCCTTTCTTCCTGGATCCCTT
Organism: Narcine bancroftii; assembly: GCF_036971445.1. NCBI lineage: Eukaryota > Metazoa > Chordata > Chondrichthyes > Torpediniformes > Narcinidae > Narcine > Narcine bancroftii. The sequence goes on from NC_091470.1 coordinate 346,046,112, forward strand.
GTAGAGCTTACTTTTGGAAGAACTTTTTTTTTCTGTTTGTTGCCAGTTATATTGTTGAAGAATCTTGGGTTGGACTGGGTTGTTATCTAACCTAGTCATCATTTTTGAAAATGATCCTACACAAATATTTTATCTTTTCGGACTCAATGCCTACTTTAGGCATTTGCCAAGGAGGTTGTGCTAACCAATTTACATTAAATTATCCTCATTTATCCATCCTTGTTCCCTCTTTGATAAACGGGGACAAAATAAGCATTTGACGATACGAGAAACGCCAATGTAATGGAGCAAGTGCTGAGAAGTGTGAGAAACCTAACAGTTCAATTTATGAATGGCATAGATATGATGGGTCACCTTCTGTGCTGCAAACTTCTGTTATTCCATGAAATCAAGTTCTGCAATTAACATCAGCAAAGATGTGCACAGAAATTACAATCTGACATCTTTCAACTGGATGTATTTAAACAATACTTGATACCAAAATTCACATAAACATCCAGACTTGAATGCTTAATGATGACTGAAGTAACTGTGTGTGTGTGTGTGTGTAGGTGTGTTTGAGTGAGAGAGCGTGTATGTGTTTGAGAGAAAGAGTGTGTCTTCGAGAGGGTGTGCGTGTGTATGTGTGTGTGTGTGTGTGTGTGTGTGTGTTTGAGTGAGCGAGAGTGCGTGTGTCTTTGAGAGAGTGTGTGTGTGTGTTTGAGTGAGAGAGAGAGAGAGTATGTGTGTGTGTTGTCCCTCTGCATCCCCCCCCCCCCCCCCAATGCTCATGCCCCCAGCAATGATGGTATTGAAACAACAGAACAAAAGGCCTCTGGTACTTCAACTCAAATAAATGATTTAATATCTTGGCTAAAGATATTGATGAAGTCAATTCTTATGAGAAATAAATGAAGTGTAGCTAACCTTATGTAGCAAGTTTAAGGTTCGCACCCCTCCCCTCTCCTCTCCAGCCCCTTTTGTGGATGAAGATTGCTTACCGGTTTTCCCACTGATCCTGGTTTTCCTGGAAATCCAGTTTCTCCTGGTAGCCCCTAACAAATTGAATGTGTTAATTATTTGGCTTCAAATTTGTAATGTCATTAAATGACTGCACAGAATCATCCTCTGTTCCAAGTGCACCCCTATAATTACACTTCCTCAAAAGGTATGGCGGAGTCCCTGACATCTGTCTCCAATCATTCTCTCATTTAACCAGTAGAAATTGGTTGCTCTTGAGAATGTCTCTATATTCCTTTCTTTACAATGTAGTGATTGTTCACTTATTCAAACCTCTACATCATAAATGTCAGCTGTGAAAAACAAAGGCTGAAGTAACCGCAGATGTTTTGATTAGCTAATAATACAGTGAAATGAATGAAAATAAAAATAGATATAAAATGATTTGTTAATCCTTTGTCAGCTTTCAGTGATTTATAGAGAATCTACCTCTTCATCCTTGCAAACCATCTCTTCAGACAGGGCTTTTGTAAAAATAAAGTTGGAAAATGCATTCTAGATTATTCAGATTTAGAAGATAACAGGCCATAACTTTCTGGCAATAAAAATTAATGATGTGGCTCAAGGTTCCTATTTTGCACAGCAAAATTCATGGGTGAGAGAGAGGATCTGTCACTAAAAAATATAAGTGATGTTGGATGGGTTCTGCTGCTCCACGATTAATATCACAAAGTTGAGTCCTGTTGACTAATTAGATACATTTAATAGTGGAAAGCCACCACATTTTTAGAAACAAAATTACTTTAATTTAGACATACTGGCCCTGCAGCCCACGAGCTCGTTCCACCTAAATACCCCAATTAATCTACGACCTGGTACTTTTTGAAGGCTGAGAGGCAATTGGAGCACCCTGAGAAAACTCATGCAGACCCAGGAAGAATGTACAAACTCCTTGCGGAAAGCGCTGGATTTGAACTGTAACGGCATTGCTATGCTAACCACGCCTCCCTCTTTGCCATCATGATCACATTAAGTAATGCATAGCCTAATTCTGCTTGGCAAAATTAAACAATATCTTTAAAAGGAATAAAACATCATACAGTATTAAGTTTACTAACTCAATAATAATTAAAATCGACATTTCCTCTGATATCTTAATATTTCTTTGAGTTGGAACATTCCTCTCACCTGTTCTCCGGGAAGGCCAGGTGCTCCAGGAAGACCTGCTTCTCCTTTAATACCCTAGATAAAAGAGCAAATACTTCATTCTCCATTCCCCCAATGGCTCAGTGAATTCACCTGTAAATGGTTGAGCCCCTCAAATTCAGGGATTCGGTGAACAACCTGGATGAGTGCACCACAACAGCCATCGCAGATGCCATCAGTAAGTCTAAGTGACCAAGGAGATAATGAAAGTGTTCCTCAATTGGAAATTAGGACCAGGTTAGGAACATTTAAGTCAGGAGATGGGGCCCTCCACAAGAGATCCAAGTACAATCTCCGCCAAGCCACACCGAGAGCATCAGGGACACATGGCTTTTATGGTTGGATGTGTATCCTATCATGGAGCACAAAGCTAAACAAGCAGCACAACATGCAATAAAGAGCACTCCCCTATGTGTCGCTGCCTGCTTCGAACAGAGAGCTAGTAGGGAGGGTGACATACACATCAATTACTACAAGTCATGTTGCACAGTCACTGTGGCTGAAACGCAGGTGACCTTCCAGTGGATGAACAGATCAACTGACAGAAGTATTCACTGCTATCTTTAATCTCCCTGTATGCCAACAAGTCTCCACTGCCTCATACTAGTACTGAAGCAAAGCACAACAATGGTCCTGAATGACTACCAACTAACGGCATTCACATCCCCTATCAGTGATTTGAGAGGCTGGTCAAGGCTCACATCAACTCTAGCCTACCAGCCAGTCTTGACTCACTTCATTTTGACTTCTGGCCATACAGATCTATCTCCTAACTCTCCACTAAGCTCTAGAATACCTGGAATTCAAGGACATCTACAATGCTCTCCACGTTTGGGGCAAAGGGATTTTTTTTTTTCCTTTATGTGCTCCACAGTTTTAAATTTAAAATCAAACAATTCACATGTGATTAAAGTGCACATTCCAGATTTTCTTAAAGGTTATTTACATACATTTTGATTTAACCAGCAATCTTTGTGCATGATTCCTCTCATCTCAGGGCACCATAATGTTAGGAACATTTGGCTTCACAGGTGTTTGTGAGTACTCTGGTGCAGATATAAGAGAACTCAGCTGACTTCTAAGCTTTTCATCACCTTTGGAGTCTATAGTTGCCATTTTTCAACGTGAGGACCAGAATTGTACCAATGAAAGTAAAAGAAGCCATTATGAGGCTGAAAAACAAGAATAAGACAGTAAGAGACATTGTTGACCTACATCAAATGTTGGGAGCATCGTTAAGAAGAAAGAATGTTCTGCAGAGTTCAGTAATTGCAAAAGGACTGGTAGGCCAAGGAATATCTCCATTGTTGATGACAGAAAAATTCATATCATAATAAAGAAAAATCACCAAACATCCATCCAACAGATCAGAAACACTCTTTAGGAAGCAGGAATAGATATGTCAATGACTACCATCCTCAGAAGACTTCATGAACAGAAATACAGAGGCCACACTGCAAGATGCAGACCACTAATTAGCCACAAAAAAACAAGATGGTCAGATTACATTTTGCTAGGAAGAAAAAAAAAACCTGTTGAATTCTGGTCAAAGGTTTCATGGACAATTGAGACCAAGATTAGCCTGTATCAGAGTGATGGCAAGAGTAAAGTGCGGAGGCATAAAGCAACCAAGATCCAAAGTATACCACCTCATCCATGAAACATGGTGGTGGGATGTTATGGCCTGGGCATATATAGATGCTACAGGTACTGGCACACATATCTTCATTAATGATGGCAGTAGCAAAATGAATTCTGAGGTGTACAGAAACCTCTTATCTGCTCAAGATTGAGCAAATTCCTCCAAACTCATTAGACGGAACTTCATCCTACAGCAAGACAAAGATCCCAAACATACTGCTAAAACTTTTTCTCAGTGGCATGGTACCAAGATAACAACCACTCCCTCAAAATCAATAAGATGATCATTGACTTCAGGAATGGAAGCAGACAGAACACCCCATTCCACATTAATGGTACTGGAGTCAAAAGAATATATAGTTTAGGAATAAATATCCCCAGTGGTTTGACAGGAACAAGCACCAAAGCCTCTACTTTCTGTTTCATCTTGTACTCATATGTGTGAGGTCTTAAGACAACACATGGATGAAGGTTGGAAACCTTAAAGTTTAAAGTTGATGTAAACGGCACCATGAGGCATGCCATAAGGCTGCAAGCCTCCATTAAAGATCCTGCATACTGTGTGTCAGCCCCCTTCTGGCAGCCAATTCTAATCAAATGGAAGCTATAATCAAGGCCTTGCTACTGGCCATGCAAACATGATTACTATCATTACACTTTCTGAGAAAGCTAAGGAAATTATCTCTTAAAACCTCTAGGTGTACAATCAAAAGTAAGCTTAGTATGGGAGCTAAAGCACAAAATTTCTGGAGGAACTTGTAATGATAGTGATCATGGTTGCAATACAACAAACAATGCCTTAAGGATAATAGCTCCCGTTTGATTATACTTGGTGGCCACCAGGGGCTGACACAGAGCAGGAGACTGCAGCATGCAAGATCTGTAATGGAGCCTTGCAGCCTCATGGCATGCCTTGTGTGCCGTTTACAACAACTTTAAAGTAAAGAATCTTTTCCTTCATCCATGTGTTGTCTAAGAACACACGCACGGATACAAGATGAAACAGAATTTAGCAGGTCATGCAGCATGCAGAGGAAGTAAAGATTATGTAACAAACTAACAACCCTTTTAAATTTTGTATAGGACTAAAGGGACTTTATTTCCACTAACAAAGGAACAGCAATAACATAACATTTCTTAATTATCTCTGAATTTAGCCCCTCTAAGCATAAATATAAAGTGTGTGTGTGTGTGTGTGTGTGTGTGTGTGTGTGTGTGTGTGTGTGTGTGTGTGTGTGTGAGAGAGAGAGAGAGAGAGAGAGAGCGAGAGAGAGAGAGAGAGAGGGAGAGAGAGAGAGCGCGAGAGAGAGAGAGAGAGAGAGAGAGAGAGAAATTAAAGTCCCACTCTGAAAAGTCAATTTTTAAAACTTCAGCATCATTTTGGTCTTGCTTGAAGGTCTTAAATTATCATTTCAGAAATAATTAGGAAGCACTTATAAACATCATGCCTTCAGGCCTCTTTACCTACAAGATGTCTTGAGAGATGTTCTTTAAATAGAAATGACCATCCTTTGAGTCACCAATATACTTGCTGTGAAAAGATTAATACAATTCCTGTCTTCCCAGGATCAAATCTTCTTTTTATTGAAGATTTTAGGATCTGTTTTCCACACAAAGAATTTGCCTTCTTTTCAAAAAGGACAGTGAAAGTGGCTATTTCCTTCCATGAATTAATTCGCAAACGCAGACAAGAGTTAAATAAAGGGGCTATTTTCTTCTACAATAAATTCACAAACCAAGAAAAGGGTTAAGTGAAGTTGCCTTACAAAAATCGACCCAGTATGATTCTATCCTCTTTTCCGAAGAGGCAGAAAAGTGATCTTCCTTATTTCAAAAGCCATTTATTCTGTGTTCTCCTTTTCCCAGGAGTAACACACAACAGCACCTATTCTGGTTACTGTAACTCAACCCTGTCTTTTACAAGATTCCAACCCGTGTGCGTCACAGAAGTTTTGACTCCTGAAAAAAAACTGACCTCGTCTCTCACTTTGATAATATATTTCCAACCTTTTTCTCATGTCACATGGAATGTGACATCATTTCTCTCTTTGAAGCTCATAAGACCTTCTGACAAAAATGTGCTAAAAGCATTCGCCCACTTAATAGTTTCTGAACTACCATCTATTCTTTCCAATATCTCATCATAAATCCTTTTCATCTTTTTGACGCGAAGCAATCAGCATCAATTTTTGAGTCAAATCAGCTTTTGTCTTCTATCTCAAAGAACCATATGGGTTTAAAATGCTAATGTTTTGTTTTTGTGCCCCTGTGACCACCCAAACTAACTTATTAAACAATATCTAGATAAAATATAGTTTTAACATTTTACCAAGGATTCATATTAACACAGATCTGTTACAATATATAACCAATGCTTCAGGCTTTAGCCCTTCAAGGTATGAGCAAAAGCCAGGCAGGTGTCTAAATATAGAGGCTGGGGGAAGAACACAGGCCAACAGGCAAAAAGCCATAATTGGACGGATAGGGGAGAATTGATTGGGGGAATGAAGGGGTGGCTGTGAATGCAAAGGGAGGAAAGGAGACAGGGAAAGAGAGAGAGGGAAGGAGACATAGGTGTAGAAGAAGGGTGGAGACTGAGTGGGGGTGGAGAAGTGTAGGGTTAATGGAAACTAGAGTTGATGTTAATATCATCTTGTTGGAGAGTGCCCAGACAGAATATGATGTGTTCCTCCATCTGTTTGTGTGTGGTCTCAGGCCATAGGTGACAGGCATGCAGGAATGGGAATGGGGCGGGGAATTGTGGAGTGATATGGGGTCTGCACTGCTCAAGATCAGAAGATACTGCAGAAGTTAGTGCATATAGCTCAGAATATAACATAAACTCCCTTCCCCCCCCCCCTCCATGGACTCTGCCAACATCTCTTGCTGTCTAAGAAAGGCAATCAGTATCTTGAAGGATCCATCTCACCTCCAATGCTCTCCCACTGGAGAGAAGGTGTAAGGATGTGAAATCACGCTTCAACAAGTTTAAAGGCAGCATCTTCCCTCGAATCATCAGGCTCCTGAATGAACCCCATCACAGTGCCTTCATACTGACTTTGATGTGCTAATTGAGTTTTCTTTTTGAAATTCTTGCTGGATAATTGTGTTTTTCACATAGCTAAATGAATGTCAGTCTGTTTGTAGAAAACCCCTTCTCAATCCATGAGGTATTTTGTGAGAAATAAACAAACTTAACATGCATTAAATTTCAGGGGAGAAGGAGGAACTGCTTCTCCCAGAGAGTATTGAATCTGTGGAATTCTCAGCCCAAGGAAGCAGTAGAGGATGCCTCATTGAATGGCCTCAAGACATGGATAGAAATTTGAAGCAAAGGGGAATTAAGAAAACAGGCAGATAAGAGAATCTGAGTCCAGGGCCAGAGTAGCCACGATCTTATGAAATAGCAGAGCAAGTTCAATGGGCCAAATAGCCTACTCTATTCCTATTCCTCACTTCCATATGCTCTTGTGATTATATTGTTAACTTCTCATTTGGTTTCACAAGACTATTAACTAATGTATTTAAACGTGTTGGTATTTCTACCTGCGTCACCTATCCTGACTGCACTCTGGATACTTGCAGATGACCTGAATCTCAGGGTGGCTGACCTGTACCTCATCTCCATTTACAATGCTTGAATCACACAAACAGCCTTCCCAACACCCAACACCAATGTACAGGTAAAGAAATAACATCCAATAACTGGACCAATTTCCACCTTTATGACCTGTGAATCCTGTCTCCAAAGCAATTTTTTTTTGCATGTTTTGAGAGACTTGCATTCATACCCTTGTGAAATCTGGCCCATCTGCAAATTGATACCTCCTTTATCAGATGAATGCAACCTCCTCATCATGGTTTCGGAATGTTGATGATGACATCAGCAATCATGGCATCAGTTATTGAATTCCTGACATAAGATGGATGAAGGCATTGTACGTTGATACTTCCCTTATTCCACATGCTTCTGTTACCACTTCTTGGAGAGAGTTAACTTTGATAAAGGCGTAATAAAGCAAGGACAAGTCAGAATTTGTTTGTACAAGTCACTTTCACTTTGGCATAGGCACTGCACATAGGACCTGTTTAACCCAATAAATATGAGGGATTTCAGTTGTTTGTCAACTTCTATCTGAGAGTGTAACTTGATAATTATGTGATCAAATAAATCAAGTAGAATCTATAATCTAGTAGCACCAGCATTTACTCTCAAAATTAATTTTGTGGTAATAGTTTGCAATTTGTGACCATTAGATGGCAGCATTTCCTTTGGAGAAATCTGGACCCCACTCTCCATTCATTTCTCGCAACACCAAAGTCTGCAGACATTATGATTGAAGTAAAACCACAAACCTGGAGAAACTCAGCTGGTCAAACAGTGTACTTTACATATCTTGATGAAGGGCTCAAGCCCAAAATTGGTTATGCATCTTTATCTTTGCTCCACAAAGTACACTCTTTGTCCTATTGAGTTTCTCCAGCATTGTGTTTTAACTTCTATCTCACATCTATTTCACTTTTTTTTAAATTAAAAGTATTTTTAGCGTTAAATTTGTGATACTTCAATTTTTGTGACAAGATAAGTAGAGGAATCGGTTGAGGACCAAAAACTGGTCAACCACCATTTTATGAGATAGAAAAAATTCTCATGGACTGATGCAGCATGGAAGCAGCCCAACTTGTCCGTGCTGACCCAAATGTCTTCCCGTGCTAGCTCCAATCACCTTTATTTGGACTACCTCCCTCTAAATCGTTCTCATCTATGTACCTGTTAAATTGTCTTTTGCAATTGTACCCATTTTTAACATTTCCTCTGGCAGTCCTTTTCACATACACACCACTCTATTTGTGGAAAAAATCTTCCTCTCTGGCCCCAATCTGAACCCCAGAGAGAGAGAGAGAGAGAGAGAGAGAGAGAGAGAGAGAGAGAGAGAGAGAGAGAGGCAAGAAAAACATTGTTTCCAGATTAATTCCATGATGCTACTCCTATTTTTAACCTAAAATATCAGTTTGTGAATGCCCACACTTAGCTCTCTTATGAAAAGCACTAGTTTTTGAGAGGGTACATCATAAGGTAAGAAATTAGACCAGAAATGAGCTGGAGGAAGTTTCAACTTGGATTTTCACATCTCCTCTCTACCAATTAGGTTTGATTCATGTACAGCATCACTACACTCTGCAGATGAAGAAGATACCAGGTCTAAAAACTTTTAAACTGAATACTTAGCTGTTACCTTTTAATTTCATCAACTTCAATTCAGCTTTTAATCTGGAAGAGCTACTCATTATTCTCAATGATCAAAATTTAATTTTATTGTAGTCAATCAAATGAAATATCCACCATGGAAAGAATCCCAGATCAGACTGAAGCATGTTATTTTATATCCTCTTATATCCTTTGATGTTGCACCAATTAAATTTCTATCTGAAAGATACCAATTCTGACAATTTAGCTGTCCTTCAGAGCATAAAAATCTCTCACCGAGATTATGTGGTGAAATCAATGGATATAACTTTGGACAAAATATTTTTATTTAAAGATACAAGATTTACCAGTAAATCAAAGTTGGTCCCAAATATACAGTTCCATAGTTTACAGTTAACTATTCTGTACTTTAGAATCTTGTCATTAATCAAAATATATTAAGTGGAATTAAAACCCAGGATTCTGGCCCACAGTAGCAGTACCATAAACATTTCTTTCTTTGGCTTGGCTTCGCGGACGAAGATTTATGGAGGGGGTCCACGTCAGCTGCAGGCTCGTTTGTGGCTGACAAGTCCGATGCGGGACAGGCAGACACGGTTGCAGCGGCTGCAGGGGAAAATTGGTGGGTTGGGGTTGGGTGTTGGGTTTTTCCTCCTTTGCCTTTTGTCAGTGAGGAGGGCTCTGCGGTCTTCTTCCTGGAAGTAACAGCAGTACTGTGGAAGCAACAGAAAACACATAGGAGTTTGCACTCACTGGGGTTCCAGAGATTCCCTGTAGACCTGTCAGACCTCGGTCACCCTTTCTTCCCTTAAAGAAAAAGAAGGCAACAAGATTAGCGAGGGACCAGAGCAGACAAAACACTGCATATATGGAAAGAGGCGGTAAATTTTAGTAAGGCGTAATGGAATTTCATTCTGTCAGTGAAAGAAAGAAGAGAGCATTAATTCACATTCATGATACAGTAATGAATTTCACACAGACCTTTATTTTGAATTGGGCATTTGGCTCAATGAGCTAAAGCATTTGATTTCAGACCAACATTTTTTTGTAGCATCTTGAGAGAATTGTTAGAACCTGCAGTGAAAACATTTGAATTGTGACGCTGCACTGGCATAAACTGCAAATTATTAAAACATACTTTATACACAACATCCTATTTTACCACATGGACTCAACATTAAAGCTTTCTAAAAGCGCAGCACCGTGAAACTCTTAATCTGCCCAATCGGATCCTTAGCAAGGCTGAACCGGGAGAGCTTCAACAATTTGATGCTATTCCTGTTAATGCCCTAGCACGCTTGACTTTTTTCTTTGATGCTTTATGGTGGTATAAAACATTTTTCACTTAAAACAAATAAACATGAAGGGAGTGCTGGAACCTATGATTTTAAGGGAGAGGTTCAGGAAACATCTCCCCGTGAACCATCTATATTCTCAAACAATATCAGATTTTTTTTTTCATTTGCTTTCCATTTCATGGTATCACCACTGTTGAAGAAGAACTACGTGATGCACAATTCCATGGGCCATTTATTTCATGTCCATTTTCAATGTTTTTTTGTTTATTCAGAACTGTTCAGTTTTAAGATGTTTCGTTGCCAGTTTTTGCCTTTCCCCTTTGAAGGTTTTGACTCCATTTGAGATGTTGAAGTTGGGGTCCATGGCACCTGAACTAAACGGACCAGGTAATGAATGCACAATGTGTAAAAGCAGCAATGGACTCACGGTGAGGTGCTATGATGAGGTTGGGGTTCTGAGGTATACAACACACAAGGAAGCCAGGAAGAAGGAGGGGCATGGGCATCCTTTACTGGATCTCATTCACCTTAATAACCAGTCCTATTTATTTCCCTCTGGCTTATTTTCACTCACAGGCCTAACGACTCTTCTGCTTCTCATTCTCTCTACCCGCAACAGGGTTAGTTCCCATTTTCGATTTATGACCTCCTCACTTATTCCTTGGCTTAGGTCCTAAGCCTTAGGACTAGCTAATAGAGTGTTGCTGTGCTCTTTGTCCACCAAGAAGGAAATAGGAAAACATGACCAAGCCTAATTTTGGTGCAGAACTTCTTGATGCAATAAGGTGTCATCTGGTCCATTGCCAGAAGTAATTATTTAATGGGAAAAGACCATCAGTCACTGGTGCAAATAAATTGCCCAAAGGGACATTCAGCCTTGGATCCACAGAGTCCACCTATCCCTCTTCCATTTGCTTGGGCTAACTAGCTTTGTTCCTGAAAATAGTAGTACACGTACCATATATACACATTTAAAAGTTGAATGTTGTATACCGTTTTTAATGTTAAATTTATGGGGTTAACTGATACATAGGTACTACTTTTGAGGGGCTGATATTCACGCAAGAATCCAAATACCACATCAGTAGCATAAGTCCAAATGATCTCTAAATGAGAAACAAATCACACTAAATTAAAGTAATAGAACAGAGTCTGTGTATCAAACGGGGAGGTTTGGACCATAGTAAGTACCTGCATTGTTGCAGGTGTCAGGAATTCTGATCAACAGGCAGCCAGGATCAAGGCAATGGGAGCTCCAATGGGCAGGCAGCCAGGACCAAGGTGAGAGACTAGGGTCAACTTTACATGAGATATATGGAACATTCCATATTTTTGGTCAAAAATATTAAGTTGACATTAACATGAGATCAACTTTTACATGAGTATATATGGCATTAAAAGAAAACCTTGATGTAAAGTTGAATCTAATCTAAACTACCACCATATGGAAACATTATATCTCTAATTCCATATCCTGCCTCCAGTTGAAAGAGTATTGATTTTAACACTACAGGATTTAATTATTTTACATACCCTTTGACCCTGTTTTCCAGGAATGCCATCCAGTCCAGGAGGTCCCTTAGAAAGCAAGACAGACAAAATTTTACTCATTCCTTTGATTTGCTGTCTGTGAAAGTTGATGAGTGTTACTCCAGCTTATTTCTCTAGGATTCATTTCTTCCTCAGGAGAGCAATTACCAAGCATCCTGCTCCATTGAAGCAGGACCTACAATTTGTGCTTTACAGCACTTTACTTCGACCATGTATTTTGATACATATTTTTCAGAATAGAACAATTTGATCCAAGAAAAATGTATGCATCGTCACATCAGAAATTACAGAGGTGACCCAGTAGGTCGAACTTCCTGTAGTTATACAGCTTCCTATATTATATCAAACCAGGCCCTGGAAGGAGTTTCTATAAATACTTTGTTATAAGCCCAGAGGACCCCAAAACCCATATTCACCAAGACAAATGGTTACTTAAACAAAAGTTGCTTTTAATTATCTTTAAACAAGAAAACATGAACACACATTAACTTATCACTATTGACTTAACTACCAACTTAACCCCCTTCTAATTCTAAGTGCATGTGGATGTAATGTGTGTGTAAGTGAAGAAAGGTTCTTTGATTCACAGTTCAATCTCACTTCTCATTCCTCGAAGTTTACTGGTTGCAGGCAATTCTTATACTGTGCACAAAATTTAACATTTATGAAGTTCACCAGGCTTTGAAAGGTAAATGGTTACCGCTCAGGAAGGTTCTTGATGGGTGTCAGAGAGAGATTTGTTGTTCCTGGACACAAACTGATCCCTTTTAATCAGATTTGCCGAAGAAACTTGCCCCATCAGGGTTTTCCAGATGATAACCTCTTTCTTTCAGGTCACCACAGAGTTCATTTTTTTTCTCTTATTTCAAGTAAAGCATTAGAGAGCCAGTCCTCTCCTATTGTATGGACCATAAGGGCTTTGACCAGGCTGAACTAAGCACTCACAACCTTCTTCAAAATGGAAGTTTTCCACAAGCTTGCCAGCTTGTCCTGTTCCAATCCCAGCTGTTGTTGCTAACTGTAAAACAGCAGAACTAAACTTTTCCTCACTCTCGCTCTCTGAGAAAAAAAAGCCTGTTTGTCTCTCTCTGCTTGCAAAACTACATGACCCTATTAGAACAGCAAGCTGCACTCCAGATAGCCTGTGGCTCCGAACTACTCCTCTAATCTCTTTCATCTGTTACTTTTCAAAACAACAATCCATTAGTGAAGACTCTTGGGCACTCCCTAAAGTTTTTGCGAAGGCCCCAGGAGCTGCCCTGTCTGGCTTGAGCAGAGCTCCAGTATTTTAAATGAGATCTGTTATGAAGAGTTTGTATGTGATCTACATGAAAAAACCTGCCCCAATTTATCTCCCCAAATCATATCTATATACAATACAAACACAACATAATCTGTCACAACTTGTACTAACACAAAATGTCACTAAGATAATCATATGAGATTTTTTTTTAAGAAACATCAATTTTTTGACACTTCTTGAAATTTTAATTTGAGCATCACTGCAGGTATCATTCATCACTCCCCCTTTCCAAAATATTATTTATTGTATTATCCTCAAACACTGAAGAAAGCCCCATTCTCACACTCATTTCCCCATGTCCTTACATGGCCAACAGATGCACTCTGATTCCACTACCATCCTCCTGCACTCATGAACATTTACAGCAACTAATTAACTAACCAGCCAGGTGGCTTTGAGAATGTGAGGTTAGAATAGAGGATGAAAGTGACAGAGATTACTGCAAACTCTACACAGAATGCACAAGAGTTCAGGATCAAAACCAGATCATTGAAACTGTGAAGCATTCACATTATCTGCAATGCCACTCCAGTATCATATCTGGATTGATTTCCAGATGTGCATATGGTTAAGCCTGCATCCTACACCATCATAATGTTTCCTTGTACAGTATAATATCAACCTAATATTTAATTTAATTTAATACACAATACTGGAGAAACTCAGCAGGTCAAACAATGAATGAAAAAGATACATAATCCATGTTTCAGGCTTGAGTCCTTCATCAAGGCATGAACAAAATGTAGGCCTGAACAAAAATATTTGATTTAATCAGTTGTATACAGTTTGAAGACTGTAATTATCTGACTCTCTTTATTATGTAAACATGCATGTGGGTACAAACACACACACACACACACACACACACACACACACACACACACACACACACACACACACACACACACACACACACACACACACACACAGAAGAATTAGACTTTAATTTGTAATAATATTGGGAAAAATCTTTCCTTGTAATCAATCAAACACTTACCACAGGTCCTAGAGGACCTGGCAAACCATGAGGTCCTGGCTGACCCTAGGAAAGCAAAGCAGTGATTTTTAAAATAAAAAAATATACTCTATTTGGATATTTTTAAAAATATTTTATTTTACACAAACCCACTAGCAAACATATCACAATATCTGAAACTCAATCCAAGTACATGTATTTCATAATTAAAAAAAGAAAAGAAATACAAAAGGAAGAAAAATCTCCTATAAATCTCCCCACCACCCTTTCCCGAACCCCCTACAAACTAAAACAAAAAGAAAAAGAGGGGAAGGAAAACCATATCAGGATTACTTCATTTTCTGATACTTTTAAACATATAAATATTTATAGAGACCTATAAGAGAAAGGGAATGTTTGAAATACATTTAAATTTTAATACCAGCAGTTTGTAAATATGGGCTACATACTTCACAAAATGTATATTTATCTCTTAAATTATAAGTAATTTTCTCGTGGAATACAACTCCTAACTTCTGCATGTCATCTATCCATTCCCAGATCAATTTCCGACTTCCAAGTTATAGCAACACATTTTCTAGCTATTGCCAAGGCAATTTGAACAATTTTTAATTGTTGCATATTCAGTTTTAATTTAGGTTTAATCATTCTAACATCTCTCAGTAAAAATAACATTGGGTCCTGTGGGAATTAAATTCCAGTTATTTGTTCTAATAAATTACCCAAATCAAACCAAAAAGGTTTGTGGAACACTGCCAAGTCGAATGCAAAAAAAGGACCAACTTCTTGTCCACATCTAAAATATAAATTTGAATAAATATAATTCACATTATGTGACTTTTGTGGTGTTAAATATAACTGATGAATAAAATTATATTGAACTAACCAATATCTCACATTTATTGAACTTTTCATATTCTCTCTACATATCTGAATCTATCTACATTCATCTATTTGCTTATTTAAATCTTCCTCCCATATATGTCTTGATTTATGAACTCCTCCTTTTCAACCCTCATTTTGTAATAATTTATACATCTTTGAAATGAATTTCTTTACATATCTAGTACATAATAATAATTCAACTTCTGTCTCCACTGGTAATACTAAATCTTGACCAAATATTTCACATAAAACTCTCTTAATTTGATAATAATAGCATCTTAAATCTTTCCTTCATTCTACTAAAAGTAATACATTTCCTGGCTTCAAAACGATCTTTAATTTTTTTAAATACCACAATTTTGCCAAATTAAAAAAAAAATTTCCATAGAAAATGGAATAAGTCTATTTTGATATAATGGTGTTCTTCCAGACATTAAACCTCTTCTCCAATCTCTACATCAACTTTATTCCAAAGTTCAATTAAATGTTTCAGCATGGGTGTTTCTCTATTTGCTGTTAACCATCTTGCATTCCGTTTATATATAAAATGTTGTGGATCTGTTTCTCCTATTTTATCAAGTTCCATATTTACCTAGGCTGGAATTCTATCTGGATATTGTTAGGTCTGCTTTGTTCATGAATGAGTGAGTCAGACACCAGACTGAGTCGAAATCAAGGTTCTTTATTACCGGATTGTAACACTTGCAACTAACAGTGTTAGTTGGAGAAGGCGCATTCTGCCGTTATCAGCAAGTGGTGTTTTTTTATACCTCAGGATACGTACTTAGTAAATTATCATACCATGACATTGTCCAATGAATAAACTGTTGCTATCCTTCTCTGTTAGTCTGCTGCACATCATTCTTGTTAGTGCCAAGCTTATCTTGAGTGTACAAGGTCACATCTGCATTCTGTTACTCCTTAGTACTGGGTGACTCCTTCTCCGGTCCCATCTCATGATGTTTTTACCTTACATTATTTAATGGAACTCAAAATGCTGTTTATGTAAAAGAATAGCTAATCCATTTTATTCACATCTTCAAGTGATTTCTTCATGCTTAGAGAAATGCCTTTCCCTCTTATACAGTTACAACACTAATATGCACAATTAAGCAGATCCATCACCCTTTATGTACCACACAATTCTCTTTCAACCTTTCTGTGGTTCACTCCATCAACAATTCACCTAGTTTGTCCATCTGACATTTCCCCACCCTCCTTCCTTTGTAACACTTTCTCTCACCCTACCCTACTTCAATCAAATCATATTTCCAAATAGTCAAGTGTTGGAGGATGGAAAGTAATGTTAACAGAGGCACCAAGCCTGACATTGGCCTTCCCTTCTTTAAACTAGCAGTACAGAATCATTGCCACCTCAGAGAGAAACCAGATTACAGTTCAACAGTTCACCCACAAGATGGATTCTCCAAAGTAAAGTGGTCTCTGGCATCTAGCAAGAATACTCCACACTAAGCCATCACTGATATTTCACAGTGACTGGAAAAAACGCAGCAATCCAAAACAAAAAGTGTAAACTGCTGGAAGCAATCAGAGAGGTCGTCTGCATGCATGGAGAAATAAATGGAAGACAATTAGAATTAGGGAAGCAAAGAAGCAAAGGTGTAAAGTTACAGAAAAGTGGAGGAGGCCAACGTGAGGTGTATCTCTCCCCACAAAGTCAGCACTTTCCTCTCTCCACAAATATCGCTGGTTATTTGTGTTTCTGACTTCTCCTCTTCTGTCTCTGAACTGTCAGCATTTATAATTATGGATACCCTGACAACTTTGGTCTGCAACCTGAAATAACCATTCACTTGGTTCTCTGCTCCAGGAGCACCCAAGATCAGAACTGAACCCTGATCACTGGAGTTGCGCAGCAACACCATCCTTGCCCTACTCAGTTCCCCTTGAAGGAGGCACCTGTAAGTAATGTCATGTATGTACAAGGAACCATGAGGTCCCTGTGGTACACGATGACGTCTGTGGGAAATTCCATTGAAGGTTTAAGTTATTAGTCAACAGCATACACCCATCCTGAGTAAAATTCCAATGTAAAGTCGAGGTCGGAGCTCGACTTTTTGTTCACAATATCTTTGTATTACACACTTACTTGTTCTCCTTTTAAATGACCATGCACCCCCTGAAAAGAAAAAAAAACAGAGCAACATATAGAATATAGAAAAAGAGAATAAAATACTCAAAACTGAAAACAAGAACAAAAAGGTTGGAACGCAAGTGCACATTTTTGTAAAACATTTTGATACTTACCTTATTAAACTCTGTGGGTTCATGGGTTACATTTTATGCTTCCATGCATCGGTAAAATATTGCCAAATAGTTCCATTAAATTAAACATCAGAAAGAGAGAATTCAAAAAATTAAAATGTTTAAAAGTAGTGTTAAAATTTTGCAAAGTTCAAGAAATTCGAGGTTAGATTGGAGTCTGTAGACAAGATTTTTTTTACTGAACCTGGAAAATAAAGTCAGTTTTAAGTGCAACTGTTGCTTTGGATCTTCTGCTCCCTGTCCCATTCCTCTCCCTGTCTATGTGCCAATATTTGGGTAAAGAAAAGGATTTTTTTTTTACAATTTAAAAGAACAACGAGCAGTAGCATTGGCACTTCTTACAAAGCCCTTTTCACAGAAACATTGGAAGGCTATGGCACAATGAGGGAAATATTGTGAAAATGGAAGAAAGGCGTTGTAGGTAAGAAGAGGTTTACAAGCTGAAATAACTATGAGAGTCTTAATATTTGGTGTTCAGCGTTCAAGGAAGAGCAAGGAAGAACAGGACCTGGAAAATTTGAGAGTAAGAGGAGAGAGGAAATTGATAGCCAATAAATTTCAGACTTGCTAGTAAGTGTGGGAAGCAGCACTGATCCATTCCTTAATGTAACAAAGGAAGAATTGTGGGAGGTGGCCTGCCTACAATGAAACATGGAATGGTCCATGCACCTCAAAGAAAGCCAAATTTTGCTTCAAACCATGCAAGTTTCTGGAGCTAAACTTTTGATTTGGAAAAAATGAGAAGAGTTGAAAGTGAAATTGTTCAATGCAAGAAAACAAACTTAATCAGGTGAATGAGTACAGTGGAGCAGGAGCAATGGCTTGATCGTGAAACAAATGAAGGGTCTTCAGACCATCCAGCGGTAGGGTGGGATCGGACGTATGTGATGAAGGTTATCTTGTTGGGATCTGGAAGCAAGAAATTGTTAAAGTGCTGGGCAGCATTATGGATGACAAGGATCCAAGTGGGAAAGGTGTGGAAGTGAGCATGGTCTAGGAAGAAAGAAATATATTCTGCAGGAAAGGAAGAGGTAGAAGTATTGGGTCTATCCCGACAGTCAGGCTGGTTGTAGAAGTTGGTTATTTGGTGTTGGAGAATTGTAAGGCTGGAGGCAGGGGAGGAAAGTTCTCATGAGATCAGTGATTGTCTGGGAGACGGTGGCCTTCTGCTTGGTGGAGAGAGAAGTAAGAGGAAATGGCCAAATTCGGTTACGTATTTGATATAAATGCAGTAATATCCATATAACTCAAAACAAAGTCCTTTTTGTCCCAGTTGTGCTAAGGTATTGAGAGATCTTGATGAGATAATGATAAAGGCTGAAATCAATTATCCATTAGACAAAGGAGCAGAAATAGTCTATTCAGCCCATATAGTCTGCCCTTCCATTTAAACATCATCTGATCCATTTTTCCACAGCCTCACTGCCTGACATTCTCCCCATAACATTTGTTGCACTGGCTAATTAAGAGCCTATCAATCTCTGTCTTACATATACCCAATGACCTGGCCTCCACAGACACAACAAATTCCACAGATACACTACTCTCTGGCTGAAGAAATTCCTCTACATTTCAGTTCTAAGTGTACACCCTGAAGTTGTGCCCTCCTGTTCTAGACTCTCCAGCATGTGAAACAATGTTTCTACATCTACTCTCTCCATTTCTTTCAACATTCAAAATGTTTCAATGAGTACCCCCATCCTCTAAATTCCAATGCATATAGAGCAAGAACTGTCAAATATATGATAACCCTTTCAATCCCTAAATCATCCTAGAATTGCTCCTTTGAACCCTCTCCAACTTCAGCACATCTTTTCTTAAATGAGGAGCCCAAAACTGCTCAGAATACTCCAAGTGAGGTCTCACCGGTGCCTTAAAAGCCTCAACCGGTAAGTCAGTGGATCGCACCTCTTGGGCAGAAATGGAACTGAAGTTTTCCAAAAAGAAAACTTCTATATTGGCGATTTTGGGATTTTTTTTTAACCATTTTCCTTTTCTAAATTGACACATAATCTGTTACTGACAAATAGGTTGAGAATATGGGGTCAATTTAGAAAATTCTTTGCACTTAATAGTTTTTTACTCTGGCTAGTCCCATTATAAATAATCATCTTTTTCAGCCATCTCTGCTTGGCGTAGGTTTCAAGAAATGGTATAGATTAGGTACACCGCGGAGATCTTTTTATTCAAGATAATTTTGCCTCTTTTGAACAATTATTAGCCAAATTTAATCTTTCTAACAGATTTTTTTTGATATTTACCAATAGGAACATTTTGTTCTGTCCAACCTTTCTGATTTTCCTCAAATACTAATATTCTTGATTCATTTTTAAACAAAACATAACATAACAATTACAGCACGGAAACAGGCCATTAGGCCCTTCTAGTCCGCACCGAACCAAACACCCCTTTCTAGTCCCACCTCCCTGCACAATGCCCATAACCCTCCATCTTCTTCTCATCCATATACCTGTCCAACCTTTTCTTAAATAATACAATTGACTCCGCCGCCACTATTTCTCCCGGAAGCTCATTCCACACGGCTACCACTCTCTGAGTAAAGAAGTTCCCCCTCATGTTACCTCTAAACCTCTGCCCTTTAATTCTTAACTCATGTCCTCTTGTTTTAATCTTTCCTCCTCTTAACGGAAATAGTCTATCCACATCCACTCTGTCTATCCCTTTCATAATCTTAAATACTTCTATCAAATCCCCTCTCAACCTTCTACGCTCCAAAGAATAAAGACCTAATCTGTCCAATCTCTCCCTATACTCTAGATGCTTAAACCCAGGTAACATTCTGGTAAACCTTCTCTGCACTCTCTCCACTCTGTTTATATCCTTCCTATAATTAGGCGAGCAGAACTGCACACAGAACTCCAAATTAGGCTGCACCAACGTCTTATACAATCTCAACATCACCTCCCAACTCCTATATTCCATGCAATGATTGATAAAGGCCAGCATACTAAAAGCCTTCTTCACCACCCTATTCACGTGAGTTTCTACCTTCAGGGAACGATGTACCGTTACTCCTAAATCTTTCTGCTCTTCTGTATTCATCAATGCTCTCCCATTTACCACGTATGTCCTATTCTGATTCTTCTTACCAAAATGAAGCACCTCACACTTATCAGCATTAAATTCCATCTGCCATTTTTCAGCCCACTTTTCTAAGCAGCCCAAATCCCTCTGCAATCCTTGAAAACCTTCTTCATTATCCACTATTCCACCTATCTTAGTATTGTCTGCATATTTACTAATCCAATTCACCACCCCATCATCTAGATCATTAATGTATATAACGAACAACAATGGGCCCAATACAGATCCTTGAGGCACACCACTGGTCACCGGCCTCCAACCTGACAGACAATTATCCACTACCACTCTCTGGCCTCTCCCTTTCAGCCAATGTTCAATCCATTTGACTATCTCAAAATTTATACCTAAAGACTGCACCTTCCTAACTAACCTTCCATGTGGTACCTTATCGAAGGCCTTACTGAAGTCCATATAGACAACATCCACTGCGCTACCCTCATCCACATTCCTAGTCACCTCTTCAAAAAATTCAATCAGATTGGTCAAACATGACCTTCCTCCCACAAATCCATATTGAGTGCTCCTGATCAGACCCTGTCTATCCAGATGTTTATAAGTACTATCTCTAAGAATTTTCTCCATTAATTTACCTACCACAGACGTCAAACTTACAGGCCGATAGTTGCCAGGCTTCCTCCTTGAACCCTTGCATTTATTTTTTCACAGTGAATTAATATCATATATTCAAAATGACTTACTGGAATTAAGATCAGCCTCAATGGCAGGGATTAAGAACAATTGGAAACGAGATTTGAACATTACATTTTCAGATGAAGATTGGTGCTCTACTCTCAGTTTGATTAATGATTCTTCATTTTGTGTAAGGGATTACTTCTTACAATTTAAGGTGGTACAAAAAACACATACCATAAATATTCGTGTATAATGCGTTCCATGTATAATGCAAACCCCCCCCCCTCCATTTTTGAGGGGAAAAATTTTACCCCCGTGTATAATATGACCCTCCTTCTTATTGGCCCAAACTCATCACTTCGACAGGTTGTTTCGAATGGCGGCCACCATTACCGCACTGCATTTTGGGAGAAAAGTGGTGTGCTGAATGAAATTTTGAAAAAAATCATAGTAAAACATAATCAATTTATTGTTCAAAATATATACGTAAATAAAAATAAAAACATTATTTTAAAATCCTTCAAAATCAGACTCATCATCATCAGATGCTCCAAAAAGCACATCCCATTCTTCTCTGTTGATCTTCCCATCTGTGTCCCAGCCAGTTGTGTCTGTTATTTCATCTTCAGATTCCTGTTCATGGTCTGAAGTAGTGGTGGTACTTTCATCGGCCCATAAAACATCATCTTCAGTCCTATCCATTTTGTTGCTGATTCCTCTCTTTAAAAAACTCAGAGAGATCGTATTACTTGGAAGTGAATCCCAGGCCTGCTTCACCCAGGAAACAACAGTGGATAGGCCTGGTTTCTTGAGATTTCCCCCTGCTGTTTTCTCCACTTGGTCTGAGGCCATCCAGCAAATCCAATCTTTTCTAATATGGTCCTTAAATGGCTTATTAAGCACGACATCAAGGGGTTGCAGTACACTTATCAAGCCACCAGGAATAACAGCTTGGTGTGTCTTGAATAACTTGAGCTGCTTCTTTACCAGTTCTGTCAGATGGGCTTGAAACTCGTCCCACACTAACATTGACGGTTTCTTTAAAAGAGATCCAGGTCTTCTATTCCACACCTTCTCCAACCACAGTTTGACACTCTCTTCATCCATCCACCCTTTGGGATGGCAGTGTACAAGAATGCCTGGTGGGAACTTCTCTCCTTTTGGAATGGTCTTATGCTTAAAGATTACCATTGGCTGAAACTTGGACCCATCAGCTAAACAGCACAAAACGACAGTGAAATGGGTCCTTTCATGACCTGTCATCCTTACATAAACCGTCTTACTACCCACTTTGTCAATACTTCTGTTACCAGGCATATCAAAACACAAGGGAATTTCATCCATATTGCCGATATGATTCATATCAAAGTCATGCTCCATCCTTAACTTAATCATAAAATCGTGAAAACTAAATACCTTGTCATCTAAGTCACTGGGAAGCTTCTGTGATATCTTGGCTCTCTGTTATGTAGTCAGGAATTGCCTCTTCACAAACCTCTGACACCAACCATTTGACACCTTGAATGTGCCACTCACTCCATATTTGCAATCTTTCTGCAGTTTCCTAGCTTGAAGCTGGATATGGAAACAGGTGACAATGTAGCCATCCTTTCTCCACCTTTTTACCCAGTCAACCAGTGCCTTTTCCAGATCTGGATACAGAGCCTGCTTTCCCCTACAAGCACGTTTGGTCATGGGCAACTGGGCTATCTCTGATTTCTGCTTCCTCCAAAGCCTGACATTACTCTCAGCAACACCAAATTCTCTGGAGGCTGCACATTTGTTATTGCTTTCTGTGTACTTGATCACTTTCAGCTTAAATGGTGCATCATAAACACTGTGTTTTGTCTTCGTTCCAGGAGAATACATCATGGATAGAAATTAGAACAACATCAAAATACGTGTTTCAGGTGACCACCTAAGTCGCGCTGCCTTCTCTCCGCCCACCAGCACGCCTGATTCGCGATGTCGTCTCTCACGACCCCCCTCCCCTCACCCACCCGAGTCGCACTGCCGACTACCACTCGCCCGCCTTCCTGCCTGGCCGCCCGAGTCGGGCTACCAACTACCACTTACCTGCCTGGCTGCCCGAGTCGCGCTGCGAGTTGCAGAATTTAAAAAATAATTATTCCTGTGTATATAATGCGACCCCCCTATTTTTGAGGGGAAAAAGGGGGAAAATCTTTTGCATTATAATCAAATATTTACGGTATGCCCCAACTTAAATTATCTCACTTTTATGGAGATACTGATCCATTATGCAAGAAGGGTAAAAATTTTGAAGTTTCACTGATCCATATGTTTTGGGCGTGCCCAAATTTAGAGAGATTCTGGAAAGACATTTTTCAAATTTTCTCAATAATTTTTAAGATCAAGATAGAACAATGTCCGTTAATTGCTTTGTTTGATTTTTCATGTGAACCAGATATACCACTGTCCACAACCCATGAGAAAGTTTTAGCCTTTACCCTGCTAATAGCCAGACAAGCAATTTTATTTAACTTACCCATTCACAGTGGGGATATTATGTAATGTCCTAGTTAAGCTTGGAGAAAATTAGATACAACAAGATAAAAAATTTCAATTTGTAAAGATGTGGGACTCATTCATACAACACTGTAGTATTACGATTGGAAGAATTAAGAATTCTGAATATTGCGGAGATTCCCTGGCTGATATATGGAGGCCGCTATCCTATAAAAGTTACCTTTGATCAGAGGGAGGGGATAGATTAGATTTAGTTGTTAGGCTTTTTTTTTTCTCTGTTTTCTTTTTTCATCAATTTTTATTTCGATTAATTTTGCAAATATGATTTTCAACATGGTTATTCATAGATTAATTCAATAACTTGTTTCTCATCTGGATTAATGAATTGTCTAATGTAGTTCCTTTTTTTAGACTTGTATGTATATGACATGACATTATGTGCTTTCTTTAAATTTTGTATAAGTTTATATGTAAAACAATTAAAAATGAAAGAAAAGCCTAAACATCACTTTCCTCTTATAGAATATTCGTCGCAAAATGAAGGCTGGCATTGCATCTGGCTTCTTCACCGCCATCTCAACATGCAGGTTTACCTTCAGACTATCGTGCACAAGGACTCCCAGGTCCCTTTGCATCTGGGTATTTTCAGTTTTCTCTCCATTTATAAAATTGTCTGTCACATATATTTCATTTTCCATTTCTCTGCCATTCTCTTAATCTATCTCAGTCCTTTTACAGCCTCCATGTTCACTCTACACCACTGGCTCCTCCACTCATCTGCAAACTTGGCCACAAACCCATTCATTCCATTATCCAAATCATTAAGATATATATAGAGCATAAAAAGAAGCAGCCCCTTCACCTACCCCTGTACAACTCCATTAACAAATGGAAGCCAATCAGAATATGCTCCTTGGATTCCAACTCTCTGCTTCCTGTCTATCAGCCAATGTTACCATATACCCACTTACAGCACAGAAACAGGCAAAATTGGCTCTACTAGTCTGTGCAGAACGTTTTCTCCACCTAGTCCCACTGACCCACATTTGGCCAGTAACCCTCCACACCTCTCACATTCATATACCTATTCAACCTATCCTTACATATTAACATTGATCTCGTTTCTACCACCATTGCCAGGAGTTCATTCCATACCCCCACCACCCACTGCTTGAAGAAAATTCCCCTTATGCTTCCCTTAAACTTTTCCCCTTTTACTCTCAATCCATGTCCTCTTATTTGCATCTCTCCCACTCTCAGTGGAAAAAGCCTGTCCACATTGACTCTATCTGTCCCCCTTAAAATTTTAAATCCCTCTATCAAATAACCCTTCAACATTCTACGCTCCAGAGAATAAAATCCCAGCCTGCTCAACCATTCCCTGTAACTCAAACCCTGGAACCCCGGCAACATTCTCGTAAATCACCTCTGCATTCTCTCTATACTGTTGAAATCCTTCCTGTAATTTGGCGACCAAAACTGCACAGAATATTCCAATTTGGCCTCACCAATGTCTTATACGATTTCAACATAACATCCTGACTCCTGTGTTCTATACTCTGATTTATGAAAGCCAACATAACAAGTGCCTTCTTTACCACCCTATCCACATGTGATTCAACTTTCAGAGAATTATGTACCATGACTCTAAAATCCTATCAAAATGTAGCACCTCACATTTATCAGTATTAAACTTCATCTGTCTTCTTTTAGCCTATTCTTCTTACTGCCCTATATCACAAACTTTGATAACCTTCCTCACAGTCCACAACACCGCCAACCTTTATATCATCTCACAGACCCTCATCTTCAAAGGGTCCAATTATATCCCTCAATATTCTTTTACTTTTAATGTACCTATAGAAACCTTTTGTATTTATTTTTACTTTCTCTGCCAAAGCAGCTTCATATCTCCTTTTAGCCATTCTAATTTCCTTCTTAACATTTTATTTTACTCTCCTTATGTTTGTCAAGCAGTTCATCCCTTCCTTGGTGTTTATACCTGTTGTACACATCCCCCTTCCTCCCAACTAAGTTCCTAATATCTTTTGAAAACCAAGGCTTCCTAACTTTTCCTTTAATCCTTACGGGGACATACCAATGCTGCACTCTCGGAACTTCTCCTTTGAATATCCTCCATTTATCAGCTACACTCTTCCTTGAAAATAACATCCCAATCCACACCCTCCAAATTTTTCCTCATACCCTCAAAATTTGCCTTCTTCCAATCAAGAATCTCAACCTTTGTCCCACCACTATGCTTTTCCATTATTAGCATGTTACAAGCCCAGAGGTCCCCAAAACCCAGCAGCAATAGATATTCACCAAGACAAATCGTTACTTAAACAAAAGTTGCTTTTACTTATCTTTAAACATGAAACCAGGATCAAACGTTATCTTATTACTATTAACTTAACTAACCTAACTTAATCCGCTTCTAATTCTAAGCACATGTGTATGTAATGTGTGTGTAAGTTCAGAAGAGTTCTTTAATTCACAGTCCAATCTCACATCTCATTCCTCCAAGTTCACTGGTTGCAGGCAATTCTTATACTGTACACAGAATTTAAAATTTATAAAGTTCACCAGGCTTTGGTGCTTGAAAGATAAATGGTTACCGCTCAGGAAAGTACTTGTCAGTTTTCAGAGAGAAATTTGTTGTTCGCTGGACACCCACAACTAATGTCTTTTAATCAGCCACATCAGTGTCTTGATGAAGAAACTTGCCCCATCAGGGTCCTCCAGATGATAACCTCTTTCTTTCAGGACACCTCAGAGTTCCTTTGTTTTCTCTTATTTCAAGTGAAACATTAGAGAGCCAGTCCTCTCCTCTTGTATGGACCACAAGGACTTTGACCAGGCAGAACTAAGCACCCACAAACCATCTTCCAAATGGGGTTTCCACAAGCTTGCCAGCTTGTCCTGTTCCAGTCCTGACTGTAAAACTGCAGAACTAATCTCTCTCTCTCTCTCTCTCTCTCTCTCTCAGAGAAAAGCCATTTTGACTCCCTTTCTGCTTTCAAAAACCACATGACCCTCTTTGAACAACAACAGAACTCCCAGACAGTCCACGGCTTAGAACCTACTCCTCCGAGTTATTTCATCTGTTGTTTTTCTAAACAACAATCCATTAGTGAAGTCTCTTGGGCACTCTCCAAAGCTTCTGCAAAGGCTCTTTGAGCTGGTCTGTCTGGCTTGAGCAGAGCTCCAGTATTTTAAATGAGATCTGTTTTGAAATGTTTGTATGTGACTGACAGTAAAAAAAACCTGCTCCAGTTTATCTCCCAAAAACATATCTATAATCTGTCACACTTACACAAACCTCTGTCATCTGACCTAACTCATTCCCTAATAGGAGATCCAATACTGCCTCTTCTCGGTCAGTTCTTCCACGTATTGATTCAGAAAACTTTCCTGAAGACACTTAACAAACTCTATCCCATCCAGCCCTCTTACTGTATGGGTATCCCAGTTAATGTTCAGAAAGTTAAAATCTCTCACAACTACCACCTTACGTTTATTACACATATACACAACATCCTCACAAATTTGCTCCTCTAATTCCCTCAGCCCACATTGGTATGTTTCCTGTTATACCATGGGCTCATAACTTGCTAAGTATTCTGCTATGCGGCACCTTATCAAATGCCTTTTGAAATTCAAATACACAACATCGACTGCATTTCCCTTATTCAGCTGCTTCCTTAAAGAATTCCAATAGGTTTGTCAAACTAAAT
Source organism: Narcine bancroftii (assembly GCF_036971445.1). Lineage (NCBI taxonomy): Eukaryota > Metazoa > Chordata > Chondrichthyes > Torpediniformes > Narcinidae > Narcine > Narcine bancroftii. The sequence goes on from NC_091470.1 coordinate 346,073,368, forward strand.
TTTCCTTCAAGGAAACCATGCTGGCTTTGGCCTATCCTGACATGTGCCTCCAAGTAATCTGAAGCCTCATCCTTTACAATCGACTCCAACGTCTGATAAGAGACTTATCAGTAAGTTACAGGAAAGTGGAGTCCAGGGAAGTATATTGGCCTGGATTGAAAACTGGTTGTCTGACAGGAGGCAGAGAGTCGGGATAAATGGGAGATTTTCAGGTTGGCAGAGAGTGCTAAGTGGGGTGCCACAGGGGTTGGTGCTAGGCCCGCAACTGTTCATCATTTACATTGATGACTTGGAGGAGGGGACAAAATGTGGTGTAGCCAAGTTTGCGGATGACACCAAATTGAGTGGAAGAGTAAATTGTAATGAGGATGTGGAACGTCTGCAGAGGGATATAGTTAAGCTGGATGAGTGGGCAAAGGTCTGGCAGATGGAGCACAATGTTAGTAAGTGTGAGGTTATCCAGTTTGGCAAGAAAAATAAAAGAGCTGAATATTATTTAAAGGGTGAAAAACTATAGCATGCTGTTGTGCAGAGGGACTTGGGAGTGCTTGTGCATGAATCGCAAAAAGTTAGGTTGCAGGTGTAGCAGGTTATTAAGAAGGCAAATGGAATGTTGGCCTTCATCGCTAGAAGAATTGAATTCAGGAGTAGGAAGGTAATGTTGCAATTGTACAAGGTACTGGTGAGACCGCACCTGGAGTACTGTGTCCAGTTCTGGTCTCCATATTTGAGGAAGGATATATTGGCTTTGGAGATGGTCTAAAGGAGGTTTACTAGGTTGATCCCTGGGATGAAGGGGTTGATTTATGATGAAAGATTAAATCATCTAGGATTGTATTCGCTCGAGTTCAGAAGAATGAGAGGAGATCTTGTAGAAACATATAGGATTATGAAGGGTATGGATAGGATAGATGTAGGAAGGTTTTTTGAGCTGGCCGGGGAAAATAAAACGAGAGGACACAGTCTCAAGATTCGGGGGAGTAGATTTAGGACAGAGATGAGGAAAAATAGTCTTTCCCAGAGAGTAGTGAATGTTTGGAATTCTCTAACCAGGGAAGTGGTTGAGGCTGCTTCATTAAACATATTTAAAATTCAGTTAGATAAATTTTTACATGATAGAGGAATTAGGGGATATGGGGAGAAGGCAGGTAGGTGGAGTTAGGTCCTAAATTAGATCAGCCATGATCGTATTGAATGGCGGAGCAGGCTCGATGGGCCATTTTTTCCCTCTCCTGTACCTACTTCCTATGTTCCTATGTCTTCCCAACCGCTGACATCACGCTAACCGGCCTATAATTTCCTTTCTGCTGCCTCCCTCCATCTGCTGCCCAGCTTATCTATCCAACCAAGTTGTCAATCTAAGTTGTCTCCATTGGTCTGCATTTGATCCTTATTCATCCAAACCTTTCTTCTTCATTTCACCTGTATGAATGTCTTTTAAATTCTTTAATTATACCCACTTCTTCTCGCGTTGTTTCATATACTCCCCTTAGATGCTTTTATTATTATTTCCACTCTCACCTTCATTCTATGCCCTCTATTTATAGACTTCCCACAAGACCATGACCTTATCTATGTCCATCATGATTTGATATATCTTTACAAGGTTATCCCCTCAGCCTTGTATGCACCAATGAATGAAGTCCCAGACAATCTAGCATCTCTATAACTCAAAGCCCTCCAGTTTCAGTGAAATCTTTGTTAACCTTTCATGCATCCTTTCCAGTTTAATGTCTTTCCAAGAGTTGGGTGTCCAAAACAGCACACAATACTCCATGTGCGGTCTCACCAAAATCTTATACAGTCCCATGCTTATTTGCATGCTAAACAGTAAACTATATCTAAACAATTAATAAAAGGACAATAAAATATTAGTACATTAAAAATTACACAATCAAAGAAAATTGTCTAGATTGACTCTATATTCTTGATGCTAACAGGACAAGAGCAAGTTTAAAACTAAAGTTGTCTCTCTAAGATAGATGAAAACACAGTTTTTAACCTTGTCTGTAAGGCTGTAACCATAGAGACACTCAAAGGAATGTCAACAAACTTCCACAGACTGCTGGAAACCAGTAGTTTAAGTTTTCAAGTGATTTTCAGTCATTTTAACTTTTACAATTCCAGCCCTTAATTTTTATATCTAAAAATGATAATTACCATTACAAGGAAAATCAAATAGAATACTTTGGATAACTATTCAAAAGAAAGTACTTTTATAATCGTTTGCTTGCTGAATCCCCTTGTTTTTATTTGCATGTAGTTATTTGTATATAGCACTTATTTTTTTAATGTCTGGTTGGATGCTAATTCTTTTTCTTTGGCTTTGTATTTTACTTGGGCACAATGACAATTATGTTGAATCTAATCTAATCTAATTTTTAAAATGTGAACCTTTACTCATCCCACCATCTCACATTAGAACTAGAATGTTTTATTTAGTTGCCTCTACAATTGTTTCAGTTTCTTGTATACTTATCAATGAAAAATCTGCATAAAATGAGTTGTTTTATACATTTAAAATGGAACTATGTATGTAAAGTATTTTTCAATTATTTGTACTTTTCCTCACCCCAGGAATATACCAATAAATTTACCTTAATTTATTAGATCACACACCCTGATGAAATTATACCTCTGGATTCTTTTTCTAGCCAAAACAAACAGCCCTTTGTCTCTGATCCCGAACAGGCAGTTGGATGAATAGTGTAGGAAGCCAGGAATGTCTGAATTTTGTGTCCTGTTGCAGAGTGAGCCCATACTGGTCACTTCATGTCCCTTCACATTTGGACATTACTGGTTGAACACTTACCACCACACTCCCAGGTAGACCAGGAGGTCCCACTTCTCCCTGTGAAACAACACAGGAAAGAGTTAAGCTCCTAAAAATTGATCTTCATGAGAATCTCCTTTCTATAAATTGAGCAGATTGAAAGAGATTGCATCAAATTTACAGGGCCATACCACAATTTTGAAAAGAAACCTTACAATTTTAACTTCCCACTTAATTTCCTTCAAAGGGATCTACTGGTTTAGGAAGCATATTTCAATTGTCCAAGTGCCTGCATAAAAATGTTTTGGTGCGGCGGCCCGCCACCGCGGAGATGGAGCTGGCACATTGCACGGTAGTTAACAACAGCATAACACACTGTAACACGTCCCTTAACACAGCGAACCGGCACGATTGAAAGCTGGAGCAGTACAAGACCAGCAGCCCTAAAATGGTACTGGGCAAGCTACCCAGCTAAAAGATCAATAACAAGCTGGGGAAGAAGGGTATTCACATGCAAGAATGTTCCTGCCCGCTATTGTTATTCATGCAGCTGGTGTCAGCCAATCAAACAAATGGCGGGAACTCCAACTGTATAAAAGGAGCCTTTCCAGCCTCAGTAAATCTCAGAGCTTAACCTCCCACACTGCGAGTGTGTGTGTGTTTCTTTGTAGCAGTCGGCTACAATTGTTGACCCCGACAGTTTAGATGGCATCTAAACTCAGCGATGGTTAGCGAAGCAGCGATCAGTGCAGTCGGCTTCAAGCTCCCGACCTTCTAGACAGTTCGACCCAGCGTGTAGTTCGACCAGGCTGAGGCTCAGTTATAGATTCAGGGCATCACATCTGAGACCACACAGTACTACCACGTGGTCAGTGCCCTGGATTAAGAGACTGCAGAGTGAGTGGACAACTTCATCTACAGGCCACCATCGGAAGGCACTTACCACTGCATTCAAAGAGCCATTAACCGAGACCTTTGGGCTCTCGCGGCGAGAGAGAGAGAGGGGCATGGCTGTTTCATCTAGATGGGCTAGGGGACTGACCCCGTCAGCACTCATGGATGAGATGCTGCCCCACCTGGGAGACCACGATCCCTGCATCATGCTCGAGCAGGCGTTCTTGCAGCAGCTGCCCATGGACATCCAACTGCTCCTGGCTGAGGTGGATTTCAGCAACTCGCGGCAAGTCGCAGAACGGGTAGAAGCAGAAACAGAAGTGCTCGGATACTGTGGGGCTCGTCACGAAGTCTCGCAACCAGACCAAGGCAGGCCCTGGAAAGGAGCGGCAGGCAAGAGGCAGGGATGAGTTCAAGGAGAGATGGTGCTTCTACCACTAAAGATGGGGCTCCGAGGCCTGCCGATGCTGGTCGCTCTGCGAGTTCCAAGGAAACGACAAGGCCAGCCGTCACTGATGGCCACTGCAGCTGGCCATTGAGAGAGACTCCTGTACTTATGGGATCGCCTTTCCAAAGACAATTCTTGGAGGATACAAGAGTGGAGGTCAGCGAGATGCCCCTGACAGGTTTGGACACTAGATGCAGGGAAGCAGGCCCTGCATTGAGGGCTGACAACAACAGCAGCATACAGACCCAGTGACTAATGAATGGGTGGGCAGAGACTTGGACGGCACCTTCCTCTACTTAAACGATTTCCTGCTGGCGAGCAGAACTTGGCAGGAACATGTATGACACCTCAGAAGCCTCGTCAGTCACCTACATGACTTCGGCCTTACTATCAGCCTGGCTAAATGCCAGTTTGGGCTGAGCACAATTGACTTCCTGGGCAACAGGATTACCAAATTCGGGGCTACACCACTACCCAGCAAGGTGGAGGCTATCCGCAACTTCCCGAGTCCCAGTACGACAAAAGGACTGCAGGAGTTCGTGGGAATGGTCAATTTTTATCACAGATTCATCCCCACAGTGGTTCAAACTATGTGCCCACTCTTCACCCCGATGACCACTAAGGCGAAAGACTTGACCTGGGATGACAACTCTGCACGGATATTCGTGGAAGCGAAGGAATCCCTGGCTAATGCTGCACGTCTGACCCACTCTAGGTCAGTATCACTCAGGAACGGCGATTGGTGGAGTTTTGAAGCAGCAGATAGAAGGAAGTTGGTGTCCGTTAGCTTTCTTCAGCAAACAACTGTGGCCCTCTGAGCTAAAGTACAACGCTTTTGACAGAGAGCTACTGGCACTGTACTTAGCCATCTGCCACTTCTGGTACTTCCTGGTGAGAAGGGCTTTCAAGGACCACAAGCCACTGACGTTCGCTCTGACCAAGATCTCCGACCCCTGGTCAGCCCGCCAGTAGAGACACTTGTCTTATGTCTCGAAGTACACCACCGATGTAAGGTACATCTTGGGACAGAGAATCCACTATCTGGCCAACGGACTGGACTTGGTGGCATTAGCGGAAGCCTAGCAGCAGGACGACAAGATACCTCAGTACAGGACCACCATCACAGGGGTGCAGCTTCAGGACATCCCAGTCAGCATAGGTAACACTACCCTCCTGTGTGACATAGCCCTCGGGCAGGTTTGACCTGTTGGGAATTCGTACACCCCCGAAGGAAGACCTCCACACATCCTCCATCAAGCTCGTCTACAGAACTCCACTCATGGTCCCCGGGGATTTCGTCCCACCGGCCAGAGGTCAACAGGTGGATACAGCCACCTTCCTGGACAGGCTGTGGGAAAAGGTCAGTAACCTGGCTCTGTCCCCACCCTCCAGACATGAGCAAGCGAAGTTCAACATCCCTAAAGAACTTCAAGTCTGCGAGTATGTGTTCATGCGCAGAGGACCACAACGTCCACCACTACAGAAGACCTACGAAGGCCACTTCTGAGTCATCCGGAACAACAGGGCTACTTTAGAACTGAATATCAGTGGCAAACCAGAGGTCTTCACTGCAGACAGACTCAAGACAGCACACATGAACCCAACACAACCCATGGAAATGCCAGCACCTCAACACAGAGGCAGACCACCAAAGACATTGGGCACTGCATCCAAGGACACTATGAACTGTAGCGCCGGTTTTGGGAGGGTGGGGTAATGTGGTACTCGCCACCACAGAGATCGAGTCGACACATTGCAAGTTAGTAAACAGCGGCACAACACACTGTAACACATCCCTTAAACAGCGAACCAGCACGGTTGATAGATGGAGAAGTACAAGACCAGCAGATGCCCAGATAACAGATCAATAAAAGGCTGGGGAGGAAGGCTATTCACATGCAAGAATGTTCCCACCTGCTATTGTTATTCATTTTGCTGATGTCACCTAATCAAACAAATGGCGGGAACTCCAACTTTAAAGGAGCGTTTCCAGCCTCAATAAATCTCAGAGTTTAACTTCCCACACTGTGAATGTGTGTTTCTTTGTAGTAGTCGGCTACATTGGCAGGTTTTTCAATCGTAGCAGGATATAAGAAATGCAGGACATGAGACCCACGGAATTATTTTCCATTCCATAACTCCAGTGAATAACGAGGAGTAGAATTTAGATTTGACCCTCCAGAGACTTGTTGCTCAGTTTATTTGGGTTTTGGATTTTTACCTTGGCCCAAATCAGTCAATGTAATGTGGGAGAAATTTTACTCTCGCGGTACCACCACCATGTTTTTCTTAACTTATTTTTCATCTAAACTGTTAGTTTTCCTCCCTTTTCTCTAACAATAATAGTTGTTTAACGCCAGAGATATTTCCCTAAATATATGCAACATATTCCACAGCTACAAATGTTATAATTTTATCTTCCTATTTTATTTTGGGTCTACTTACTTTTTCTCCTTTATATCCAGAAAGCCCTGGAGGACCAGTTGCACCCTGTCAATAGAAATAGGAATAGCATAGAGTTATTACAGCTCAATATCTTTGACAAAGGTACCCCAAGTATTTTTCTACAGGGGTCCATCCATTTTGAATTTGGGACGTTAAATTGAAAAGATGTGAAGGTAGGGAATGAGGATTGGGCACAGACAATGGGGATTTTTGAAAGGGAGATCAAGTTTGATAATCCTGTTTATTACAAGGGAAATCATATTATGATAAATCTGTTAGAGTCTGTTGAAATTGTAATTAGCAGAATAGATATGGAGGAATCTGTGGTTGTGGTGTTGTCACAGTTGTGAACTAACCTTCGTCAGGAGTGGTGCCGACGCCGCTGATGACATAAGTAATGTGATACATGTGAGGAGTAGCGCGTATGCGAGGGTGTTTTAAGCATCAACATATGGGGTGATGGATCTCATATGCAGGAGGAGGAGAGTGAGAGGGTCAGGATCACCCATGTGGCAGTGAGCCAATGAGGAGGTCAGAGGAGATTGGGGAGTTGAAGGATGTAATGTGGTGTCTAGTGAATAATAAAATAAAGTCGACTTCATGGCGTGCTGAAAGAAATGAGTGAGTGTATTTTAAACTGTGGTAAATCAGTGTTGTTAAGGTGTATTTTTGTTTCAGAAAGTCTTCAAATCAAAAGTTAAATAGCTAAAAAGATCAGACATGATCTGAGTATTGGGATATGGATTGAAGGTCAGTTATGAAACAGAAAACAAACAGTAGAAATAAACATTTCATATTCAGGTTGACAGGCAGTGACTTGAGGGCACCTAACTGACTGATGCTGGAAGTCCATTTGTTTGTTACCTATGTGCTGGATTTTCTTCTTTAGGTGACATATAAAACTAGAGTTCCAAAGATTTGGAAGTGATTGCTGTGTCTGGGCTCTCGTAGGTTAAGAGAAACATTGGGATCAGCGCAATGAGCTAGATATCAATCCATCAAGATTTCAAAGTAGTTGTATAGCGAATTATTGGAGTTTTACTGTTTCGTGCATAGGATAACATAACTTTAACAAAGAATGTTGAACAATGCACAATGCAGGCCCTTCAGGCTACAATGCCGTGCCAAACTATGTAAACCTATTCCACAATCATCTAACCCTTCCTTACCTGAAACCCATAGCATTATATCCATGTTCCTATTGAAGAGTGTTTTAAATATCCCTGTTTTACCACCTTCCACTGCCACCCCCCCAGAAAAGCATTCCAAGAACCCGCCACTCTCTCTATAAAAACATCACTCTCAACTCCCCTAAACTTTCTTCCATTCACCTCAAACCGAAGGCCTCTGGTCCTCTGGCATTTACTTTCACTTGACAGTAACATATTACTCTGGCTGGGGCAGCTTGTGGTTATCATTATGCTTAGTAGTTAGCACAATGGCACGGAAATGCCAGAGAACAGGGTGCGAATCTGCTGCTGTCCGTGAGGAATTTGTAAATTCTCTCTGTGTCCACATGGGTTTCCCTCAGGGGCTCTGCTTTCTTTACAACATGTTCCAAAGATGTATGGGGTCAGTAAGTTAATTGATCAGATAAGTGTATTTGGACGGTGTGGGCTTAGGTGCCAGAAGGGCCTCTTACTGTGTAGTATCCCAAAACTAAATTAAAGGTAAACCTTTTTATGGCAAATCCCTGGTTACTATACTAGTGTAATGTCCAACATGTTCTGGGTGTTGGCCCATATGCATGTGAACAAAGAATCCTGGATTTGCTGATGGCTGGTCTGTCAGTGCACTCTGCTGCTGGATTCTGCCTAGGCATTCTCCAATTGGATGGCATTAACACTGACTTCTCAAGTGTCTGCTAACCTACTCTCTATTCTCCTCCCTTCTCGTTCCCCCTTTTCTTCTTTCCATTAGTTCGCCACTCACTTTTCTCTCCATTCACAGAGCCATCCTTCCTCTTCCTTCTTGTTGGTGGGCCCTCCCTCCCTTCCTCCTGTCTTTGGTCCATGCTCCTCCCCCTACACCGCTACCATTTTTTCAGATGCCTGCTGACAATTTTCCATACCTTGATTAAGGGCTTAAGCCCAAAACGTTAATTATGAATCTTTATCTTTGCTCTATAAAGTACATTGTTTGACCTGCTGAGATTCTCCAGCTTTTTTTTAAACCTCAACCACAGTGTCAATAGACTTCCATGTCTTTTGAAAGATCCTTGGATTCTGCGTGGCATTGGATGGGAGAAAAACCAATGATGCTGAGATGCCCCTAGGGAATATGCTCACGGACGCTGCACTAGAATGCAGGCATTTGTGTAGATGGGCAGAAAGGATGGGGCATTGACATGGCGGGCCAAAGGCACAGTCTATGACTCCAATTATCATCTGTTTTAGGTGATGTTTTTTTCTTAAGGCTAATGTGGTACTTTCAATGAAATAATTTGTTTTATATGATATTTGTTAGTTCTTGAATGGCAGGGGCATTCAGAATCAGAAAGGCTGCAGAACGAGAAGTATAGTTTGGTCATCAATCTAATATTTTTTTTGAATACAGTGGATGAGGCTTGTTCTGAGCCACCCATTCAGGGGTCTTTGAGCAATCGTTTCTGCATACTCTTTGCTGTTACGATCAGTCTTGAGGATCAGAACTAAGTAAGAATAAGAAAATGAAACATCTTTCTGTGAGTGCAGGTGGTGAATCCTGTTCAGTAAAGACCATGTTTTTAATTCCCCCTTAGCAATTCTGGGAGAATGAAGTCATATTCCGCGTGGGAATATATCATGTTCCAGAAAATGTGGTATGCATATTCTGAGCCAGACAGCACTTGCATAACACAGTCATGTTTTGTGCAAATAGCTAAAGGCTCTGAAACTCTGTTCGGCTAGTGAATGTAGTTGCAAATGGAACAGCAATTTACCTGCATAGAGTAAATACCTCACATTTTTTTGTCCTATGCAAAGGGACAGCAAAGGACAAATTCAGTATTGAGGAAAGCTCTGAAGCTTTCACTTACCACTTCTCCAGGAAGACCATCTTTTCCAGGAAATCCACCATCGCCCTAAGGCAAGGAAGACAGCATTAATTCTAATTTCTGTGCAGTCACCTCTAACACGAGGAAACAAGTCACTTTCATAGTAAAGATTTCAATCCCTCTTCATTTAGATCTATTGAGGCATTGAATTGTATTTAGATCTGCATACGTATTTATGACAAGTAATGTTTATTCTAAGTGAATAGAAATGGAAGTTTCAAAGACATCCATGACTTGTTATCTCTTTGTCCCAGCCTGGAAAATATATTATCAGGGTTCCTCATTTCCTCAACTTATTCACTAATTTATGCATGAGCTGACCAACTTATTCATTAATTTATGTGTGAGCTGGCTATTTCAGGTCTCCCCTCTGATCTTAATTTTCTGAGCTTCTTGTTTCTTGTTTTTGCTCTTCAATTCATTAATATACCTGTCCTGATCTTTCTTCTCAATACATTTAAAGATGTCAAAGAGCAAAATATGATCTCATCACGTTTTCCTCACATAGAAGGATTATTTGTTTCATTACAATGAGGGAAGGTTCTACGCATTTCCTTTCTTCTAACCTTGGAATGCATCTTTCATTTCTTGATGTACTGATCAGAATTTAGCACATTGTCGAAGGCAAAGAAAATATTACTTCAGACCAACAAGCAATCTGTGGGAGAAAAAGATTTGCCGACATTTCGGGTCAGAACCCAGTCTTCGTGAGGTTCCAGTCTGAAATGTATGTAATTCTTTGAAACTGCTCGGCCCAATAAATTCCATAAGCAGATTGTTTGTTGCTCCAGATTCCAGCATCTGCAACCTCCTGTGTGATTGCTTCAGACCATTTTAGCTTGTGAAATAGTTATAAATGTTTGATCGGGAGTAGCACACTCACTACCTCATCTGAAATCTGTGGGCTTTAATTCCACGTTTCAGGGTTTGGCAATTCATGGGCCAGCTAGGAAAAAAATGACCATGAAAGTCACTTCACTTTGAAACACACATGTTTTCACATTTTTCCAATTCTGATTGAAAGGTTAACTCTCGTTTCTCTATCCGCATATGCTGCCTGAGCATTACACATCTAAACACGTTCTGTATCTAAAACAGATTACACACATCTGATATTTTTCCTGTCTTTCGATGAAGCAAAGACAGGAATTGAGATTAGTTTTGAATTTTAGATTTTGCTGTAAAATACTGCAGTTTAGATATTGGCCTGACAGGTCCTTAGAAATGATTTACATATTAAAACAAATTTTACCTTTTCTCCATAGGATCCTTTCTGCCCTGTTTCACCTTTTATACCCTAGGAATAGAATCATTGTTATTAACAGTAAAAAATGAATAATAAAAAGAAGCAAATGCAATGATTAAAAAAACTAAAATTTATCTAATGATGAATATGGAACTTGTAACTATCAATGAATTATCAATCACTTTATAATCTATTTACACCAGCCTATTTCTCTCAGGTTAAAGATCTTCAATACATTGGCAATGTTATTTTATAAATACCATTTTAAGTGGTAATAAATAATATTTCACAGTTGGATTAATTATCTGTAAATATAACTAAGAAAGTTAAATTTAAGGTCATCCAAAAAAACTAGAAAATTAAATATTAAATTTCTGGAGCTCATTGTCCAAGCAGGGTCAAGTATAGGGGAAATGAAGTTTCTAGTAGGGTACATAAATAATGGCTTTGGTTAAAGTGATGTTGAAGATTCAGATTTCAGATTGATTGTCAGAGTACATACAACCCTGAGATTTCTTTATTGTGAGCATGTGGCAGAATTACCGTTAATTGGTAGTGCAAAAACAAAATGTATATAATGTAAACAAACCAAGAATTGAAAACAGTTAGCAAATATAAACAATTGACTGAAATACAGAGAGAACAAAATGAAAATCAATAAAGTGCACAAGTAAGAGTCCTTAAATTAGTTTCTGATTGAGTTTGTCATTGAAGAGTCTAATGGTGGAGGGGTAGCAGCTGTTCCTAAATCTGGTGGTGGGAGTTCTGTGGCACCTAGTCCTCTTTCCTGATGGCAGCAGCAAGAACAGAGCATGTGCTGGGTAGTGAGGGTCTGTGATGATTGTTGCTGCTCTCTGATGGCAGCATTCCCTTGTAGATGTTATCAATAGTGGGGAGAGTTTTGCCGGTGATGTCCTGAGCTGTGTCCACTACCTTTTGGAGGGCTTTATGCTCAAGGGTATTGGTGTTCCCATACTAGATGATGATGCAGCCGGCCAGCACACCTCTGCAGAAATTTTCCAGGGTTCCTGCTGTCATACCAAACCTCCTCAAAGTCCTGAGGAAGTAGAGACGCTGATGGGCTTTCTTCACAATGCCATTGGTGCGTTGGGTTCAGGAAATATTGGGTTCAGGAGATAGTGACTCACAAGAACTTGAATTTTGCTCACTCTCTCCACCTCTTATTCCACCCCCCCCCACCCAATGATCACTAGATTGTTGACTTCATGAAAGGAAAGCCAGAGGTATACAATCAGTTCCTTAGTAACACCGAATGCAAAGTTATTATTGGTGCACCATTCAGCTAAACTCTCAATCTCTATCCTGTGTGCTGACTCATCCCTTTCCTTTATACAACCCAATACCATGGTATCATCGGTAAATTTGTAGATGGTGTTATTGTCGTATCGAGCCACACAGTCATATGTAGAGCAGGGGGCTAAGAACACAACCCAATGGTGCTCCAGTACTGACGGAGATTGTGGAGGTGAAGTTCTTACCAATCTTCACTGATTGTGGTCTGGAGGTGATCCAATTACAACATGGAGTTTGGCGATCAGTTTTGAGGGGATGATGGTGTTAAATTACAAACTGTAGTCGAGAAAGAGCATCCTGATGTATGCATCTTTGCTGTCTAGATGTTCCGGGGCTTTGTGTAGACAATGAAATGGCCTTCACCATAGACCTGTTATTATAATAGGCAAACTGGAATAGATCTATGCCACCACTCAGACAGGAATAGATATACTTCATCACCAGTCTTTCAAAACACTTCATTACTGTTGAATTGAATACTATTGGTTGACATCTATTAAGGCAGGTTACTGTACTCTTCTTGTTTGAAACAGGTGGGTAACACATCCTGCAAGGCAGCACGCACATCATCCTCAGATACGGATAGGATGGGATAATCAGGATTGGTGGTTCTTTGTTGTTCCTATTGTTAAATCGAGTGTAGAAGGCACCGAGTTTCTCTGTGAGAGAAGCTTTGCCATCTGCTACTTTACCAGATTTGGTTTCTTAACAGGTTATGGCATTTGGGCCCTGCCACAGCTGTTGGGTGTCCTTACATTGATTCTTCTAGAATCTCTTCGTCACCTAAGAGATATCTTTCTGCAGGTCATACCCGCTCCTGCTGTTATCATCTGGATCTCCGGACTTAAATCCCTGTGATCTGGTTCTCAGCAGGTTCCGATTTCATTATTCAGCCAGAACTTCTCATTGGGGAAAACCCTGAATGATTTGGTGGGGATACACTCATCCACAACTGTGTTGATAAAGTACATAATAGCCTCAGTGTACTTGCTCAGATGCTCAGCAGAGTCCTAGAGCACTGACCAAACCGTTGACTTGAGGAAATCCTATAACCGTTCGTCAGCCTCCTGTGACCTGTCCTGATCTCCGGAGCCTCTTGTTTTAGGCTTTGTCTGTATGAAGGCAAAAGGAGCATAGCCAGATGATCAGACTTGCCAAAGTGAGGTCTCGGGTAAGAACAGTGGGGCTTTCTTATCTTGGTATATCAGTGATCAAGTGTACAACATGTTACACCAGTGGTTCTCAACCTTTTTCTTTCCAACCACATACCACCCTAAGCAATCCCTTACTAATCACAGAGCAGGTATGGGAATACTTAAAGTGGTATGTGAGTGGAAAGAAAAAAAGATTGAGAACCACTGGGTTACATGGTGGTGGTAGTTAGGCAGGGTTTCCTTGATACAGGCCTGGTTAAAGTCACTGACTAAGATATGTAGTACATCAGGCTGGGCTGTCTCTTGTTTACTAAACACATCATGCATCTCTGCAAGTGCCTGCTCGAAATCGGCATTGGGAGGGATGTAAACTCCAGTGAGAATCACTGATGAGAACTCTGGGGTAGATAGAAGGATCTGAATTTAATCGAGATTTGCTCTAAGGTAGTAGAGCAGGAGGTCGACATAATTCTAGTTTTGGGATGTTATAATTCACAGTATATGTTGGTAAGCAGTTTGACAGATTAGTGGTAGATGAGGAATCTGCAAGGAGTTTGTCCGCTCTCCTCGTGTCTGCATGGATTTTCCCACGGGGCTCCAGTTTCATCCCACTGTTCAAATCGTACGGGGGTTATGGGTGAATTGGGTGTCACAGGCTCGAGGTCCGAATGGGCCTGTTACCGTGCTGTATGTCTAGATTTAAATGTAAATATGAGAGATTGATGGAGCAGATGAAGAAATGTAGCTGGTCTGATTAACATATAAATGGAGCCTGATCCATCCTCTATTTGGTCTTGTTAAATTATTTTGTGAAGCAGGATATGGAGTTGAAGTGAAACCAATTCTCTAGTTTAATTGACTATTTTGAATGGACAAACAAAATAACTAACTAGAATCAAAAAGCAGATTCATGGTTTGTCTAGTATAGACATTCTATTGTGTCTTCATTGTGGAGACTTACTTTCCCAAAAATGTTGAGTGGGGTATGAAGATTGCATCCTGTCCCAAGGTACATCTATGAAGGAGCTATCAGGAACTATCTCAAAGGGGGCCAATACATGTATTGTCGTTTCATAATCAGCAGAGCTCTGGAGATTTTGGCTGTACCATGAAATTCCATAGCTTTAATGTGAGACTGAGTCATACTCTTTTTTTGAATTATTTTTCTTTCCCCTGCGCTGGGGATATGTCAAAGGCACTCTTGAGATTTGAAACTGGAAATGTAGGTTGATGGCTATTATTTCTTTGGACATTGAGCACCCAGGATGCATTCAGACAGATGAGTAAGGTCAGTCCCAATATCTCTGTAAGTACAATATGCCCTGCAGCCAGCCACACCTGCACCTCAGCTTCAAAGATGATTTCCATTTGGCTTCATGGATTTTCAGATGATTGAGGATACTATACTCTATATTATTTCAGCAATGGGATTTTGTTGATCAGTGGAGAGGAACTTTTCACATTGGGTGCGTCACTTTCAAGTCAAGTCAATTCATCACAATATAACCTGACGAAACACCTTTCTTTGGTCCTCGGTGCAAAACACATAGACATATAAGAAGACAATGCACAGACAAACAATACATATGACAGGTATTCACAAACACACCCACATATTGTAGAGCGCGTCAAAAAGAATCAAAGGCTTGTTGATTCAAACCAAGGCTTTTATTAACTAGAAGACTGGAGCGTGTCACATCTAGGTCAACCAGTACAGAATGACCTGGTCTGGCTATAAGCAATGTTTTAAGACCGGCCAGTAGGCGTGGCTATGCTCTCAACCAATCACAGTCATCCTACAGTACAATCTATACATATACACATTGGTGATAGAATCTGTACTATCACACATATATACATATTTTTATTCACATACATACAAATATATATAAAAGATATATACACACACACATATATATGTACATATATATTATATATATGCCTATATACACACACATATACATATGCCTTATACATATAGAGATCTATATATACTGTATATACATTTATCTATCTATACACATAACTAGATAAGAGAGATAGATTGTATCTATCCATATATATTACGCACGCACGCACGCACGCACACACACACACACACACACACACACACACACACACACACACACACACACACACACACACACACACACACACACACACACACACACAGAGTAAAATTGTTTCACACATATGAGAGTCTCGGATGGTTTGTATGAGCAGTTACTTTGGTCATTCAGCAATCTCACTCTCTGTGGGAAGAAGCTATTCCTCAGCCCGGTGGTGCTGGCCCTGATACTCCTGTATCACTTTCCCGACAAGAGCAGCTGAAAGATGCTGTATGAGGAGTGGAAGGGGCCTCTCAATGATTTTGTGCACCCTCTTCAGGCAATGATCCTGCTTGATCACTCATGGAAGAATCCCTTTCACCCTTTCACCTCGGCAATGAAATCTTGAAATGGTATCAAACTTAATGGACCAGTAGGCACTGCACTGAACAGCTATCAGCTTGCTTCTCCCAGTCATCGATGGCAATATCTCCATGCTTGACAAGATAATAATATTGAAGATATTAAGGTGAAATCTGATTAATTTAAAATAAACTTGTTTGCATATGATGTTTTGCTATACTTAACACAACTTTTGAATTCTTTGAGGAATTTCCATGATAGACTGGAGCAGTCTGGTGAAATATCAGGTTATAAAATTAATTGGAAAAAGAGTGAGATATGCCTTTAGCTGAAATGGATTATTCTTTGTGTAGGCATATTGTGAAATTTAAAGGGTCAGATTAGATTAAGTACTTAGGTCTTAAGATAGATAGTAATTATAGTCATTTATATGAATTGAATTAATTGCCCTTATTGACTAAAATTAAATATGATTTGAATTGGTGAAATATTTACCTATTACATTAATAGGATGAGTTAATTGTATTAAAATTAATATTTTTCCTCGAATTCAATACCTTTTTCTGTCTATCCCTTGTAAGATTCCGCAAAATTTTTGAAAAGTTAGGAAATTTTTATGTAAAGATAAAATGGTAAGGATATCATTAAAGAAACTAACTTGGAAATATGAATTAGGAGGTTTGCAACTCCCTAATTTTCTAAATTGTTATGAATCAGCACAGTTGAAATTTATTAAAAGAATGTTTGAAGTGCATAAACCTTTGATATGGGCTGATATCGAGTTATCTCAGATAGGTGATAGGGAGATGGGTCAGTTTATTTATAGATGGAATCCCCAATTATTGAGGAATTATAATTTACCAGTGTTGAAACATTTACTGAATTTATGGTATTAAAAAAAATGAAGCTATAGGTACTCAAGGTAAAATTTTGGGTAAAACTTCTCTGTATCAAAATAATCTTTTTCCTTTTACTCTTAATAATCATCTTTTGAAGTTGTGGGATCAAAAGGGTATTAAATTGGAGCAAGATTTTTATGAAGCAGGATATTTTATTTATTTTCAAAGAATGGAAGAGAAATATAATATATCTTCGAATACTCTTATGTCTGGGTAAAAAAATATTTTTTTGATCCTTGTATTCCAATGGTTTATTCTCTTCTCTAATTTTATTCCTTGCCCGCTCTAGTATATTTTCTCTTGTCGAATATCTCAAAAAATTTACTAAGATAGATCTTGATTTTTGATATATCTGTGGTTTCAGAGCTAGTGTTCTGTGTGGCCTTTCTATTTCAATTTCTTCCTGCATTTCTGTCATTCCAAGGACCTTCAGGATTCATTCTTTTATAAATTCCTTCATATCTGTGCCTTCTTCATCTTCCTTCAGGCCCACTATTTTTATGTTGTTTCGCCTACTATAATTTTCCAACATACCAATTTTATGAGCTAACTCTTGTGTCTCTTTAATTTTTGTCACTTTCTTCCAATTTTCCTCTGAAGTCATTTACTTCCATTTCTATAGCCATTTCTTGTTCTTCCACATTTTCTACTCTTTTCCCTATTTCTGTCATGACTAGCTCTAATCTTTGCATTTTATCTTCTGTTCTTTTCATTTTCCTTTTAATTGCACTAAATTCTAATGACAAACATTGTTTTAATGCTCTCATTTGTTCTTCAAAAATGCTTTATTTATATTCTGTCCATCTGTTTTACCTTCTATTTCTCTGTGAAGATCTTGGTCTTTTTCTTCCTCTTCTGTGTCTGAACCTGTGTTTGTGTCTTCTTCTCTTCTTTGTATCTGTGTCTCTTCTGATTTTCCTGATAAGTTGCATGTCTCAATTTGCTGGGCCTCTTCTTGCTGGGCCTCTCGCTGTTGGTCCTTTCCTTCTGAGCTGCCCATCTGTCGGGCCTCCTCCTACTGCTCCTCTTGCCGTTCACTCCATCAACTTTCTTTCTCACCTGGTGCTTCACTCCTTCTTCTGCTGCCTTCCTCATCTTCCAGCTGAGAGCCCTGATGTCAGGCATCCCTCAGCTGGTCGCGCTGTGGTTGCTCACTCCTCAGCTGGGAACCCTCCCATGAGTGTTTTCCTTTACCTTAGATTGCGCACTGCTCATGCACGACTCCTCGCACATGTGCAGTTGCTCACTTTTGTTTGCCACTGAGATCCATTTTTGAAGTCCACCAGTCGGGGGGTCGCAATTCCGCAGGGCTGACACCAATCTCGGAGATCAGGTGTTCTTCTCCACCTTGACTCCCTGTTCCTTCATGCAGATAAGGCCTTCTCTTTTCTTTTCTACTGTCTTTTTTTTCCCCATTGTTTTTACTTTTTCCTTCGGAGGTGCCATCTTTTTTCTCTTCTCTGCAACTTTATCCTTTATTTCTTATATTTTATATTTGTTGAACTTTGTCGTTTCTTGACTTTTTGACGTTTTTTCTGGAGAGGGTTGGTTTTACCCTACAGGCCACTACTCCATCATGTGACTCCTTGGAATCCTCAATTATTGAGGAATTATAATTTACCAGTGTTGAAACGCTTAATAAATTTATGGAATAAAAAAAAGAAGCTATAGATACTCAAGGTAAAATTTCGGGTAAAACTTTTCTGTTTCAAAATAATCTTTTTCCTTTTACTCTTAATAATCAACTTTTGAAGTTGTGGGATCAAAAGGGTATTAAATTGGTGCAAGATTTTTATGTAGCAGGATATTTTATTTCTTTTCAAAGAATGGAAGAGAAATATGATATATCTTCGAATACTCTTTTTTCTTATTTTCAAATTAAAACCTTATTGTTGGATAACTTTGGACATACTTTACGGTTACCTAAATGATCAAAGTTTGAAATTTTACTTACTGAAGGTGGCAAGAAAGGATTCATATCTGAGATGTATACATTATTAGAGAATAAAATGCTTAAGTCGGATGTTCATGAATCCAGATTAAAATGCGAGAAAGATTTATCTGTATCTATTTCTCAGGATGATTGGATGAATTTATACAAGGATAGTATGATTAAAATTGTAAATGTAAGGAATTGATTAGTTCATTATAATTTTATTCATCAATTATATTTAACTGGAGAAATTATGGAAATATAAGTTTATGTCTCCGGATAAGTTGATGTCTTAAGGAAGTTGGTTCTTTCTTACATTCTACTTGGCTATGTGAGATGGTGAAACCTTTTTTGGTGTAGATTTATGGAACTTTTAAAAGTCATTTTTAATTTGAAGGTTCCACATGATCCTTTAGTATTTTTGTTGGGCTATATTAAAAGATTGAGTTTAGATTTAAAATTAAATAAATTTCACATTACTTTTTTGAGATTGGCTCGAGCTGTGGCTAGAAAATGTTTGGCAATTACTTGGTAAAATGAGACTAATTTGAGTATTCAGAGATGGCATGTGGAAAAGAGATTTTGTATTCCATTGGAAAAGATAACATAATTTACGTAATAATTATTCCTTTATTCTTAAAACTTGGAGCACATATTTAGATTATATGGGGTTAAATTATTAATCCCCTTTCCATACATTAGTGGTACTGTTCCAAGCCATGTAACTAATTGATGAGTTTTATGATATGCGGTTGCCTCTTTCTTTCTTTTTTTATTTTTCTTTGGGGGTAGTTTAGAGAGGGGTGGGAAGGGGTGGGTGTTTGCAGGGGTTATTATTACATTTTAAAAATATCATGTATGTATTTTGTTTTTTTCTAACCTGAATTTTTTCATTGTATATTTTGTCATGATCAATAAATAAAATTTTCAAATAAAAAACTTCAAAGCTTGAGGGTGAACTTGAGAATACCTTTGGACTGTTAAAAGCATCTTGTACTGCTGGTAATCCTGTGAAGTGTGAGCCATCTCAAAGTAGTCCTTTGCACATTGAAGTTTATGGATTACTTCAGTGATATTTTTTGCTGTGAAGTGACTCGGGGGAAAAAAAGGTTTTTTATCCAGTTATGTCCAAACATTTACATTGGGTGGAGATGGATGGCTATGATGAACAAAGGATGTGGGGTAGTGACTCTTGTCTGGATACAGAAGATGTCAGTCTCAAATCCTTGACTCAAAGCAGTGGTGGTCATATCACTATGCAGAAGTCTCATATGTTGACAGACTTCAGTGAGCAATCAAGCCAATGGAGAATGATTCATGCAGCCTAATGTTTTTAGGCATGGCACATGGTGGGCCATGTTGATGGAGGGTTTTCCCATTGCAACCTTCTTGCACCTTCACTACCATTTGTGTCATCAGTGAGGGCTTCTTACATCACTTTATGTGCAACCTGCCCCAACATCTGCCACCATGGGAGGGCTGACAAGGGTGCAAGGCTGAGTCAACCCTGTTTTTAGGAGTCAATGGAGCACACTCCTCTTGTCCATCTCAAGTACAGAGATTGCTATTAATGACAATTTTTTGCACAAGATTCAGGATATGGAACCATCACTGGAGGTACCATGCCGCAATACTTCTCAGAACTTGAACATTAGCAGAGAGATGACAAGAAAACAACATGAGAATGAGTTTGCACGTGCAATGAGGGACAGCAGCAAACAACAAATTCAAGATGTCCACTTACAGGGGTTCCAGATGCTCCTTTAAAACCCTGTTCTCCTGGAAAGCCCTGGTCTCCCTGAAGGAAATAATAAGTAGTTTAATCACTGAAATTAGATTCAGAAAATCAGATCCTCAGGTTTTATTTCTCACATTAAAAACAAAGGAAGTGAAATTTAAAGAATTTATTGGGAGATGTGTCCCTTATTGCCAACATCATTGACATACAAAAGTATCAGGAACCAATGCTCATTATAATGCATGATAAGTTCCATGGAAGTTTCTGAAGCTGAAATATTAGGAGGTGAGTAAACAGGAGCCAGAAACAGATTTAATACAAGCAGCCAAAGAACAGATTTTTTTTCTCAAATATTTGACAAATATCCTTAGAAATTAGATGAGAAGTTTAGTCTTTCTTTGGAGGTAAAATGAGGAGACCACAATTATGCCTTATGAAGTGACAAGTAATGGATAGATTCCAGGTCAATGCCATATGGAAGTTGCCCATAATTGGGTACCACTGAAACAGACACCCAACATAATGTAAACAATCTTTTTTTTAATAAAAGAAATTATTTTTGGTTTTCAAGCTTATATCAGTCTTTACATAAATATAAAAAAATATCCTTTATACCATTTACATACACAATATAAATAGTTTTTTATATAAAAATAATACATCCACACATATTGATGATAAAATCCCAAAGCTAAAAATGTCCAGCCCCACCATTTCCCCCTTCCCCTTAACTTAAAACAGAGTCTTTCCGTCCACCTCCGGAGCTCAGTCTATTTTACTAATAAAATTAATAATATAAAATCAAGGATGGTTCACAAATTTACAGCAGCAAAATTGTACTTGTGCACTGATATAATTCAAAAACGATTGCCAGGTCTTCAGGAATGTGTCATGTTTATTTCTTAAATTCTAAGCAATCTTTTCCATGGGAATACAGCTATCCATCTTTTATTTTTTTAAAATTTTATTTAAAAGAAAACGGGAACATAACATACAGTATAAATAGTCAAAGATTTTTTTTATTTAATACCCATCCCCCCCCCCCACCCTTACAGCCAGCTCCCTTAAGGGGAGCAAAAAAAAAGAAAATATTAATTATATATATATAAAAAAAGATTTTTAAATGTTAACAACATTTCGAATTATATCTAAATGCAAATATTTCAAATACGGTGACCACTTACTAACAAAAGAAGAATAATTATCATGTAAAGTCTAAGTATTTTTATCCATAACAACACATACTTTCAATTCATTATGCCAACGAGCTATATTAATCTCAGTATCATCTTTCCAAGTACTTGCAACACATTTACGCACTTCTTTGGCTTGGCTTCGCGGACGAAGATTTATGGAGGGAGTAAAAAGTCCACGTCAGCTGCAGACTCGTTTGTGGCTGACAAGTCCGATGCGGGACAGGCAGACACGATTGCAGCGGTTGCAGGGGAAAATTGGTTGGTTGGGGATGGGTGTTGGGTTTTTCCTCCTTTGCCTTTTGTCAGTGAGGTAGGCTCTGCGGTCTTCTTCAAAGGAGGTTGCTGCCCGCCAAACTGTGAGGCGCCAAGATGCACGGTTTGAGGCGATATCAGCCCACTGGCGGTGGTCAATGTGGCAGGCACCAAGAGATTTCTTTAGGCAGTCCTTGTACCTTTTCTTTGGTGCACCTCTGTCACGGTGGCCAGTGGAGAGCTCGCCATATAACACGATCTTGGGAAGGCGATGGTCCTCCATTCTGGAGACGTGACCCATCCAGCGCAGCTGGATCTTCAGCAGCGTGGACTCGATGCTGTCGACCTCTGCCATCTCGAGTACTTCGACGTTAGGGATGTAAGCGCTCCAATGGATGTTGAGGATGGAGCGGAGACAACGCTGGTGGAAGCGTTCTAGGAGCCGTAGGTGGTGCCGGTAGAGGACCCATGATTCGGAGTCGAACAGGAGTGTGGGTATGACAACGGCTCTGTATACGCTTATCTTTGTGAGGTTTTTCAGTTGGTTGTTTTTCCAGACTCTTTTGTGTAGTCTTCCAAAGGCGCTATTTGCCTTGGCGAGTCTGTTGTCTATCTCATTGTCGATCCTTGCATCTGATGAAATGGTGCAGCCGAGATAGGTAAACTGGTTGACCGTTTTGAGTTTTGTGTGCCCGATGGAGATGTGGGGGGGCTGGTAATCATGGTGGGGAGCTGGCTGATGGAGGACCTCAGTTTTCTTCAGGCTGACTTCCAGGCCAAACATTTTGGCAGTTTCCGCAAAGCAGGACGTCAAGCGCTGAAGAGCTGGCTCTGAATGGGCAACTAAAGCGGCATCGTCTGCAAAGAGTAGTTCACGGACAAGTTTCTCTTGTGTCTTGGTGTGAGCTTGCAGGCGCCTCAGATTGAAGAGACTGCCATCCGTGCGGTACCGGATGTAAACAGCGTCTTCATTGTTGGGGTCTCTCATGGCTTGGTTCAGCATCATGCTGAAGAAGATTGAAAAGAGGGTTGGTGCCAGAACACAGCCTTGCTTCACGCCATTGTTAATGGAGAAGGGTTCAGAGAGCTCATTGCTGTATCTGACCCGACCTTGTTGGTTTTCGTGCAGTTGGATAATCATGTTGAGGAACTTTGGGGGACATCCGATGCGCTCTAGTATTTGCCAAAGCCCTTTCCTGCTCACGGCGTCGAAGGCTTTGGTGAGGTCAACAAAGGTGATGTAGAGTCCTTTGTTTTGTTCTCTGCATTTTTCTTGGAGCTGTCTGAGGGCAAAGACCATGTCAGTAGTTCCTCTGTTTGCGCGAAAGCCGCACTGTGATTCTAGGAGAATATTCTCGGCGACACTAGGTATTATTCTATTTAGTAGAATCCTAGCGAAGATTTTGCCTGCAATGGAGAGCAACGTGATTCCCCTGTAGTTTGAGCAGTCTGATTTCTTGCCTTTGTTTTTGTACAGGGTGATGATGGTGGCATCACGAAGATCCTGAGGCAGTTTACCTTGGTCCCAACAAAGCTTGAAAAACTCATGCAGTTTGGCATGCAGAGTTTTGCCGCCAGCCTTCCAGACTTCTGGGGGGATTCCATCCATACCTGCTGCTTTGCCACTTTTCAGTTGTTCGATTGCCTTATATGTCTCATCCAGGGTGGGAACCTCATCCAGCTCTAGCCTTAGGGGCTGTTGAGGGAGCTGGAGCAGGGCGGAATCTTGGACTGAGCGGTTGGCACTGAAAAGAGATTGGAAGTGTTCTGACCATCGGTTGAGGATGGAGATCTTGTCGCTGAGGAGGACTTTGCCATCTGAGCTGCGCAGCGGGCTTTGGACTTGGGGTGAGGGGCCGTACACAGCCTTTAGAGCCTCGTAGAAACCCCTGAAGTCGCCAATGTCCGCGCTGAGCTGGGTTCGTTTGGCGAGGCTAGTCCACCACTCATTTTGGATCTCCCGGAGTTTGCGCTGAAGATGGCTGCATGCGCGACGGAAGGCTTGTTTCTTCTCTGGACAGGACGGCTTTGTAAGGTGAGCCTGGTGGGCAGCTCGCTTCTTTGCCAGCAGCTCCTGGATTTCCTGGCTGTTTTCGTCAAACCAGTCCTTGTTTTTCCTGGAACTTGCAACTTGCAACACATTTACGTGCTACTAATAGTACTAAACATACAAAAGCAATTTGAATTGTATCCAATCCCATTCCTCTTAATGAATATAAATTTCCCAACAAGAAAATCTTTGAATCTAACGGTAGTATAAAATTATATAATTTCTCCAAAACTACTTTAATACCTTGCCAAAATGATTAAACTTTAACTCAATTCAATACAGCATGTAAAAATAAGTCCCAATACATGAACCACATCTAAAACAAGAATACGAATTACTAAATCCATTTTTTTTTAGATTTTCCGGAGTCAAATACAATTGATGTAAAAAATTATAATTTAACCATTCCATAGCATACATTGGTCAATTTAATTACATTGTCTTGACACATACTTGCCCAATCTTCTTCAGGAAAAATTAACACAAAATCACTCTCCCATTTAAGTTTAGATTTCTCCCAATCTGGCTTATCCATACTGTCTTGTAACAAATTATACATAACTGAAATATAACCCTTTTTTGATATAGAAGAAATCAAAGATTCAAATCTCGACAAAGTAGGTAAAATCAACTCGATACCATAATTATCTATTATCAAAGCTCTAAGTTGATAATACGCAAACAAAGAATTAACAGGTATAATCAAATCTTTCTTTCAATTGATTAAAATAAAGGAATTGCCCCTCTACATAACAATCTTGTATTGTCTTTATACCTTTAGAATCCCATGTCTTTAAATGATTGTTAAACATTGAAAAAGGAATAAGCTGATTATACAATGGAGTTAAAATAGATCATTTATCTTTTAACCCTAACACCCTTTTTTTCGCCAAATCTTTAATAAGTGCTTCAATATCTGCATATCATATTGCTATAACAAATTCAAGTTCCAATATAAATTCATGTACTTCAACCATATGAATACACACCTTCTCCACTTTAGCCCAGCTAGGAGGCTGATCTAAATCCATCAATCTACTTATGAACTTCAACTGGGCCACTTCATAATAATTTTGAAAATGTGGTAATTGTAATTCACCCAGTGTATATTTCCATGTAAGTCTATGCAGTGCCATTTGAGCTAATTTACCTTTCCATAAAAACTCTCTCACTGCTTTATTCAAATCTTGAAAAAAATACCCTTAGAAAGTAAACAAGGTAGTGATGGAAATAAATATTTAATTTGTGGAAAAATATTCACTTTAATACAATTAACCCGACCAATCAAAGTTAATGGAAGATCTTTCCACTTAATCAAATCTGCTTTAATCCATCTTAATATATGTACATAATTTAATTGATATCATAATTGATAATTCATACCCATAACCACACCAAAATATTTAATTTTACTTGTCCACCTTAATTTTATAATTGTTTTAAATTCAGAATAATCTCCCACTCCAACAGGTAAAATTGTAAATTTGTCCCAATTAACTTTATATCCCAATAATTCTCCAAATTTCAACAAGCACTCTTGCAATTGTTTCAACAAATGTTCTGGTTCCATTAAATATACCAACACATCATCTGCAAATAAATTAATTTTATATTCTTCATTCTTAATCCACATCCATCTAATTTCATCATTTTGTCTAATAGCTTGAGCTAATGGTTCAATAACCAATGCAAATAAGGCTGGTGACAATGAGCAGCCCTGTCGAGTTGAATGGGTCAATTTAAATGGTAAAGAAATCTGTCCATTCGTCACCACTCTAGTCATCGGGTTCGTATATAAAGCCTTAACCCAAACAATTTAAAAATGGCCACATTTAAATTTCTCTAACACCTTAAATAAAAAATTCCACTCAACCCTATCAAAAGCTTTTTCTGCATCTAATGCAACCACCATAAGATGGTTAGGTTGCTTTTGGTATGCATTGACCAAAGTAATTAATCAAAGTATATTGTCTGATGCATTTCTATTTTTAATAAAACCTGTTTGATCAATATGTACCAATTTAGGCAAATATTTAGCAAGTTTATTAGCTAATACTTTTGCTATAATTTTATAATCGACATTTAATAAAAAAATAGGTCTATACAAAGACACTTTCAATGGATCTCTATTTTTTCGGAATAACAGTTATTAAAGCACTCAAACATGATTCCGGTAACTTCTGATCTTCAGTAACTTGATTCAACACCTCTCCAAATTCATTAGATAAATCATCATTAAAAATTTATAAAATTCCACATGGAATCCATCATCCCCTGGGGACTTCCCATTTGGCATTTCCAGAATAGCTTCCTTAATTTCAAAATCCATAAGAGATTCCAATTCCTGAACATCAATTCCATTTAATACCGGTAACTATAATTTAGATAAGTAAGAATCAATAAAACCATTATTCTGATCCCCCCTCAGAAGTATATATTTCTTGATAAAATGAATAAAATTGGTCATTAATTTCCTGAGTCTTATGTTATTATTGAATTCTTCTTTACAACATTAATAATCCGAGACATCTGTTCAGCTTTCAATTGCCAAGCAAGTACTTTATGAGCTCTTTCCCCCAACTCATAACATTGTTTAGATTGATTAATTAAGCACTCAGACTGATAAGTTTGTAAAGTATTATAATGCAACTTCAACCTCTCCAAAGCAATTTTTAATCTTCTGTTACCTCTTTCTGAAAATCCTTCTCGAACTCAGCAATCTTATTTTCTAACTCTAAACTTTCTGCCATATATTCTTTCTTAACTTTCGTAGAATAACTAATGATCTGTCCCCTCAAATAAGCTTTTAAAGCATCCCATATTACAAAATGACTATCCAGAGAATTAACATTTTCAGACAAAAATAAAGAAATCTGCTCTTTAACAAAAGTAACAAACTCTGTTTTTTTCAATAACATTACATTTAGCCTTCATCAAAACGATGGATGCACTACCTCCAAACTTTCACAAGAAAAAAGTAATAATGAATGATCTGATATAACTCTACTTTTATATTCAGCTCATAATACTCAACTATGTAAATGTGCTAATACCAAAAATAAATCAATTCTAGAAAACTAATCATGTCTTGAAGAATAAAAAGAAAAATCCTTCTCTGTAGGGTTAACTTTTTCCCAAATATCCACCAAATTTATATTTTTCATCAACACATTAATTTGTGTTGCCATCTTTGATTTCCTTATACCTTTTTGGTTTCTATCCAATAAAGGGTCGAGAACACAATTAAAATCACCACCAACTAAAACATTTTCAGTAGCTTGAATTAACAATAAAAAAGCTTCTGAGGTAAACCACTCATCATCTATATTAGGGGCATAAAGATTCAACAAAGTCCATGATTCAGCAAAAATTTTACAGTTCACTCTTAACACCCTACCACCATACCCTTCTGAAGATTCCAATTCAAAAGGTAAATTTTTATGGATCAGAATCGCTACTCCCCTTGCCTTAGAATTAAAAGAAGAAGCGAAAACATGACCAACCCAATCCCTTTTCAATTTCAAATGTTCTCTCTCAGTCAAATGCATTTCTTGTAAAAAAGCAAGGTCAATTTTCATTTTTTTTTATATAGGCCAATATTCTCTTTCTCTTGAATGGATTATTTAACTCCTGCACGTTAAAAGATGCAAAGTTCAACTAAGACATTTTTTTTTAACTACTAATGTAATTATACACTATAAAATAATGCTCCCCTCTGCAATTCTTCCAAAATAGAAAAACTCCCTCAAATAAAATAACAAAACAAAAAAAAACCAAAAAAACACCCAAAGGTAGTAATACCCTAAAAAACTGGATGTGGTAAACCCACTAGTGGCAGATGACTGTCAAAGTTTTCAGTGTCATCCACCCCCCCCCCCCAAGCCAGATACATATTCATTATTTAATCAAACACAATCAAATATAGTCCACACATTCAACCCAATGATTCCAAGCCCAATGACTGCTCCAGATCTTCAACTCTGTGTCAATTCTTCTTTCCTTCCATTCTTTCCATTCCCATGTCCATTTCCATTTCCACTCACTTAGGAGATAAGAGGAGGAGATCAATTTCTTCACAATTGCGGCAAAGAATTAGCAAAAACCAAGGCATCATGATCATTCTCAAGAAATTAAGATTGAAAATTAGCATAGAAAACCTTCAAAATTGAAGGATAATGAAAAGCAAACTTGTAACCTTTTTGCCACGAAACATCTTTAGCTGTATTAAATTCTCGTCTTCTAATAACCTCCTGACTCAAAATCAGCATAAAAGATCACCCTATTATGTTGAACCATTAATGGAGATTGATTCTCTCTTGCGTTCTGCACTGCCATACATAGAATCATTTCACAATCTTGATATTTTAAACAACGAATCTAAACTGCTCTCGGTGCTTGTCCTGGAAGTGGTGTTTTTCTCAAAGCTCTATGAGCCCTATCCAATTCCAAACCTTCAGGGAAAGACTCTTTACCCAGCAGCTCTGGGATCCAGTGCTTAAAAAATTTTTATAGGGTCAGCACCTTCCATTTCCTTTGGAAGACCAACTATTTTCACATTATTCCTCCGACTTTGATTTTCCAACAAATCAATCTTTTTCATTAAATCTCTTTTCTGTATCCCCCAATCTATAAAAGAGCCTTCCACTTTTTCCATTTTTTTCTCTATTTCGTTCTACCTGAACTTGACACTCAGAGAAAGCCGTTTCAATTTTTTAAAAATTATCTTGCACAGTATCTACTGATTGTATATTTATTAATAGCACTTTTAACTACAGTCATTTCGCTTCACAGTTGACATTTCATCAGAAAGTATTCATTTTTATTTTCATCTGCATAAATCCTTGAGTCATTTGAGTTGATATTTGTTATGATATATTATGCATTTGCTGTATTTGACCAGCAATCCCTTCCAAAACAGTAAACACTGAATTCAGTCCAGATTCCAGTTCCACTTTTTGAGATTCACCAACAGCAAGCTCCTCCTCCTGGACGTATTCCAATAAGGTCAGTTTCTCTTCTTCCTCAGTCAGCACAGTTCCCTTAACTGAATGGCTGTAGGTCTGGAGACCTGATGCCAGCACCTCGACCTCTTTGGGACGCCGATGCTCAGGCTCCCCCACAGCGCTGATTTTGTCCAATAGCTCCTGGACCCCCGATGCCACATGCAGGCCAGGCAAAGCCATTGGATATGCAGTGGTGTCTTCTGACGCTACCCTGCGCACCACCGGGCCACCCAGCGAGATTACTGGTTCACTTATCGGCCATGCCGCCTGCACACATGACTTCATATGGATGTGGGTCGACAACGGCCGAACTCACCGATGTGCCAGCGCCATCTTGCGGATGCAGGATCAGCGCCAGAGTCAAAATCAAACAGGCTGGAGTCCTCTGAGGCTTGGAGACTCCCAACGACGACTCCGTAGATTCAGCTATGCAGGTAGGCCTCAATTCTTCCGCACTTTTATAAGGTAGTTTTTTTCTGAAGCTGAGGTTTAAATTTTTTCACATTGGATGCTATCATAAAGCACTGTTATTTAAATAACTGTAAATCTTATTTTTAATCACTTTTAGACTATTTAGTAATCCAGAGGTAAAACACATGTCTTCCTTCTACGTCATCTTGCCATGATATCCACCTTTTCAAAGAAACTGGTGTGTCTGACTTCCATGTGACTGTTACACATTTCTTGGCTATCGTCATTGCAATCTTAGTAAATGATATTTGAAACTCAGGTAAGTTGTTCCTGATATCTATGAAGTTCTCCAATAGATTTAGTTCTGGATTACTGGGAAAGTTGAATCCAGTAGTCTTTGTTAACACTTCTGATACCTCTTACCAGAAAACATTAACTTTCACATACTCCCATACGGACTGGAAAAATGTTCCTTCCACATCAGAAACTTCTTCCTGATATCTCTGGCCTTGATTTCGGCAATCTTTGCAGAGTCAAATATAATTGATAGAGAAAATTGTATTGCACCAAACTGTATCTCACATTAATAATTGAAGTTATCCCATCATTACACCATTCAGCCCAAGATTATTCTGAGATATTCACTGCTAGATCCGCTTCCAATCTTTCCCTGGACTTATGAATTACAAACCTTTTCCCATCCATTTGCAGGGCATAATATATTGGGTCATATATTTAGGTGTATTACCCATCCATAATGTGTGTTTCAGTTGACTCCTCCCTGGTGGAGTGATATTATCCCCCCAGCATTCTCTTTGAAAGACCTTTAATTGCAGAGAACAAAGGAAGGTGCCATCATAAATTTGTTTCATTTGTTCAAATGACATTAACACTCCATCCGCAATGTGCCCAATTCCTTTTGGAGACCATATATTTAAAATTCTATTCTCCATTATCATGGGCTACATCGGATTATTGCATAATGGAGACCTTAAGGAAATTCCAATTTTCCTTCCTATACTATAATTAATATCTTGCCAAATTTTTATCAAACAAATCAGTATAGAGTTGAAGTCTTTTTCTTGAGTATTTTCAGGTTCTGTCTATCGATAGAATCTTTGGGTAATACTTATAATACCATATGAACCCATTTTGGTAAGTCGGTTTCAAAGAAAAATGCTAAGAAGCTCAACTGTGAAGCCAGATAATATTTCATAAAATCTGGAAGCCTCAGACCTCCTGATTAGTAGTTCCTCGTCAATTTATCCAGTGCTATTCTCGGTACTTTGTTATTCCCTAAAAATTGCCTAACCAAGCCATTTATTATTTTGAAAAACTTATTTGGTAAATACATTGGTATTGACTGGAACAAATATTGAATCTTTGGCATAATTTTCATTTTAACACAATTGAACCTTCCTATTAATTTTTCTATTTTTTCCAGCAGAATAATTAAATTTGTACAAATTATTCAAATTATTATCAAGCATGATTCCCAAGTATTTAATCCCTTCACTTTTTCCATTTGAGCATACCATTTACTTTAAAGCGCTCATTGTCCTGATTTGTTGTTGGTAAAATTTCACTTTTTTCCATGTTTATTTTGTATCTTGATACTCTCCTGCATTTTATTAAAATTTCCTGTAATTTTTCCATCGACCTTTTGGGTTCAGACATATACCACAGTATATAATCAACAAACAGACTAATCTTGTGCTGAATTTGCCCGACCTTGAAGCCTTTGATTTCAGGATTGCCCCTAATCATTTCTGTTAGAGGGTCTATTGCCATAACAAATAATACTGGAGAGGGGAGGGACAGCCCTGCCTAATTGATCAACTCAACAGAAACATTCCAGATATCCAATTATTAGTTATTATTTTTGCCTGTAGATTTTGGTATAATGCCCTAATCCAGTTTATAAGTCCTTGTCCTACCCCAATTTTTCTAGTGTTTAAACATGAAAGGCCATTTGAGTGTCAAATGCCTTTTCTGCATCCAAAGATACTACTATATTGGGGTCCTTCCACGATTGAGCTAAATATATTATGTTAAATAATCACGTCAGGTTATTTGATGCTTGTTGCCCCTTAACAAATCTTACTTGATCTTTATGTATTAGTTTGGGTAAATACTGTGTCAGGCTATTTTCCAGTGTTTTCACTATTATTTTATAATCTACATTTATAAGAGATATCAGCTGATAAGATGAAGTTGTCAGAGGATTTCTATTCTTTTTTTAGCAACACAGTGATTATTGCCATTGGGAAGGTGTCCAATAATGTCTGAGTTTTCACTGCTCGCTGTATTACATCCACAAACAAAGGCATGAACAGATCTTTAAATTCTTTATAAAATTAACCGGAAATCCATCCTCGCCTGGGGCTTTATTAGCCTGAAGAGTTTCCAGTGTTTTTTTAAAAATTTCTTCCCTAGTATAATATAAATCTAATTCCTGTCTGTCCTCATCATCCAACTTCGGGAGTTCCACTTCATCCAGAAATTTCTTTATTTCAACCTCATTCTCTGGCGAGTCAGATTTATATAATTTTTTATAATATTGTTGAAATGTTTCATTTATCTCACTTTGTTTATATGTAATTGTATCATTTTCATTCTGTTTTGCATTTATGGCTCTTGCTGATTCTTCAGCCTTCACTTGCCATTATAGTATTTTTGTAAAGAATTATATTGGATCTTCTTGTTTTCCATCCTGGTCTCCAGTTTTCTGATATTATTTTTCTAATTCCCCTATTTCTGTCTCCAGTTTATTTATTTCTGCATTAAATTTTCTTTTAATCTTTTTTGTGTATGAAATAATTTGTTCTCTCAAGTATGCCTTTAATATGTCCCTTATTTTAAAAAAAAATTATTAGTCAAACTCAAGCTAGTTTCACATAAAAATTTGATCTGCTGTCTTATAAATTGTCTAAAATCCTCCCTTTTCAGTAACATTGTATTTAATCACCATCTATATTTATTTTCCTGTTTCTCTGATATTTGTTTTACCAAGGTTAGTGGTGAGTGATCCGAGTGCAGCCTAGGTAAATATTCTGTTTTTACTACTCGGTCTTTCAAACTTGACAATAATAAAAATAAATCTATTCTAGTATGCGAGTCATTTTTTTTAAATAAAATGTGTAATCTCTCTCCTTAGGATTGGACTGTCTCCACATGTCCATCAAATTTAAATCTTTCATATATGAAAGAGTTAACTTGGCTGCTTTAACTCTTGTTACTGTTTTTGCAGATTTATCAAGGATTGGATCCAGACAAAAATTAAAGTCTCCTCCAATCAATATCTTTTGCCTTCCCTCTGCTGCTTTTAAAAATACTTACTTCATAAAGACTTTGTTGTCATAATTCAGGGCATAAATATTCATTAGTGTCCAAAATTCTGAGTAATGTTTGCCATTTATCATTTCATATCTACCCATTTGATTCATTGAAATACTTTCCAAGGCAATTGGGACATTTTTATTAATCAAGATTGCCACTCCCACTGGTTTTTAATTAAATGATGTAGAAAAGACCTGCCCCCCAATAATTGCCTCAATTTATCATGTTCCACTTTAGTAAAATGAGTTTCTTGTAGAAATACCACATCAGCTTTTATCTTTTTAAATATGTAAGTATTCTTTTCCTTTTGATCATTCTGTTCAAACTATTAACATTAAAACTTATAAACTTCAATGACTTATCTATAGCAGCATATTAATATTTTTGTGCAAATAAATAAATATGTAAACAGTTTTGTGATCTATACCCCCACCCTAAGTATCTTGCAACCTCCACTCTGGCGGTAACATAGACAAGAAGTCCCTAAGGCCCACAAAAAAAACCCACAAAAGCCTCCAGGGATAAAGAAGGAGAACCCTAGCTGAAAACTATACTCCCCCATTGGCAACATTACTCCGCCCCCTTAAGCCAAAGTTGTACCGTGCTGTACCTTCAGTACCTTCTTTCCACTCTCAGATAGGATAAAACTTTGACATTTCATAATAAAATTAAGATGAACTTCAAACAAAAAAATCAAAAAAATTCTTCAGTATCTTATTTACACTAGTCTTTTCACAGTCGACTTTCTTGTTCTACATAACTGTTGAATAAACTCTTCCAACTCCTCCTGAGATTTAAAGTATCTTCTGTTAACTTCAGACTCTTCCACTCACAACTTTGCATTTAAATGCAACATCGTGCATTTAAAGTTCTTTTCACAGAGTTGCCTCTTGATCATGTCGAAATTACCGCATTGGAATTTCGGAATTACCGCATTGCTTAAATACTTGAAGCTCAACAATCTCACCAAAACAGATCGAGGGTGGGCTTCACCCATTCCCCTTGGTCCCAGCATTCGATGAGTACATTCAATATGCACTGCATCGCCAAGTTCCTCGGTGCAAAAGAGTTGAGGGATCCAAGTCTCAAAGAATTTCACAGCATCTCTGCCTTCTGCACCTGCTCTCAGGCCAAATTCTCCATGTGATTCAGTTTATCCAGAAGAAGCTGCTTATCTGTGACCCATTGTTCAGCTTGTTTTTTTAATTCCTCAATTTGCTTATCATGTTTACTTTAATGCAAGCACCATCTATTCTTTCAGTTAAGTCATTAATGGCTTCACCCACCTTTCTCTCTGAAGTGGGAAGTGGAAATGGCAATCTCCACATTTGTAAATCATTGACCCAGACCTCCAAATTCTTGGAACAGTGTTTGAAGGTACACCATTCATTGGGAGGAGGAGGCATCTTCACCCGCATTGCCCGTCAAAGTGACCGGCGAAGCCCAAGCCTTTTCCATTGTAGATTTTGTTTTTTTTCTGTGTGATCTTCCAGTCATCCTTCAGTAGTTTTCTTCAGAAGAAATATCCACACTTTTCCAGTCAAATAAATCAATCAAAACCACTTTTTGGTCGTCTTTTCGAGAATTATCTCGGAGAGCTCAGAGAAGCCCGTCTGCTCAGTCACCCTTAATGTAAACAATCTTGACCTGACACCTGTACTTGCATTAAAGTAATCTTTAGAAAGTTCGAGTGGAGCCAATCATGTGTGTTTACTGAGCTCCATCGAGACACAGAAGTTAAAAAGTGCCAACAGGCTAATAGTCCAGCTACTCTGTGCTCTTGATAACGTTCCACTTTGCCAGCAATTATAGTTCTAACTGCTGGACGTGTTGTGTTCTCTGATTTCCTCATTCCATCAGCCATCAATTTATCATTTGCTAAATGTTCATATTCTGCCTATTCAATCTAGTGGTAAAAACATAACGTTGGAGAAGCTCGGCAGGTCAAAAAATGTCATTTATATAGCAAAATATGAGAATACCTTGATGAAGGTTACAGCTTATTATATTTTTTTTCTATATAAAGTACACTGCTCGACCTGCTAGGTTTCTCCAGCATTGTATTTTTACTTCAATCCCAGCGTCTGAATACATTTGTGTTTTACTTCTTAAACTCCTTTGTTGTCCACTTTTGATTTTGGAACTGGGTGTTTGGCCAGAACTGATAACATAAAATTTTCTTGCTTCCACTTTCTCTCAGCTGATTTTTAAATAAATTTCCAGCATTTTAACTTTGGTTCAAAAGGTTGAAAATTTAACTTTTGAAGAGACACCATCATGTAAAACCTCATAGCCTTCTGCAAGCCTTTCTCCTAAATTCAATTGAAAACCCTCAACTTAATACTCATTTAGTCCCTGTTATCTTGCTGGTGTTATGCAAAGAACAACATTCATTCACCTGGATAAATCAGATGAGTGTTTCCATGTGTTTGTATCTTGAATGGAATTCAAAGTGATCTTAAATTGACAATATTATTTTTAAAAAAATTCTAAGGTTTTGTTGGAAAGACACAAAAGTTCAACAATCTCACCAAAACAGATCGAGGGTGGGCTTCATCCATTCCCCTTGGTCCCAGCATTCAATGAGTACATTCAATATGCACTCCATCGCCAAGTTCCTCGGTGCAAAAGAGTTCCAACTTTCCCATTCAACACTGCGATCCTATTGTAGGGCATTACTCCTACCTTTAAATAATATCTTTTTTAAAAAAAAGGTCTTTCCCCTCGATTATTTCTCCTACTGTGCTAATAGTACAACCTTCAGTGTAGTGCTAGTACTTCAGCCCTGACATCAGAGGAGAGTGGCTTTAAGCTTCATTTCAAAGATGCATTTACTAGCTTGCCACAAAACTTCAGTGATAAACACACTGCACAGCTGGAGCTGCTATCACATGTTTGACTTATTAAATCCAATATCCTACTTTCTCCCTCATGTTGATTTGAAAGATAACTTTTTTAAGTGAGCGAGCCAGTTCTCCCACTGTACAATAGTCCTAACAGCCCGATGACCCTGTACCCAGACGTTACAGGACTTCAAAAGTATGTCACTGGTTATAAAACACTTAAGGCAATCTGATATTGTGAAAAGTGTTTCCCCTCCCCAAAAAAAGGGCATTTGCCTTGGCTTCCAATTGGAACAGTTGTGAAGACAGAAGGTGGGTGCATTAGTCCTGACAAAACAATGCTTGCAGTTCCATTTGCAATTACAAATTAATTAAACTTAAAAATGTGTTTAGTTGAAACATTTCAACCGCTTTTCTCATGCAATCATTTAATACAACTGGCATAATTTAGTGCTGATCTGTTGTTAAACACTAAATTCCTTTATTCCCTACTTTCACAATGCTGCCTGTTCGTGAATCGGCCCTTTGTTCTCTGCTGAAAAATGATGTTTTCTTCCCATAATATTTCAATCTCTGCATGCTCAACATTCACCCACTTCTTCCTCAAATATCATCCATTCTTAAAATGGTCATAATCAGCATAATTTAAACTTAAACCAGTATAAACATAAGTACCGAGGGAGGAAATGCAAAATTCAATAGCATTGAACAAGCAGAGATTTGATAGTTTGATTCTAGTGTCTCCATGTTTTGTGTGATCTGTCAGGATTTTAGACAATAGACAATAGACAACAGGAGCTGGAGTAGGCCCTTCGGCCCGTCGAGCCAGCACCGCCATTTTACAGATCATGGCTGATCACTACCATCAGTACCCCTTTCCAGCCTTATCCCCATAACCCTTAACTCCTTTGTCCACTAGAGTCTTATCTAACTCTCTTTTGAACATAATCAGCGAATCTGCCTCTACCACCCTCTGTGGCAGAGCATTCCACAGATTCACACTTCTCTGGGTAAAAAAATGTTTTCTCATCTCCGTCCTAAAAGGCCTACCCCGTATTCTTAAACTATGCCCTCTAGTCCTCGTCTCCCCCATCATTGGGAACAAGTAATCCGACTTCACCCTGTCTATCCCCCTGATGATTTTGTATACCTCAATCATCTCCCCCCTCATCCTTCTAAACTCCATCAGATACAAGTCCAGTTTTTCTACCCTTTCAGTATATGTCAATCCCACCATCCCTGGAACTAACCTTGTAAATCTGCGCTGCACACCCTCTATAGCTAGTATGTCCTTCCTCAAAATTGGAGACCAAAACTGGACACAATACTCCAGGTGGGGTCTCACCAGGGCCCTGTACAACTGCAGAAGGGTGTCTCTGTTCCTATACTCCAGTCCCCTCTTTATGATAGCCAACATGCCATTTGCCTTCTTCACAGCTTTCTGAACCTGCATGTTAGCCTTCAGTGACTGGTGAACAAGTACACCCAGATCCATTTGCACCTCCCCACTCCCTTGCTTGTCTCCATATAAATAATACTCAGCTTTCCTATTATTGCCCCCAAAATGGATAACCTCACATTTGCTCACATTGAACGTCATCTTCCATTCATCAGCCCACTCCCCCAACCTGTCCAAGTCCCTCTGCATTTTCCTGACATCCTCCTCACACCCCACACGCCATCCAGTTTAGTGTCATTTAGTTCCATAGAAACATTGAAGATAGGAGCAGGAGTAGGTCATTCGGCCCTTCGAGCCTGCTCTGCCATTCAATGAGATCATGGCTGATCTTAAAGTTCATCTCGGTCCTAAATGGTTTGCCTATTATCCTCAAACCATGGCCCCGGGTTCTGGATTTTTCCATCATTGGAAACATCCCATCTGCATCCACTCTGTCCAGTCCTGCCAGAATTTTATATGTCTCTATGAGATCCCCTCTCAATCTTCTAAACTCCAGCGAGTACAATCCCAATTTGCGCAATCTTTCCTCATAAGTTATTCCTGCCATTCCAGGTATCAGCCTGGTGAATTGCCTCTGCACTCCCTCCATTGCAAGAACATCCTTCCTCAGAGATGGCGACCAAAACTGCACACAATACTCCAGGTGGGGTCTCACCAAGGCCATGTACAGCTGCAGTAAGGTATCCTTAGTCCTATACTCAAACCCTCTTGATATGAAGGCCAACATACCATTTGCCTTTTTAACCGCCTGCTGTACCTGCATGCTCGCCTTCAGTGACTGGTGCACAAGAACCCCTAGATCTCCCAATCTATTGCCATTCAAATAGTAATCTGCCCTCCAGTTTGTATTACCAAAGTGGATAACCTCACATTTATCCACATAACATCATTCATGATGTAAGCCTTTCCAGATATTATTCATCTCCACATACCTCACAGTTTTAAAATCTACAGCTATGTGTTAAATGCCTGTACATTTGGACTTAATGCAAAAGAAAATGGCTCAGAAATGATTACACACACTGTTTTTGGGTGTGAAAACAATACTGTGAGGTGGTGTAATAATTTTTGGCTATGTCATATAAAGTGCAAGAGATTTAGTGTGGAGATTGATGGAGCACATTCAATGTTCTTTGTGTAACACCAAGTTGAAACTAATGATGACAGTGAAGTAAAAACGTAGAAATGCTCGAGGTACTCAGCCTATAGTGTCCATAGGAGGTAAAGATATATTACTGACATTTCAGGCCTGAACCCTTCCTCAAGGTAGGAGTTAAAAGCAGGCAACTGCTATATTAAAGGACTGGTAAAAGGGAAGAATGGATGGGGAGGAGTACAGACCAACAGACAAAAGGTGTTAATTGGACATGATGAGAGGACAGGAGAGAGGAAACATGAGAATTCATTAGGGGAGGGGGATTTGTTTTTGTCTCTGCTAAAGGAGACAGAGGGAAGAGGGAAAAGAGAGAGAGAGAGAGAGAGACATAGCAAGAGGAAAGGAGACACAGGGAAAGATGGAGGGGAGGGGACTAACAGAAACTGGAGAAGTCAATGTAAATGCCATCTGGTTGGAGTGTACCCAGCCCGAATATGAGATATTGTTCCTCCAATTTGCACATGGTCTCAGTTTGGCAGTGCATGAGACCACGGACAAGCATATCGGCAAGGGAACGGAGCGAGGAATTGAAATGCGTGGCCACTGGGAGATTCACTCTATTGGAGCAGACAGAGCTGAAGTGCTCAATGAAGTGAACTCCCAGTCTGCATCCAGTCTCTCTGATGTAGAGGAGACCATACAGTTGATGACCCTGAAGATTCACAAGTGAAGTGTTTCTTGTAAGTAGTGTTTGGGGTCCAGTATCTTGCAGATGTTAGCATGTCATCCGGCAGGTGCAATTCTTTTGCAGTTCACAATATATGCAATACATTTTCAAGTCAAGGCAAGTGAGAATGGATCTAAAATGGATAATGTTCCTAATGGGTCAGCTGGACCTGGAAAAGAAGGTGAAGACTATAGCTTACAGCAAACATGACAACCATTGAAACTTTCCAAGACTACTGCATGGCGTTCCTGGCAGTGAGTTGCCAGGGAAGTCTCTGTGAGGATACAAGTACAATCTATAAATTATTCAAGCACATTATTCAAGCCTCTAATGCAGACATAGGAAATAAAAATTCATGGTCTTCTCTCCCCGAGAGAAGTAGTGAACAACAATGTGAGACGCAGCAGAGACCAGCAGCTTGGGATGGTCAAGACTGGCAGCTGAGTCTGGCTGTGACACTACTCTCCAGAGGCAACAGAATCCAGGGACAGACATGTGGCTGTACCTAAAGTCATAGAGTCAGTAAGGAAAATGAAGATGGTTTGATTTGTTGGGCCTCTAAATGGCATGGCTTCAGGAGGGAATTATTTTAGCAGTGGTTCTCAACCTTTTTCTTTCCACTCACATACCACTTTAAGTATTCCCTTTGCCATAGGTGCTCTGTCATTAGTAAGAGATGCTTAAGGTGGTATGTGGGTGAAAAGACAAAGTTTGAAGACCACTGTTTTAAATCATACCTAAATTTTTTTGAATGTTTTATTTAAAATTTTACAAACAAAATCCCACTTAATAAAAAGTCATATATATCATATATATGTAGAGAGAGAGAGAGAGAGAAAGAGAGAGAGAGAGAGAGAGAGAGAGAGAGAGAGAGAGAGAGAGAAAGAAGAATACATGTGGTATATCCACCACTCACAACTCACAAGAAAGAAACAGATTATCAATGAATGTGTAAATTTTTATTCACTGCCATGGAGCTGAGTACCATTCAGAACAAGTTATTAAACCTACTTGTAAATATGGGCTCCATATTTTCAAAATTGAATATTTACCAGGTGGTTTATGTTATTTTTTTCAAGAGGAATACAAGATCTCATTTCAGTATGCCATCTTTGCATCCCTAAACCTATATCTGATTTCCAAGTAATGGCTACACATTTCCTCTAATCATACCTAATTGACTCATTATGTGCACAGTTTCATAACTCCAAAGGAAATGGGGCAATTTTTCTCAAGTTAAATATTTCAGTAACAATTGGGTCTAGAGCAGTGATTCTCAACCTTCCCTTCCCACTCACATCCCACCTTAAACAATCCCTTGTTAACCACAGAGCACTGATGTCCTAGAGTTTACTTAAAAGTGATATGCGAGTGGAAAGAAAATGGTTGAGAACCACTGTACTAAAGCTTAGTTGTTCTGTGAGTTTAAAAAAAATGCTGTTTATCAAACGAGTCAGATTTAAAAATACAGTACCCATGGACTGTGTGTGCTGAATGGTTGTTAATGTCATTTGGTGGAGGTTTACAGCAAAAAGGGAGAATATAAATCTTGTTGAATGATGAACATAGGACAGATTAGCACTGTATGGGCCCTTTGGCCCATGATGCTGAGCTGACCTACAAAAACCTATTTCACCATCAATCTAACCCTTGTCAACCCCACAGGCCATAATCCTCTACTTTTCTTATAACAAATTTCTCAATGGGCTTTAAGACCTCCAAAATTCATCGCAAATAAATCAGATTTTCAACAGGATAATAATATTTTTCCTGGATTTGTGTGAAATATGTTGAGCTTCACAGATTTGAAGATAGCTGATTACATCATTAGGAGAATTAAGAATTGTGTTCAAAGAGAATGATTTCGGTGAGATCAGATTAATGAATATCAATGGAAGATAAATTGCACAAAGACTATGATTTTTGGGTGCATGAGAGTACTGAGGGTAACCTTAATGGATCTAAGTGCATCTGGGAAAAGGGTTCCAGACATGCATGCTCAACAAGAAAGGAGCTCATCCAAGGAATTCAGTCCAAGTAGAAGAAACCTTGGACACAAAATCACCTGGTGCCTGCTTAGGCACTTCTGGGCAGTGAGCAGAGTTATCCTCACAGAAGAGAGCAAACTCAGAAATGGTAGGGAAGAAAATAAAGGGCTCTTGTAAATACAACAATCTCCTTGACTAGAAATTGGACTGCAACTAGTTCTGCTAAAAATAAACTTGCCTATGTTTGGTGCTAACATATAATCAGGCTTCTGGGGAAAATAAAATCACAAAATTGGCCAAAATCCACCTTTTAATTGTGGTGGTTTTAGGCCCAGTGATGAGTGCAATTCCTGACAGGATTTCAAACATTGTCAGCCATCCAGTTGTGCATTCTGCACAGAGACAAGTGCTAGTCCTGGCAGCTAAATTGCTGTATGTAGTTGCCATTGATGAGACAGTAGATACCAGAGAAAGGTAGATGGAGTGGTGGAGTGATACTGTAAGGCCATGGATTTTATAGCACTGTGTAATAAGCCTTTAGGTCCAACTTATTTTTTCATAAAAAAACTTAGAGCACAAAACAAAATTGTGCCAAACATATCCCTAACTTATCCATGTCAACAAATCGAGTCCCATTTCCCTTCATTCAGCCTATACTCGACCTAACAGTTGGGGGAAGGAAGGGAAGAGGTGGGGAGTTAGAGGCAGTGTGTCAGAGAGATGAAGGAGAAACTAGGGAAGGGGGTTTAACAGAAGTTGGAGAGATTAATATGGATGCTGTCTGGTTGGAGACTGAGGATAAGGTGCCGTTGCTCTAATCTACAGGTGGGCTCAATTTGGCAGTACATGGGGCCATGGACAGACCTGTCAGTGTGGCCACTAGAGGATCCTTGCTGTTAGAGCGGATAGATTGAAGGTGCTCAGTGCAGTGATCTCCCAGTCTGTGTCTATTCTTCTCGCTGTAGAGGGGGCCACATCGGGGACACAAGATTTAGTAAATTATCCCTGAAGGTGAACAAATCGGGTGTTGCTGCACTTGGACAGACTGTCTGGGGCCCCAAAGATTGATGAGAGAAGAGGAGCAAGTGCAAGTGAAATCACAGGGATCTGCGCCAAGGGAGCTATTGGTAGGATGTGTGAGAGTGCAAAGGAAGCAATTCCTCCGAAAAGTGGAGGGAAGGGGAAGATGTTTCTGGGATGGGATCCCGCTGTATGTGGTGGAAATTGCAGAGAACAATATGTTGGATATGAAGGCTGGTTGAGGGGTCGTAAACGATGAGGGCAACCTTGACATTTGAGATGTCGGATATGGCAAGGGGCCAAGACAAGTATGCAGGAAATATGGCTAAGTTCTTGGCATTAGAGGGGAAGTCACATTTTCTGAAGAAGGAGGTCATCTCAGGTGTGCTGGAATGGAAGGCCTCATGTTGGGATCAGATGCAGCAGGGACACAGGACAAAGGAATTACAGAAGACAGGGTTTCCTCCGAGTGCTCAGTTTTCCTCCCACTGTTCAAAAATATAGTGAGGTTGTAGGTCAATTGGGTTTAATTGGACAGAACACGCTTGTAAGCTTAAAGGGCCTATTAACATGCTATATATCAAAATTTAAATTTACATCATGGGGCAAAGGGCCTGTACCCTGTGGTAATCTGCTCTCAAAAGAAAATTATAGATAGGGTAAAGTAAAAGACATAGGGGATACAAAGTCAATATTTGTTTAAAGAATAGTTTCATTATAAAGGTTTCATAAGCAATTGGAAAAAAGGAGTTGAAAGAGATATTTCATTTACAACAGTGGAAGCTGATTCTGGCCATTTAAATCTGCGCCATCCAACTGCGCCCTAATTAACCAAAAACCCTGTACGTTTTGGAGGGTGGGAGGAAACCGGAGCACCCAGAGGAAACCTGCGCAGACATGAGGAGAATGCACCAACTCCTTACTGGATTTGAATCCCGGTCGCTGAGGCTGTTATACTGTTGAGCTAACCGCTACGTTAACAGTGCCAGCTCTGGAATAGATATTGAATAGTTGGGTAAACAGGGGTAATTGAATAACCAGAGCTAATTTTCAATTTTATTGCCTGATGACTTTAGACTATCTGCCTCAGTTGGAAGATGGTTAAAAAAGTGACCTCATACATAAGTAACCCAAAACCAGAAGAAAAATAATGGAAAATACTGTAATGTTACAAGCAGAGTTGAGGTAGGGAATAGAAGAAAGGAAAGTAGAATGGGGAATAAGCAGTTGTATTATAATCAAGGTAGGATAATCTGTCAATTTTTTAATTTGTGATAACCTTTAAATTCTCACCTTACTTAACATCATATTTGCTGCAAATAAGTACCATTTAAAACATGTAGTCTGCACATTATGGAGCACCAGATATGTCTGGTAATGAGTTAGAGAAGTACCTCAACCTAGTGATTATTGAACCTATTCGAACTGCTGAACCAAATTACTGTTTTTGTGCTTTCTACCCACTATTATTATCCTCCACCCAACAGTTAAAAAAAAACTATTCCTATTTCAGGAATAATTATCAGCGTTATCAGATAGTTAAAGTGCAATTTAGGAAGCTGTAATGTTTGGACTTTGGTGAGGTCAACAAAGGTGATGTAGAGTCCTTTGTTTTGTTCTCTGCACTTTTCTTGGAGGGCAAAGACCATGTCAGTAGTTCCTCTGT
Source organism: Narcine bancroftii (assembly GCF_036971445.1). Lineage (NCBI taxonomy): Eukaryota > Metazoa > Chordata > Chondrichthyes > Torpediniformes > Narcinidae > Narcine > Narcine bancroftii. The sequence continues at coordinate 346,116,707 of NC_091470.1, forward strand.
TTGCGCAAAAGCTGCACTGTGATTCTGGGAGAACATTCTTGGTGACACTAGGTATTATTCTATTTAGGAGAATCCTAGCGAAGATTTTGCCTGCAATGGAGAGCAGCATGATTCCCCTCTAGTTTGAGCAGTCTGATTTCTCGCCTTTGTTTTTGTACAGGGCGATGATGATCAAACTGCGCTGGGTAGGTCACGTCTCCAGAATGGAGGACCATCGCCTTCCCAAGATCGTGTTATATGGTGAGCTCTCCACTGGCCACCGAGACAGAGGTGCACCAAAGAAGAGGTACAAGGACTGCCTAAAGAAAGCTCTTGGTGCCTGCTACATTGACCACCGCCAGTGGGCTGATATCGCCTCAAACCGTGCATCTTGGCGCCTCACAGTTCAGCAGGCAGCAACCTCCTTTGAAGAAGACCGCAGAGCCCACCTCACTGTCAAAAGACAAAGGAGGAAAAACCCAACACCCAACCCCAACCAACCAATTTTCCCTTGCAACCACTGTAACCGTGTCTGCCTGTCCCGGATCGGACTTGTCAGCCACAAACGAGCCTGCAGCTGACGTGGACATTTACCCCTCCATAAATCTTCGTCCGCGAAGCCAAGCCAAAGAGAAGAATGTTTGGTCTTACCTTTTCCCCTTTCTGGCCTGGTGGACCTGCCTCTCCTTTAATACCAGGGTCACCCTAGGACCGGAAAGAAGTTCAAGTTAAAGCGATGATTCTCACAGTCGAACAATCAAAGAATCAATTCTTTTATTTCCATTTAGTTTAAGAATAATTATGCTTACAAGATCTTTTTTGTGTTTATCTGAACAATCTCCTTCAGGCACAAACCACTTAAAAGAAGTAGCTTGAATTACCAAATTAAAATGTATCAAAGCAAAATATCTATTTTTTTTTCCCAATGCAGCAAACATTGTTCTGCAGTACTCATTCCATGATAATAATCTTCCAGGCAAGATGATTATCTGGTAACAGGAGTAGTTTGATGTAAGTTATCAGTTTTGCAGGACACTGAAAGAGCTTCAGATCATTAAACATCTTGCACTGGAGCCTGAAAGGAGGTCAGTTTGAAGAGATTATGTGATTAGGTAAACACTGACATCTCAAAAAGACTGCACAATTATTAAGTCATTGTTTTGTGTTAGGATATTTATTTTCAATTTTTAATTTTTTAATTTAGACATTCAGCATGATAACCGGCCCTTCCAACCTACAGGGCCATGTTTCCCAATAAACTAATTAACCTACAATCCCCATATGTGTTTTTTAATGCTGAGAGGAAGCTGGAGCACCCAGAGGAAACCCACAGAGACATGGGGTGAACATCCAAACTCCTTACAGACAGCATCCGGATAATGTGCACTGCAATAAGATTGTTCTAACTGCTACACTAACCATGCCGCCAATTATAAAATGACATCAAAATCTCCCTTATCTGGAATTCAAGCAACTAGCAAAAAATAAATTGTGGAAAATAAATCGACAAAAAAAAGGAAGGTTTAAAATTGGCATGTCAAGCAGTTAGTTCAACGATTATGCAACACACAGTCTCAAGCTACCGGAAAATTCACTTATTTGGCATCTACCAATCCCCATAGGTCCTGGATACTAAGGATTTTACTGCATGTATCTTTTATACCACCATAATACATCTTGTTTTGTGTAATTATTGTCTGTTTAATTCAATTGAGTATTTGGAATGAAGCTGTTGCTTTAGTCATTTAGCTGTTTTATTTACAAAGCATCTGTTCAGGGGCAGGAATTAAGAATTTTAGTGCATATGTATATTGTACAATATATATGACAATAAACTTATTATTTTATGGCTAAATAGAGAGAGTGTCAAACTCCCAATCTGAAAACATGAATGATGGTAACAGTGTTATGAGCCCATAGAACCCCAAAACCCAGCAGCAATAGATATTCACCAAGACAAATGGTTACTAAAACAAAAGTTGCTTTTAATAGTCTTTAAACATGAAAACAGAATCACACTTTAACTTATCACTATTAACTTACTTAACCCCCTTCTAATTCTAAGCACACGAGTTTGTAATGTGTGTGTAAGTTTAGAAAAATTCTTTTAATTCACAGTCCAATCTCACTTCTCCAAGTTCTCTGGTTGCAGGCAATTCTTATACTGTGCACAGAATTTAACATTTATGAAATTCACCTGGCTTTGGTGCTTGAAAGCTAAATGTTTACTGCTCAGGAAGGTTCTTGTTGGTTTTCAGAGAGGGATTTGTTGTTCCTGGACACAAACCAATCCCTTTTAATCAGCTACGTCAGTGTCTTGCCGAAGAAACTTGCCCCCTTCAGGGTTCTCCAGATGATAACCTCTTTCTTTCAGGTCACTACAGAGTTCCTTTTTATTTCTCTTATTTCAAGTGAAACATTAGGCAGCCAGTCCTCTCCTCTTGTATGGACCACAAGGGCTTTAACCAGGCTGAACTAAGCATTCACAGCCTGTCTTCAAAATGCTGTTTTTCTACAAGTTTGCCCTGTTCCAGTCCTATCTGCAGCTGCTGAACTGAATTCTCTCTCTCTCACTCAGAGAAAAGCCTGTTTGACTCTCTCTACTTGCAAAACCACATGACCCCCTTAGAACAGCAAAGCAGCACTCAGACAGCCTGCGACTCCGAACCTAACGCTCCGAGATTTTTTCATCTGTAGCTTTTCAAAACAATAATCCGTTAGTGAAGTCTCTATATGGCCTCCTGAAAGTTTTTGCAAAGGCCCTCGGAGCCAGCCTGTCAAGCTTGAGCAGAGCTCCAGTATTTTAAATGAGATCTGTTTTGGAGTGTGACCTGTACTTAAAAAAAAAATCTGCCACACTATAATCCCAAAATAATTTCCAGATACAATGCAATCGCAACATATTCTGTCACAACAGAATTAAACAGATGGATGGATTGCTTAGTTACATTGAGATTAAAAGAATCACAATACTAAGAGACTATCAAATTGAATTAGCAGCAGAGAAGATTGAGAAACACAAAGTGGACATACCTTAAGAGAAAATATGCGCAATGACGTGCAGTATATGCATTTGCTTTTAAAGAAATCTGTCAGGTCTAGGTCAGTTTCAAGTCAATAGTTATCTTCAGAAGATTAAGATAGTAATTTGATAATAGTTATACAGTTGAATAGTAGAAGAAATTGGCAGGTGTTCCTCCAATCAGTCATTTCCTAGCACTTGTGTCAATAGGCATGCACATAAACATTGGTTATCAATTCATTGCAGAATGCTGTTGAGGCCTTGCTGCATGCAGACATGACTTGCCATTCTGTCTGACTTATGATATGTAGAATGAGGCCCTCAAATGAAATGAAAGTCAATCACGTGTCCAGACTGCAGTGTCTTTTGTTCACCACTGAGATTTTTAACCTACTGTTCTTTAATCCCCACTGCCTCATTTTCCCATAAACATTGTGCGATGACAGAGAGAGGCTCCTGGTTTGAACACCAGAATATTGCCTGGCTGATTCAGTCTTCATTGGTTGTCGCTACCAATATTCAGTGGTATTATCTGACACCCACATTATCAGGACTTGGTCAAAGCCTTAATAATGTAGTGAGCAATGGACAGAGTGGACATTATTTAACCTCCAGGAATCATTGGATAAAAAATGGTGGAACAGTAGCCAGTCCAAGAAGTGAAAAATGTATTCTTCCTAAATGTGTTATATTTGCCATCTATATATTTCCACTGTGGTTAGAACAAATTTATACATTCAGAGAGAGAGAAAGATCTTTTGTCTTGAGTTTCATGGGGAGAACTTGCTGCAACATATGTACTGTTTACTACTTTCTTAAACATGGGAAAGCCTACTATCTTAGCAAATCTGACTGCCATGCCGTCTGCTGTGCTCTATTCAAGGAGGAGGTGAACTCACCTCTCTTTCAGCGGAAAGTTCCAACAGTCCCATGTCTTGACCTCAGGAAGCGAAAACCAGAGGTGTACAATCTAGTGATCGTTGGAGGATTAGAGGTGGAGAAGGTAACAAATATATCTCAGAAGATCTTTCCTGGGCCCAGCACACTAATGGCACCATGAAGAAAGCACATCAATCCCTCTACTTCCTCAGGTGTTTGCAGAGGAAAGTGTGACTGGCTGCATCACAGTCTGGCATGGTGACACCAATAGTCCCGAGCAGAAAGCCCTGGTAGTGGACGCAGCCCAGGACATCACAGGCAAAACCCTCCCCACTATTGAGAACATCAAAGAATACTGCTATGAGAGAGTATCAGTATTGATCAAGAATCAACACCATCCAGCGCACGCTCTGTTCTCGCAGCTACCATCAGGAAAGAGGTATAGGTGCCACAAGATGGTGGAGGTTCAGGAACCTCCACCATCAGACTCCTCAACAGCAAACTCAGAGACTCATTTAAAGACTCTTACTTTTGGACTTTATTTCTTTTCCTCTGGTTTTCCACATTTCTTTATTTGTTTACAGCTATGCACCAATAAATTTGTTACTTTCTCAACTTTTTAGAAATATTTTATTTAAGAATTTTAGAACCACATTAATAAATACATTTTCAATAAAACTTTGAAAATGATACATTTGGGTTACATATATAACCCCCTCCCTCCAACAACCTTCTCAGGACTTACCCAAAACAATTAGAAAATAAAAGAGAAAAAATTAGAAAGAAATAGACTGGTGAATGTCAAGGAAACTGAATATACATAATGAAATCCTAATATTAATAATGAAGCCAGATATTACCAATAGGCAGGGTCTTCAGAGAATCCATTACATTTTTAAACCCACATATTGCAAATATGGGTGCCATATTTTCCAATTTATATTAAAGCATAAAATGTAATACTTTACTGGCCACCATTTCTTAAATCCAAAAATTAAAGAACTCCCTGTGTTCCTTCCATTTGACCCCCAATTCCATAAAACCATCAATTGCACTTGACACCTCCAACCAAAAATAGAAGAAAAGAAAAATAAATGGGGAAAACAGAGAAAAAGGCTGAAAAAAACCCTAAAAGAAAAAGTGCTGATTAAAAAAAAAAGGGCCAGTACTAACTCCCTCTATTTTGCGGGAAGTGGCCCTCACCACAAGGTGGCACATGGTTGCGGATGGAGAAGATTTAAAAAAAACTCTGCCCCTCCAGGTCAGAATACCCATCACTTTTATTAAACAGTTCACATATAGACAACTTCTTCAAGGTCTTTGTTCACTTGGCCATCATCAATCTCAACCAATTCCTGCTGCATCGACACCTGTCCTGCGACCTGCATCGTCCCAGATCGATATGCTAAAACTTGTGGGGTACCAGATCCATTTTTTTTATCCTGTTTAATATTTGGAAGAGAATGTGCAAATTCCAAAGCTGCTTCTTCATTTGCAAAGAACCGTGCTTGATTTCCCCCTGAAAACACTTTAAGCATGGCTGGATGTTGAAAGGAAAATTTATATTCTTTTTTCCCACAAAACTGTTTACCAGGGTTAAATTCTCTTCTCCTTTTTACCATTGACAAACTTAAATCTGCATAGAAAAATACACTATTATTTGCCACTATTAGTGGGCCTTGGTGTTTTCGGGCATTTTGAACAGTTGCTCTCAATATTGTTTCTTTTTCTTCATAACGTAGACATCCAATCAAAACAGAGTGTGGGGCTTGTCCCAGAAATGGCTTCTTTCTATTGGTCGTATGTGGTCTATCCAATTCAAGTCTGTTCAGAAAGTTCTCAGAACCTCTGGAATCCATTTTTGAAAGAATCGTACAGGACTAGAGCCTTCAAAACCTTCAACCAACCCGAAAATCTTCACCTCATTCCTGAGACTATGGTTTTCCCAAACATCAATCTTTTGCAAAAGTTATTTCCTTTGCAATAACAGAATCTTCCATTTTATTAACTGTATCCTTGAATTGTTTCAATTCATAATGATAGTTGGGATATCATCTTCAATTTTCTGAACTTGAACTTAAACTTTACCAGCCACTTTCTTATATTTTGTCATTTCTTCCTTTTAGTAGTTTTCATTTTTCCTTTGACATATTCAAATTGTTTTTTTTTACATCATTTCTAACAGATACAAATTGTAGGTCAATATGTTTACACATTAATTGATTTGATTAATTAGTATAGAAGTTTGCTCTTCTGTTTCTATACCTTGAGTTCTAGCTTCAGGATACCTAAACTGCATAGCTACAATACCTCGTTTCAGTTGGGCTTCATCCTTTTAATATTCTGCTTCTGCTCCCCTAATTTTTCCTCCTTCTCTGTCTTGATCTTCATCCTTTGTCCATTTGAATCACTTCCAGATGATCCACACTCAACATCCAATTGAATCAGCGGCTGTGTTTGAATATCGACACTGCAGACAACAGCTTTGATCAGTTCAGCTGTTCCCCACAGGGAAACAGCTTGCTCTGCTGTGCGAATGTGTGAAATCTCGCACATACGAAGTGGTTCCTGTGGAAGCTGAAGTTCGATTATCTTCTCCTAAACTCCAGCGCCATCTTCTCTGGCTTCCTGGATCATATGAATCCATGCCGTCATAGTGCGAGTCGATCTCAGGGGCAGAGGAACTTGAGCTCGAGGCTCCATCGTCGAGGTAGGCCCAACTTCTTCTGCTATACTCATCTCTTTAGTAACTGTCCTCTTACTCGTTTGATGTTTTCCTTTCTTTGAAGTCATAGTGTATTGCTTTTATGTTCAGTAATATTTCAAAAGAACTCTTTTTAGTTGTTTAATGAATTCTCCCAGGAGAGGCATATTTCCATATCTCCCACCTATGTCATTACACCAAGCCCCACCCCCCTTCACTTTCACCTTCTTGTGTTTCTTTTTAAAATGGCCTTTGAAACTTGAAAAAAATACCCTTTAGGGAAACCAACTAACTTTTAAATTTAGACATATAGCAAAGTCACAAGCCCTTGCCACCTAATTACACTTGACTGACCTACACCCCCAGTATTTATTTGAACAATGGGAGGAAATAGATTCCCTGTACCAGTAGCTAAAAAGAGCAAAATCAGAAAGAACCACAAGCTGAGGTGAGTTTCAGTTTCAACTGTTTATTTGAAAGCTCGTGCGCTGCTCTTTAAAGGCGAGCTCACACCATTTCACCGCATCAGGTCATAACGTCGCAGCCAAAAGGGCGCACCTGATGGCCGAGGCCACGAGGAATCCCAGAACATGATGGTACCATCTTAACACAGCTACTCTGCTACCACGGCCATCACATATTGAGCCAGTTTGCTTGCATTGTGATGTGTTCCACCACACAACCTCCCCCCCCCCACCCCCAGAACTGGCTTTAGTGTCCTGATACTTTGGGCGGCCACCCCCGTTTCTTTGGCTGTGCGGTAATGACCAGTTGACTGAAGTCCAAGTGGGCCACTTTTAGTCTGTCAATGGTGAACAACTCCTCTTTTTCCGCAATGTCTAGAGTGAAAGTCTTGCCAGAATGGCTAAGGACCTTGTACGCCTTCGTAAGGTCATTGGAGGGGGCTGGGGGTGGGCCGCACCAAACGAACACAAAGTCGGCAGTGGCTAAGTCTTTGGTGATGCACAGCGGCTAGTTGCCGTGGTGGGGGGTGCAAACTTGGTCAATCTGTCCCACAAGTCCTCAAACAGTGCTCTCTTTCCGGTGCCTGAATCTGAAGTCAGGGAGTAGAACTCACCAAGTAGGGACAGGGGTGCTCCGTAGACCAGTTCCACAGAAGATGCCTGTAAATCCTCCTTGAGTGGTGTCCTGAGGCCCAGCAGGACACAGGGGAGCTCATCCACCCAGTTGGGGCCATTTAGCTGAGTCATTAGGGCTGATTTTAAGTGGTGGTGGAAGCATTCCATGAGCCTGTTGGCCTGAGGATGGTAGGTAGTCATGTGATGCAGCTTGATGCCCAGCGCAGATGTGTGTGCACCTCTGTCGCTGGTCATGTGTACTGGCACTCCAAACCTCGCGATCCAATTGGTTATTTGGCGCAGGAGTCAGTTGAGGTGTCCTTGAGGGGAATGGCTTCCGGCCACCATGTTGTGCGGTCAACTACCGTGAGGAGGTAGCGGGTTTCTCTGGAGACCTGCAGCGGGCCCATGATGTCGACATGAACGTGCTCAAAATGTTTTGTTAGGGGGTCAAAGTGTTGAACCAGGGTCCTGACGTGGCGGTGGTCTCCTGGTCGAGGGTGCTGACTACGTGGTAGAACGTTGTCGAGTCAAAGTTGATCTGCCGGAGGTGAAACTGTGCTTCCACTTGCCCAAACCATGTGCATGGGTGAACCATCCAGAAGGGTGGTAGTTTCACGGCAACTGCGTTTACTGCTGCGGCATCCATGACATAGAGGCCAGAATCATCTGGGCTCGTCGGGGTCACCAATTGTAGCGGTAGCTACAAAGAGCAAAATTGGAAAGAACCACAAGCTGTGAGTTTCAGTTTCAACTGTTTATTTGAAAGCTTGCGTTCTGCTCTTTAAGGGCGAGCTCGCACCATGACACCGCATCGGCTGTGACATCATAACACAGCCTAAAGAGCATGCAGAATGGTTGAGGAATCCCCGAACCGACAGCGCCATCTGAACACGGCTGATTTGCTACCACGGCCGTCACATACGGAGCCAATTTGCCTGCGTCGCGATGTGCACTGCCACCCCACCCCAGGAAAACTCAGATAGAGAGAATATTCAAACTCCTTACTAGAGACTGTGTGATTTGAACCCCTATCCCGATTGCTGGCACTGTACCAGAGTTGTGCTAATCTCTATGCGAACCATGCCACCCGAAGGCAATGAATTTGTATGGAATTGACTCAATGTTTATATTAACTGCAGCATGAAAGCAAATATGCCCTAAGGAACAGCTTGTAAACTATGAGCTGAAAAATCTTTAAACCAACAAATTAATATCAAGAGGTTCTGCAGTTCAGCTGGCTATCTGCCCACTTTGCCGTGTTGGTGTGTCTCTGGATGCCAATTGCATATTTTTGTATCTTCTCCATGTGAAAATATGTAGCCTTTAAAATAAAAAAGTACGATGGAAACACCCAGCTCTGGTTGGCCAGATAATTGCCAAAAACAAAATCATAGCTCCATGTACTGTGTCTAAAAATGCAATTTAGATTGAATATTACAATGTATTTGTTTTAAAGTAGGACAGAAGCATTCAGACATAGACTTTTTCTGATGCATATTTGTAATCCTCTATAACTAGTTTATTTTTCATTCAACCAGGGTGATTTAGCATTACATGTTGTGTGGGAGACTTCCTTTCTGTCAGTCTGGCAGCATACCAGTTACTTGTTGCAAATCCATCCATGGCCAAATGTCCTTACAGATTATTTTATTCTTAAGACTCAATTGAAGTCACTTTCACCCACAATTGATGATAAATCTAACAATATCCATTCATCCACTTGTACTGCATGTTCGTGATCAATTTGCTTTAAGTTTAAGGATAAAATGAATGGCCTTTTGTTGTGTGTAATATTAGAAACTGATAAAGAATAAAAGTGAATTAATTTCTAAAGAAACTGATCTGTATTCTCTGTATTCATCATGTACTGAGTTCTAAAATACGTGCAACAATTTTAGACAAGTATGCGCCTAAATTTTAGAACAATGGTTTTCAAACTTTTTCTTTCCACTCATATACCACTTTACATAATCCCTATGCCATTGGTGCTCTGTGATTAGTAAGTGATTGCTTAAGGTGGTATGTGGGTGGAGAGGAAAGGTTGAAAATCACTGCTTTAGATCTAATTGTTACTGACATATTTTGCTTGAGAAAAATTGTCATTGGCCTTCCTTATCTTGGTATAGCAGTGATCAAGTGTACCTCTGGCACAGCATGTTACACCAGTGGGTCTCAACCTTTTTCTTTCCAACCACATACCACCTTATGCAATCCCTATTTCATCGGTACTCTCTGAATAGTAAGGGATTGCTTAAGGTGGAATGTGGGTGGAGAGGGAAGGTTGAGAATCATTGCTCTAGACCCAACTATTACTGTCATTGGCCCATTTCCTTTAGAGTTATGAAACCGTGCACAACGAGTCAATTAGGTACGATTAAAACAGTCTTTTTCTTTCCAACCACATCCCTCCTTAAACAATCCCTTACTAATCATGGCACTTAAAGTGCCATGTGAGTGGATATGTGAGTGGAAAGAAAAAGTATGAAAACCACCGTTTTAGAAGAATGTATGCTCAATAAAATAGACGACAAGTATTGTATTGTACAATGACTTTTCTGTTCCACTTCACTTCATGAGGGAGCTACTGGCAGCAGCATATATAACTTAGTACAGGCTGGGAATGGGAAAGAAGGTGAACAATTATGTACTAGCTCTGCATGCATTTATGGCCTGCAGGCTAGAATCACCCCCGTGAAACACTTTTGAATGATAGTTATTGTTTTTCTTGAACAGAAGAAGCCCAATGGATCATCTATCGGGTCCACTCCCCTTCTGCTCTGTAGCGCTGCAGCCTATTTTCTTTCACATATCATCAACTCCCTTTTGGTTCTTTTGTCGTGCACCATAGCACAATTTTTACAGCAGCCATTTAATCAGTTAAGGGATGTAGGAGGTAACAGAGAACTTGGTGGAAACTCCCCAAATCAGCATCAAATCCTGGTGCCTTTGAGCTCCAGGCCTGCATTATCCTGGAACGAGATGATGTCAGCACCAACTGTGCCCCTCTCTATTGTAGGATAAAAGCCAAGATGTCTGCAAATGTGTTCCACAGACAACAAACCAAATGATCAAATTACCAGTCTCTTTTAGCTGTAGCAGAAATATAATTCATATCATTTTCTTTGTTTGCATGTATTATAATCGCAAGAACAGATCATGAATTAGACATCTAATATCGTTGGAATTTTAAATCCAAGTGACGGTGTATCATTCCCTCTGAGCTGCATTGGAGCATCAGTTTTTGAAATTAGAATTGTCTTTACCCTCCAAGTCAAATGAACAGTTAGATTTAGCCAGCCAAATCCTATAGAATAAGACTAGATTGAAAAGTGGTTATTAAAGATTTATTTATACATTTTATGAAGCCAGCATCTCAAATGGATTGTAACTAAACTGAGCATCAGATCTCAGCTCAGAATCATTCCAACGTTAAAAACAGCTTGCAGTAATGCCAGACAGATTGACTCAGTGATGCCAGAATAGATCCCAAGTAAATCGCAAAATTCTGTAGACACTGTGTTTGAAATAAAAACACAAAATGCTGGAGAGACTCAACAGGTCAAACAGTGTCCTTTACGTAGCAAAGGCAGAGATACATAACCAAAGTTTGAGGCTTGAGCCCTTCATCAAGCGACCGAACAAAATGGTATGAGGGGGGAAGGGGGAGGTGGCAAGGCAGGACATGATCGGTGGAGAAAGGAGGGAGGGAAACATCTGCAATGAGGGGAAGGGGGGCTGGTAGGACCATGTGGGTGAAAGAACTGGAAGGACAGGAAAGGGGGAAGAGGAAGAAAAGACAAGTAGGTTTAATGGAAGGCAGTAAAGTCAATGTTCATACCATGTGGCTGGAGGGTGCCCAGATGGAAAATAAGGTATTGTTCCTTCAATCTGCAGGTGGTCATGGTGGGACAGTACATCAGGCCATGGATATGAATGCATGAGTGTGACCCCAAATTGAAATGGTTAGCCACTAAGAGGTCATTGTGGTTGTGAATAGAGCGAAGAAGGTGAGCAAAGCAATCTTTCAGTCTGCGACCAGACTCTCCGATGTAAAGAATGCAACAAAGGGTGCACCGGCTGCAGTAGATAAGTCCTCTGGATGCACAAGTGAAGCGTTGCTTCAGGTGAAAGGCCTGTTTGGGGTCCTGGACTGCGATGAGGGGAGGAGCTGTGGGGACAAGAGTTGCACCTCCTGTGGGTACAGGGGAAGGTTCTGGGGGTGCGATAGATGGGGAGGGATGAGTGCATGAGGGAATCGCAGAGGCAGTGATCCCTGCGGAAGGCCGAGAGGGGAAAAGAAGGAAAAATCCCAAAGTCAATTACTTTTCAATGACTTCTGTGAAAATGCAATTTCCAATAGTCTGGCAATCATTATTCAGGTCTTTAAAAAAAAACGAGAGAATTAAATATAATTGTCCATTGCCATCTTCTACTAGAATTCCTACTCTTCTGGTTTCTAACCAGTTCATTTCTATCCAGCTTGTTGCAAAAGACCTTACGATCCATAATGCTAATAAATTCGCCATTTTAATCCTATATTTTGCATATCTGAAGTGACGATCCTGATTATTACTGATGGTTTCCTGATGGTTTCCTTTTCCAGTGCTGGGTAGTTGACCGAACGTACTCAGAAGAAATTGCTAATTTGCAGATCATATTCTTGTAATATCAAACTCCAGATTAACAATCTTCTGTTTTTATTCTTCATTTAATTCAAAACCACCAGATGATTGTGGTCAGTGAATATAAAAATTGGTTCATGAGAGGTACCAAGATACACATCAAAATTCTGCAGAGCAAATATGATAGCTAACAGTTCTTTTTCAATAGTGGAATAGTTCTTTTGATGAACATTGAATTCTTTTGAAAAGTAGGTAACTGGATGGTCAATTTCATTAAGTTTTTGCAATAAAACTGCACCTGCTGCTCCTTCACTTGCATCCACTGCTACAGAAAATGGTCTGTCAAAATCAGGAGATTTTAACACAGGGAAATGGCATAGCTTCTCCTTTACATTTTCTAAAGCTGCCTGACCGTCTTTAGTCCACACAAATTTCTACCCTTTCTTCAAAAGATTGGTTAAAGGAAGAGCAACCTCAGCAAAATTTCTGCAAAATTTCCTGCCATTCCTAAAAAACCTTTTCATTGCTTTCTTGCCATTGGGAACAGGAAACTTATAAATTGCATTCACCTTAGGTCCAACTTTGCCATGACCAACTACATAACCCAAGTATGTTACCATGGCATTTGCAAATTGACTCTTTGCTAAATTAACAGTTAAGTTTGCTTTGGATAATCTGGCAAACAATTTGTCCAATTGCCTTAGATGTTCTTCCCATAGTCACTTTTTGTGACTAAGTCATCAATATAAGCATCTGTATGTGTTCACTGTTGGATAACCGAATTAATCATCCTCTGGAATGTTACAGGAACATTTTTTTTTTTGCCACAAGGTAACACATTGTACTCGTATAAACTCACATTGAGTTACAAAAGCTGAAATATTCTTTCCTCTCTCAGTTAAAGGCGCACATCAGTATCCCTTCAACAAATCCAACTTAGTAAGGAATTTAGCTTTGCCAATTTTAACAATACAGTCATCTATTCTCAGAATAGGATAAGGATCTGTTTTAGTTACTGAATTAACCTTCCTGTAATCTGTACAAAACCTAACAGTTCCATCTGGTTTTGGTACCAGAATACAAGAACTCCAATCTGAGTTTGAAGGTTTAATAATGTCATTCCTCAACATATATTCCACCTCCTGATCCATGAGTTTACTATTCTGAATGTTTATTCTGTATGGGTGCTGTTTTATGGGATTTGCCTCTCCTACATCTACATCATGGTAAATTACTGATGTCCTTTTTGGAGCATCAGGGAACACATTTGTGTATTTCAAAATAATTCTTTCAACTGCATCCACTCTTGTAACTTAAGACGGCCTAACTTTTCTTCCAAATTTTCCAAAATTGCTGGGTTAGACAGGTGCACAGGAACCATGGTTTCTTTAAGGTTACCCCCACAAGATTCTGTTTCCATAATCTGATGATCCACCACTTCCTCCACTCTGTCAACAGCCAACACCTCTAATACAGATTGTTCTCCACGACCCTTATTCTCATAATAAGGTTTCAACAACAATTCACCCTCCAAGTCATATCCACGAGCCATTTCTTTAGTCTCCTGTTCAGTTACTGTTTTCTCCCTTAAGCAAACAAGATCTGCATCTATTTTCTGTTGCTCAATTAACTCTTTCCTTGACAAAGAGAAATCCTCACTCTCACATTGACCTTACACTTTCAAGAGTACTTCAGAAGTACTGGGCAAATCTCTATTTACTGGATCTTCTTCAACTGTCATCATTTCCTTAGTCACAGATCTAGTTACTGCACATGCAGGATATATCTCACCATCCTCTCTAACCACATCCTTACTAGGCCAAGTTGTTAAGCTTAAAACTGACCCAACTTTATTCTCTGCCAAATCATTCCCCAACAAAAACAAGAAACCCTGCATGGGTAACTTTGAAATTACTCCTTCTACAACAGGTCCTTTGACTAATTCTGAATTCAGCACAACCTTGTGAAGCGATATTGACTCTACCTCACCTCCAACACCTTTAATCAAGGTTGTCTCCCCTGTGTCAGTCCTTTGATCCACAGTTAAAACATTTTCTAACAAGAATGATTGAGCAGCACCAGTATCTCTAAGAATTTTAACTGGAACCTGGGGTTCTCCCCCATCAAAAGGAGACACTAGATTTACTTCTCTACCAGCCAAAAAACCCTCCCCAAGAGTTACAGCCTCAGTTCGCATACTTATTTCTATCTCCATTCTTTACTTCTCTAATTGAAACTGTCTCTTTCAGTTACCTGTAACTCATATTTCCTTTGTTTTTCTGCCTCTTCGCTTTCCTTTTCAGCGTTGTCCGCCTCATATTGTTGTCTCTGCAACTCAAAATTACATTTCTCCCTTTCTTATTGCATCCTCAATTTCTCCAATTCCAACTGCAATTCAAAAGATCTATTCTCTGGAAAATTTTCTAAGTCTTCATCAAACAAATTTTCCTTCACTTATATAATATTTCCCTATAATCCTCTGTATTTGTACTTTTCTCATCCAATCCTTAACTTCAGTCATTTTCAGTGCCTTAGAAATAGCCATCAGTTTCTCTTTTCTCATGCTCTGCAGCTCTGCAGGTGATGGCTGTAACAAAAATACATCGACTTCCATTTCTGCTGCTTTTCCAGGCACCAGCTTTAAGTTAGCTTGCAAAAATAAAGCTTGCAAAAAAATCCCAATAAACTAATAAATCATCAAATTGCAATATTCAAATCCAAAATGACGAGCCCCCATAAAATGTTACGGAGTCCAGAGGACCCCAAAAACCAGCTGCAATAGATATGCACCACAACACAGGGTTACTTAAACAAAAGTAGTTTTTAATTATATTTGAACAAGAAAACAGACTTAAACTTTAACATTACTTAACTAAGCTACCTAGCTACTCGATTCCCCCCTCTAACACTAAGCGCAGGTGTGTGTGTAATGTAAATTTAAGATTAGAAAAGTTCTTTGGATCACAGTCCAATCTCACTGGTTGCAGACAATTCTTGTTCTCTGCACAGAAGTTAACATTAACAAAGTTCACCAATCCTTGGTGCCTAACAGGCAAATGATTATCACTCAGGAGGGTTCTTGCTGATTTTCAGAGAGAGATTCCTTTTCCAGGACATCCACAACTGATTGCTTCTCAATCAGTCTTGCTGAACCCTTTTAGGGTCCTCTAGATTATCCTCTTTCTTTCTGGTCACCTTTCACACCACCAATCTTCTCCTACGACCAGGCAGCCTTCCAAAGTTTGCCAGCTTATCCTTCTGGATCTGATTTCTGTCTCCTCTCTCTCTGTTTCTCACCCTCCCTCTCTGAGAGCAAAACTGTTCTCTCCTCTCTGCAAAGATCACATACTCTCCCAGTCAAGCTGCTGTCGATACTTTGTTGCCTCCTGCAAAAAGCACTCTGCAAAAGTCCTGCAAATATTCTGCGTTTTGAAATGTGTGTATGTGAAAGCTGCTCTAACAATTCCTCCGAAACCACCTCTAAATACTCTGTCACAATATTCACACATATTGGCAGGAATAAGGGGCAATCCTCAGGTTTTTAGATTTTTCAATGATATAGCAGTAAGCAATTCTTCGTAAAACACATGTGCAGTGAACTGGGTTTCACCGGTAGTGTTTGGTGCTGATGGTGGGCTCCGGTCCCATCTGCTCACATATAATCCTGGTTTGTAGCCTAAACCCAGAACCCTTCCGAAGACTACTGTGAGACCCTACCCATAGTTATAAGCTAATAAAAGCGTTTGTTCACCCTCCAGTCATGAAAGCTTTTATTCTCACTACAATTTTATTAGCTTATTCCCTTAACGATAGAAGCGCTGCTCAAGCCAGGCATGCTGCTGATGGACCCTCTCTCCCCCGACCAGCTGAGGAGTTCACCTACTGGCTAGACTGCTTCCAGGCCTACCTGAATGAGACTAGAGACATCTTCCACACTGTTGAACTCAGAGGTCAGCACTCATTTCAAAGGTAGGAACGAAAGGGTATGCAGACATCAGGGATTGCACTACATATGATGCTGCTATCGAGGCGTTGAAGGCTCAGTACCTGAAGTCACAAAACAAGGCCCTAGTGAGGGACCATCTCACTCTACGTCACCAACAGCCAGGAGAGACCATCGATGACTACTTGCTAGATCTGTAAAAGTGCAGGTATGAAGCAGCTACGGGCCACTCTGGACAAGGTACATGAAGAGGCAACTACTTGAGTCGGGTAAGAAGGACCTGGCTAGCCATGTGGAACTGGCCAAATTGTTGGAACGGGCCAAGCTCGAGAACAACGACCTCAAAGCTAGCGAGCTCACTCAACCAGGTGACCCCTTCCAAGGACTGGCTGCTCCCGCTACCCCAGCCCTAATGGCTGCTGCTTCCCGTACAAGGGAGTGCTTTTTCTGCGGCAAGAACTATTATCCCTGATCTCATTGTCTGGCTAAAGACTCAGTATGTTCCAGCTGAGGCAAGGGCACTGGGCGAGGGTTTGTCATGTGAGGGGAAGCCCGGGAAAGTCCACAGTTCCCGGATCCATTTACACTCCCAAGCTGTCTGCCCCAAATTCACCTGAACCCACTTGCTGTGCAACATGCCAATGGAGGGTGTCGGCGAGGAAACAGCACAAAGAGGCTTGGCAGCCATGTTGCCATGACCCAAATTCAAACTTGGCGTCAGTATCGCCAGAGGAGGAAGGAGGGACGCCATCTTGCTGCTGTACAAGGTCGACGCCATCTTGCTGCTGTACAAGGTCGACGCCATCTTACCCATGCAGGACAACCCAGGATGGTGGGAGCCACTTGACTGAGGACTATGGAGTCTCCAGCATCCTAACCTCGATGCTTCTAGATCAGGACAGGATGTACAGCACAGAAGACCGAGATTTCATAAAGCCTGAGACAACATTTGCTTGATGAAGATATCATCGAACCTAGCTCCAACCTGTGGAGAGTGCTAGTGAGAAAAGCGCAAACAATTCGAGGCTATTAATTGACTATAGCCAAACTATTAATCAGTATACACCCCTGGACGCATACCCCCTCACTTGAACTTTGGATATGATGAATGATATTGACCATCGACCTTAAAGCAGCTTTATCACTCGTTGCCAATCCATTTTGAGGACCGTCAGTATATGACATTTAAGGCTAACGGTCGTCTCTATCAATTCCAGAGTGTCCCTTTCAGTATCACTAATGGGGTTTCTATCTTCCAGAGGCAGATAGACAGAATGGTGGATGAGTATGGGTTGAAGGCTACCTTCCCCTATCTCGATAATGTCACCATCTGTGACCATAACTTGGAAGACCACGACACCAACCTCCAGAGTTTTTTTCCACATGGCAAAACCCCTGAACCTCACTTATAACTCTGACAAGTGCATGTTCAGGACTAAACATCTGGCTATCCTTGGCTACGTGGTGGAGAATGACATCATTGGTCCTGATCCTGATAGGATGTGTTCCCTGTTAGAGTTCCCCGTTCCTAGGATTACAAAGGCTTTGAGGAGATGCCTGGGGTTTTTCTCAGTTGATCCCTCATTATGTTGATAAGGTTCGCCTTCTCTTAAAAGCCACTAATTTCGCCCTCTCAGCTGAAGCCCAAATGACTTTTAACTACCTCCAGAATCACATAGCAAAATCCGCCACGCATGCGGTGGATGAGAATGTACCTTTCCAAGTAGAAATGGATGCTTTGGATATAGCCCTGGCAACTACCCTCAACCAGGCGGGCAGGCCAGTTGCATTTTTTCCCCCTTGGACATTACAAGACCTTGAGCTCCAGAACCCATTTGTGGAAAAGGAGTCTCAAGCCATTGTAGAAGTTGTGAGGCACTGGAGATGCTACCTGGCTGGTAAGAAATTTATGCTCCTCACCGAGCAGCGCCCTGTCGCATTCATGTTTAATAATGTCAAGAGGGGGAAAATCAAAAATGACAAAATTGGTAGGTGAAGGATCGAGCTCTCCACCCACAATTATGACATTGCCTATCAGCCAGGAACCCTTAATGACCCTCCAGATGCCTTATCCAGAAGAAGCTGTGCCTCTGCACACACCGGCCAACTGCGGTCTCTGCATAATGAGCTCTGCCATCCAGGGGTTACCCACATGGCTCATTTTGTCAAGGTGCACAATCTGCCATCAGTGAAGTCATCAGGGAAATGACCAGGTCTTGCCAGGTCTGCTCGGAGTTCAAGCCGCACTTCACTGCCCCTTAAAGGCGCACATGATCAAGGTATCCAGGCCCTTCGAACAGCTCAGTATCGATTTTAAGGGACCTCTCCCCTCCACGAATGGGAACACCTTCTTCCTCTCAGTCATTGTTGAGTACTCCTACTTCCCGTTCGCTATTCCATGTCCAGACATGTCCACTTCATTAGTCATAAAGGCCCTAGACTCCATTTTTTCCTTGTTTGGGTATCTAGCTATATTCATAGCGACCAGGGCTCATCCTTTATGAGTGAAGAACTGCATCAGTACCTGCTGGCAAGGGGAATCACATCCAGCAGGACTACTAGCTACAACCCCCGGGGGAATGGGCATGTTGAATAGGAGAACGCCATGTTCTGCAAGGCTGTCAAACTGGCCCTGAAGTCAAAAGGCCTTCCAGACTCACACTGGCGGGAAGTCCTTCCTACGGCACGCATTCCATCCGGTCACTACTATGTACTACGACTAACACTACTCCTCATGAGCTCCTATTCAATTTCAAAAGAAGGTCGGCATCGGGAACTACACTCCTGTCCTCACTTACCACCCCTGGTCCAGTTCTTCTCAGGAAGCACGTGAGGAGAAGCAAGACCTACCCCCTAGTGGAAAGGGTGAAACTGCTCCATGCCAAATCCCACGTACACCTATGTGGAGTACCCAGATGGCAAAGAGAACACCGTCTCTATGAGGTACCTGGCACCGCCAGAACAGAGGTTCCGTTGCCTCAAGTGCCCTGCGAGCAACGGAGCTCATTCTCAGCACCCCCAGTCAGCCTCAGGGGATCTGGTTCAGGAGGAAAGTATAGCCCCCTCCTCTGTTGAGCTGGAAACCCAGCCTGCCTCTCCTCCCTCTCAAGGGGACCAGGAGACACAAGGAGTCCAAGGCCCCCTAGAGCTAAGGCTCACCACCAGGATCTCTAGACACCCGTACTGCTTATATCTGTAAGTTTATAAATAACTGTTTACTTTATTGACTATTTTTCTGAATCCATGTTCTCCGTCTTCATTCACAGACCCTAAATTCTGCAGGAAGGGATGAATACAGTGAACTGGGATTCACTGGTAGTGTGTGGTGATGATGGCTGGCTCCACCCCCATCTGCTCATATAATCCTGGTTTCCCACCTCAATTTTAAATACCTCTATCAAGTCCCCTTGCAGTTGTCTACGTTCCAATGAATAAAGTCCCAGTCTCCTTCATCTCTCCCTGTAATCCAGATGCTGTAAGCCAGGAAACATCCTTGTTAACCTTCTCTGCACCCTCTCCACCTTACCTATATCCTTTCTATAATTTAGAGACCAGAATGGAGCACAGTACTCCAAACCAGGCCTCACCAATGCCTTAAACAGCTGCAGCATCACCTCCCAGCTCCTATACTCTATACTATGATTTATGAAGGCCAACATACCATATGCCTTCTTAACCACCCTGTCTGCATGGGAATCCACCTTCAGTGAACTCTGTCCCTTTGCTCCTCTGCGTACTTCAATGCCCTCCCCTTAACTGTATATGTCCTATTCTGGCTATTTTTACCAAAATGAAACTCCTCACACTTGTCTACATTCAATTTCATCTGCCATCTTTCAGCCCACTCTTCCAAACAAACTAAATCCTTCTGTAATCCAAGAAAATCTACCTCACTATCCATCACTCCCCCTATTTTCATATCATCCACATATTTGCTCACCCAGTTAACCACACCCTCCTCTAAATCATTCATATAAATGATAAACAAGGGAAGCAGCACTGATCCCTGAGGCACCCCGCTTGTCACAGACTTCCAGCCTGACAGGCAGTTGTCCACCATGACTCTCTGATGTTTATGTCCCAGCCACCTCTGAACCCATGTCACAATCTCTCTAGTGACTGAACCTTTCTTATTAACCTTCCATGTGGAACCATATCAAAAACCTTACTAAAATCCAAATAGATCACATCCACTGCTCTACCTTCATCCACCTTTTTTGTCACTTCCTCAAAAAACTCAACAAGATTCGTCAAACATGACTTTTCTTTTACAAACCCATGCTGGGTGCCCCTAATCAATCCCTGCCTATCCAGATATAGGTATATACTATCGCGAAGAATACCCTCCATAAACTTCCCCACCACCAAAGTCAACCTTAATGGCCGATAATAAGCCAAGTTTCTAGATAAACTCCAGAGTTATTTCTTCCATTGAAGCAGATCTAATTTAAACTTTATGGAAGTGTGGATCTCTCACACATGTTCTTAATATAGTGGCAATTCCAGAGCTGCATAATGAAGTTTCTAGGAACCAAGAAACAGGTTTGATAATAGACTACATAAACCACATAATTATGACTAGGGCTTTAACCCAAGATTAATGCCTTCATTAAACAAAAGTCTTAAATTGTTGGACTGGCAGTAGAACATTGGGTTGAGAACCACTTCCTGGCAAGTGTCAAGGTATATAAATCTGCAACCACTACTGCTGTCCGCACCTGTTTTTACTGGACTAAAGGACGTGAAAGAGAAGTACTTCTCCAGTTAAATGAGAAGATGGGAAATGTTGGATCAATTAGTGTGAACTATATCCCCAATGGCACCAATTTGTGGTTGAATCATTGCATGGTTTTGTGGTCTGGTATCAACCTGTGCCTTGGACCCTGGAAGGACCTCTGTGATTCTCCTGGAAAATTTCCAAGAAATTGAGAGCATAGAGTCGAGGATCTCAAAGATGACAATGCTGTTTAACTGGCCAAGGGGTAAGAGGGCTCTTTTGAAACACAAGCCTATTTAAGCAGTCCTTGTTCAAAGTTCATTTCAGCTCTTATTCCATTGCCCATTTCCAACCAACAAAAAAATTCAAATCTACAAATGAGATCCCCCAAGAAAGATTCCATACCAGCATAAAAAAAACATCGACAATACCAGATCCTATCTACAAATAGCAGGATCCAAATAAAGAGATGATATAAATAATTAAACATGATTTTATAAAATTGTTGCATCATGTTTTTCGTCTTTTTGTTATAAAATCATGCAAAAGAGGGGGGTTGGGGATGGAAGGGAAGTGATGCACCAGTTTTGTGAATCTATTAGAAAGTGTAATTGTGTCCAGTTTCAAAAATCACAAAAAAATTGGGAGAATGGAAACCATCTCAGTCTCCCCCCTCTCTCCCCCCACCCCCACAAAAAACAGGCCTCCTCCATAGCCATGGCTGAGGTGAGGAGAACCCTCTCAAAGGTGAACCCACGCAAGGCAGTGGGACCAGATGACCTACATGGCCGGGTACTGAATGACTGTACAAACCAACTGATTGAGGTCCTTGTGGATATCTTTAACATGTATTTGCGGCAGTCCAACATTCCCTCAGGTTCAAGACCTACACTATTACCCCAGTATGAAAGAAGGTGACAGTAACAGACTGCCACCCAGAGCCTCTAACCTCCACTATAAGGAAATGCTTTGAGCATCTAATGATAGAATGTGTCAGAGCACGCACGCCAGAGACACTTGACCCATTTCAATTTGCCTGCAGATGGAACCATTCCACTGACAATGTTATAGTCTTTTCCCTCCACTCCAACATGACTCACCTAGAGAATAATGGTTCATATGCAAGGATTATTGCTGTTCATCCACCTCAGCTCTGGATTTAATACAATCATACTCCAAGAGGCGGGTGGAGAAGCTGTCCTCGCTGGGACTCAACACCCTCTCTGTAACTAGAGTTTGGACTTCCTAACAGGAAGACCAGTCTGTCCAGGTTGGAAGCAGAACATCAAGCACATCACACTGAGCACCAGCACACCTCAAGGCTATGTGCTCAGCACACTCCTGTTCACGCTATCAACCCACATCAGATCCAGCACTAATACTCATTAAGCTTGTAAATGACACAAAGGTAGTTGAACCCATCAACATCAATGATGAGTTGCACTACCATGAAGAGGTGGAAAATCTCATGAAATGATGCGAGAACAACAACCCGAGTTTCAAGGTGGACAAGACAAAGGAGATGACTGTGGATTCAGGAAACCAGGGACAAGAACTCTCCATGATGGTGTATAGTAGAGAGTTCCTTAGAGTCTACATAAGAAGTGAACTATTCTGGTCACACATCTCCTTGTCAGGAAGGTGCAACAACAACTGCAATTTCTTAGAAGGCTGAGGCGGGCAAAGGTACTGGTCACCATTCTGGCAACTTTCTACAGGAGATCTCTCAACAGCGACTTGGCACACAATGTGGTACATTTGTGGTAGAGCATTGGATCGGAGGTCATAGGAACATAGGAACATAGGAAGTAGGAACAGGAGTAGGCCAAAAATGGCCCATCGAGCCTGCTCCACCATTCAATAAGATCATGGCTGATCTAATTTATGACCTAACTCCACCTACCTGCCTTCTCCCCATATCCCATAATTCCTCTATCATGTAAAAATCTATCTAACCAAATTTTAAATATGTTTAATGAAGCAGCCTCAACCACTTCCCTGGTTAGAGGATTCCAAACATTCACTACTCTCTGGGAAAAAACTATTTTTCCTCATCTCTGTCCTAAATCTACTCCCCCGAATCTTGAGACTGTGTCCTCTCGTTTTAGTTTCTCCGGCCAGCTTAAAAAAACCTTCCTACATCTATCCTATCCATACCCTTCATAATCCTATATGTTTCTATAAGATCTCCTCTCATTCTTCTGAACTCGAGTGAATACAATCCTAGATGATTTAATTTTTCATCATAAGTCAACCCCTTCATCCCAGGGATCAACCTAGTAAACCTCCTCTGGACCGTCTCCAAAGCCAGTATATCCTTCCTCAAATATGGAGACAGTACTCCAGGTGTGGTCTCACCAGTACCTTATACAGTTGCAACATTACCTCCCTACTCCTGAATTCAATTCCTCTAGCGATGAAGGCCAACATTCCATTTGCCTTCTTAATAACCTGCTGCACCTGCAACCTAACTTTTTGCGATTCATGCACAAACACTCCCAAGTCCCTCTGCACAACAGCATGCTGTAGTTTTTCACCCTTTAAATAATATTCTCAGCTCTTTTATTTTTCTTGCCAAAGTGGATATCCTCACACTAACTAACATTGTACTCCATCTGCCAGACCTTTGCCCACTCATCCAGCTTAACTATATCTCTCTGCAGACTCTCCACATCCTCATTACAATTTGCTCTTCCACTCAATTTGGTGTCATCCACAAACTTGGCTACACCACATTTTGTCTCCTCCTCCAAGTCATCAATGTAAACGATGAACAGTTGTGGTCCTAGCACCAGCCCCACCCCTGTGGCACCCCACTTAGCACTCTCTGCCAACCTGAAAAACTCCCACTTATCCCGACTCTCTGCCTCCTGTCAGACAACCAATTTTCAATCCATGCCAATATACTTCCCTGGACTCCACTTTCCTGTAACTTACTGATAAGTCTCTTGTGCGGCACCTTATCAAATGCCTTCTGGAAATCCAAATATACAACATCAACCTGTTCCCCTCTATCCACCGCACCCATTATATCCTCAAAGAATCCTAACAAGTTTGTCAAACAAGATCTTCCCTTTCTAAAACCATGCTGCATCTGCCTGATTGAACCTTTTCGTTTCAAAGTTTCACTATTTCATCTTTAATGACGGCTTCAAGCATTTTTCCAAAAGGACCTGTCAATCCACAGGACCATAAAAGCAACAGAGAGGATCATTGGGGTCTTCCTCCCCGCCATCAATGTGATTTATTGGGATCGTTGTTTAAAGAGGGTTCGTAAACTCCTACCATCCTGCACACAGCATCTTCCAGTTTCTCCCATCGGGGAGAAAAACGCAGAGTATTAGAGCCAAAACCACAAGTTTGAGGAACAACTTCTTCCCACTGACAGGGAGACTACAGAATGACTGATGATCTGCTAAAACAACTCTCCAAGACTCCACTATTTATTAATAATATTTATTTTAAATATACATGTATATTTACTGTTCTTGTCTGTATATGCATTTGTACTGACTTGTACTGCAGACCAAAGAATGCTGTTTAGTTGGGTTATACTGATACAATTGGATGATAAATTAACTTGAACCAGAGTTTTAGGTCAGATACAAAAACTGGTGGAAAGGCACATCCAATGTGCAGAGAGATTATGAGGAAAGACATGGAGTGAATGGGGTATAAATGCAATCAGTTGGATGGGTTAATAAGTGTTTAATTATATGAGAAATACAGTAAAACCCCTGTTATGCGGAATTTAAGCAATTGGGCAGCCTCAAGCAACTGACAAAAAGTCATGGAAAATAAACAGGTTAAAAAAATACTGGTTTAAAACGGGCACCTGTCACCTGTCACGTAACACACAGTCTCAAGCAACTGAAAAATTCACTGATCCGGCATCTAACAATCCCCATAGGTGCCAGATGACAGGGGTTTTACTGTATTTGGAAGAAGAGTGATGAACTTAAAGCACAGATCAATACATAGAATTACAGAGTTTTGGCAGTTGTAAGGTAAAGAACGACTGCTTGATGTTCCAGGATTTAGAGGTTTCAAAAAGGGTAGGATGAGAAGCAAGGAGGATGTGGAGTTGCTTTGAAATCAGGCTTAGTATCACAGCTGGCAGAAAGCGAAGGTGTCATGGAGGAAGTCAGTGTGGGTACTCTTTTTAAAAAGTACAGTACTCTCTGATTATCTGAAATGGTCAGGACTGGGCCTATTTCGAATAAACATTTTTTCTGTTAACTGGTCATTTTAATAAAAGAAGCCCAGTAGCAATAGCAAATCACTTGTAACAGTATTTAAACAACAACAAACAAGGGAAGGCTTTTGAAGCATAAAAATATTTTTAATTCTCACCAAAAAAAAAATGCTGGCCACAACCGACACACCCACACCTCCCCACCAAGGCCCCGCTTGTGCTGGGAGCCCGATGTCCACCACTGTCAGGAGCTCGACGTCCACTGCTTTTGGTGCCAGGAGTCCAAGGTCCCCGGTTACTTCAGCTCCGAAATAAATTTCGGAAAATGAGGATTCCTGATTTGTTTTGGATATCCTCATTTATCCAAAATTTAATTGAAAATTTTGCAGAATCCAATTTTGGATAATAAGAGTTGTACTGTATATGAAAGACCCCAAATAGCCACCGAGTCACTGAAGAGAAG
The DNA here is from genome assembly GCF_036971445.1 of Narcine bancroftii. Taxonomy (NCBI): domain Eukaryota; kingdom Metazoa; phylum Chordata; class Chondrichthyes; order Torpediniformes; family Narcinidae; genus Narcine; species Narcine bancroftii. The sequence continues at coordinate 346,142,313 of NC_091470.1, forward strand.
AAAAGGAGGCGGATTTTGGAACAATGCAAAAATAACAGGATTGCTGTCATCCGAGAGTTCAACTTCCCATATATCAACTGGCACCTCCTTCGTGAAAAGGTTGAAGTGAAGCAGAATTTGTTAGAAGTGTCCAAGGAGACTTCCTGACACAGTTTGTGGACAGAACAACTAGAGGAGAGGCCACAGTAGATCTAGTACTGGGCAATAATCTTGATCAGGTGAAAAACCTCTTGGTAGGTGAACATTTCAAACATAGTAACCATTGTTATGAACTGTGCATTATGAGAGCAACAATAGATAATGAACTACATAGTGTTTAATTTTAAACCACTAATTTTATTTCTTACTCTGAAGCTATAGTCTTAACTCTTAAATTATCCGTAGCACTAAACCTATCCCCAGCTATGCACAGGTGTCTGGGTGCGTGTGATGTACCCAAACCATTACAATCCAGGCCAAAATCTAGAAAGTTACTTCAAAGTTCAGTCTTTCAAATCCAGTGTTGAAACATAGGCCTTTGAAAATTGATACCCAGAGTTAATGTTGAACTGATGGGAAGACTAGAGTTGTGGCTGCTACAGTTCTTCTTGCATTGCCTTTGTCCATCCACACGAGCTGTGGTCATAATACTCCTGCTCTTTTGCAGGCAAGATTTGATCTGGGGGGCCTCCACGCAAATTCCAAGACCCTGACACCGGTCTCACCAAGCAATTTCACTGCTGGTCACACTTAAAATGAAGCTGTCTCTCCAAATGACCTCCACTGTTAGTCAAAATCAAAATGATGCACTTTGCTTTCCCAAGAGACCCTCCTGGCACAGGTCAATCCACTGAAAAGGCCCACTCATTCACAGAGCAGGGTTTGCTCTGAATTCCACAAAAATGGCTGGTCACAAGAGCTGCTTCAAACAGCTACTTCCTCTCCAGCGTCAGAATGTTTCTTCCTTTGTAAAAATCACAGTGTGGAATTTTCTGGAACAGACAGTGACAAACCTTCCCTCAGTTCTTCCAATGTATTGAATTATTGTTGGGCTATGACTTGTGTTGTGCTTGAGTGAAATGTTAAATGTTAACTGTGACTATTCAGTCCCTCCAGTCTATACTATCCCTGGCAGTAACAACCCTATTTTACTAAAACAGGTGCTCATAATACCACAATGCCATGACCTTCAGCATAGCAGGATAGGTTCCAATGAAATGGGAAAGTGTTTAAGTGCAGAAGCACAATTATGATGGTATTGCATGGGAACCTGGGAACATTAATTGGAAACAGTTGTTCTTGGGGAAATGAACAACAGAAATATGAAGGGTGTTTTGGGACCAATTGGATAGGTTTGTCTCACTGAGATAGCATATTATGTGTGGCCTTCATTAGTCAGGGGATTGAGTTCAAGGGCCATGAGGTAAAGTTACAGCTCTATAAAACTCTAGTTAGACCACACTTGGAGTATTGTGTATATTCTGGTTGCCTTACTTAGGAAGGATATGGAAGCTTTAGAAAGTGTGCTGAAGACATTTATCAGGCTGCTGCCTGGATTGAAGAGTGTCTTATGAGGAAAGCAAGTTAGTAATTTTCTTTAGTAGTTGTTGCTGCTCATTACACGCGGTTCATAACAACAGATACTATCTTTGAAATGTTCACCTACCACAGAATGACCAGTGACTTAATAAAGGTATACAAGTACTCCCTGACTTGCGACCTATGTGATTTATGTCCATCTGCAAATACCACTGAATTAAAAAAATATTTATATAATATATGAAAAATTATAACGTTTATGCAGTTTATGTTGTATTTGACAAACTATAACAGGAATATGTAAGAGCTAAAATCTGCATACTTATTTTGGTAAACGACGTGGGTTTGGCCATCTTGATTACTATGTGCATGCACGAGTGTTCAGTTGGTGCATGGATGGTGGGTTCGTGTATTGGAGTTTGGTTGGCGCATTTGCAAGAGTTAAGGGCACAAATTTATTTTTGTCAGGGCGATTAATTCTCGCATATGTGCCAACCAAGCACCAATTCGTGAACCCGCTGCGCATGTGCTAACTGAAGACTCGCGCATGCGCACAGGAATCAAGATGGCCGTGCCAAGCTTATGTACCCCAGGACGCTGACTAACAAAGTAAGTATGCACATTCGCTCTTATGTGCCCTGCATCCCTTTGTGAAATACAACATTTGATTAAAAAGTTTGTTTGAAGACTTTGGTACTCCACGCGCGCAGGCAAAATTCTGACTTGCATACCTTTTGAGATTCGACCAATCCTTTGGTCCAAATTATGGTCGTAAGTTGGGGAGTACTTTTATAAGATTATGAGGCATCGATAGAGTGGACTTCCAGCATCTTTTTTCCTAACGTGACAATACTAGATGGCATCCATTTAAAGTAAGTGGAAGAGAGTTTAAGGAAGATATCAGAGCTAGGTATTGTTTTTTTTTAAAAACCCAGTGAGTGGTGGGTGTCTGGAATGCATTGCCAGGGATTATGAGGGAGCCTGGTATGAATGGAACATTTAAACATCTCTTTAATGGGTACATGTATGTAGGAAAAATGGAGGGTTATGGACTGTGAGGATGGGGGAGTTGGTTTATATAGATCAACCCAATATCATGGGCTGAAGGGCACTTGTACTGTGTTCTATCACAGTTTAGGAAAAGTGTCAAAACTTAGGGAGGACATGAAGAACATTAACCAAAATAATACCAAGGATGAAGGACGTGAGATTCAAGGAAAAATTGTTTAGTTTGGAGCGCAAAAGTCTGTCTTACCTTTTGACTTTGCTCCACTGAAGTATGGGTTATTTTGCCCTGTAACATGAAGAAAAATAAAAGTAAGACATTAAAATGAATATCCCATGCAAAAATTACCAAATTAAATTCCATCTTTCTTTGCCATACTGTAAATGCACAGGGATCCCCTTATCCATTTGCAAAAATTATTTTCAATTTCTGGAAGTGTCCTTCGAAGAGAGAGCATATTTTAAAAGCTTCCAGAATGGTTTCTACCACTATAATTTTGTGGACCGAAAGATGGACCTTTGAATATATTATCAATAGAGATAAAGGCACCTGACCCGCAACATTATCTATTCATTTCTACCCATTGAAACTGCCTGACCTGCTCCATTCATTCTTTGCTAAAGTGGGTTGAAAGACTCCATGAGTCTTTGTTTATATCTCTAGAGATCACCTGGAATGTGTGACATATGGCATAATGTTTGCAGACCTTTTCTTTGGGGGTTCTGCTGATGTTTTACTGATAAACCCTGAGTCCTCTCTCAATTTAATTTAGAGGAATGTTATCTCCCATGCTAAACTTGTTTCATTCAGCAATTCAGGGAAGCAATTTTTGTAAACTTGGAGAAAAAGGAAAAATAGATTGCAAGAAAAAAACAATAAAAAAAATAACTGTTCCGAACAATAAGGTACAGTGATGGAAGGTTCCACAGTAATTGCATCATTATATTTTGACCTAATTTGATGTTTAATTACTGTGGTTTTCCCATGAAGAGAACATTATTTTAAATAAAATTGGGGCAGACAATTGGTCTGATATATTGCAGAGCAAATGGAAGGTAAAATTGTGGGGGTTTTAAACCTCATCAGTAATCTGAGCAGCTGAGATTTAGGCCAAAATGTTAAGTAACATGGAGCTTGTCGAAAGACATGAGAAATGTTATCAGTTAGATCCCAGCAGTTGATGTCAAACTTGTAAATGGCTCTGTTCCAAGATGTATCACAGATTCAGTTGGAAATAGCACTTAAATAGAAAGGGAAGGGATTTTCTTTTATTACATAGTGATCGAAAGGAAGACTGCTCAGAGAGATTGACACAATTGCAGTGGTGCATTGGAAAATTCATTTTGGAAGTAAAGGAAGATATGAGGCTGTGGAAATGTGATAGAGATATATCTTGTCACACAAACTAGAAGCCAATATAGTCATGATGAGCTAAATACTGTCTGTTTGCACTGAGGTTTATTTTTAATTTTAGGTTCTTCTTGTCAAATGCAAAGCACCTCAAATACTCCAGTTGATCACCAACAAATACAGCAAGTTATTATTTTGGCATATAACAATCAGCAAAATCCTACAAAGCTGTTATTAAATATATTTGGTGATTTGTATTGATTAAGAAATGCTGCCCTTTCTACAGGGCATTGGGTAGTGCAAATATGCTCTGACATTTGAACTAATGATTTGGTATAGAGTGCTCACTTAAAGACAAAAGGAAGCCTGGCCCAACGAGATACCTTGCCAACTTGTCAACCACATTTTCTATGCAAATACTTACTGGTTCTCCTTTCTGTCCTTTAAGACCATATGTTCCCATTTTGCCTCGTTCTCCCTGCAATAAGAAATAGACAATAGACCAGCTCATACATGTACATCAATCTATTGAAAGTATTTTAGCGATGGGCCTAGAGTGTAATAACCGTTCACTGAGGGAAGCATTGTACAGTGTATACCAGTGGTTCTCAACCTTTTTCTTTACACTCACATGCCACTTTATAGGTGATCTGTGATTAGTAAGGGTGCTTTGTGCGAGGAAAGAAAACGCTTGAAAACCACTGTTTTAATTGTACCAAATTAACTCGTTACGTGCACGGTTTCATAACTCCAAAGGAAATGGGCCAATGACAATTTTTCTCAAGCAAAATATTTCAGTAACAATTGGGAGTAGAGCAGTGATTCTCATCGTTCCCTTCCCACTCACATGCCACCTTAAACAATCCCTTACTAATCACAGAGCACCGATGGCATAGGGATTACTTAAAGTGGGATGTGAGTGGAAAGAAAAAGGTTGAGAACCACTGCTGTAAACTAAATGGGAAAAGGTTTCAACAAAAAGAGCACACGGAGTTAATTTTTGACTTTCTGACAAGACCACTGTTGTGATGAGGTTTGCAACCAAAAATGATTTCTTCAGTTTACTATTGATGAAAAAAATTTTCATCAGTAAATGGCAGGGTAACGATTCACTGGATGAGATTTATCCTGGGGTGAAAGGGAAAGCAGTATTCCTCATTTTTAGTTGGATTTCAGTTGGAAGAGTTACTGAAACAATGCTACCAAAGGAGTAGCCAGTTTCCATAAGAAGAGTTCACATAGCACTGTTATCAGGAATTTAAGAATACGGTGTTCCACATGGACCTTAAGCTTATCTTATTATTAATTAATGATAGAATTGTCATTTGCCCACAAGTTTTAGTTTCTTGCCTGACTGTTGACTCTCTTAGATTGCAAATTCTACCTCTCAGTTTTGAATATATGTAGTGCATACAAGATTTCTGCAGAAGAGATTTCACAAGATTTGCAAACACCTGAAGGAAGAATGCCCTGTTCATTGCAACCTCACTTGCCACTGGACAATCTCACTCACTGAAATATCCTACCAACTACATCAGGCACTTGTCTAAAAAACAGAGAATAAACCCAATCTGCTCAAAATTTAAAGAACCTTCCCTCCCATCTTAGGAATCTATCCACTGAACCATGCCTAGGATAAGTGACCCATTTTATCACAGTTTATGCTTTCAATTGGCACTAAAAGTTGTCATGGCCAAATGGTGGTAGTGGGGTGAGCTCCCACTGTTAAATAAATGCTTTTCATGGATTGTGTCTCAAGCAGCCTCTGACAATCAGCTTCTCATGTGTGGCATAGTTCTGATGCCCAGTGGAGCTGTTCTCACTGACAGAAGGGGAAAAGGGCCACTTATGCCTTGAAACCAGTTGCTCCTGTCAGATGGGGCTTGTTAACCACAGATTGTAACTCATATATGAGAGGGAATACTCCGATTTCAAACCTCCACTGCCTTGTGGCTATACCTGCTCAAGGAAAACCCAGAGGAAAAATCTAAAGTCTGAGTCCTGAAGATGTCTGACTGCTGCACTCAGCACAGGTATAGCCACTCCTGCAATGCTGCTGGAACCAAACTGTATTGACTTTTGTCATTCTTTTGGACCTGTCATTAGCATGGGGGGTTGGGGGGGGGGGGCTCCACTGCATGGGCAACAGATGGATCTCCATATCAACTCTGCCCTGGCTTGTGCCCTGGAGAGGCCATTCCAGCTTCGCTCCACCCATGGTCGACCACGACCACAAATGCTTTCAATTGTGTCCTGAGTTTTTATCTGTTTCCTTATTTCATCTGAATTGAACCCAAGTAACTGCATTGATATTCAGGATGTATGCGGATGTCATGAAAATTCCAATACTCTTGAGGAATTTTCATCGTTTGGCTTTAATTTTGATTAATCATGGGGAATTTTGAGCTCAATGACTGAAGAATATAAAATCCTCACAATGTCTGACAGCCTCTTCAGTTCAAGAATGAGCTATGGTTTCATAATAACTTCCTGCCTTCTAATAAAGAGTGTTGCTTAATCACTGAAGTTAATTAGAAGGATGCTCAACACACTTGTGAAATTCTGTTACCAAATGTATATAATTATATATGTTGCTTAGATTGGTCTTTTTCACTGCTATAGTTTGTTAAGAATGTACAGATGCCTGGAGCGTGGAACTGCTAATTTAAAGAATGTGTATTCTCAACAAGCTTTCAGGGTCTTCCACATCCCTGTATGAACTTAAACGTAACATGCTCCATTCATGGAGTCATACAGTGCATAACAGTCTTTCAGCTGATGTCATCTATGCTCACCGTTTCCATTCTGGGCTCATTCTATTTGATTCATATCCTTCTAAGCCATTTATATCCATATTTCTCTCAAAATGCCTTTTGACAGTCAAAATTTTACCTGTTTCTATCATTTCCTCTGGTAGCTCATTCCAGATATGGACTACCCTCTGAGTGAAAACGTTGTCCCTCTGTTCTCACTTAAATCTCTTCCCTCTCTCTCCCGTCAAATCTATGCCATCTAGTTGTAGATCCAGGACCACCAAAGATCTATTTGCACTATTGTACCATCACTATTTGTCAATATTTATCTATCAATTAAAAAAAATCTCTTGTATGGCAACTTAAGTATATAAATTGTTTGTTAATGTATATCATTGCATGCAACTGCAGCATGCAAGAATTTCAGTAATTGGAATTATGTACATGGCAATAAACTTTAATCAGTATCAATCTATGACTGGTTTGAAAATAGGAGTGTACTTGAATGTTTGAGAATTTGAGCCAAATTGAAACCATTCAGGTTTCAACTATGATTTCAACAGAAACAAAATATGAACATTTTGAGACTAGTCCAGTGGTTCTCAACCTTTTTCTTTCCACTCATGTACCACTTTAAGTAATCCCCATGCCATCGGTGCTCTGTGATTAGTAAGGGATTGCTTAAGGTGGTACGTGAGTGGAAAGAAAAAGGTTGAGAACCTTTGCTCTCGACCCAATTACAGAAATATTTTGCTTATGAAAAATTGTCATTGGCCCATTTCCTCTGGAGTTATCAAATCATATACCTAATGAGTCAATTAGGTACAATTAAAACAGTGGTTTTCAAAATTTTCTGACCCCTGAAACATCACATTCGAAGCCCATGATCTTAATCAACTGAAAGGACAAGGGGACAAAAGCATGGGAACACCTCGTCTTGGAATTTTTCTTCCAACTCACACTGTCTGGAGAAACAGTAGGTGCTTTTAATCTGCAGCACCCAAGTAGATCCTCCTGGGACCCATGTGTGATTAGTGGGGCAAATATGCCTCCAGCTGAGGAGATTACCCCAGTAAATCACCAACCGGGTGATTTAAAGGGGATCCCACCCCTGCAATGGTGTGGTAAGTGATGAGTCACACAAACTAATCTCCCCCCGTCCCCCCCACCAGCTGTCAGTCTCCCACCCACAGTCAATCGCCCTTCCCCCCAACCCACAGCAGCTGACCACTCTGCCCCCATGGCAGCCGACCCCTCTCCCCCATGGCAGCCGACCCCTCTTCCCTCTCCCTCATGGGAGCTGACCCCTCTCCTCTCTCCCCTGCGGCAGTGATCGCTCTTTCCCCCCCATCACCGCAGACACTTCAGCTGGGGTTTCCCTGTGACAACCAGCATGTAAGCACTGACGTCACAGGAGTAATCGGGTTGGCCATTTTGTTGTTCAAGCCACCGGTCAATGTATCCTGGATAAGTTTAATTGGCTTCTCTGAATACCTCCGAGGTAGAGTAGGCAAATTGCCTGGTTAACCCCATTTTACAAGGCAGTGTGAAAGCACCTAGTAATATGTCTGGTTGTGTATATATATATATATATATATATATATACATTCACACCCACAAAATATTTTGGAGAAGATACACCAGCAATAGAGTGACTCATGTTAGGAATAACCTGGTTCAATTTCTGATGGGCTGAATTGCTGTAGAAGAAATGTTTTTGTTTCATGAAATTTGGATCAGATTCTTACTGTTAAGATGGTCATTGACTGTTGATTCTTATCTGTCCTTTAGAAGATGGACTGCTGCAGTCCTGTGAAGATACTCCCACAGTGTTATTTGGGATGTAGTTTGGTATTTTGACTGAATATCAATAATTACTGATTATATTTCTCTTTCACACACAAACACACACACACACACACACACACAGGATAGTAGTCTATTTGGTGGGGAACCTGTAAATGGCAGAAATGGGCATAAAAAATTTAAAAATATTTTAAAATGACTTTGTTTTACAGGATTCATGTTGTTTCAAATCCAATTTCTTTAAGTTCAGTAGGACCAATGAGCAATCACAAAAATAACACATTCATTATTACTATTGGTTCATAAATTATGTTATTTAATTTGTTAAAAAATGAATAATTTACATAAAGCATGCATTCTCTGCATCAGATTTTTAATCAGTGATTATTGTCAACATTTGTAATTAGTCAAACTCATTTCATGTGGGATTTGGATCAGCCCATGTAATATTGCAACATGGGAAATAGAAATGAAATGATTGTGGCTATCTTGAGGGGGAAAAAAACCTTTAAAGAAACATATTTGAGAAGGAATTATATTTCTGTATCCAACGAAAGCCAAACAAACCTTTGGGCCTCTGGGTCCTTGAAAACCAGGGATGCCATGATCACCCTGTTGAAATTATGATAGAAAAATCAGAAAAGCCACTCTTTCAGAGTAATTTACAACCATAGAACATTACAGCACCAAACAGACCCTTCAGCCCTTCTAGTTTGTACCAAACAATTATTCTGCCTCATCCCACTGGCCTACACCCAGTCCATAGTGCCCCCCATATACCTCCTATCCATATACCTGTCCAAATTCTACTTAAATGTTAAAATTGAGCCCGCATTCACCACTACAGATGGCAGCTGGTTCCACACTCCCACCACTCTCTGTGTGAAGACGTTTTCTCCTAAGCTTTTCACTCTTAACCCATGTCCTCTGGTTTGTATTTCACCTACCCTCAGAGGAAAAATCCTACCTACATTTACTCTTTGTGAACCCCCCATTAATTTGAAAAACCTCTATCAAATATCACCTAATTCTTTTATGCTCTGGGAAATAAAGTCCTAGCCTCTTTAACCTTTCCCTTAATCTCAGTTTATGAAAGTCCCAGCAACATCCCATTAAATCTTCTTTGGACACTTTCGATGTTAGGTGACCAAGACTGCACACAATAGTCCAAATTTGGCCTCATCAATGTCTTATATAACTTTAGCATAACATCCCAACTCCTATACTCAATATTTTGATTTATGAAGGCCAACATGCCAAAAGCCCTCTTTACAATCCTGTGATGCCACTTTCAGGGAATTATGCAACTGTATTCCTAGATCCCTCTGTTCCCCCGCACTCCTCAGTGCCCTACCATTTACAGTAAAATCCCCATTATCCAGCACCTACGGGGATCGCGGATGCCGAAAATGCAAATTTTCTGGTTGAGTAAGACGCACTCTTCCAATGCCTAACTAGTACACCTGCATTAAGAGTACAACATTTAAAATACAAAAGACAGAGCAAAATTTAAAGTTTTTTTTAAAAATTCTGTATTGTAGGCTTTAATCATGTCAGGTTTACTTTGATCAAGTAATTCCCATAACTTTAAATTCAAACCATTGGTCACAGGGTCTGTAACAGCGTTGCTCTAGCCACTACACTAACCATGCCACTGTCATAATTAACCTCCCTCCTCCAGGTTTACAGATAATGCCTTACTGTTATACTTAATACTAATAAAAATAAAGACACTCATCAGGTAAGGATATGGATAGGGAGACACTTTGGGTGAGTCACCCTAGCGGCAATGGCTGACTCTTCATCTTGGGCATCGCCATTTCATTCCAATGCAACTTTATTGAAACTTTATTCGCACAGCTGCTGCAGGCAAGGTTCTGATAGCTCTGCTGGCTGAATACTTGCTCCGATCTTCACCAAGGCAATTCAATTCACCTCCACACAAGTGTCCCGGACATTCCCTCGCTCTGACAACCTGAGCCCCCTCCAAATGTCCCGGTCAGGCTCTCTGCATACCTTGCTCATGCTGACAACCCACTCACCTCCATGCAAGTATCCTGGTCATTCCCTCGGTGCACCTTCCTCAAGCTGACAACCGGACTCACCTCCTTGCAAATGGCGACAGCGAAAAGAATGATTGCCCATTGAGGGGAGTTGCTAGTTCAGCACGGCAAACCTGCACGTGTCCGACGAAATCTCAGCATCTATTCACCCCAGTCTTAATAATTTGTATTTATTTATTTCATTCCTTTTTTTTTGCCAGTTGCTTGAGTTTCTGCTTGCTTGATTGAGGATTTTACTGTAGTGCGCATTTCTTTTCTTGGTTTGTTCTTCTAAAATGCAACACCTCACACTTGTCTGCATTGAATTTCCAGCTGGTCTAGATCCCTTTGCAAACTTTGAAAACTTTCCTCACTGTCTACAACACCTCCGATCTTTGTGCCATCTGCAAACTTTTTGATCCAATTTACCACATTATCATTCAGATTTTTGATGTAAATGACAAACAGCACTGATCCCTGAGGCACACCATTGGACATAAGCATCCATTTTGAGAAGCAATCATCCACCACTATTCTCTGGCTTCTCTTATCCAGCCATTGTCTAATCCAGTTCATTACTTCAGCATGACTACCTAGCACCTGAACCTTCCTAACTAACCTCCCATGTGGGACTTTGTCAAACACCTTACTAAAATCCATGTAGGTAACATCCACAGCCTTTCCTGGTAACCTCCTCATAAAATTCTATAAGATCACATAAACATGACCAGACATTCACAAAGCCTTGTTGACTATCCCTAATCAGTCCCTGGCTTTCCAAATAATTGTACATCTAATGGGACACCTTCCAATAATTTAACTACTACTGACATCAGGCTCACCACTCTATAATTTCCTGGGTTAAATTTTGGAGTCTTTTGTAAACAACAAAACAACATGAGCTACCCTCCAATCCTCTGGCACCACAGCTGTGGCTAAGGACATTTTAAATATTTTTGTCTGAGCCCCTGTAATTTCTTCATGGCCTGAGAGAATATATTGACAGGTCCTGGGGATTTATCCACCCTCATTTGCTTTAAGTCAGCAAGCACTTCTTTAATCTGTATATGATGCATGACTTCACTGCTTGTTTTCCTTACTTACCAAGACTCCGGTGGTTTCTGGACTAAATACTGGTGCAAAAAAAAAACAAGATCTCTCCCATCTCGTCTGGCTCCATACATAGCCAACTACTCTGATCCTCATGGGGACCAATTTTGTCCCTTACTATCCATTTGCTCTTAATAGATCTGTAGAAACTTGATAATTACCAGTCTATGGTTCATTGTGTTTTTATTGCAGGAAAAAAAAACCCACACATGAAGCAAAAGACTGCCTAATCTCAATAGTTTGTGGACATAGACTTAAGTTCAGCCCCATTCTACTCCTGTCTCTTGGTCAGCAGTGATTGCACACGCATTCAGTCAAATTATTCGAGTACCTTCTCTCCTTTATGACAGGAACAGTTGACAGTCTTTGCACTGTCCACCTCAGCAGGTGGTTGTGGTGTTGTTGAAATCTCCAATAAAGGATGTTGGGTGGCAAGTGTAATCTGACACTGAAACATGAGGAAAATAAATGGATATTATGAAATAGAGTGAGAGTTCAAACACTTAGATTTCAATATGTTTCTGAAACATATTTAGCAAACTACAGGGGTTGCTATCAAATAAATCACAAAGAAATAGAAATTTATGTTGCACAAAACATGTTACCCATTGAACACTGCTTGTTCAGACAAATTTTTGGGTGTGAACGACTACTCTACAGACTCAGCAATTTTTAAATGTTATTTTATTTTATTCCTATAATACTGCAGCCTTACCATTACACAGACAAAGAAGTTTGATATGACCTACAACTTGGTCGCATTGTATCAGAGATGTTCTCTTTGTTCAACACACATTTTGCTCCCCAACAACTCACTTATTTTTTTCCTTCTTTTCCCCCAAATTCAGATTAAATGTCTAGTTAATTCTGCTCCTCTTTCCACAGAGGCTGCATGGTCTGCTGAGTGTTTTAGCGTTTTATAGCATTTGCATTTTTTATTTTCATCTATGTGCTCTCTGCTTATTCAGTGCCATGATGTTAAATCCTAACTCACTTTATCTACTTATTCCATCCATGATTTAGCAAGTAAAAATTCAGAGAAAATAAACAGCATTACACTCCCCAATCTCCACTGGCCCTGAAACCTCGATCCACCATAAACTGTTTAACCTGCCTTCATTGCCCATTTATTTGGTTGTCATCTCAGACTGCCTCCAATGTTTTACCTCTTTGGCAATCTACTTGTGTTCAACCTTAACTTATAGAACATAGAACTGTCCAGCACAGGGACAGACCCTTCACAAGTGCCTAATGAAACTAAATCTCTTCTGCTTGTGGTTGATCCCTATCCTTCATTTCCTGCATATTTATCTCTCTATCTAGAAGCCTCTTGGAACATAGAACATTACAGCACAATACAGACTCTTCAGCCCACGATGTTATGCTGACCTGTGTAAACCAACTCCACCACAATCTTATTTGTTCCCAACTCACACCCATTTTTCTTCCATGTTGTGCCTATTATCTTTTAGATATACAGCACTGTAACAGGCCCTTTCAACCAAAGAGCCCGTGCCACCCAATTGACCTACAATTTCCACCCCCCCCCCCACTTAGGATTTGAACAGAGGGAGGATACTGGAATACCCAGAGGATTTCCAGGCCAAAATGGAGAGAATGCATAAACACCTTACAGTCGGCTCAGGATTCAAAATCCAGTCCCGGTTGCTGGCACAGTAACAGCGTGGTGCTAAGGCGACAATAACCTTGCTGCCCTATCTCAGAGCCTTTTGAACATCTTATGGTACCAGCCTCCAACATAGCCCCGGGCAATACATTCAACTCTCTTGAGTGAAATGCCTTTCTCTGACATCTCCATTAAACATTCCTCCATTCGCCTTAAACAGTTGTTCTCTGGTATTTGCTGATATTAAACTATACTTTTGTATCTGCTTGCACCAATATCTCTGGCAGCCTGTTCCAGCCACCTACCACACTCTGTCTAAGAGACTTCTCTCCCTCATGTGTCGTGGCCTCCATACTCTGATGACTTGGTTTCTCTCAACCTCAACTCTTCTGCTGCCCATCTCTACGTCTGTCACCTCCTGATTCCAACAGGTCAATGCTGTCTTGGCTGCCCAGAACCCTCCATAAACCAGCTCATCCTTACCTCTGCCAGCCCTTATCCAACCAAGGTCTCACTCACCTATCATCCTCCTGTCTCTTAAATTACTACAGAGTTAAAGATGGAAAGATGGTTTGGTGGGGAAAAAAAGGTGCTCTGGGGGACTTGGAATAAGGCAAAAAAACTTAGACATGGGGCAAAGCTGGGGCAATTAGCAAATTTTATTTTAAAAAGTGTTTGCTCAATGCATGCACAACTATAAAAGCTAGCTCCAAAACACTTCAATTGCTTGTCTCCTTGCACACTTCCCTTCTTACTCACTGGGTTGCTGGGAAGATCACAGCAGTTCTCCAGCTCCGCATCCTTACCATCACAATAAATCACGATCCGCTGAAGGTCAAACTAGAATAAGAAAAGGACACTCTCGATTATTTGAGAAGATGGTGAATGAGTATGTTACATTTATTTTGAATTCCATTTCTTTTCCAGTTTTCTCTCCTTCAGATTGTGAAAGAATAAGTTCAATGAACAAAGGCTGAATGAATTAGGTGAGGAAATGGTTGTCTTGTAACATGGTGGGAATGTAATTGCCTTCTAACGTGATCTTCTCTGTGCTGTAGTGAGACAGTACCTAACACCATAAAGAATGTAGTAAAAGTAAATAAACCAAGAGTAAGGAGACACTGTCATTTCCCAGCTATCTGTAGACACACACAAGGGAACATGTTATTGTATAAACAAGAATTACCAGTTGTGTGAAACTTGCTTGAAACGTGCAGGGTCTCACGCAGACCCCTGCGCAAAGGTGTATGAAAGTGGGGTGAACATTCTGCATGCTTTGAGTTAGGGCTCAATGTAGAGAATGAGTTACTGAACTCTTTCTTTGCACCCTCACTCCCGTTAGCATTATCAAGGTTGATTTTTTTTTTAAACTGTTGTATGCTTAATTGGTTCTGCTGTTTGTTTTATTACAGTGTGACTGACTTTCACAAAATTATCCATCAGCTCTGATATTCCTGGTCTGGGTTTGCAGGACAATTTGGCCATTTCCATACATATTAATCCAAGTCATTATAAGGCAATGGTATGATTCCATGCAGTAGATAAATAATAACACCCAACACTCATCTATTAGAAGAAAAAAATCTAATTTCATACATTTTTTTTTTATTGATTGTTCCCCAAGCAAGGCTCATTCACAAAGTAAGTAAGCATGAAATTGATTTGCCCAGAGATGGCATAGATGATTCTTATTCTGCATGGAGGTCAGTGACCAGTGAGGTACCAACCCAGAAATACTGGAGGAACTCAGCATGTCTTCACAGCATCCATAGGAGGTAAAGATATTTAACCAATGTTTGAAGCCTTGAAGAAGGGCTCAGGCCTGAAACATCAGTTATATATCTTTGCCTCCTATGGATGCTGTGAGACCTGATGAGTTTCTCCAGCGTCTCTGTGTTTTTACGACACCACAGCATCTGCAGATTTTTGTGTTGCGTACCAGTGGGGTACTGTCATGATCTGTTCTGGAATTCATTGTCTTGGTTATTTTTATAAATGACCTGGATGAGGAAGTGGAAAGGTGGTGAGTAAGTTTGTGGATGATACAAAGTGGATAGTCTGGAAGG
This sequence comes from Narcine bancroftii, assembly GCF_036971445.1. Classification (NCBI taxonomy): domain Eukaryota; kingdom Metazoa; phylum Chordata; class Chondrichthyes; order Torpediniformes; family Narcinidae; genus Narcine; species Narcine bancroftii. The sequence goes on from NC_091470.1 coordinate 346,157,591, forward strand.
TTGCCAGAGGTTGATGAGGGACATTGATAGGATGAAGAAGTGGCAGATGAAGTTTAGTCCAGAAAAGTGTAAAGGGCTTCATTTGGATTGTTCAAATTTGAAACCGGAATACAGTGTTGTTAAGAAGACCAATGGTGCACAGGCCTTCATTAACCGTGGGATCCAGCTCCAGGGTCATGAAGTAATGTTGCAGCTAATAAGGACCTTGGTTAGAACCCACTTAGATTATTGTTTTTGGTTCTGGCCACTTCATAAGAGGATATATATGAATGCTACAGAGAGGGTGCAGAAGAGCGGCATGGTTACTACAACACTATTACAGAGTCAGTGATTTGGGTTTGAATCCGATGCTGCCTGTAATGAGTTTGTACATTCTCCTCATGTCTACGTGGGTTTTCCCTGAGTGATCTGGTTTCCTTCCACTGCTCCCTCCAAAATGTACAGGGTTAAAGGTTAATTTGGGTGAAGCAGGAGTAATTAGAATCAGCTTCTATCATGTTGTGAATAGAATTTTTAAAATTTACGAATTTAACATTTAAAATTTAAATTTAAGATATTTTCAAGGACGTTTCCTGGATTGGAGAGCATGCCTTATGAGAACGCATTAAGTGAAGATGGTCTTTTTTCCTGGGAGCGACCGTCGATGAGAGCTGACCTGATGGAGGGATATGATATTAAGAGGTATTGATTGTGTGGATGGCTCGTAGCTTTTTCCCAGGGCTATCATAAGGGGGCATAGATTTAAGGTACTTGAGAGTCAGTACAGATGGGATGCAAGAGGTAAGTTTTTCCACACAGAGAATGGTGGGTGCATGGAATACACTGCCAGCAATGGTGGTAGGCAAGTACAATAGGATAATTTAAGAGACCAATAGGTAGGAACATGGAGCTGAGAAAAATGGAGGTTAATGCAGTACAGAAATTTTAGGCCGTTTTTAAGAATAGAGTATTAGGATGGCACGATCCTGTTTTTAGATTTCTATGTTCTGTATTACTTGTTCTTTAACAAGTAATGTCACTTTCCCTCTGAATTGTTTGGACAGAAATAAGAAAATGGACATTTCAAAGTCACTTTTCATGCAAGTTCCAAATGCGTCATTAATGATCCAGAGATCAGAGTACTTTACCATAATTTTAATTCTTCTTTCATTGACACTTGTACATTTTTGGGCAAATGGAACAAGAAGGAGGGGGATCTTCCATTGATGATTTTTGACAACCCAGGTGATCTAAGTAGATTTATGACCTTTTTAAATTATTTATTTTAGACGTACAGCATGGTAACAGGCCATTTTGGCCCTTGAGTTGTGCCGCCCAATTGCACCCAATTGACCTACACCCCTGGTATGTTGCAAATGGTGGGGGGAAACCGGAGCCCCTGGGGGAAACCTGCACAGACACGGTGAGAGCGTACCTTATAGACAGCATGGGATTCGAACCCCGGTCACAATCACTGGCGTTGTAAAGTGTTGCGCTAACTGCTACACCAGCCATGCCATGTCAGGGATCATAGGTGGAATCTTATTTTTAACCAGTGTTAGTGTGGTACTTACGCCATCAGTTCCACGTGAAGATCTCATCCGGCGGTTAATAGCAACCTTGAAATGGAGATATCGGAGACAACGGAGGCTGGAATCTGAAGCTAAACAACCCAATGGAGGAACTCAATGGTTCAAACAGCGTCAGCAAGAGAGAAAAAAATAGTGGATGTTCCGAGTCAAAACCTAGATGAAGGATTTTAGCTCAAACGTTCACCATTCGTTTTCTCACATTTGTGCTGCTTGACCCATTGATTGACTTTAGCAGCCTTGAAGTAACCTGGTCTGATCTTTGAATGCTGCGAAGGAAATGTTTTGCCTGATCTGAAAACAATACCTCAGTTAAAATTCCAAATTAGACTTTATCCTTATACTTTCACCTTTGTGATTCATCCCCAGGTCTTGTATGCGAAGTTGAAATTAGGGTGAGAATGGTGAGTAATGCCAACAGTGATCATCGTCGCTCTATGGCTCAATATCAGTAGTGAGGGATCCCCCACTGTCGACTCGGCATTGCCGCGATGGCTGCTGATCGGGTCGTTGGCGACTCACCCAGCTTCAAGAGGCCCGTGGAGGTGCTGCAGCTGTCCAGGAACGGGTCCACAGCTTTGCAGGCTACCTTCCCTCGGGGGGCTTCGTGCTTTCTGGAGCCGCCACTGCCACTCACTTCCCCCGGTGAGAAGCCCAACCAGGGTGGCCCCCACCAGCAGCACAAAGAGGTACAGAAGGAAGCCGTTTGCCAACACCCCCAAGCCCTGGGGCTGGGCGGCCTCCTGAGGAGAAGCCGCAGAGGTAAGAGAGAGAGAACTGAATTAAAAGCATTCTGCTTACATGTAAATGCGCAAAAAATAAATCTTAAAATTCCCTGCTGAAATGGTGGGTCTTATATGCCCGAGGGTCTTATTGCTGTCAAATATGGAACTTGTTGTTTCAGAAGTGGTAATTCCTGCTTCCTAAAGATACTACATGACATGATGAGTTTCCCCAGCACTTTAATGCATTGCAGTAAAATCACAGATTTTCCTATTTAATTCCTTGGCCCTGTTGCCTTTTCCATATTTGTTGGATGGCAGAACAAACTATAAGAATTAATGTTGCCTTTGCTCTATACTGGCTGATCTCTCTCTGGAACCCTGTACTTTTTTTTAACCTCTGTACTGGGCTTCATTTGTCCGATGTACAAGTTTCCGGGTCTACTTGCAGAGCAATGTCCAGTATCTCAGTACATGTGAGAATCTGAAACTTAGAAAACTTAAAAGACTCTTTCAGCACCGACATGCTGGCAATTTTTTGTTTCACATCATTAAAATGTACTTGGAGTTAATCGTATTTGTTGACTCAGAAATGAACATCGTAAAATTTGGGAGGAAGGCTGGCTGACAGGCCACCTTATTATTTTCACATTAAAGCAAGAAAGATACCCTCTTCCTTTCCTTGGACTAATTTTGGCAGCTTTGCACTCTATCTCACTGCTTCCTTATGAATGCATTGGCTCACTGGCCTGCTCGCAAAACAAACTTTCTCACTGTACCTTGGTGCTTGTGGCAATAAATGATGGAACATTGGACACATCAGTCCAATGCTGCATCTTTCAGGATCATTGTGTGGCTCTATCTCGGCCAGCAAACAGACCATAAAAGCATTGAGCTTCATTTGTATATCACCAGGGGACTGTGGATGCCAGTCTTAATCTCAGAGATTGCTGACCAGTCACAGCAGGAAGTAAGAACAGCTGACAGGAAGTTGGCTGTGGGGTGCATGTATGCTGGGTGACATAAGGAAATTAGGTGACTCCAAATAATGAAGGAATGCAAAAAAATAAATTGCAGATGCTGGAATCTTCAGTGAACAAAGAAAAGGTGAAAGGACTGAATGGACCGAAGTGGACAGTCAGCATTTTTAGGTCAGGACCTTTTTCTGTCCAATAACCTATTGGAAAGACAAGTAGAGGAAGACACCACTTGGAGTGAAGAGGGAAATGGGTTAGAGAAAACAGGGAGGAGAAGGTAAATAAGAGATGAAAACATGGAGCAGTGAGATTTACCTAAAATTGGAAAATTCAATGTTCAATTAATGACTGATATAAGCTCAGTTTTAAAGCCACATTTGGAAAATCGTTCCCTTTCTTTCTGACTTCTCAGATTCTTTCCAGGTGGCAGATTCTATTTACCTATTGAAAGTTCAGAAGGTCCAACACACAAAATGCTGAAAGAACTCAATGGGTCACCTAGCATTAAAGGAAAATACAAACACCATCAAGTATCAGGATCTAACCATGTTCATGCCCATTGCCTTCCATGGATGCGGTCTGATCTGCTGAATCTCTCTAGCACTTTGTGTGAGGCTTCAGTTTTCCAGTATCTACAACCTCTCTTGTTATCTTTTGATCCTTGCTTTGGCCTGGGTTTGTGATAGAGGCCTTATCTGCTCAAGTGTGTTGTACATTTTTGAAATGGGCAAGCTGAGAAGAGTGAAAATGAACACCATCCAATTAAATAGGCCAATGTCTATAATAAATGAGATCAGTCATGTTTATCATTGTTCTATTCTTGGAGGCTATATAAGGAAATACTCACATCAATTGGAACACTGTCATACAGGCGTTTGCCAATAACAGTTTTCCCCTGGATATTGATATTCTCCCGTTCTTCCAACGGCAGTGTTTCAATCAGTTTGCAATCAATGTAGAGGGAGACCCTGTCAGACTGAATGCTCAGTGCCATCTTATGCCAGTTGCGGTCAAATAGGCCATTGACTTCCCTGTTTTTGAATACAGCCCTCACAGCGTCCTTCCTCAGTCCCACTGCATTGTATTCCACAGCTTTGTTCTCACCATCTAAACGAATGGAGACCTGGAGAAATGGAATAGTGATCATTCACCTTGCATACCAACGTTAAAAATATCTTCCCCATCTTCATGCTATGAGGCACTGATGCTTTGATTCATTCAATTTCTGTGTCCTTTTCTGATGGCTAGTACATTGTTTCAGGGGTATCAATTGCTAACTCAAAATTTAAGTAAGGAGATCACCAGCAAACCTTGTTTCTTTGCCATTAACGGAAAGTAAAATTAGATGGTGTGTGGGATGGGCCACTGAAACAATCGAGACAGATACTCTCGGGGCAGATTGATTCAAAAGTATCCAAATAAGTTAGTGTCCAACTTTCAAGCTATAAAGGGGCAGTTGTACTGGAGGGTCAAAAGATTTGTAGGCTTCTGCAAATTTGTGGTGGGTGAACAGATCTGCTATTTTTTTCCCTTGTTGCTAGGGTGCTATATAAGTGACTGCCCTGTACTTGCTACATGGTTATAAAAGTCTTTAATTTATGTGCTTACAATTAATATTATGAAGGAATTGCATTATTAATCTTTGGGTATATAATGCAGACAAGTGTGAGGAGTTGCACTTTGGAAGGACAAACCAAGGTAGGACATACAAGGCAAACTGTAGGCCACTGAGGAGTGTGGGAAGAATAGAGTAATTGAGGAATACAGGTACATAATTCCCTGAAAGTAGATTCATAGGTAGACAACGTCGTAAAGAGATCTTTTGGAACATTTGCCTTCATAAAACAAAGTTCTGATTACAGGAATTGGGATGTTATGGTACAGTTATCTAAGACTTGGTGAGGCCAAATTTGGAATATTGTGTGCAGGTCAGATAGCAATAATGTTGAAAAAGTGCAGAGAAGATTTACAGGGATCTTGTAAAGACTTGAGCAACTGTTATGGGGAAAGGCGAAACAGGTTAAGACTTAATTCCCTGGAGTGTCAAAGCGGTATACAAAATTGTGATGGGTATAGATAGAGTAAATGCAAGTAGGCTTTGTTTTTAACTGAGGTTAGGTGAGATACAAACCAGAGGACATGGGTTTAGAGTGAAAGGTGAGAAGTTTTGGGGGGGAACATTGGGGTGAATTTCTTCAATCAGGGATTGGCATGAGTATGGAACAAGCTGCCATCTGAAGTGGTGAATGCAGGGTCAATTTTATTATTTAAGAAAATAATTGTGCAGGTAAAAGGATGGGAGGGATATGAACTAGGTTCAAGTCCATGGGACTAGATAGACTAGGTTCAGTGCAGACTATAAGGCCTGTTTTCTGTGCTGCAAAGATCAACAGTTTTAATGTTCTCTGGTTTAGAGGGGATCTAAGAGAAAACAAAATTACCCAGTATTTGTTTGGAATCTGCACAGTCTGCCTGAGAGGGTGGCAGAGACAGATATATTTAAGAAGAATCTTGAGGAGAACATGAATTACCAAGACATAGAAGACAACTAATCAAATGCTGATAAATGGGATTAGTATGGTGGATACTTGACGTCATCAGAATGGATATGTTGGAGGATATGTGTTCAATAAAGAAGAAAATACTGGAAAAACTTGCTAGGTCAGGGAACAACCACGGAGAGAAGCCAACATTTCTGGTTGATAAACTAACACCATTCATTGACCTGAACGTTATATCTGTTTCTATCTCAAGTAATCCTGCTTGGCCGCTATATTCTTCAGGAACTATTTTGTGTTTGAATTGCAACTCTATATACCTGCGGAATTCCATACTTGTCGATAATTTGCCAAATGTACCAGTCTTCTCTTCTCGAGGATTTTCGGAACTTGAATGTAGCAACAAAGGCATATTCATCAGGCAGACCTTGAGGAAACACATCTCTGAGAGAAAGGAAACAATAAAATCATCTTGAAAGTTCAGCAAGTTTAAGAAGTTCACGTTTATTATTACCATACAATTGTAAAGTACAACTGGACAAATCGACGTTCTTTGGTTCTCAGTGTATGCTATGTATAGGACACATATTTACAAGCGATTTATATGCAGTACATATAAGAATAATAAATATTGTTAAATAATACATTTTAGGAAGGATTGCATGAGCAGTTCATCAGTAATTCAGCATTCTCACTGCCCATGGGAAGAAACTGTTTCTCAGCCTGGTGGTTCTGGCTCTGATACTCGTGAATCTCTTTCCTGATGGAGGTAGCTACAAGATGCTGTGTACAGGGGTGGTGGTGGTCCTTAATGATTCTTCGAGCATTTTAATTTAACGATTAAGCTGACAATGTCATATCTGGAAGGTCTGGAAATATTTCCAGTGACTAGTCCTGGTTCACCCACATTGATGCAATGGCCAAGAAAGCACACCAGCACCCCTAATTCCTCAGAATCCTGAGAACATTTGGCATGCCACCACCATCCCTTATTTCTACCCACGACCCATTGAAAGCATCACTGTGCAGAATAGAAACTGCTCTACCCAGGAACTCAAGAAAGCACAGAGGGTTGTGAACGTGGCTCAAATTATCATACATGCCCTGCTCTTCTCCACTGACTTCATCCGCATCTCCTGCTGCTTTCGAAAAGCAAGTAACATTTTTAAAAAAAACATCCCAATCCCAGTACACTCTTCATACCACCCTTGAAGAAGAAGTCACAAACATGAGATCATGCAACATTAATTTCAAAGATGGCTTCTTATTCTCAGATTCCGGAAATAATCGCAAAATAGTAAAATTATGTTGTCTTTGCTCTGTAGTAGCTGATCTTCTCTGTAAATCTGTACTGTGCCTTACTAATACTATGTACTAGTCTACTGGCCCACTTGCAGAGCAATGTCTCACATCTTGGTACTGTTAAAAGCCCAGAGAACCCCAAAACCCAGCAGCAACAGATATTCACCATGATAGTTACTTAAAAAAGTTGCTGTCAATTATCTTTAAACATGAAAATAGAATCAAACTTTAACTTATCTCTACTGACTTACTTAACCTAATTTAACCCCCTTCTAATTCTATGTAATGTGTGTATAAGTTCAGAAAAGTTCTTTGGTTCACAGTCCAATCACACTTCTTATTCCTCCAAGTTCACTGGTTGCAGACAATTCTTATATTGTGCACAGAATGTAACATTTATAAATTTCACCAGGCTTTGGTGCTTGAAAGGTAAATGGTTACCACTCAGGAAGGTTCTTGTCAGTTTTCAGAGAAAGATTTGTTGTTCCTATGTAATCAGCCACTTCAATGTCTTGCCGAAGAAACTTGTCCCCCTCAGGGTTCTCCAGATGATAACCTCTATCTTTCGGGTCACCACAGAGTTCCTTTTTGTTTCTCTTATTCCAAGTTAAACATTAGACAGCCCATCCTCTCCTCTTGCATGAACCACAAGGGCTTTGACCAGGCCGCCTTCCAAAATCGGGCTTTGCAAAAGTTTGCCAGCTTGTCCTGTTCCAGTCCTGGCTACTGTCTGCTGGCTGTAGCACTGTACAAGTGATTTCTCTCTCTGGATGTGGGTGTGGGTGTAGGTGTGGGTGTGGGTGTGGGTGTGGGTGTGGGTGTGGGTGTGGGTGTGGGCGTGGGTCTCTCTCTGAGAGAAAAGCCTGTTTGACTCTCTCTGTTTTTCAAAACCACATGACCCTTTCTCTTCTAGACAGCAGCAGCTCCAGCCTGCTTTTTCATCTGTTGCCTTTTGCAAACATCAATCCATTAGTGAGGTCTCTTGAGCACTCTTCAAAAGCTCCTGCAAAAGCTCTGGAGCCAATACGTCTACCATGGGGCAAAGCTCCAGTATTTTAAGTAAGATCTGCTTGAAAATGTTGAAATGTGAACTACTCTAACAAACCTTTCCCAATTTAACTCTCAAAAACATATCTGTATATATTTATATACTCTGTCACAGTACACATGAAAAGAAACTTGAATTTGATACTTGAAATTTATAAAACTTGAAAGATTTTTTGAACACCTATATGTTTACAGATTTTTGTTTCACATCATTAAAATGGACTGGGAGTTAAATAATTCTATATTTGATGACTCAGGGGCGAGCAGCAGAACATAGTAAAATTTGAGAGCAAGCTAGTATACAGAGACCACCTTAATATTTTCACATGTGAACAAGAAAGATACAATATGGTTTTTTTTCTTTTTGCAAGTTGTGAACAGTGACTGGAATTAAGATTGGATCAGATATGACCACTTTGATGAAACCATATGTCAAAATAAGTGTCAGTCCTGAATCATATTGGTTTGTTGGGGAAGAAATTTGAATTTAATTTAGACATACAGCATTTCAAATAATGTACTTTATCACTTCATCAAATAAATAAATAAGTAGATGCAGTCGACTAACATTAGCTTCCTATGGATGCAGCTTGACCACCGAGTTTCCGCAGGAGTTTTGTGCACTGCGCGCAAGACCCAGCATCCACAAATTTTCTTGCTTACAAACTTTTTCTTATACAAAGCAGTCTGCTCTGATATCTCTTTATTGTGATCAGCTAATGCCACTTATTGCTGGAATTTAAATCATTGTTCCTGCTCTAATATTCACCTTAAAAGTATTTCACTAACCTAACTCGGTTCAGCAACAAATGTTAAAGTAACATTCTAAATAAACTAACTTTATTGTGGTGGCCTCAAATAATTCCTGGCTAGGATGAATATTGCCTCATTTTCCAAATGGGTTTCAAGCAGGTATTAGGCATACCTTTTCCAGATGCATAGGATCATGTACAGTTGATGAAAACTTTGTAAAATGGACCAATTAGATATTTTGATGAATAGCGAAGGCTTTTTTAAAAAAAATACAGCAGGGTAGAAGCCGATTCCAGCCATTTAAACCCACGCTGTCGATAACACTCAAATTGATCTACAACCCTATTTATTTTTGGAGGGTGGGAGGAAACCAGAGCACCAGGGGAAACCCATGCAGCTAAGGGGATAACATACAAACTTCTTGCAAATGGCACCGGATTCAAACTCAGGTTGCTGAAGCTGTAATAGTGTTGTGTTAATAGCTACGCCAACTGTGCCCCCCTTGAGTTCAAATCCCATCATGGTAGGGTGAGCACTTACATAACCTGTCAACAGTCAGTCTGCCCTTTCCTGATGTGGGTGTCACAATTAGTATGGGGCGGCAAGTCACTCTGTTCTACCGGCAGTAGGAGTTCTGCTGAGAGGCAATAAATATCAGCTATCCCAGAGACCCCCAACATGAGAATTAATATTCAAAACATGCAGTGGAAACTTTTTATGCTGTAAATGAGCTAGTAAATATATCTGTGAATTTTAAATGGATGTCCAGTGCAGAATGTTTTATGCTCCTGTCCTGAAGATCTTGCTAATCAGGTCAAGCACAAGTCTGTCAACCAGAAATCCTGACAAGGCTGGCAACTGGTTTCTGCTTGTGTTTTCACACTTAAAGCCACAATTAAACATCTGAGCATCTGACTGACAACCGAGTGCACAAGAGAGTTACAATTATCCATCATTCAACGAACTGCTATTTTTATTTGTGAGTAAGGGGTCTAGCCAGAAGAAGTTGAATGATTCACATTTATTTCAGGATGACATTGCCTGACCTGTGGTCTCTAGGGAATCGCCAGATCCAGTAACATCCTTGATGTGAGGATAGGCGCAATTCTACAATCTGACAGCACACTATTTAAGTGGTGATCTTCAGAAACAAAAAGCACAGGCTCACAGTGGCAACATTCCAAGGCAATGCTTATGAGATTTTGACATCTATTGTTGGAGATAAGTGAGAGGTATCCGCACAGGTTTCTCTCAGAAGGTGAGACCATTTGGTTTTAAACTGTCACCTCCTCCAATTACTTAACAGCATAAGAGAGAGAGGAGAATGGGAAGGTCATATGGCCAAATATATGCCTGGTTTGATCTTGGTTTCATCTTCATTTTCTTGCCTCCCAATATCCAGTCCAAGATGTTGACACCCAGTAATTTGAAGATCTTAACCTTTTCCACTGCTGACCACTCAATGAAGACTGGTTCCGGTTCTCCTGGCCTCCCACTCCTGAAGTGCACAATCAATTCCTTAGTTTTGCAACTTGAGTGCAAGGTTGTTGCTTTAACACCACTCAACTAGCTTATCGATCTCACCCCTGTATGTTTCCTCATTGCCTTTTGCCATTCTGCCAAATGCCGGGATGGCATCCACAAATTTGTGGAATGGCATTTGAATTGTGCCACACAGTCATGATGTAGACTGAATAGAACAGTGGGCTTAGCACACATCTTTGAGGGGTGTGTGTGTGTTGATTGTTAGTGAGCAATCGTGGTCTTCCAATGAGGAAGTCAAGTATCCAGTTACAAAGAGGGGTGCAGAGTCCCAGGTTTTGGAGCTTGTTGACCTGCACTGAGGGTATGATGGTGTTCAAAGCTGAGCTGTAGTAGATGAAAAGTGGTTTGATGTATGTGTTGCTGTTGTCCAGGGCTGAGTGCAGAGCCAGTGATGTGACATCACGATTTTGGCAGTAGGTCCAGATCAATCATAAACATTTCCCCCCCAACAGTTTTAGATCTCTCCATGAGGAAGAATATTCTTTTAATATGTCAATCTTCAGAATCTAGTTGGAAAAAGATTGCATCTCATTCTTCGAAGCTCCAAGCAACAGTTTTAACCTGATTAACCTTTTGCCTTATAAAGCCACTCTTTCAACTCAGGGATTACTTTATTGGCCTATTCCTTGAAAAAAATTATAAATTCAACTATCCTTTCACAAACTGTATGCAGTCCTTCAGGTATAATCTTGCCAAAATCTGGCTTCAATGTAGCAAGTCATTCCTCCTGTTCCCTTTACAATAAAGACCAACATTCCATTTGCCTTGCCAACTACTTAAGTTGTATTGGAATACTAACTTTTTCCTTTACATGTATGAGAACAACTAACTTCCTCTGTAGCTCAATCTATACTATAATCATTTTCACTTATGGTAAATTCTGCTCTGGACTGGTTGGGTATATTCCTGGAAATGCTATCTCCCACCACTGAAGGATCCTGCTTGGCAATCTTGCCATTGCTTCACAACCCAGATACCATACCACCACAAGAAAGTGGAATGAGAACACCATCTTTGACACTGCTGAACAGTGCAAAACAGGCAATGGGCACTGGGCTGGTTGCAGAGAGATATTATAAGATTATAGTCAAATCTTACACAGAAGGGAACCCTCAGCACACCAGGCAGCAGGAACAATTCTGGTTCAAGGTATATTTGAGTTATGGCCAAGATAATAACTCAAGTCAGTTTTCAGTTCCAGAGAAGGTATGTTCATGGAAATGGGTAGAACAAGAGAATACCTCGGATAGGGTGGGACCAAAGAAGTCAATATTAAAATTAGATTATATTTCTTTGCCTGTGTTATTGCTAATAGCAAGGCAATGGAACATATCGAGTAGGATCTGGACCTGAACTGGAATACATAGGTCAGCTCAACATCGAAGGCTGAAGGGCCTGTACTGTGCTGTGGTGTTCTATGTTCTAAAATAGCAGTAAAAATTTCTATTCCACAGCAAAATGCGTACTATATACTGCTGACTCGCATCCCAGTGTTAAGCATTGCCAGTGAGTTTGCAAAAGTCGTAAGGTTGAAGTCTAACCACCTGTAAAGGCTTTCACTGTAAACACATTTTATCCAATTGTTCTTAAAATGAGTTGATGAATAAAATATTATTTGATTATTTCAGGATCAATTAGCTATTTCTACTTCCTTTTCCTCATGCTTCACCTCAGATTTTGCTCAGATTTTTAAAATCTGTGCATTTTCTCACTTCACAAGTAAGACAGTCAAGTGAAGAGAATGTAATAGGAGTAAAACATTAAGTCGGCAGATACTGTGACTGAAGTAAAAACACAGTTCTGGAGAAACTGCTGAGTTCTCCAGCACTGTGTTTTTAATATAACAGCTTTGGTTCTTTAACCCACAGTAAAAAGTTTTTTTTTAAATTAAGGTTTATGTTTATAGTTCTGATCACTATGTTAAATGTCTGAAATAGGTTTGCAAAGGGATGAGTTCATTTTATACACAGCTTTAAGACAAACACTCCTGATAAGACTCATAACTGTAAAAACCTGAAAAAGCTTTGTTATTAATTTGCTAAATTATTCACTTAATACTGTGTAGATCGATCAGCAGCTGTTTAAGGAAACAATAGTAATATTTTGAATCAACGACTTGCCATTGGAACTTGGAAAAAAAAAGATTCAAGGATGGTTTCATTCCTGCTGTAATCAGAATCCTGATGATCCTCTCATTAGGCCACTTCACGTCAGGCCTCCGCCTGGAAGTTGGCGACAAGAGTGGATCAAAAACTTAAAACTTACCTTTCAGTCAGCAGCCCTAAAAGACGGCTGCAGCATCCCATTCATATTGAGAGGCACCTTGTAGCGTCCTCCGGATCCAATGGAGGCAAGCGTGACAGGTGCCATAGCGCCACCCATCATAAATACGTGGCAGAGCAATGGCTGTCTTCTCTACCCATAATCCCCCATGCAGCTGGAACTTCTCTGTGGTCCCCAGAACAGTTCCAGTTGCATGGGGGATTATGGGTAGGGAAGATGGCCATTGATCTGCCGTGTTTTGAGCTGCAGAGAGTGGCCCAGAAGGCTGAGGTGGCCCAATGAGGCTGTCACAGACTGAACCTGCCCCCATCCTCATCCCACATCCCTTGGTCTGCACCCCACCCACCCCCAGTGGAAAAAAACCCATTCACATCTACTCTCTCCATCCCCCTCACAATTTCAAATACCTCTATCAAATCTCCCTTACTCCTCCACGCCCCAGTGAACAAAGTCCCTACCCATCCAACCCCCTCCTCATAACTCAGCTCCTTAAGTGTGGACAACACCACAGAACATCTTCTCTGCACTCTTCCCATCCCATCAACAGGTTTCTTGTAGCTAGGTGACCAAAACCAAACACAACACTCCAAATCTGGCCCCACCAATATTCTATACAACCCCATCACAACATCCCAGCTCCCACTCTCAGTACTCATGAAGGCCAACATGCCAAAAGCTCTCTCCACATCCCCACACTCAGGGAACCATGCGCCTACACTCCTAAGTCCTTCTGCTTCACTGTAGCTGATGGAACTTTTGGATGGCTTAGATTTCAATGGCTGGGATTAGCTTCTACCATGTTGTAAATATAGAAAATAACATTTAAAAATTGATATGAAATGAGGCCAATTAGCCAATGGGGCCAATGCTGCCTTTTAGGGCACTCCCATCAATCTCATTCCCCCATATTTCCCTGTAACCAATTCTCTCTGAGGTAAACCTCAACTTCATCCTTCCTCTCTGCCAATTTTCCTGCCACCCACCAACACCAAGGGCCCTTAACCTATGAAGACCTTTGTGCAATGTGGATGGAATCTGGAGCACCTGGAGAAAACTCATAGAGTCACAGGGAAACACACAAACTCCACAAAGACAGCACCTAAGTTCACAATCAAAACCCAGCTACTGGAACTGTGTGGTAATGACACTAAGGGCTGCACCACTCTGTTGCCTGGAATCAAAGGAGTAAGATATTACAATTACTTGGCATGTTGATGTATATTAATGTATTGCAGTTCATGATAGAATCTATATATAGCATTGGAGTCCAATTGTCTCCTAGGCAGTTATTGCATACAATACAACAGAATGGTGAGTAGTGGAAGGAAAATATGTTTATTCAGATAAATCCAGAAGAAAGCCTGCTTCTGTTATTCAGTGGAATGGATTAGTGCATTCTGGAGTAGAAGAGTCAAGTCCAACTGGCGTGGAGTGGATTGGTTGACCTACTCCTGTCTTAGTCTTCTTTCTAACATTCCTTCTCACTCTCCCAATGGTCTCTCCTGCTACCTGTCTTCCATCTCTCTCACCTTCTCTGCAATACCCTATCACCACTTAGCCCCTTCCCAACTTTTAACCATCCATCCTCTCTTTATTGTTCCCCCTTTGGGAGACCTAGATAGCGTAGTGCTTGTTAGCACAATGCTGTTACAGTGCCAGCAACTGGGGTTCGAATCTGGCTCTGTTTGTAAGGAGTTTGTATGTTCTGAGTGTGTCTGCAAGAGTTTCCTCTGGGTGCTCCAGTTTCCTTCCACCATTCAAAATGTAGGTCATTTGGGTGTATTGGGTGGCACCGGTTCATGGGCCAGAAGGCCCTGTAACCATGATGTATGTCTAAATTAAATACATTTTTATATACTTGATATCAACCCTTCATATTTTGGTCTGAATGACTGGAAACATTGACTGACTATTTATACCCCTGGAAAACTGTCTGACCTGATGAGTTCCCCTAGCAGTTCATTATTTGTTCAAGATTCCAGCATCTGCAATTTTTGTATTTCTCAAATGTAGCCATCAGTTCTTTCAGTCACTTACTTTGTCATTTGAACTATGGGCATCAGTCCAAGGCGAACAAATCCACCATCCTTCATTTCAATAATGCTTCTCACATGGAACAGCTCCATTAGGTCAAAACCTGCAGTAAATACCAACATTAAGATGGATGCAATGAAGGTTTACAAATATGAATTAAAAACACACAGGAATTGCAGTATGTTCGTATATGATTGGCTTGAGGTACAAGGGAGCCGCCATTGCACTTTTTGCTCTCCTATTTGCCAAAGGGGATTGGATGATATGGGGGTGGGGGGAGGGTCAGGTGATCAGGCTGAGCAGGTCTGTGGAGGATGTTTGGGCCTGTTCTAGAGATGGCCTGTTCTGACAGAAGGTAAGTACAGGCCCTACTTCAGTAGAGATGTCATCTTCAAATAACCTATGAAAACTGACTAGTCCTGCAAATGGTCAATGATGATTGGGCTCCAGACATGATAGGTTAATTTCCCTGACGATATCCCAGTGATTATTGGGGGATTTGAGGTGGAGAGGGTTAGCAAATTTAAATTCCTGGGAGTCACTATTTTGGAGGACCTTTCCCTGATCCAACACACTAATGCCATTGTGAAGAAAGCCCATCAGTGCCTCTTACTTTCTCGAGAGTTTGTGGAAGTTAGGCATGATATTGGAAACCTTGGCAAATTTCTACAGATATGTAGTGGAAAGTGTGCTGACCGGCTGCATCATGGCCTGCTCTGGGGGTGCCAATACCCCTGAATGAAAAATGTTGCAAAAGGTAGTGAACATTACAGGCAATGAATATTACAAGCAACACTCTCCCCAATATCGAGAACATCTACATGAAACGCTGCCGTCGGAGAGCAGCAACAATCATCAAGGATCCACACCACCCAGCACATCCTCTGTTCTCGCTGCTACCATCTGGAAAGAGGTACAGTTGCCATAAGATTTGTTTCACCAGGTTCAAGAACGATATTAGGAATAGCTGCTACCCCTCCACCATCAGACTCCTCAACAACAAACTCAATCAGAGATTCATTTAAGGATTTTACTTTGCACATTATTTATGACTGAATATTATTTTCTGTATTGCACAGTTTGTTTGCCCTTCTTCCTTCATTTATATTTCTCTCTAATATATACATGTCTTTTCTTGAGTACAGATTTTTTTCACTGCAGTTTTTTTTCCTCCCGCTTGGCTTGTTGGAAAAAGAATATCAGGGTTGTACTGTATGTGATGTCATCCTTGTTCTCTGACAATAAATCTGAACTTTGAACTTTAAAATGTGCTTTTGTGTAGTGAATGAATTCATTTGAAACATCGACATCATGCCAGACTCTCAAATGCCACTGACTTGAAATTGGAAGTGGTCGTTTATAATGCATTTTTACTCCAGAAAAACTTGCATTTTCATTTATCTTTCATGGAAATAAACAATTCCAAACATAAGGGTATTTTATCAATACTTTATCATTCAAAGCAGATATTTAGCTCCTGAACCCTGTGCCTGACATTATAGGCTTCTGGATGAACCATTCCTTCATTGGCCATAAAGTAACATCCGACTCCGTTACAGAACACATATTGTCAGTTGAGAGAATTTCCCTGTGAATTAAGAACAGAAACCCAAGGGTCGGAGGAAAATTTGGGTGCTTAAAATTCTAATTTCACCAAAATGTGTCCCCTTTTCACTTCTTTCAAGCCATTGCACCAATGGGCTGGCAGGTGTTTGATGGACATGTGTGCAGATTTGCTGAAACGGAATGCCATTTTATCCAGTAGCTCAGCCCCTCACCCAAGTCTTTATCAGCCTTGGCATGGAAACTAATTATGTTTAATTTTTCCAAATCTGTTAATATTATTTTCCTAATGATGTCAGGATCCAAAATGCAGCAGTCCTAAGAAAATATTACATCTTGAGTAAAGGTGTCTCCTCGCCTAGGTTCTCACAAGATGACTGAAAAGGACATTGACATCTGGCCAGCCTGAATCTCCATGTTTTTAAAATCATTAAAAATCATTAAATTATTAAAACAATTTCAGCAAACTTATTAACCTGGCCCCCTTTCAACTGTTACTACCTATGGAAACAAATGAGTTCTATGTGGAGACCCTCCAGAAAAATCATAAAATCCATGCATTGTGAGGAGGCCAGTGTCAGAGCAGAACTGAGAGATCAGTCGTGGTTCTTGCCCATCCCTATTTGATAGTAGGCTGTTGAAAGTCCAATGGCAATAGTTCAGTATGAAACTGCCTTTACTCCCAGCAAATTCCAGTCCTTAATGATCTCTTAATTCGACTCATAAACATGTTCATAAAATATATTGTGGATGGTGACCAAACACTTGAATAGTAACCTCACCGGCAATTTACAGTGCAATTTGACCACAATTTCGATCGTGCCTCATGACCCTCATGTGATACCATGAGCTGACAAAATCTTGATGGACCTTGCCTGTAATGTGGTTTATTTCATAATTTT
Organism: Narcine bancroftii; assembly: GCF_036971445.1. Taxonomy (NCBI): domain Eukaryota; kingdom Metazoa; phylum Chordata; class Chondrichthyes; order Torpediniformes; family Narcinidae; genus Narcine; species Narcine bancroftii. The sequence goes on from NC_091470.1 coordinate 346,174,785, forward strand.
ATCTATTGCCTTCTATTTTCACATTTGCACAAAGAATCGGATATTATCCTATTGAAAATCAAAACAGGCTTCAGGTGCCATCTGGCCTATTCTTTCTTTTTTTTTAAATTTAGACATGCAGCATAGTAATGGGTAACGTGGATTTTTAACCATATAACCACTTACAGCACAGAACAGGCCAGTTCGGCCCTATTAGTCCATGCCGTAACAAATTCCCACCCTCCTAGTCCCACTGACCAGCACCCGGTCCATACCCCTCCAGTCCTCTCCTCTCCATGTAACTATCCAGTCTATCCTTAAGTGTAACCAATGATCCCGCCTCAACTACGTCTGCCGGAAGCTTATTCCACATCCCTACCACCCTTTGCGTAAAGAAATTTACCCTCATGTTCCCCTTATAATTTTCCCCCTTCAATCTTAAACCATGCCCTCTAGTTTAAATCTCCCCCACTCTTAATTGAAAAAGCCTATCCACATTTACTCTGTCTGTCCCTTTTAAAATCTTAAACACCTCTATCAAGTCCCCCCTCAATCTTCTACGCTCCAGAGAAAAAAGCCCTAGTCTGCACAACCTTTCCCTGTAACTCAAACCTTGAAATCCTGTCAACATTCTTGTGAACCTTCTCTGTATTCTCTCTATTTTGTTTATATCTTTCCTATAATTTGGTGACCAAAACTATACACAGTACTCCAAATTTGGCCTCACCAATGCCTTGTACAATTTCATCATAACCTCCCTACTCTTGAAACATAGAAACATAGAAGATAGGAGCAGGAGTAGGTCATTCAACCCTTCGAGCCTGCTCCATCATTCAACGAGATCATGGCTGATCTTAAAGTTCAGTACCCCGTCCCCGCCCGATTTAAGAAGGCCAACATTCCAAATGCCTTCTTCACCACACCATCTACCTGAGTATCAGCCTTGAGGGTACTATTTATCATCACTCCTAAATCCCTTTGTTGCTCTCCATATCTCAATAGCCTACCATTTAATGCATATGACCTAAAATGTAACATCTCACACTTATCTGTATTAAATTCCATCAGCCATTTCTCAGCCCACACTTCCAGCCTTCCTAAATCACCTTTTAATCTACGGTAATCTTCCTCACTGTCCACAACACCACCAATCTTTGTATCATCCGCAAACTTGCTTATCCAATTTTCCACCCCTACTTCCAGATTGTTAATATATATAACAAACAATAGTGGACCCAGGGCCGATCCCTGAGGAACTCCACTAGTCACCGGCCTCCAATTGGACAAACAATTTTCTTCCACTACTCTCTGACACCTCCCATCCAACCATTGCTGAATTCATTTCACTACCTCCTTATTTATACCTAATGCCTCCACCTTTTTTCCTAACCTCCTGTTTCAGAAAATTCCCTGACGTGGTTTTCCAGGAACACAGCTCATCCATTACGCAGAGGTTGTCCTGCCCTGTAAACAGATTCACTTACCTGGGATGTTACTGGAAGCTTTCTTTGGTATGTTGTATTGACTCCCCTCCAATCTAACATTAGGACACAGGACATCTGTTAAAGCAAAAAAGACAAATGTTATTCAAAGAATAATTACAGATAAAAAAATTCCAAATGGTGACAAGAAATATCAGAAATACTTAACAGGTCAGGTAGCATCTGGGAGGATAAACAGTTAACATTCTCAGACACTGACTCCTCATCTGAACTCTTTTTTGATTGCTTACACCCCCCCCCCTCCCCACAATGGAATGAACAGTACTTTTCATCCCAAAAATAATGGAGTGTGAATATGTTTACTGCTCATTTCGCTGAAGAGATCCTGCCTGACCCATTGAATTTCTCCAGCAGCTTGTTTTTGCTCCAGATTCCAGCATCTCAAGTCTCTTGTATGTCCAATATGGAGTGTACTTTGCTTTACAAAGTTTCACAGGGATCTAATGTTTTATTTGCAAATTGGACAGCAACATCCACACATGCAGATATTTCTTGGACTCAGCTTTTATGTGTTGCAACAGGAAGTCTGAAAGGCACTCACTCAAGCACTAGTACTTTGTACTCTATAGTGTAAAAGATGAACACCATTTCTCTTAGCACCCTTACTGAATGACAGCATTGCAGTCAGAATTTATGCCCAGTCGTGCTAATTTTAAATAACATTCTAAATACTTGTGAAGCACCACACTAAACAGATGGAGAGTCCAAAGTGTCAGCAGAAATGATAGCCTCCTAGACCGTGTTTAAAATGTGAGGATAGGGAGGGTCCAGAGGTGAGACAATGGTACTGCAGAGCACTATAGATGCACCGCACATTGAGAAATGGCGCACACCTGCTGACTGTCCTTTGGAAATTCTCGGCAAGTGTGGTGAATTATAAAAAGAATGCAGCTGTCATTCTTAAATAGTGGACTGACTCAGTACACCATATGAAGTATTGGATTTAACTCGCTGTCCTGTAAATAATCTGTTAAATATAAATCCACCATTTAGTAGATACTTTATCACCAACTTGGCTGTCAGCCGACAATTTGTGATTGTAAGTTATCAATTTATCAGCACTGAGATCTTTTAACAGCTGCTACTCCTAGCATAAACTTGATTAAAGGAATGGCAAGAATCAGTCAAATTGCAGGGAATTAGGCCCTTCGGCCTATCTTGTCCATGTTGCTTAGCTGAGCTAATCCCATCTGCCTGCGCTTGGCCTAAATTCCTAAACTTATCTACCCTTGTGCTTGCCTAGTTGTCTTCTAAATGTTGCAGTTCTACCCACTTCTACCACTTTGTCTGGCACTAATTCCACATGCACACAGCCCTGTGTGTGAAAAAAAATTGTCTCTCAGATTCCCTTTAGATCTTCCTCTCTCACCTTAAATCAATGTATGACGCCTACTTTGAGATTCTTTTAAAGAAATGAAAGACTGTGTCCATTCAGTTTATCTATGCCCTTCATAATTTTATTTACTGAGGTGGCATGGTTAGGGAACAACACTATTTCAGTGCTACTGATCGAGAACTGGGTTTGAATCCCATGATGTCTGTAAGGAGTTTGCACATTCTACTCCTGTCTGTGTGGGTTTTCCCCAGGAGCTCCGGTCTCCTCCCATCATTCAAAACATACCAGGGTCATCTATGTGCGGAGCCTCATGAAATGGGGGGAGATCTTAAACAGTTGTTTTGCATCAGTATTTACTCAGGAACCTGGCAGAGTGCATGTGGATGGAAGGGAAACAAATAGATGTGTCATGAAGCAAATGGAGATTAGGAGGAGGAGGTGATTTCTGCCTTACAGCAAGTAAAAGTAGGCAAATTCCCTCAGCCGGATATGATATTCCCTTGGACCTTGAGGGAGACAAGTGTTGAAATTGCAGGGGCTCTTAGCCACAGGAGAGGATTGGAGAGTTGCTCATGTTGTCACGCTGTTTAAGAAAGGCTCCAAGAGTAAACTAGGTAACTATAGGCTGGTGAGCCTAATGTCAGTAGTAGGCAAATTATTGGAAGAAGTTCTGAAAGGTAGGATATATAAGTATTTGGACGGCCATGGGCTGATTGAAGATAGTTTGCATGGCTTTGTGTGTGGTAGGTCGTGTTTAACAAATCTTGTAGAGTTTTGAAAGGAAGTTATCAAGAAGCTAGATGAAGGAAAGGCTGTGGATGTTGTCTACATGGACTTTGACAAGATCCAACATGGGAGGTTAGTTTAGATTAAGGCTCTAGGTATGCATAGAGGGGTTGTAAACCAGATTCAAAATTGGCTGTGTGGGAGAAAACAGAGAGTGGTAATGGATGATTGATTCTCAGACTGGATGCCGGTGACGAGTGGACCATTGTTGTTTGTTGTCCATTTCAATGATCTGGATGATGACGTGGTAAAATGGATCAGGAAGTTTGCTGATGTCACAAAGATAGGAGGCGTTGTTGGCAGTAAGGAAGATTTTCAAAGCTTGCAGAGGGATCTGGACTAACTGGGAGAATGGGACAGTAAATGGATGATGGAGTTTAATGCAGACAAGTGTGAGATATGGCATTTTGGAAGAGCAAATCAAGAAAAGACATACACTGTAAACTGAAGAGTGCGGAGGTGCAAAGAGCCCTGGGGATGCAGATACATTGTTCTCAAAGGTGACAGGGTTGTAAAGAAAACTTTTGGGACCTTGGCCTCTATAAATCAAATTATTGACTATAGGAGATGGAATGTTATGTTGAAATTATATAAAACATTGTTGAGGCCAAATTTGGAGTATTGTGTGCAGCTCTGGTCACCTAGCTACAGGAAGAATATTAATAAGATTGAAAGAGTGCAGAGATTTACTAGGATTTTTCCAGGTCTTCAGGAGTTGAATACAGGGAAAAATTAAAAGGTTTAGGACTTCATTCTTGGAACAAAGAATAAGGGAAGATTGAATAGAGGTTTACAGAATTATGAGGGGTATAGACAGAGTTAATTTGAGTAGGCTCTTTCCACTGAGATTAGCGATAAATACAAAAGGACGTGGTTTTATGGGTGAAATGGAAAAATTTTAGGGGGAACCTCTTTACTCAAAGTAGCGGGAGTGTGGAATGGGTTGCCATCTGATCTGATGGGTGCGGACTTGATCTTGAGTTTTAACAATAAATTGGATAGATACATGGATGGAAGAGGTCTGGAGGGTTATTGAATGGCAGCAGGTTATTGGGACTAACTGAACAGTGAACTAGAAGGGCCAAATGGCCTGTTTTCTGTGCTGTAGGGTTCTATGGGTTGTAAGTCAATTGGGTGTATTTGGACTGCATGGGCTCAAAATTTAGAAGGCTATGGGTGACACAGGGGTCCAGGGGTAAAAAGGTTCAGCCTATCCAATTTCTCCTTAAGTTAAAACTCTGGCTTTTCTGTCTGAGTATTATTCTTGTGAATGTTTCCTGTATTCTTTCCAGCTTAATGACTTCAACCAGAACTGGACAACACTCCAAGTGTTGTCTCATCAACGTCTGCTGGAAGAGCTCAGCAAAGGTCGAGCAGCATCAGAGGGAGAAAAAAAACGTTCAATGTTTCAAGATAGATCCCTTAAACAAGGCATAAACCTTTCTTGCTCCTGCTAGTTACATTTCATAAACTTGATTGCTTTATCTGCAGATTTTCTTGTTTACCTGTTATAGCTTCTATATTTGCCTTATCTCCCTCAGCAGCCACATTACTGCTATGGGTACCATCTCCGGGTTTAACGTCTCTGAAGCAGCACTCAAACTTTCACCAACTCGTACACACAGCACAGTAACAGGCCCTTTCGGCCCATGAGCCTGTGTCAACCAATTACACCCAATTGACCTACAACCCTGGTACATTTTTGAATGGTGAGAGAAAACTGGAGCACCAGAGGAAAGCCACTCAGACATGGGGGAAAGTGTACAAACTCCGTCTAGTGTCAGATTTGAATCCCAGTCACTGATGCTGTAACTGTATTACACACTAACTGTATTACACTGGTGCTGTAACTGTATTACACACTAACTGTATTACACTGGTGCTGTAACTGTATTACACACTAACTGTATTACACTGGTGCTGTAACTGTATTACACACTAACTGTATTACACTGGTGCTGTAACTGTATTACACACTAACTGTATTACACTGGTGCTGTAACTGTATTATATTAATTGTATTACACTGGTGCTGTAACTGTATTACACTAACTGTATTACACTGGTGCTGTAACTGTATTACACACTAACTGTATTACACTGGTGCTGTAACTGTATTACACACTAACTGTATTACACTGGTGCTGTAACTGTATTACACGCTAACTGTATTACACTGGTGCTGTAACTGTATTACACACTAACTGTATTACACTGGTGCTGTAACTGTATTACACTAACTGTATTACACTGGTGCTATAACTATTACACTAACTGTATTACACTGGTGCTGTAACTGTATTACATTAACTGTATTACACTGGTGCTGTAACTGTATTACACTAACTGCTATAGTATTTAGAGCTGTGATGCCACTCATGATGGAAAAATTGAAATAACATAGTTATTAATGGAATTAAAGAAATTGGTCTCTGAAATAACAAGATATACTGATACCACTGAAAGAATCAGATATAAAGGCCACAATCGGTGAAGAATGGTAAGAAAACCTCCTCCACAATCTCCGCAGATGTGTGGTGGAGAGTGTGCTGACCGGCTGCATCAAAGTTTGGTATGGGAACCTAGGTTGCTGTGCCGCCCCTTGTTTTCTGTTTAAAATAATGCATCAATCACTGTATACTGGCATACAGCACGATGATTTCTGCTTTGGATTTGCTGATAAATAGAATTTGGATAGGCTTGACAGAACTCTGTGGAATTGTTCTGATAATAATGTATTGGTATGAACAGGAAAGAATATTTTAAATTCAACCTCATGCAATTCTCCAGGTAGATACCGATCTAACATTTACAGTAAGACTATCTGATAGTTATTGGCCAATGAAGTACTGGGTAATTTTGGACATTGGTGTGACATTTTTAGACATTCAGACAGAGTTTCTGTTTGATTTATTTATTATCTTCTCACTATGGAAGTTAAGCTGGATGTACAAACAGAATGGTTATTTTGATCTAATTATGCCAATATGTACCAAATGAATCTGCGATACCATCAAGCTCAGATATAATGGTATCTCTGTGGCTAGAAATGAATATTCTTTTTGAATGAGGGCCCGTTGGTTCAACTAAACTGAGATACAGAGTAAAAGGTAGCTAATCTGGGAAAAATGGAAGTCGGAGCTGGATCTATTTCTACTGAGATGCAGATCACAGTAATTTGGAGATCATGAAGAACAATTTGACTTTATTTCAAGGCCTATCACCATTGATATATAAGACATACAGATCACACAAGTATGCGGGTAGGAATATACTTGGCTCTAGATCAATTAGGGATATCAAGTGTGGCTTATGTTGTTACGTGTTGTCCTAAAATTGGTTTCCAAACATTTTGAGATAATTTTAGCTCATCTAACAGCAGGAATATAACGTGCTTCAGCCACTAAGCAAAAAAGACTCATAGAATTCTACAGCAGTCTTGTCCACGCCGCCCAAGCTAGTCCCATTGGTCTGTGTTCAGCCCACACCCACCAAACCTTTTCCATTCATGTATTTCAGATGTTACACTTTTCCCCCTTTCAACCACTACCTTTGGCAGCTCATTCCAAATACCCACAACCAGCTGTGAAGAACGTGCACCCAAGTTTCCTTTTAAAGTTTTTAAACCTCTCACTTTAAATCTATGTCCTCTTATATTCAATTTCTCTATTTGGGAAAAGGATTATGACTATTTACCTTATCTCTGCCCCTCTTTATAGTCACCCCTTACCCTCTTATGCTTCAGGAAGAAAGGTTCCAGGTCATCCAGCCTTTCCTCATAATTTGCACCCAAATTTCCCAGTAACATTCTCATGAATCTTTTCTGCTCTCATTCACCTACCTCTGTGTGGGAAAAGCTGCCTCCCTGTTCCCTTTCAAATTTTATCCCTCTCACCTTAAACATATACCCTTAAATTTTAGACTCTTCCCCCCCGCCCCCCAAAGATTGGAAAAAGAGTTCTTGTTCACCTCATTCATATTACCCTTGACTTGATGCAACTCCACAATGTCACCCCTCAGTCCCAGTCCATCTTATAATTGAACCCATTCGGTACTGGAAACATCCTCATGAATTTTTTCTGTAAGTTTTCTTTCTTAATGACATTCTTTCGCTAGCAGGGTGACCAAAACTACACACAATATTTCACATGTGGCCTTACCAACATCCACTACAGCTGAAACATGACATCCCAATTAACCTACAGATGAAGGCAAGCATACCTAATGCTAGTTTCACCACTTTGTCATCATGTAGTAGCTTTTGCTTAAAGTTTCACATTTTAATCTGTTTAATCCTGATTCCTAGGCAACTTCATAGAAAACATTCAGATATTGTCACATTACATATAATGTAATGGCAGTGAATGGCTTTGTTGGCAGAAGGCATAGATCAATAGTTACAAATGGAAAAGATCAATTAGAACTAAAAACTATGGAGAAAATTACTGGAGAATGCAATAAAGTGGAGAAGTTAATATAGGTCTTCCTGAGAAGATCTGCAACATGATGAGTATAAATATGCATGGCATTGCTTATGGTATTTGTGTTCATTTGCCAAGCATTTTGCATTTATATACAGGGTAAAAGGATAACCTTGTATATACCAGAGACCTATCAGAAATAATTGTTTCCCATAGATTGCTCTACACACTTTGGATACTTCATTGGGAACCCACATGTGACAAGGAAGGATTGAAAGAGAACTGCAACTTCTTGATACATTTAGGAGCCATGTACTTGTAATGACAGGATGTTGCACAGTAACTGCAAGATGCAGTCTGGGAGCAACAGAACTCAACGTTAGATTTAAGCATGGGAGACCAGAGGGCTGAATTGCATCTCTTAATACAGTTTTGGATAAAAAAGGTCATATGGGGAAAAGCTACTATGGCTTCAAAAAAAAAATCACCCAATGTATCATTCTCATCAATCACCCAATGCCAGGTTAAAGAAGTGAAATGTCTTAACAATAAAAGGCAAATGGCATAAGTGTAAAGGTCGAACCAATACGAGAAGCCAGACACTCTCAGCGCCAGAGAAACACAGATAACCAAAAGTCACAAAAGAAAAGCTTGCTTAACAATGAAGCTGACAAAAATCCAGAACAGTGAATTTTTAACCTGCATATGTAGCACAAATGTTTAAAATGGAAATGTGGCAATTTTAAAATTGAAGAGACTTGAAGAGACTTGAGTTATCAGTAAGTATAGTAACATAGCATCAGCACAGCTGACATTTGACAATTATGGGCTGATGGTTGCACAAGGTTTAGCACCATTTATGACTCCTCAAATAATGGAGCAATCCACATTCAAATACAGCAAGATCTGAACAATATTCAGACATGGTAGGTGGCAAGTAACATTCGCACAGCACAATTGTTGTTCTTCCTTTGGCTTGGCTTCGCGGACGAAGATTTATAGAGGGGTATGTCCACATCTGCTTCAGGCTCGTTGGTGGCTGACAAGTCCGATGCGGGACAGGCAGTCATGGTTGCAGCGGTTGCAGGGGAAAATTGGTGGGTTGGGGTTGGGTTTTTCCTCCTTTGTCTTTTGTCAGTGAGGCGGGCTCTGCGGTCTTCTTCAAAGGAGGTTGCAGCCCGCCGAACTGTGAGGCGCCAAGATGCACAGATGGAGGCGAGATCAGCCCACTGGCGGTGGTCAATGGGGCAGGCACCAAGAGATTTCTTTAGGCAGTCCTTGTACCTCTTCTTTGGTGCACTTCTGTCTCGGTGGCCAGTGGAGAGCTCGCCATAGAACACGATCTTGGGAAGGCGATGGTCCTCCATTCTGGAGACGTGTAATTGTTGTACAATTATGATATCCAACAACAAAACATCATTCATCGCTCCCTGGCACTCAAAGGTATTACCATCATTAAATCCTCCACTGTCAACACACTAAAGGTTACCACTGACCAGAAATGAAACTGGAGAAGGTCAGAGGCTAGAAATCCTGAACACCTGAACACCTTTCATCCTCAAAGCTCAAGCCAGCAATGGAAATCTCTCCACCTGCCTAATTGTGTGCAGCTTCAAGGACACTCAAGAGATGCATCAGACAAGGCATAATAATCCATTCAATAAGATATCCATCCACAAACACAGAGAATTTGAAACCCAGATGATCAATTAAACTTGTAAATTTGTAAATATTGTTTCACTGGTTTTACTTCTCTTTTAAATAGGAAACAATTAAATTGACAAAGACAATATTTATCTCTGCCTTGTTGTGCACATTTCTATGCTTTAAGGAAGAACATTGAATAAATTGGACACCTTTCAGAACTCTGTCCATCTCCTGTAGATTACCCTGAACACTATAAATATTATTTCATCAATAAACAAGAGTACATTTACCACAATGAGAATGCTGGACAATAAGTGATCTCCAGGCACACATGATGCTCAAAACTGCACCATCCTGCTTCTAAAAGCAGTATTCACGCATTGTGTATAAAGTCACATGACAATTTATATTACCACAACCAACCATTCTGACAGGACCTGAATGAATTTGGTGGCAAATTAAGATTAACTTCCACATTAGTTTGTACTCCAAGGATTATCCAAAAACAGGATTCACAATCCTTTTCTTTCACTCAATCAGCAAATAGATACAGCTTTATTCTACAGTGTTAGGCCAATTCATCTCCAGGTGGGAAAAAAAGCAATACATTGACAAACCACATTAACTCATTTTTATGGACACACTGCAAATTAATCCAAATTGATTAAAAACAGATGTGACAGCAAATGAGATCAGTCAAGGCACAACTAGACACCATGAATGAGGTCAGTAAGCTATAAATGATGAGGCATTTTCAGCAAGATATTAGGAGAATTTCCTGCTGCTTTTGAAATAGTGAAAATAGATTGTTCTTTCTTTTTTCAATGTTTTTATTGAAATTGAAGTTCCACATTGAAAAATACAGAGTATATAAGAATATAAAAGTTAAAAAAAATACATTACACTTAGATCATACCAGTTCATCCACAACAGCCTGCATTCTCAATTAAACAAATTATATTGCAGTAATATTTTATTATTTTGTTATAAAAAATCTAAATCCACTACCAAAATGAAGCTTTTTGGCCAGGAGAGAGAGAAAAAAATCCTAATCAAACTAATAAACTATCTTATTAGTCAACACTTCTGCATTCATATCAAATCAGAGATTTGAAAATAATTTTTAAAAAAATCCCCAGAGTGTTTGAAAATTTAAATTCAAATTGGATATTGAACATCTAATCTTCTCTAAATTTAAACATGACATGACATCACGTAACCATTGAGCATGAATAGGCAGAGCAACATCCTTCCATCTGACTGACACTTCTTGCCTAGCCATAAGAGAAATAAAACCCGATACATTCATATCAGATTCTATTAGAGTTATGACACTCCCTCTAACAACATCAAACAAGACAGTTAAAGGATTTGGGTTAAAATTAACTTTAAATAGTTTGAACTAATTCATTCCAATCATCGTGGCTATCCCTTGAATCCGAGGATAGGGGCCTTCATGCCATTGATCCACAGAGTGAAGACGCACCCCAAGAATCAAATCAAACAACTAATTCCAATGGCCTGAAAACCGTGACGATTGGAGTTGATGGATTGATGGATCTGTTTCAGCCTTCATCCGCCTTCACAGCCATTGAGTTCGGAGTAAATTTGTCCACTTGTTCCACCATTGATGACTTGGTTGGATTGTTCTTTGACAGGGATCTCACCCTCAACCTTATCACAATGGGTGACTTGAGCAGGAGCATAGCTTCATACGGCATCACTCTTGGGATCACAGACCACACAAGATTCTCCACCATAACAAGGTGACAATCCATGGAGAAGTCATTCCTGTAGTTCTCAAGGCCCTGGCATGTCCATAACATATGAATTAATTAACCATCTCCATTGTTGCATCTATTACAATGAGGAAATACACCCACATAAAAATGAGATAATTTAACTTTGGACATGTGAGCTCTATATAACAGTTTAAATTGTCGGAGGGAGTGGCGAGCAGATAAAAATGAAGTATTAACTAATTTGAAAATTCCATTCCAAGTTTCTTCAGAGATTAAAAGCTGTAGGTCTTGTTCCCAGGCTTTTTAAAATTTCATCTAAAGGAGCCTCTCTTATTCCCAACAACATGGCACAAATGTTAGATATTGAACTGTTATAAAAATGTTGTAAATTAAAAATTACATCTATTAAATTCTTATCAATGCTCATAGGGAATATATGTAATTGAGATCGCAAAAAAATTCTAATCTGTAAATAACTAAAAAACTGAATATTTAGATATGTAGTGGCAATTGTTCAAAAGAAGCAAGACTTTCTTCGATAAATAAATCTTTAAAACATTTAATGCCTAATCCAAACATTCTTTACAAGCAATGTCAATCATGAAAGTTAAATTTAAAGAAATAATTAGAGATAAAATAGGACTTTAAAGAAAAATCTCAATAAACCAAAATGTATCCTAAATTATATCCAAGACTTCAAAGTATGTTTAACCACTGGGTTATCACCTAATTTATTTAAAGATATAGGAAGTAATGATCTGAGAAGGGAAATAATAGAAAATTTAGTAACAGGATTAGATTCACAAGAAACCCATATTGGACAGTCATCACGGTTAATATAGAACTTAAAGTTTGGTAAGGCTAAACCTCCATTCTTTTTAAGTTTTTGTAAATGGACTTTGTTTAGCCGAAGATGTTTATTCTTCCATATATAAGATAAGATTCAGTCAAACAAATCAAAAAGGACTGAGGAATAAAAACAGACAAAGCCTGAAAAAGGTATATAAATTTATGTAAAGCACTATGTTCATTTTAATAGAGTTATTCTACAAACCAATGATAAAGAAAGGGGTGATCATTTGATAATGTCCTTCTCACATGTTTGATTAAAGTGTGAAAAATTTATTTGAATGTTTTTATAATTTTTAGTGATTATTACATGAAAAGAGGTAAATTGATTTCTCATAATTTTAAAGGGAAGGTTAGTATTTATTGGTGCCAAATTATTCAAAGGAAAAAGTTCACTCTTATGTAGATTTAACTAGCAACCTGAAAATTGACTAAAATGGGAAATTAAAGAAAGCATAGAAGGCAATTAAGTCTCAAGATTAGAAATAAATAGCAATAACTCATCAGTACAAAGCAAAACTTTGTGGGAAGTACTCTTCCTTAAAATACCAGCAATATCATTAGATTCTTTAAAAGCAATAGCTATGGGTTCTAAAGCCAGATCAAAAAGCAATGGGCTTAAAGGACATCCTTGTCTGTTTCCACGCTTAACTTTAAATGGTTTAGAATTCTGAAAATCAGTAGGAACACAGGCAGATGGGATAAAAATAATAACTTAAGCCAATGAATAAAGTCAGCCTCAAAATTAATTTTTTCTAAACAATTCTATTCTACCCGGTCAAAGGCTTTCTCTGCATCTAGAGATATCACACATTACAAAACCTCCTGAAAAAGAGTATATAATATTTAATAAATGGCATATATTGAAATTGGAATAGCAATTTTTAATAAATCTAGTCTGATCATCAGATATAATAAATGGCAAAATATTTTTATGTCTATGAGCCAAAACTTTGGTTATAATTTTAATATAATTATTGAGTAGAGAAATTGGCCTGTATGAAGAACAGTCAACTGGATTTTTATTCTTTTTTAAGAATTAGTGAGATGGTAGCCTCGTAAAAAGACTGGCAATTTACACAATTTAAAAGAATCAGAAAAAAACAGAACATAGGGAGGTGTAAGTATTGATTGTACTTATTGTTAATATCTACTTCAAACTGACCTGGTGGGGATGGAGTTGCAATTCCGGACTGCAGCAAACCCTGAAGATTACATTGTAGTATCATATTAGATGAGGATTTAGGACTTAATGGGAATGTAGACCTCTTATCCACGTGAAATAAAGATCAGATGAAATATTGCAGCAATCAATCTGATCATGTAAGCCAGACTGATTATTTTGAAACAAAGCCAGCTGGTAATATAAATCATGAAAACAATCAATACACTACTTCATCAAAAAAACAAAATACGGTAGATGCTGGAAATATGAAATAAAAAGGAGAACCTGGCCTACTGAATATTTCCAGCACCCTCTGCATGTATTTTAATGATACCAATAGATCACTGAGTAACTCTTGAACAATTTTATTCAAATTCATTAACAGGAAACTGATGGGAGTGAAGCATTGGCTCATAGAAACATAGAAACATAGAAGATGGGAGCAGGAGTAGGTCATTCGACCCTTCGAGCCTGCTCTGCCATTCAACGAGATCATGGCTGATCTTAAAGTTCAGTACCCCGTCCCCGCCTTCTCTCCGTAACCTTTAATACCCTTATACTGAAGAAATAGATCTAATTCCCTCTTAAATATATTTAATGAACCTGCCTCTACAGAATGAATTCCACAGATTCACCACCCTCTGGGTAAAGAAATTCCTCCTCATCTCGGTCCTAAATGGTTTGCCTATTATCCTCAAACCATGGCCCCGGGTTCTGGATTTTCCCATCATTGGAAACATCCCATCTGCATCCATTCTGTCCAGTCCTGCCAGAATTTTATAGGTCTCTATGAGATCCCCTCTCAATCTTCTAAACTCCAGCGAGTACAATCCCAATTTGCACAATCTTTCCTCATAAGTCATTCCTGCCATTCCAGGTATCAGCCTGGTGAATCGCCTCTGCACTCCCTCCATTGCAAGAACATCCTTCCTTAGATAAGGTGACCAAAACTGCACACAATACTCCAGGTGGGGTCTCACCAAGGCCCTGTACAGCTGCAGTAAGGTATCCTTGTTCCTATAGTCAAACCCACTTGATATGAAGGCCAACATACCATTTGCCTTTTTAACCGCCTGCTATACCTGCATGCTCGCCTTCAGAGACTGGTGTACAAATACCCCTAGGTCTCTCTGCACTTTCCCATCTCTTAATCTATTGCCATTCGAATAGCAATCTGCCCTCTGGTTTGTATTACCAAAGTGGATAACCTCACATTTATCCACATTGTAGTGCATTTGCCATGTATCAACCCAGTCCCTTAATTTATCCAAATCACACTGGAGCTTCCTGACCCCCTCTTCCGTGCACACAACCCCTCCAATACCAGGCTCAATATTACTCTTCATACCATTCAATATGTAATAAAATTGGTCAGGGCGTAAGTACAGAAAAGCACCTGAACTCATCAGTTCCATTACCATTGGGTTAAGTCAGAATGCTTGTTCCCAACTTTAATGATTGTAATGTTAATGAGAATGTGTGTAAGTTATTTGACTTAGCTAGAATGTTTTCAACATGCTCTGAATTTTATTTCAAGTGGAGTAACATTTAACGTAAAAATTTAGAAGGGAGTGAACCCACAGAGCATTCCAACATTCTCTATTTCTGTCTCATAGAGCAAGAAGTCTTCAATTTTTTTAACTTATGTTTCCAACTGTATTGCCAAAGGAGAACCGAATTACAGTCATTCAAGTATGCTATTGCAAAGGATTCCAAGTTAATACAAGCCATACCTCGCCACATGAAAACACAGGTCAGATACTGCATAGGACTCAGGATTAGCCTTTGGATTAGCCTTTGCTCCGTTCACCAGTTTATCTAACTCCTCCCACCCTTCTCACTATAAATATCTTCTCTATCCTCTGATTGCGTGCTTTCCCCATGGTTTGATCCTCACCCTTTACTCTCTAAATGATATAATCCTTCCGGTCTATTGTGAAAAAGTGCAAACACTGAAAATAAAAACAAATGGAGAATCCAGGAAACATTCAGCAGTTGAGGCAGTATTTGCTTCTGTCTGCAAAGTTGACAGGTTCTTGATTAGCCAGGACAACAAAGGTTGTGGGGAGAAAGCTGGGCAGTGGGGTTGAGTTGGAAAATGGATCAGCTAAATAATAAATGGTGTGGCAGATTTGATGGGCTATATAGCCTATTTCTGACCCAATTTCTTCTAGTTTTAATGAATCTTTGGCCTGGATGTGTATTATGGAGTCCACAGGCACTTGATGGAGAGAATAAAAGAGATTAGTGTTAATTTGTGCTTCATGGTCAACATGGACTCAATGGGCTGAAGGGTCTGCTTCCATGCTATATGATTCCATGAGTCATGAGCTAACAGATTGAAATCTTCATGGCATGGTGCCAAGATAACAATATCTCTCAACATCAATAAGGAGAAGATGATCACTGACTTCAGGAGAGGGGGAAGAGGCCACACCCCTGTCCACATCAACAGTGATGAAGGAAAGATAGCTCCATAACAAACATTTCCAATGTCCTGACCTGGGGCAAGCACATTGACATGATGATCAGGAAAGTGGACTAATGCCTTTTCTTTGTTAAAAGACTGAGGAAGTTTATCATGTTCCCCTTAGAACATAGAACATAACATTACATACAGGTCCTTCAACCCTCGATGTTGTGCCGAACTATATACTCCTACAAAAAATATATACTAAACCCTTCCTACCTCATAACCCTCTATTTTCCTTTTGTCCATTTGCCTGAGAGTCTCATAAATGGCCCTAATGTTTTAGCCCCCACCACCACCATCTCTGGTAAGGCATTCCAGGGACCCACAACTCTCTATGTGTCAAAATAAATAGCGTGATGACTCCCCTAAATCTTCCTCCCTTCCCTTGTCCCTCAACAACTTTCATAAAGTGCACCATCAAAATTATACTTGCTGGATGTATCACAGCTCTAATCAAGATTGCAAGAAGTTCCAAGAGGTAGTGAATTTAACTCTAAACCTAACGCAAACATTTCTCCACTTCATGGACTCCATACTACTTCCCATCCTGGATGCTCTCTTCACCCTCCTCTCATCGGAGTGAAGTCATAAGAGTATGAAAGCAGTCTTAAAGTCAGTTTCTTTCCTGCAGTAATCAGGTTCCTGAATGAACCTGACCACAGGCTGTCCTTGCTTGGTACCAGTTGGTTATTCAACTCTATACTGGGCAAACTGTGCTCATTACTTGGCTACCTGAATGTTAAACCTCTGGCAGAAGATCACTTTTCATTGTTCAAGGTATAATGTGACAAATGAACTTAATGGCTTGAAATGCTACTTCAGGGGCTGGCATGGATCTGACAGGGTAATAAGCCACCTTCTGCATCCATACATGGCAAGTGACTCAGAACAAATGATCATCCTCAATACTCCAAGAATTGCACCACTGAACATCAGTGTGCCTTGCCACCAGATACCTTCCTCCCTCAAATAAATGTCAGCCCAGAATGAACGGCTGTAAGAAGGATCTCCAGTAGCATAGCTGGAGTATCAGATGAGATTTTGTATTAACCCAGCAGTTTGTAGTGCAGATTAAACCCACAACCCACTGACTTTAGAAATTATCTCCTTTTAAATGATAAGGGATGAACTGAACATTAAACAATGTGTGTCTTTAAATAGCCATGGTTTTGCCTGCAGCTGTAACTTGGATTGACGAGTGTAACGCCTCTGTAAACATCACTTACAGTATATACTGCTTGAGAGATGCTTTTGTGTCTTTTGGTGGCAACCATGATAATGACCATATTTAACTTCCAGCATTAATTTCCTCAAGCAGTCACATTGAACTTGCCATTTATATCTCTTGCCTTTTCTAAAATCCATGCTTTGTAAATAATATCCACTCCCACGCAAAACAAAGCCTGGAAACAGATGATTCCATTTTTAAGTTGCTGGCCGAGAAATTCGATTGTGATTTGGGCCAGGCAACAGAACTCCATTGTGATCTTGTGGTACATAATGCACAGTTTGTTGAAGTCAGCCATTTCCTTTCCAGACCCACTAAGTTAATGAAGCAAGATGTTCCGCAGACTTGTGCAATGTGCAGTGGAAGTCTAGAGAGTATTTCTGCAAAATGTTGGCAGTGCAGTGGACAGTGAGGAAGGCTTTCAAATCTTGCAGTGCGATTGTACCAGCTGGAAATAATAGGCTGCAAAATGTCAGGTGGAATTTAATGCTAGCAAGTGTGAGATGTTGTACTTTCAGTGGATAAACTAGGGTAGGACATACACATTAAACAATCAGGAACTATGGAGTTGGTAGGCCAAAGGGATTTGGGAATAAAAATATGCAATTCCTTGAAAATGGATAGGTAGAGAGGGACATAAAGAGAGCTTTGCCACTTTGGCCTTCATAAATGAAAGTACTGAGCACAGAAATTAAAACGTAATGTTGAAACTGTATCAGACATTGGTGAGTCCAAATTTGGAGCATTGGTAGGTAGGTTTTAGTCACCTACCTACAGAAAATATATCAATAAAATTGAAAGAGTATAGGGAAAGTTTGTAAGGATGTTGCCAGGACTTGAAGAGCTGAGTTATAGAGTAGGTTGAATAAGATAGGACTTTACTCTCTATTATATATGTGACAGGTAGACAAAGTCATGAGGAGAGTAGATGTGGTAAATTCAAACAGGGGTTGGGTGACACAAATAATTGGACAATATTGGGGGGAACTTCTTTAGTCAGAGAATGGTGAGAGTGTTGAATGAGCTGCCAATGGAGGTAGTGGATCCTGGTTCAATTTTGACATTTAAGACATGCTTTGATCAGTTTGTAGATTGGAAGGAAATGAATGGTCCAGGTGCTAGTCATAGTCCATATTTGTCAAGGGACTTGTTTCTGTAGTTCTGAAGTATTCCTGTGGTGTTCTATGGTTCTAAATGAAGATTGGTTCTCATGGACTCAGATGGCAATCTGAAACTGTTCAATAATGATTTCACAAGAAGTGATGCCTCTGTGAAAATGAAGAAGAATTTAATTTAATGAAATATAGTCTCACTAGGCACGCACCAGGAACTCTCCAAGAGCTTATCAGCACCACTCCCATAATACTTTTCAGGCCCTCCCAATGGGATCATTGGGGTGTCAGCCCAGTGTGACCCAGTTTGCTTGTGGATCGGTGCATCTTGCTACATGACCCCCCCCCCCCCCACCTGAACCAGTGTTTAGAGCTGCCATGTCCACAGTTCGTAAATAGTTCATACGTTTGGGAAGCCGACCTCTCCATCGTGCTATGGAGCTTTATGGAGACCAAACTGGCCGGCTGCATCACAGTGTGGTACGGTTTCTGCAAGGAAATGGATTCAAAGTCAATCCACAGGAACACAAGAGTGGCAGAGAGGATCACTGGAGTCTCTCTCCCCTCTCATCGATGTGTTCTAGCAGGATTGTTGTCTGAAGAGGGTGCAGAAAATCATCGTCGACCGCTTCAATCCTGAACACAGCATCCTTTAGCTGCTCCCATCAGGAAAAAGATACAGGAGTATCAGGTTGAGAAACAGCTTCTTCCCACAGGCAGTGAGAATGAAGAACTACCAAAGGAACTGCTCACATTAACCATACAAGACTCTTATATTTACTAAACACTTTGCATTTCTCTTTTAAACTTTACCTCTCTTGCCTTAAACATTTTCCCTCCAGTATTTGACATTTTAGCCCAGGGGAAAAACACTCTGACAATGAATACTTGTCCTGCATATGTACTGTTTGCCTGTATGTGTGTTATATCTGGTTATATGTCTGAATGTTTTTGCACTGAGGACTGGAGAAGACTGTTTTGTCATGTTGTACTTGTACAATCAGATGACAATAAACTTGACTTGCAGTATAACAACTCGAACTAGACATAATCCTCACGATGTGACTCATGAAATACTCCAAATGCATCCAAAAACTGATATTTGAAGTGATTCATGTTTGCATATAAGTATGGGGTACATCTGTGGGGGCTCTGTAACCACAGAGAGGGGATTAACCACCTCAACCCTTCCTCATATCCTCGGCATTAGCTGTTGCCGAACCAGTGTGCTGGTAAATCCA
Organism: Narcine bancroftii; assembly: GCF_036971445.1. NCBI lineage: Eukaryota > Metazoa > Chordata > Chondrichthyes > Torpediniformes > Narcinidae > Narcine > Narcine bancroftii. Next base: position 346,194,266 of record NC_091470.1, read on the forward strand.
GTGGAAAAGAAAGTCACAAGCTTCCAGCTGAAGGTAGGACACTCCGATACCCAGCGGTGAATTGTGTCCCAGTTCAGGGTGGCCCAGTGGAAATGGCACAGGGGGCATCCTATCCTGGGCCACTGCACAGTCAATTAACCGAGATGTGAGTGGGAAAGGGGCGATTGAATGAATGAGGTTATAAACACAGTACAGCAAGCTAACGGATCCTTCAGCACATGTTTTAATACCTCATAATGGTCATGTTCATCTCCACGTCAATGTTATGCTCCAAAAGCAGCTGGTAATGCTCACTGCCAAATGAACATATCTGTAGTTTCATCCATCTTACATTTCTGAAGCATCTTATTAAACTGTCAAGATATCCCAAAAGCTTTACAATCAATTAACGGCACTTGGCATTAATGTCAGACACTCGAATCTGCTATCCAGTACCCTCTATGAACATTTAGTGAGTGAGAGACTGGGTTTAATTGAGACACCAGAATCTGCTATCCAGTACCCTCTATGAACATTTAGTGAGTGAGAGACTGGGTTTAACTGAGACACCGGAATCTGCTATCCAGTACCCTCTATGAACATTTAGTGAGTGAGAGACTGGGTTTAACTGAGACACCGGAATCTGCTATCCAGTACCCTCTATGAACATTTAGTGAGTGAGAGACTGGGTTTAATTGAGACACCGGAATCTGCTATCCAGTACCCTCTATGAACATTTAGTGAGTGCGAGACTGGGTTTAACTGAGACACCGGAATCTGCTATCCAGTACCCTCTATGAACATTTAGTGAGTGAGAGACTGGGTTTAACTGAGACACCGGAATCTGCTATCCAGTACCCTCTATAAACATTTAGTGAGTGCGAGACTGGGTTTAACTGAGACACCGGAATCTGCTATCCAGTACTCTCTATAAACATTTAGTGAGTGCGAGACTGAGTTTAACTGAGACACCGGAATCTGCTATCCAGTACCCTCTATGAACATTTAGTGAGTGCGAGACTGGGTGGAAGTGAGAGATACCAGATAACAGAGCAGACAATTTATGTGTAGCAATGTCCCACAAACAACAAACATGCTGACAAGTCAGCCCACCAATCTTCCCTGTTAAATAACTGAGAAATGGTGAAATGTTCCCATTTCTGCAATAACGAATGCACTGTGGTTTCAGTACAAGGTTACAGTATGGAAATCCCACTTTAATCCTTTTGCAGTATTTTTCAGGACTTTAATAATGGTATCCATTAAGCATCTATTCCACTTGTTTAATTATGGTAAATATTAGGACGATTACTCAGTGAAATGAAAGAATTACAGCAAGTGTATAAAGGGTGAAACAATTTGGGGTTAAACAACAGTCTGCAGATGCTGTGTTTAAGTGGAATACACAAATATGCTGGACAGACTCAAAGGGTCAGGCAGTATCCAGAGCAGTATTTTTCAACCTTTTTCTTTCCACTCACATACCACCTTAAGTAATCCCTATGCCATAGGTGTGCTGTGATTAGTAAGGGATTGCTTAAGGTACTATGTGAATGGGAAGGGAAGGTTAAGAATTACTACTTTAGACCCAATTGTTACTGAAATATTTTGCTTGAGATAAATTGTCATTGGCCCATTTCCTTTGGAGTTATGAAACCATGCACATAACGAGTCCATTAGGTACGATTAAAACAGTGGTTTACAAACTTTTTTCTTTCTACTCACATACCACCTTAAAGAATCCCTTACTAATCACAGAGCCCCGATGGCATAGGGTTTACTTAAGGTGGCATATGAGGGGAAAGAATAAGTTTGAAAAATACTTTTCTAGTTGAAATAAAAGCCACGCAATGTTTCGGACCTGAGTTCTTTGCCATCTAAAAGCAAAAACATGCAGGTGCCTGAATAAAAATGTGGGGCAGAAGGGAGGAGGAAAGGAGAAAAGGGAAGAAGGGGCAAGGGGAGGAACACAGGGCAGAACACAGGGCAGCAGGTAAGAGGTCATAGGTCAAGGTTAGATGAGGAAAAAAGTGCTGAGAAATGACGAGGAAGGTATAGCTCTTTCATTGGGGAGAGAAGGGGAAAAGCAGGAAAGGAGACAGGGAATGGGAAAGAGAGAGTCTCAAGGGAGAGGGTTTAATGGAGTTAGACAAGAAAGTCTTCAGATCTTATGATTGCAGTCTACACAAAAATGCTGGAGAAGATCAGCAAGTATCTTTGTGGAGCAAAGATGAATATACATGTTTCAGGCCTGAGCCTTTCTCCAGTTATGAGCTAAAAGTAGGCAGTTGCTTGAATAAAATGGCAGGGGAGGAACAATGCAAGGAGAACAGGCCCAGAGGGAAGTGGTTACAGGTAGATATGGGTGGGAGGGCACAAGCTGAGAATTTGAAGTAGTCAATGTTTATGCCGTCTTGTTGGAGAGTGCCCAGACAGAATATAAAGTCTTGGTCCTCCATTTGGGGATAAATGAGATATACTTGGCATTTACAAATAGGTCAAATACAAGGAAAAAGAGACTTATCATAATGCTTTACATTCTATCAACTTTTAATTCACCAGAAATTGTACATTCCAACTCACATGATATCCATGTACGCATTTTACATTGGACAACTACTATTTTAACATTTACTTGCTTCTCTGGGTGGAGAGGAAATTTTCTCTTGTTTGCTCTTTGATTGAACATTATAGGTATCCTTTCCCATTATTTGTGATTTTGTGCTAGATTCCTAAGCCAAGACTTCCCAAGATACTTGAAACTTTTTTGAAGCCTGAACTACAGACTTGAACCTGGATCTTGAAACCCAAATCTGCACCTGAACAAATGTGATTCCAAGTCCTTTGAACACAGGCCCATGAAACTCTTTTACAAAACTATGGAACAAATTGCTAAGATACTTTGAAGGTGACACAAATTATTTTCTTCATTTTTTTGTGGCCAACTCAAGCATGAGCTATCAGTTTCAATTGTTTCCACATCTAATTAGCGTAGTTTGTCCTTTTTAAGTACGAAGCGTGAGCTATGTCAAAGTGCTCCACCATTTTACTTCCCAATTAGCCAGCGATAGGATTAAAAGGTCATCAATAACTTAGGGAAAGAAATTTCTAATTGTTGAAAAGTCAGGGACAAGGTAAATAATTTAAGAGCATTGTTGCTGTGTCCTTGACGTGTACTTAGAAAAGAGCTTGTTTTTGTATTTTCTCTTGCTTCCTTCCAATGTTTTTCCTCTTCGTGGAAAGGAAGTAACTTATGTTGGCTTATAAATGCAGGTTCCACCCAAACTAAATGGACATTATTATAACAGTTGTCCAAAACTTAAGGTTGAAATAAGGGTATAAGAATATAAAAGATTGCAGCAGGAAGAGGTGTCAGGTATGGAGGTATCAATGCACAGGGCATGAATAGGCTACAGAGCACTGTCAACTTGGCCAGTGCCATCATGAGCACCAGTCCTTCACTCCACTTGTTACATCTTCAGGAGGTGGTGCCTCAAGGAAGCCTGCTCCTAACATTCTAAGCACCAGGTAATGGAGTTTTCTCATTGCTACCATCAGGAAGGTGGTGCAAGAGCCTGAATACACTCATTGTTATAAAAAATAGCTGCTTCACCTCTGCCGTTAGATTTCTGAATGGACAATGAATCTATGAACACTACCTTGCTGTTTTTCTCTTTTTGCACTAGTTATTTATTTTTGTAAATAAATAAGATGATCAATTGTAATTTATAATATTTTTTCCACCTGGTTCTGCACTATACTGCTGCCACAAAACAACAAACTTCATGACACATGCTCATTGTAAGACTATTTTTATCTTCATAGTTGACCCATATTCCTCTGCATGGACGTTCTTCCCTCCTCCCTCCATCTTTTTTTTATTCATGCACTTGCCTGTCCATACTTTGACAAAGGGCTCAGGCAAGAAAGTTCGGTTATCCAACTTTTCCTCCTATGGACACGACAGGGCTTGCTGAGTTCCTCCTGAAATTTTGTCTATTTATGGCTTTTGTCTCATATACTTTGGCTTATTAGAGATTAATTGCGACTGTGGCATATGTATCCGAGCACTTCTAGCCTGGAAGTACTAAATATTAACATTTTTAAAAAAAACAGTAGGTGGTGAGGCAGCATCTATGGAGGAAAAAGGCGGTTGACATTTTGAGTTGAGAGCTTGCATTGGCGCATAAAGGGGAGATCACAGGTAATAAAGAGGTGGAATAACTGTGGCAAAGAGATGGGTAGATCCCATTGAAGAGGGGTTGATGTGTAGATGGAGTGAAGTTGGGGGGGGAGGGGGAGTGGAGACAGCATCATAGGCTGGGAGGTGACTGCTAGTTATGGAATCGAAGAAAAAAGGGTGGTGGGTGAAACCAGGTAAGAGAGGGTGGGGATAGGGGACCCAGTGAGTTGAGGATGTGAGTGATGGGTAGGTTGGACCTGAGCTACAGGATCTGTAGGTTTGTTGGGAAAAATGTCTATGAGAGGTCATGGGAAGATCATAAGACACAGGAACTGAGAGTTGGTTACCTGAAATTGAAACGTTTAGTGTTCATGCCATTGGGTTGTAGACTAGCAGAGGGGACATAATGTGCAATTTCTTTAGTTTGCAATTGGTCTCACTGTGACAGTAGAGGAGGTTGAGAACAGACAGGTCAATGGGCAGGAGAATTAAAATAGCTTGCAACTGGGAGCTTACGATGGCCATTGTAGAGTGAGTGGAGGTGCTCACCAAAACCTTTGCTTAGTTTGCATTTGGTTTCACTGATGTAGAGGAGGCCACATCAAGAGCACCAAATGCAATGAAAGAGTTTGAAGGAGTTGCATGTGAATCTCTGTATCATCTGGAAGGACGCTCTAGGTCCCTGGATGGTGGAGAGGGAGGAGGATGTGTCGGGATATTTAGTGCACCTTCTATAGTTTCAGGGGAAGGGGAAGGAGGAGCGAGAAAGGAAGAGTGCCTCAGGGAGTCACAGAGAGAGCGGTCCTTCTGAAAAGCAGAAATAGGTGGACCACTATGACTTTCCCAAAGAACAAGCATGGAAAGACTTCATTCATGTTCTGATAGAGGTTTCCCTAGCAACCTGCTGCAGATGTAGCCTAGGGTGAATCTGTGGCCATCTTTTTTTGACAAACCTCCTGCAGGGATTATTCTTCATCAGCCTGTTTAAACCTATCTGAACTTTTGAGAGTGATCCCCCACCTCATTGTGGGGCTTCTTCATTTGGCAGCAACATTCCCTAGAATCTGGTAATGTGTGGTTTATCTTGTTTCTTGAGGAGCTGCCTGCATTGTTAATACCGGTTGTGCTCTATGCATAGAGTATGGAAACTTATAACACATCAGAAGCAAATGCTGCATTGAGACCAAAATTGTCTGTTTCGGTCAAATGTTAATTCCCTTCTGGTCTGCAACTTTACATCTGAAGTTCCCCCTCTTTATGTCACATTGCCAAAATATATTAGGGTAGCTCTCAATCTGATTTTAACACCATTCAAACAGCAGGGAGAAATGTCAGGGCATGGATTTTTTAAAAAGAGGCTTCTAAATTTAGTCATGTTCAGCAAAAAAAATGGAGAAAATAGCCAAAAGGGCAAAATTATCTTCCTTTTAGTGGAAGACCATAAAACATAGGAACAATAATAGACTATTCAGCCCATCGAGTCTGTCTTGCCATTCAATCATGAGCTGATCCATTTTTCCACACAGCACCGCTGCCCTGCCTTCTCCCCATAACGTTTGATGCCCTGGCTAAACAAGAACCTATCAATCTCTGTCTTAAATATACCCCATGAACTAATGTCCACAACCATCTCTGTCAAAATAATTCCATCATTTTATAACCGATGCCCTTCAATCCTGAAGTTGTGCCCTCTTGTCCTGGACTCTCCCAGCAAGGGAAAAAAAAACTTTCAAATCTACTCTGTCCATGCTCTTCATTATTCAAAATATTTCAGTGAGATCCCTTCTCATTCTAAATTCCAATGAATACAAGCCAAGAGCTATCAAACACCCCTTGTAAAGATAAACCTTTCTTAACAAAAATACAAGCATCAGAGAATACAGAACCAGATGTCCAGTTGGATAAGTTTACTTCAGTGAGGTACAATGGAATTGTTAACTAATTTGAAAGGTAGTAATGAGGATCTTGAATTAATTTCATGAAATTAAAATAGGAAGAAATCTTGGAGAGTCCAGATTAATAAGGAGCATTAAAAAAATATGCTTTTTGAAGTCAGTGAAATCGTTAAAAAAGAAATCTAGTGGAGGAAGGTAAGGCACAGATGGAATGATGTTCGTAGAAATGTGTAACCTTGGCAATGACAGAATCTTAGGAAAAAGTCTGACAAGAGTTGAAGAAAGAGTTACCGTATGGCTTATGATCGTCTCTGCGGGAACAGAGCAAGTGGCTGATGGAACCAGGGTCAAGGCTGTGTGGGGATCAAAGCTGATACTTGCAGCTAAGTACTTTGGTGCTGTTGTAACAAAAAATAGATTTTACTTTAAATAACAGACAACTCAATGACCAAAACTTACAACCTCCTCTTTGGAAGTCAAATTGTATCTGCTTGATGTGTTAGTTATCTTGTTTTAACTTCTGTAACACTTCAGATATGGCTGACCTTTAGTTCTATTCAAATTGCTTCTGTCTCCTTACAGAGGAACTCTAGCTGTTAAAAGGAAACCATTCCACACATATCAGTGTGACATCAAATGGTTTCCATTGAGGAGTTAACATCTTCCATGAATGTGATTGATTGAGTTGACCCTCAGGGGTGTCCAATGGCATTGTTACAGTTTCCAGTAGCCAGCAGAAAGGCTTCACCCATACATAATCATTTATGTATCTCTGTAACAGTTGCTTCCAAATCATAAATCTAGGGAATAATTTAAATGCGTTGATCGATTCAAGAATTTAAATGAACAGTGGTATGTAACAGACCAGCAGCAATAGAAATTCAACAAGACCATGGTATCTTCAAAACAATAATTTGTATTAATAACATAACACTTCTTACTTAATGTTAACTTAACCCCACTATGCACAAGAGTGTGTGTGAATGTGCGTGTGTGTGTGCATGCATGTGTGGCAAAACCCAGACCATTAAAATTTCAGCTAATTCTGAAAAGATAATTTTAATGTTCAGTCTCAAAGCTTTTGTGTTGAAACTCAAAGTCTTCACTGCTGTTCAAAAGCAATTATGGAGTAAGTGTGTGGCATCAGACTTCTCAAAATGCACAAATTTCTTGGAGAGTTGGTTTTAAAGAATTGTTTCTTCATTCGAATAATTTTCCACAAATCCCCTTCTTTTGCATGGAGGTTTTAGAATCTGTGTTTCACATGATGAATTAACAAACCCAGGCAAGGGTTTCATCAAGTGGCCATGAAGAACTGATCAAGATGAATCTGTCCACTTTTCGAACAGCTGAAGTGGCTAAATTCTTCCAAACCACTTTTTTGGAATTCCTCCTTTTCATCAGGAGAACACAGATGGGGTGGGGGGTTTGGTGCCTAGACAGAATGTGAGGTGTTGTTCCTCCAATTTACGATTAACCTTAGTTTGACAGACATGTCGGATTGAGAATGCAGTGTGCAATTAAAATGGGCACCTATTGGGAGGGACTGTCAGTGTCAGTCTTAGAATCAGAATCAGGATTTAATGTCAGGAACAAGTCACGAAATTTGGTGTTTGTGGCAGCGTTATAGTGCAAATATACATATTATAAACATCTTGAGACATTACTTTAAAAAATCAATAAAATAATAATACAGTAAATAGTGCACAAAAAAATAAAATAAAGGCAGTGTCTTTGGTTCATTGATTATTCAGGAATCTAATGGCAACAGGGAGGAAACAGTACTTGTGCCACTGAGTGCTCGTCTTTAGGCACCTGTGTCTTTTTCCTGATGGTAGCAGAGTGAAGAGGGCATGGCCTGGATGGTGGGGATCTTTGAGGGTAGAGGCTGCTTTTTTATGGCACCGTCTCATGTAGATGTCCTTGATGGAGTGAAGTCTGGTGCCTGTGATGTCGCAGGCAGAGTTAAAAACCCTCTGGAGTTTATTCTTGCCATGAGAGTTGGCACCTCCATACCAGGCAGTGATGCAACGAGCCAGAATGTTCTCCATGGTACACCTGTAGAAGTTTACGAGAGTTTTCAGTAACATGCCAAATCTTCTCAGACATCTCACAAAGTATAGCCACTGGTGAGCCTCCTTTGTGATTGCATCAATGAGGAGGCTCCAGGCCAGATGCTTGGAGATGTTGACATCCAGGAATTTGAAGTTCTTGACCGTCTCCACTATGGTCCTCGCTGACAACTGGGTCCTGTTCCCCTGACTTCCTCCTGAAGTCCACAATTATCTCCTTGGTTTTGCCGAAATCGAACACAAGGTTGTTGTCATTAAACCATTCAACGAGATGATCCATCTCTCTCCTGGACGCTTCCTCTTTGCTGTTTGTGATTCTACCGATGACTGTGGTGTCATCAGAAAACCTGTAGATGGCGTTGGGATTGTGCCTGACCAAACAGTCGAGGGTGTGTAATGAGAAGAACAGTAGGCTAAGCACACATCCTTGGGGTGCATCTGTGTTGATGATCAGTGAGGTGCAGATGTTGTTTCCAATTCCTACTGACTGTGGTCTTCCAATGACAAAGTCAAGGACACAATTGCAGAGTTGAGTACAGCTCTGAGGGTATAATGGTATTGACAACTGAGCTGTAGTCTATGAAGAGCAGCCATATGTATGAATTGCTGTTTTTGAGGTGATCCAGAGCTGATTTGAAAGCCAGCGGTATTAGATCTGCTGCGGAGCGATTGTGACGACGGGTGAATTACAGTGGGTGTAGATCTTTACTTAGGTATGTCTTAATTCTGACCCTGACCAGCCTCTCAAAGTATTTCATCATGTTAGAAGATAGTGCTAATGGGTGGTAGTCGTTGAGGCAGCCCATTCTACTCTTCTTGGGTACCAGGATGATTCATGCCCTTTTGAAGCTGGTGGGAACCTCTGACTGCCATAAAGAGAGGTGTACACTCTGGCCATTTGGTTGGATGTCTTGCGAGTATTCACCTTCTTGAATGATGTTCTGACGTTGCCCTCAGAGATAGATATTACAAGTTCCTCACCCTTTTCAGGGATTCTAGTTGGTACTGTTTGGTTCTTCTCAAAGCGGGAAAAGGAGGTGTTTGGCTCATCGATTAGTAAAATATCGCAGCCATCTATAGTGTTCTCCCCCATTTTGTAGACTTCAATGGCCTACACTCCCTGCCATATCTAGTGTGTATCTGTCTCTGTCTCTAGCTTCCTCCAAAATGGCCACTTTGCTTCAGAAATGGCCTTCCACAGATCGTCACTGGACTTCTTGGAAAGATCTCGATACCCAGCCTTAAATGTCCTTGTTCTCGCCCTCAGCAGGTTGCGGATTCTCTGATTCATCCAGGGCTTCTGGTTGGTGAACACCCAGTATTTGTGTGTGGGCACACACTCATCCACACAAGTCTAGCTCAGCACAGACAATTGAGAAAATAGTGTATGTGAAGATTAAGATTTCAGACTTGGCACAAAACTGATGGTCTACTGGCAGCAGTAATCCCTTTTCTTCTATATATTTCTGAAATCTGGGCCACCCGTAGCTGGCATTTCAAAGCAAAACAGATGGTTGCTTTTCTCTGCTTCATAACATATTGCTGGAATTTTAATTTAACCTATTGCCACTGGTGTATCTTATGTACCTGCATGGCTGTAGCAAGTAAGAATTTTGGTGTATCTCTACCTTGCACTAATGCATGTGACAATAAACCCTCATGATCACGCTGCAAAGAGCACAGGATGATAGGCAGGAGATTGGAAAATCAGGTTGCAATTCAGGATTCAGGTCTATTCTCAAGAATATGTGTCAAGCCCAGCAGTGTGTTTTCCTCACCCGCAAGTCACCAACAGCCTGTGTGTGTCCTTCAGCTACAGACTCTTTGCTAGGCTTCCACCGTGGTCACCATTCTTATGGTCGTCTCCACTGCTACACCTTTTAATGGGGCTGTTCTCCCTGTTAATGGTGCCCTGCGCTGGTCTGCCACTCCCTCAGAGTCTGCAACCCCTTCAATGTTTGAGTTACAGGGAAAGGTTATGCAGACTAGGGCTTTTTTCTCTGGAGCGTAGAAGATTGAGGGGGGGCTTGATAGAGATGTTTAAGATTTTAAAAGGGACAGACAGAGTAAATGTGGATAGGCTTTTTCAATTAAGAGTGGAGGAGATTCAAACTAGAGGGCATGGTTTAAGATTGAAGGGGGGAAATTATAAGGGGAACATGAGGGGAAATTTCTTTACGCAAAGGGTGGTAGGGATGTGGAATGAGGTTCCGGAAGATGTGGTCGAGGCGGGATCATTGGTTACACTTAAGGATAGACTGGATCGTTACATGGAGAGGAGAGGACTGGAGGGGTATGGACCGGGTGCTAGTCAGTGGGACTAGGAGGGTGGGGATTTGTTACGGCATAGACTAGTAGGGCCGAACTGGCCTGTTCTGTGCTGTAAGTAGTTATATGGTTATATATTGTTATATGGTTAAGGTCACCGGCCAATGGAACCATTGGCAATCAGCTGCATGAGCGAGCGCTCGGTCTCTGCTCCCTGCTCTCTCTTCGGGTTCCACATCAGTGGTAGAACTGCTGTTGCAGCAGCTCTGGTGGAGCCTCCAATTAAAAAAAAATACATAAAATATTGGTGCCATATTCTGAACCCAATGTGTAGCCTGGAGAATCATTTGTAGGCTGGGAATCAAATACCTGTTTATGGAAAGAACAAGTTTTGTTTGTAGTAATAATGCTTCTTGAATTGTGTTTGATTTAGGTAAGATGTTGGAATTTAATGCAAACATAAAGCATACGTGGTTGAAGGTTACAAACATTTTTAATAAATGCAGCGATTCTGAGATTATTCCAACATTCCTATTAAAATTTTAATAGGGGCCAATTCTCACCTCCTGAGGAGGAAACCCTTCAGTTTCTAATGAATGTTCATTGACCTGAAAATGTGAACTCTGTTTTCAGTGTGCAATATTTACTGATTTCTAAAATTTTGCATTTCTGTCCATTTATTAAGTTTAGTCTGAAATGTGGCCAAATATTTGTTCAAAAGTATATCCCAAGTACAAATAAAAGCCAAGAGTCCATCTTTTTCATATGCAAAATAAAAGAATATGTGTCACGAAATTTGTTGTTTTGCAGCAGCATTACAGGTGAAAAATGCGATTAAAAAATGTAATGGCAGCGATGCCGCTGTTGCAGACCCAGGAGGTGCAGAGGTTGGAGACACAGTGCTCCCCTGCAGGTTTCTACTGCCAAGTTCTCCTGCCGATGGCTCTGTACAGCCTTTAAAAGGAGCCGAGAGTGCTTTAGTTTAAAATCCCGTGTCTGCAGGATCTGAGCACAACATGGTCTGGGTTCGACGGCTGTTTCAAGGAGTTCCAGACTCCAGGGGAGTAGTGACTGGCTCACGGCACCAGTGACAGGGAGAGCACCCCACCCCCTGTTGCGAAGGAGAAATGGAGGAGACAACCCAAAGGGCGGTGACCACAGTGGTGAACCAGCAAGGAGCCCTGCGGCTGAAGGACATACACATGCAGCTATTGGCTGGCGATTTGCAGGCAAGGAACCCAGTCCAGGCTGCGGCTGCTGGAGACTGGCTCATGAGAACCAGGTTTTGGAACTGGAATTCAACAGGATTCTGAGGGCAAGGAGGGTTCCCAAGAGGTCCTGATCATGCCAGATGTTTGAATCTGGACTTGGGTCACTGATGGTCTGAAATGAATTGGCTTCTGTGTGACTACAGAGGCTGTGGGAGTGCTAGAGGTGAATCCATGGACCATCAATTACTCTGAGGGAACTTGTTTTTACTTCTGACTGTAAGGGAAGCTGAGAAATGGGAATAGTGCACCTTATAGCAGACTAAAGCAATTTCATGTAATATTACATTCCTATTATATTACATGACAATAATTAATACTGATAAATTACAGTTCTGCAAATACAATATTCAAAAATAGATAATTATTGCAATAAAGGGAAAAAGTGAGGTAGTGTCTGGGGAAGAAGCTGTTTTTGTAACATTGATTGTTTGTCTTCAAGCTTCTATATCTCCTTTGTCATAATAGCCATGTGAAGACGGCATGGACTAGGTGATGAGGGTCCTTGAGATGCTTTCTTGAGACACTGCCTCTTACAGATCTCCTCAATGGATCGAGGACTCATACCCATGATGCGGCCTGAGTTTATAACCCTCGAGCCTTTTCCTGTCCTGTCCATACCAGACAATGGTGCAACAAGTCAGAACTTTCTCCACAGAGACGTGTAGAAATTTCCAAGAGTCTTTGTGACATACCAAATCTCCTGAAAGCCTAATAAAATATAACCACTGGCAAGTCTTCTTCATGATTGAATTGACATGATAGTCTCCGATGTTGACACCCAGGATTGGAATTTGAAGTTCTTTACTCTCTTGATGAGGACTGCTTTGTGCTCTCCTGGTTTCTCCTTCCTGATGTCCACAATCAATTGCTTACTTTTGCTACTGTAAAGTGCAAGATTGTAGTTGTGAAACCACTCAACTAACCGATCTGTCTCACTCCTGTACTCTTCCTTTTTACTGAAAACCATGGTGTCATCGTCAAATTTGTAGAATGGCATTTGTATTGTGCCTAGCCACACAGATATAAGTGAAGAGAGTGTAGAGCAGTGGGCTCAGCACACATCCTTGAGCTGTGCCTGTGTTGAACGTCAGTGAGGAAGAGATGCTGTTACCGATCTGCACTGACTGTGGTTTTGGATGAGGAAGTGAAGTATCTAGTTGCAGAGGGAGGTGCAGAGGTCCATGATTTGAAGCTTACTGACCAGTTGTAAGAGAAGGATGGTGCTGAAAGCTGAGCTATAATTGATGAAAAGCAGCCTGATGTAAGAATTGCTGTTGTCTAGATGATCCAGGGCTGAGTGGAGAGTCAATGTGGTTGCATTTGCTGTGTAACGGTTGTGGTGGAAGCAAATTCAAATGGATCCAGGTATCTTTTTTTAAAAAACGTTATTTAGTATTTTTTCAATAAGAATAAACAAACTTTTACAGAATAAGTAATCTAATAAAAAAAAACAGTAAAACAAACCCTTCCCCTCCCCCTCCCACAACAGATCCCTAAAGGGAAGCATTAAAAATAAACAAAAACATTCAGTAATTTATAATATTACTAAATTCATATTCTTCATATAAGGTGTCCACATGGTAACAAAAAAAACATAATTATTATGTAAATTATGTTATTTTCTCCATACAGATACATGACTTCAACTCATTATGCCATCGAAATTACATTTAACTCTGCTTCATCTTTCCAGGACATAGCAATACATTTACAAGCAACTGTCAATGTTAGATGGATAAATGCTGTCTGAAACTTATCCAATCCCACTAACGGAGTAAAATAACCTAACAAAAACATTTTTGGATCTAAAAGGAAATTGAATTTTAAACAAATTCTGAAGGTAATTCCTAATTTTAAACCAGAAAGATTAAACTTTATCGCAAAACCAAACAGAATGTTTAAATGTTCCAACACATAATCCACACCTCAAACACAGATCAGAATTACTAAATCCATATTTTTTTCAATTTTTCAGGGGTTAAATATAACTGATGCAAAGAAATTATAATTAACTGTGGGGGCTCACCATAAGGCAGGCAAATTAGCCCCACTTGTAAACCACGCGGTAGGGCAGCCAGCCAAAATGGCGCCGTCGGGGGTGTTCCCTTCCTCCCAGCACTGGGCTCAAAAACCCGTGCTGGGGGACCACGTGACGCCCGGGTGACATCAGCGCCCTCCGGCGCGGTTCTCAGCCAGTTTTGGGCTGGAAGTATAAGTGCAGCCCAGCAGTCTGAAATAAGGTAGTCTGCTCACTGAGCTCAACCCGTCTGGTTTGATGTGTTTTATTGCAGGAGGAGTGCACGACAATTGGTGACCCCGACTGGTTCAAACGACTTTGAACCCATCATGAGCGAGCCTGGGTTCAGCGCTATAGCCGTGAAACTGCCTGAATTCAGGGTTCAGGAGCCGGAGACCTGGTTCGGCCACGAGGAGGCTCAGTTTCACTCTGCCACATTTCGTCCGACACAATCAAATTCTACCATGTGGTTGCTGCCCTGGACCAGGCCATCCGCCAGATGCGTGCCTCACCTTGTTCAGTACCCACCCGCCAAAGACAAATGAAAGTCTCTGGTGGCTGGTGTCCCTGCAGAAACTATTGACGGCTCAATGAGGCAACCATTCCTGACCGTTACCCCATCCCTCACATTCAAGACTTTACGGCCAACCTGCACGGTGTGAGGGTTTTCTCCAAGGTTGGCCTGGTGCGCGGATATCACCAGATCCCAGTGCACCCTGAGGACAGACCTAAGACGATCATCATCACCCACTTTGGCTTGTTTGAATTCCTGAGCATGCTGTTCGGGCTCAAGAAAGCCGCTCAGACCTTCCAGCGCCTCATGGACTCTGTGGGCAGGGACTTCGATTTTGTGTTTATTTATTTGGAAGACATCTTCATCGCCAGCAAGGACCAGGTGCAACACAAGGCCCACCTACGTGCCCTTTTCTTCCGGTTGGCCGACTTCGGCCTTACCATCAACCCGGACAAGTTCCATTTTGGAAAAGAGTCCATGCAGTTCCTGGGCCATACCATCGTGGCCGAAGGAGCCATGCCCACTGCTGCGAAGGTCACCATTATCAAGGATTTCCCACGCTCAGACAGCCTCAAGGGGCTGCAGGAGTTCACAGGTATGGTCAACTTTTACAACCACTTCATCCCGGGAGCTGTGCTCATCATGCAGCTGCTATTCCCCCTCATTGCGACCAAACACAAGACGCTTGCTTGAAACCCAGAACCCTGTGCCTCATTCAAGGCCACCAAGGATGCCCTCGCGAAGGACACCATGTTCGCCCACCCACACACCGACCTGCATATGGCACACTCTGTCGATGCCTCTGCCACAGCTGTCAGTGCCGTCTTGGAGCAGCAGGTGAATGGACATTTGAAGCTGCTGGCAGTTTTCAGCCGCCTGCTCCACCCATCGGTACACAAGTATAGTGCCTTCGACTGCAAATTACTGGGCATGTACCTGGCGGAGCGGCATTTCCTCTATTTTTTGGAGGAGAGGACTTTTACCATCTTCACCGACCACAAGCCCCTCACCCAGGTGCTCACGATAGCAAAGGATCCCTAGTCGGCCCGCCAGCAGCATCACCTCTCCTTCGTATCGGAGCTTACCACTGACATTCAGCACAAGGCAGGGAAGGACAACGTGGTTGCCGATGCACTCACGCGACCGGCCATCTGTGCGCTGATGCCTGGCCTCTACTTCGACCAGCTCGCCTGGGGCCATGAATTTGATGAGGAGACGAGGGCCTTCAAGACCGCCATCACGGGTTTGCAGTTCCAAGACCTCCCGACTCCAAGTGGCGAAGGCGTTATCCTGTGCAATATCTCCTTGGGCACCCTGCGGCCAGTGGTTCCCCAGCAGTGGCACAGGCAGGTCTTCTGTCACATCCACGACCTTTCACATCCATCCATCAGGTCCACAGTCCGGATGGTGGCAGAACGTTTCAAATGGCATGGGCTGTGGAAGCAGATCGAGGGCTGGGCTAGAATATGCACCCATTGCCAGACGTCCAAGGTGCACAGGCACACCAGAGCACCCGTACAGGAGTTCGAGCATGTCTGGGAATGATTCAGCTACATTCACATGAACATCATTAGGCCCTTACCCATTTCCCAGGGCAACTGCTACCTGTTTACAGTGGTGGACCACACCACTCGCTGGCCCGAGGTGATCCTGATGCCAGATGCCTCCACCGACCCCTGTTCCCGAGCATTGTTGCATGGTTAGGTCACCCAGTTCGACGTCTCGGGTCACCTCACCAGCAATCGGGGCGTCCAGTTCACATCTACACGCTGGGCACAGCTTCCCAACAGGTTGGGGATCCAGCTACACCGCTCCACGGCCTACCACCCACAGGCCAATGGACTGGTGAAACGTCTGCACCGCCACCTTAAGTTGGCACTCATGGCCCGCCTCACTGGCCCCAAATGGGCAGACAAACTGCCTTGGGTGCTCCTGAGCATACGCTCCACTCCCAAGGAAGATCTGCAGGTGTCATCAGCTGAGCTGGTCTACGGTGCACCGCTGGCACTACCTGGTGAGTTTGTCAATGCATCTCACAATCCCAAGCGTATGTCACATGAACTACTTCCTCACCTCAGGGCACGCTTGGACTTGTTCGAACCGCCACCGCTGCCCAGGCATGGGACCTGGCCATCTTATATTCGCGCTGAACTGCTTTCCAAGGAGTACATTTTTGTTTGGCGGGGCCCGACCATGGAACCACTGCAGCAACCCTACAAGGGGCCGTACAGGGCTGTACAGCATTCCTGCCCGATGTTCACGCTGGACATTAGCAGCAGGCGGGAGCTGTTTACCATGGACAGGTGAAGCCATCGCACCTCGATCCCACCGAGCCCGTGGTCGTTTCCCAGCCCAAGAAGCAAGGCAGTCCATCAAAAGAGGACATTGGCGCCATTTCTGGTGGGGGGGAGGGCTGTGTGGCGGCTCACCACAAGACAGGCGAACTGGCTGTGCTTGTAATTACGTGGCAGGGCAGCCAGCCATAATAGTGCCATCGGGGGTTTCCCTTCCTTCCAGCACAGGGCTCAGAAACCCACGCTGGGGTAGCACATGATGCCCAGGTGATGTCAGCACCCTCCAGTGCGGTTCTCAACCAGGTCCAGGCTGGGAGTAAAAATGCAGCCCAGCAGCCTGCAATAAAGTAGTCTGCTCACTGAGCTCAACCCGTCTGGTTGGGTGTGTGTTATTGCAGGAGCAGGGTAGTGTTGGAATCTAGGGGTTAAAACATTATGGAAGAAATGATTAATTAATAAGTTTATATGTACTGCATGAGTCAGGGAAAAAGAGGAACGTGATTAAGTGGCAATCACAGCATGGAGCAAAGTTGGCTGAGCAAAATGGTCAGGGAGAGGAAATGCATAAAACGATTTAGGAGGAATGCTCAAACTGAAGGAGGTGGTGAGTAGCACAGGAGACACAGGCCAGACCAGAACAAAGAATGGCCTACAAGAAACAAAGTGAATGGAAAACCAGTCTAGGAGGAAGATTAAGGCAGGAGGAGGTGTTAAAGAGAACAGCAGAAATTGGCCAGACAGGAACAGAATGGTGATTAGAAATATCTGGGGATGAATTAATTTCTGATCAAAACAACAGGATAGTCTGGCCTGGAGGATTAAGATGGGAGTGCTACACTCCAGATATCTGCAAAACAGGAGATGACTTGTGATAACCATTATGCAAAAAGATCTAGCAAAGGAAGACAACTTTTGTTCTGTATGATAATGAAATCTAGCAAAGGAAGCCAACTTTTGTTCTGTATGATAAGGTTGATCTATATAAACTGAGCCAACTGGACAATAGGGGTCAGTCTTGGGGAATAGTTCACTGTGCAGGTGACCTATGAACTAATGACTGACCCAGAGCTCTGTTAAGTTTTATTCTTGTGCTGTGTAATAAACTGACTGTTGAACCGAATACCTTCTCCTATCACTTCATTCAAAGAACACGGTGGACTCAGACCACACATAGACTAAATTAAGAGTAAGGTAAAGCCAGAGTCCGACAGTAGACACCGCTACATAACCAAACTATATCTTACATTAACTAATTTAGTCAACCCATCATAACACATATTTTCCCAATTGACCTGACTAATCTCACAACTTAAATCATGCTCCCATTTAATCCTAGATGTATCTAAATTTTTTAACCATTGTATCTTGTAATAATGCATACATTTCTGATATAAAACCTTTATCTGAAAAATATGAATACATAGATTCAAATTTAGTTAACTTAGAAATTTTCACTTCTCTTCCAAAATTTTCTTTCACTAATGCCCTAATTTGATAATAAGCAAAGAATTCTTTAAAATCCCAAATTTCTCTTTAAGCTGATTAAATGATAAAAATTTACCTCCTTCAAAACAATCCTGCAATCTTTTTATTCTTTTAATCCACCAATCTTCTAAAACTCTATTATTCAATGAAAAAGGAATCAATTTATTTTGATATATTTGGGATTGAGCTGATAAACTACCTTTTGATCCTATTAATAAATTCATTTTAGTCCAAATTGCTAATAAATATTTCAAAATTGGTATATTATATTTCTGTAGTAAGATCTTCTTTGCTTGGCTTCGCGGACGAAGATTTATGGAGGGGGTAAAAGTCCACGTCAGCTGCAGGCTCGTTTGTGGCTGACAAGTCCGATGCAGGACAGGCAGACACGGTTGCAGCGGCTGCAGGGGAAAATTGGTTGGTTGGGGTTGGGTGTTGGGTTTTTCCTCCTTTGCCTTTTGTCAGTGAGGTGGGCTCTGCGGTCTTCTTCAAAGGAGGTTGCTGCCCGCCAAACTGTGAGGCGCCAAGATGCACGGTTTGAGGCAATATCAGCCCACTGGCGGTGGTCAATGTGGCAGGCACCAAGAGATTTCTTTAGGCAGTCCTTGTACATTTTCTTTGGTGCACCTCTGTCACGGTGGCCAGTGGAGAGCTCGCCATATAACACGATCTTGGGAAGGTGATGGTCCTCCATTCTGGAGACGTGACCCACCCAGCGCAGCTGGATCTTCAGCAGCGTGGACTCGATGCTGTCGACCTCTGCCATATCGAGTACTTCGACGTTAGGGATGAAAGCGCTCCAATGGATGTTGAGGATGGAGCGGAGACAACGCTGGTGGAAGCGTTCTAGGAGCCGTAGGTGATGCCGGTAGAGGACCCATGATTCGGAGCCGAACAGGAGTGTGGGTATGACAACGGCTATGTATACGCTTATCTTTGTGAGGTTTTTCCAGACTCTTTTGTGTTGTCTTCCAAAAGCGCTATTTGCCTTGGCGAGTCTGTTGTCTATCTCATTGTCGATCCTTGCATCTGATGAAATGGTGCAGCCGAGATAGGTAAACTGGTTGACCGTTTTGAGTTTTGTATGCCCGATGGAGATGTGGGGGGGTTGGTAGTCATGGTGGGGAGCTGGCTGATGGAGGACCTCAGTTTTCTTCAGGCTGACTTCCAGGCCAAACATTTCGGCAGTTTCCGCAAAGCAGGACGTCAAGCGCTGAAAAGCTGGCTCTGAATGGGCAACTAAAGCGGCATCGTCTGCAAAGAGTAGTTCACGGACAAGTTTCTCTTGTGTCTTGGTGTGAGCTTGCAGGCGCCTCAGATTGAAGAGACTGCCATCCGTGCGGTACCGGATGTAAACAGCGTCTTCATTGTTGGGGTCTTTCATGGTTTGGTTCAGCATCATGCTGGAGAAGATTGAAAAGAGGGTTGGTGCGAGAACACAGCCTTGCTTCACGCCATTGTTAATGGAGAAGGGTTCAGAGAGCTCATTGCTGTATCTGACCCACTTAAATACAAACTGATGGGTACAAGGTTCCATATCATAGCCATTCCACCCTAGCCCAACTAGGAGGGTTTGAAATATCTAACATACGATTAATAAATCTTAATTGAGCTGCTTCATAATAATTTTAAAAATTAGGTATTTGCAAACCTCCCAAAGCATACTGCCAGGTCAATTTATGCACCGCTACTCCTGCTAATTTTCCTTTCCATAAAAATACTTGAACTACTTTATTTAAATCTTGAAAAAAGGATTTTGGAAGAGAACAAGAAATTAATTGAAACAAATATTGAATTCGCAGAAAAATATTCATCTTTATACAATTTACTCGACCTATTAAAGTTAAAGGTCAATCTTTCGATTTAATCAAATCCACTTTAATCTTTCTCATTAATGGTACATAATTTAAATTATACAACAATTGGAAATTTACATCAATCATTATCCCTAAGTACTTAATTTTATCAGTCCATCAAAATTTACTAATTTGTCTAGATTGATTATAATTTCCTTCAGAACTTGGTGGTATTTCACTTTTATCTCAATTCACTTTATATCCAGATAATTCTAAACAATTTTGCAAATAAATTAAAGATTGATCTGGATTAGTTAAATATATCAAAACATCATCAGCAAATAAATTAATCTTATATCCATCCTGTCCAATCCTTATGGATCCAGGTCTCTTAGAACCATAGAAAACTATAGCACAGAAACAGACCCCTTTTGCCTATCTAGTCTGTGCCAAACTAATTTTTATTTGCCTGATCCCACTGACTTGCACCCAGAATATTGCCCTCCATATCGCTCCCATCCATGTACCTGTCGAAATTCATTTCAAATGTTAAAATTGAGCCTGCATTTACTGCCTTAGCTGGCAGCTTGTTCCACGCTCCTACCCTTCTTTGTGTCAAGAAGTTCCCCTTCCCCTTCCCCCTAAACCTTTCCCCTTTCACTCTTACTTACCCCATGTCCTCTGGTTTGTATTTCACCTAACCTCAGTGGAAAAAACCTGTTTACATTCACTCTGCTATCCACCTCATCATTTTAAATACCTCTATCAAATCTCCCCTCATTCTTCTATCCTCCAAGGAATAAACCCCTAATCTCTTTAACCTTTCCCTGTAACTCAGTTTGTGAAGTCCTGGCAATATCCTAATAAATCTTCTCTGCACTCTTTCTATCTTATTAATTATCTTTCCTGTAGTTAGGTGACCAAAACTATACAAAATACTCCAAATTTGGCCTCACTAATGTCTATACAACTTTACCATAACATCCCAACTCATACACTCAATACTTTGATTTACGAAGGCCAATATGCCAAAAGCTCTCTTTACCACACTACCACTTGTGATGCCACTTTCAGGTAATTATGTATCTGTATTCCCAGGTCTCTTTGTTCTACTGCACTCCTCAGTGCCCTACCCTTTGCCGAGCACATCCTTTCACAGTTTGTCCTTTCTAAATGCCACACCTCACACTTACCTGCTTTAAATTCCACCTGCCATTTTTTATCCTGTTTATCCATCTGGTCCAGATCCCTCTGCAAGCATTGAAAATCTTCTTTGTGTCTGCAATACCTCCAATCTTAGTGTCATCTGCAAACTTGCTGATTCAATTTACCACATTATCATTCAGATCATTGATATAGATGACAAACAACATTGCCCTGAGGCGGACTACTAGTCCCAGGCCTCCAGTCTGAGAAGCAAACATCCACCACTACTCTTTGGCTTCAGCTGTCCAGTCATTGTCAAATTCAGTTCACTACTTCATCATGAATACCTAGCATCTGAACCTTCCTGACTAACCCCTGATATGGGACCTTGTCAAAGAGGTTACAAATATCCATGTGGACAAAATCCATAGCCTTTTCTTCATCAACTTTCCTGGGAACCTCCTCAAAAACTCTATAAACATGACCTACCATGAACAAAGCCTGGCTATCCAAATAATTGTACATCCAATCTCTCAGAACACTTTTCAATAATTTATCTACTACTGATGTCAAGCTTACTGGCCTATAATTTCCAGGGTTAATTTTGGAGCCTTTTTTAAACAGCAGAACAACATGAGCTATCCTCCCATCCTCCAGCACCACACTCGTGGCTAAGGACATTTTAAATATTTCTGCAGAGCTCTGCAATTTTCACTAGCCTCCCTCAAGGTTAAAGGGTATATCTTGTCAGGGTCTGGGGATTTATCCACCCTTATTTGCTTTAAGACAACAAGAACTTCTTCCTCTTTAATTTGTATAGGTTCCATGACCTCACTACTTGTTTACCTTACATCCCACAACTCTGTGCCAGTTTCCTGAGTGAATACTAATTTAAAAAATCTAAGATCTCCTCCATCTTCCATCTCTTTTGGCTCCACACAAAGCTAGCAACTCTGATTTTCAAGGTGACCAATTTTGTCCCTTTCTCTCCTTTTGCTCTTAATATATCTGTAGAAACTCTTTGGATTTTCCTTCACATTGTCTACCAAAGCAACTTCAGGTCTTCTTTTTTGCTGTCCTGATTTCTTTCTTGAGGTCTTTCTTGCATTTTTATACTCCTCAAGTACATCATTTGTTTTCTGTATTCTATACCTTCTCTCTTCTTCTGAATGTAAATAGATCCCCAATATTCCTCAAAACCAAGGTTCTCTATGCCTGCTAACCTTGCCTTTAATTTAAAAACATACAAATTTAGGAACATACAAATTCTGTACCTTTGAAGATCCTCCACTTACCTCACACATCCATGCCTGAAAACAATATCCAAATCCACTCATTCTAGATCCTTCCTCATTTCTTCAAAATTAGCCTTTCTCCAATTTAGAATCTCAACCCAAGACCCAGGCTGATTCTTCTCCATAATTAACTTGAAACTAAAGGCATTTGATCACTGGACCCAAAATGTTCTCCTACATACACTTTTGTTACCTGTTCTGTCCCATTCCCTAAAAGATCTAATATTGCATTCTCTCCAGTTTGTACCTCTATATATTGATTTAGAAAATTTTTGTGAACACATTTGACAAACTCCAAGCCACCCAGTCCTTTTACAGTATGGGAGTCCCAGTCAATATGTGGAAATTAAAATCCCCTGTTATCGCGACCTTGTGTTTCCTGTACCTGTCTGCTATCTCTTTACTGATTTGCTCCTTCAATTTTCATTGACTATTGGGTGATCTTTAAAGCAATCCCATGAGTGTGGTCATACCTTTCCTATTCCTCACTTACACCCTCAGTAGATGAGCCCTCTGGTCTGTTCTGCCTGAACACATCTGTGATACTGCAGTGCCATTCCTACCCTTTTCATTTTCACCCCACCCTGTTCTATTGTGCTTGAATCAATGGAACTCCAGATCATTGAGCTGCCAGTCTTGCCCCTCTTGTAACCAAGGTTCACTAATGGCCAAAATGTAATAATTCCATGTGTTAATCCATGCTCTCAGCTTGTCTGCCTTTCCTTCAATATTCCTTGCATTGAAATAAATAGACTTCAGAAAATTTCCACCGCATACAACCTGTTGACTTCTAATGACGCATGGAATTTTCACCATCTTTTCCACTCCTCTGGCACTCTGGCTCCCTTCGCTCTGCAAATCTAATTTAAACCCACCAGAGCAGCAAACCTTCCCGCAAGGATATTAATCCCCCTCGAGTTCAGATGCAAACGATGCCGTCGGAACAGATCCCACCTTCCCTGGAAGAAAGACCAATGATCCAGAAACCTGAAGTCCTCCTTCCTGCGTTATGTCTTTAGCTACATGTTAAGCTGTATTATTTTCCTATTTCTATCCTCACTGGCATGTGGCACGGGTATCAATCCTGAGATCACAATTTTGGAGGTCCTATCCTTCAATTTAGTGCCTAAATCCCTGCACTCTCCTTGCAAGACCTCCTTACCTTTCCTACCCACATTATTGGTCCCTATATGGACTATGACATTTGGTTTCTCACCCTCCCACTTGAGAATGTTGTGAACTTAATTTGAGATATCACAGACCCTGGCACCAGGGAAGCAACATACCATCAGGGATACTCGATCTCTTCCACAGAACCTCTTATTTGTCCTCCTAACAATGGAATCCTCTATCACTACGTCACCTCTTCTCCTCCCTTCTCTTTTCAGCCACAGGACCAGACTCCATGTGTATTTATTTCAATGATTGCTGTGGTTTGTCCCTGGTAGGTTCCCCCCCAATAGTATCCAAGATGGTATACTTGTTAATGAGGGAAATGGCTATAGGGGTGCCCTGCACTGCCAGTCTGTTTCCTTTCCCTCTCCTGACTGTCACCTATCTACCCTCCTCCTGCCTTCAGGGTGTTAAAGTGTCCCTGCAACTTCTGTCTATCACTCCCTCTTCCTCCCAAATGATCCAGCATTCATCTAAATCCAGCTCCAATTCCTTAAATTGGCTTGTCAGGAGCTGAAGCTGGATGCACTTCTCACAGATGAAGTCATTAGGGCTGGCTTCCCTGATGACCCACATTCTTCAAGAGGAGCATTCCCCTTGGCAGCCATTCCCACTGTTTATGACGAGACGAACAAAATACATGATATCTAAAAAAACCTGCCCTTACCTGTTCCTACCTTCTGAATCCTTTTTGTTCCTCAAATAGGGTAGCCCTTTTCTTACTTCAACTCCTACTATCTCTCATCTCTTACCTGTTCTCGCCGAAGCCTGTTGAGCCAAAGTCTTACCACTTCAACGATGTCTGCTCCCTCTTAGATATGAGTTAATACTGGCCACAATCAACCTCTGAAAGCATTTTATTACAGTAGGTGTGAGTACTACTGGGCGATAATCATTGAGACAGCTCACTCTGCTCTCTTTGAGCAGATGGGATGCTCCAACTACAGCAGTGAGAGACTGAAAATTACCCTGAACACTCCAGCTACTTGGTTGGCACAGATGTTCAGTACTCTGCCAGGTCGCCATTAATGCCTGATGTCTTATGAGGGTTCACTCTCTTGAAAGCTGTTCTGAAGTTGGCCTCTGAGACAGATGTCAGAGAGTCACCAGCTTCTGCAGGAATTCTCATTGGGTACAATTGAATTCTCCTTTTCAAAGTGAGCATCAAAGGTGTTCAGCTCATCGAGGAGTGAAGCATCATCACCATTTATGAAGTTAGGATATAATGGCCTGCAAGCTCTGCCATTAGCTAGCGAGTATTTAATTCTGTTGCTAATTTCATTTGCTGTTATGATAACCTTCCGTAGGTCATACCTGGACTTCCTATATAGTTCTACATCACCAGTCTTAAACGCCATTGACTTAGCCGTCGTAATTGCAAATCCTTTGGTTCATCCATGGCTTTTGTTTGGGGTACTTACATTATGTGCATGTGGGCACACAATCAACCACACAGGTCCTGATGAAGTCAGTGACATCTGTGGCTATCTTTGGCTTGGCTTCGCGGACGAAGATTTATGGAGGGGGTAAAAAAGTCCACGTCAGCTGCAGGCTCGTTTGTGGCTGACCAGTCCGATGCGGGACAGGCAGACACGATTGCAGCGGTTGCAAGGGAAAATTGGTTGGTTGGGGTTGGGTGTTGGGTTTTTCCTCCTTTGCCTTTTGTCAGTGAGGTGGGCTCTGCGGTCTTCTTCAAAGGAGGCTGCTGCCCGCCAAACTGTGAGGCGCCAAGATGCACGGTTTGAGGCGTTATCAGCCCACTGGCGGTGGTCAATGTGGCAGGCACCAAGAGATTTCTTTAGGCAGTCCTTGTACCTTTTCTTTGGTGCACCTCTGTCACGGTGGCCAGTGGAGAGCTCGCCATATAATACGATCTTGGGAAGGCGATGGTCCTCCATTCTGGAGACGTGACCCATCCAGCGCAGCTGGATCTTCAGCAGCGTGGACTCGATGCTGTCGACCTCTGCCATCTCGAGTACCTCGACGTTAGGGGTGTGAGCGCTCCAATGGATGTTGAGGATGGAGCGGAGACAACGCTGGTGGAAGCGTTCTAGGAGCCGTAGGTGGTGCCGGTAGAGGACCCATGATTCGGAGCCGAACAGGAGTGTGGGTATGACAACGGCTCTGTATACGCTTATCTTTGTGAGGTTTTTCAGTTGGTTGTTTTTCCAGACTCTTTTGTGTAGTCTTCCAAAGGCGCTATTTGCCTTGGCGAGTCTGTTGTCTATCTCATTGTCGATCCTTGCATCTGATGAAATGGTGCAGCCGAGATAGGTAAACTGGTTGACCGTTTTGAGTTTTATGTGCCCGATGGAGATGTGGGGGGGCTGGTAGTCATGGTGGGGAGCTGGCTGATGGAGGACCTCAGTTTTCTTCAGGCTGACTTCCAGGCCAAACATTTTGGCAGTTTCCGCAAAGCAGGACGTCAAGCGCTGAAGAGCTGGCTCTGAATGGGCTATACATTCATATTTGACAGCCATGTCAGAGAAAATAGGTTTTAGGGAAAATAAATGGGTGAATAGGATTACCAGGATTGCTCTGAAATGTTGGGGGAGCAGTGTTTTTGGATGGGTGTTCCGAGAATCAGTGCAAACACCATGTGTCAGAAAGGGTTTTTTTCCATGATGCATGACTCCAGGGTTATATCAGAAGGCCTGCACCAATGAACAGTGCCGTTAGCACCAGGTGTGTGGATAAATCATGTTAATGAGCCGGTAGCACAAAATTAGGTCAGGTCAAATGAATGCAGGCTAATTCCACATCACAATCCAATGCATGCATTTCCAGGTGAAACAGCAATAACAAAACACAATTTTGGAAGAAAATATCTTGTCTAGCCTGGAAAGCCTATTAAACTGATCAATTTAATAATGAGCCCTCAATTGAAATCTACGCCCACGCAGATTTCAGCAAAACCTTTGTCTCGATTAAATCTTCAACGTCTGAATCTGGGTAATTTGTCCCTTGAAGCAAAATGCTGGAATGCACACAGAGACGTGTCTCACTGAACACAGGCTGTCAGAACTAATCACTTTCCCTCCCTTACAGACTACAAAGGTAGGTGCCAGGGGCTGAAGTCATTCTTTAGTAATCCCTTCTAGTCAGGTGGACTGGTGTGTGATGGGGAAGGGGGAGGTGAAAAGAAATGAGCCAATTACCTTAACTTCCCATTATTGCTAAAGATACATGTTGGGGAATGGAAAATACAAGAGTCTATAGTTTAAGTATCAGTTGCCTTACTGCATGAATTGATTGATGGCTGTTCAAAGGGAAACAAGGTGTGCCAGAATTCGGAGAGCAAGGTAAGTATCTTGATGGGTAATTAGCAATCTCTCTGCTTTGTGTTAGTGACTACACCAAAGAGTCGGGTCTGGCTTACTGGTTGAAAGCAGAACACTGCAGCTGTTATTCAGTTCAAAGTTCAAAGTTTAGATTTATTGTCAGAGTACATAGATGATATCACCTACAACCCTAAGCTTCTTTTTCCTGTGGGTGAGGAAGAATTACCTCTTATTGGCAATTCTGATTGGTTGCACTAGCCCCCTTTTACACAGAGATCCTCTCATCCAGCCAGCTTTGGTTGTTTACACTGAACCAAACAATCGCGACATCATGCTGCCTCAGTGTGTCATTTTACAAAGCATGCCAGCATTACAGAAGCAAAAGAGGCATGACTTGTGTTGGAACCAAGGGGTTAAATAATCATGGCAAATATGTCTATGTACTATTCATTATGTATTCATTAATCAATTCTTCTTCTTCTTTGGCTTGGCTTCGCGGACAAAGATTTATGGAGGGGTAAATGTCCACGTCAGCTGCAGGCTCGTTTGTGGCTGACAAGTCTGATGCGGGACAGGCAGACACGGTGGCAGCGGTTGCAGGGGAAAATTGGTTGGTTGGGGTTGGGTGTTGGGTTTTTCCTCCTTTGTCTTTTGTCAGTGAGGTGGGCTCTGCGGTCTTCTTCAAAGGAGGTTGCTGCCTGCCAAACTGTGAGGCGCCAAGATGCACGGTTTGAGGCGATATCAGCCCACTGGCGGTGGTCAATGTGGCAGGCACCAAGAGATTTCTTTAGGCAGTCTTTGTACCTCTTCTTTGGTGCACCTCTGTCACGGTGGCCAGTGGAGAGCTCGCCATATAACACGATCTTGGGAAGGCGATGATCCTCCATTCTGGAGACGTGACCTACCCAGCTCAGTTGGATCTTCAGCAGCGTGTAACAATTTACTATTTACTTCAATTATACTGTTTAAGGGAAATATTAATGCAATTAAGCCACAGTATGTAGAAAAGTTGGCTGATTATAGTAGGTGTAGAATTTGCTGCCTCCAAAAACAAAATGGATAAACCAGACAGGATGAGGTTGGAGGAACCATAGGGACAGTGATTTATTCTGAAACAGGCTAGGGACAGGAAGATAAGTGGATTGCAAGGATAAGTGATGAGAGTACCATGACTGAGAAGGTCAGAGACAAATAAAATGTATAAACCAATTTAGTAGAAATATTAAGTCATAAGGGTACATGGGAGGTGTTGATTAGAACAGAAGACTATGGCCAGATGAGAACAAAGAAATAATTAGAAATATCTGGGGTATGAATTGACTTCTGATCAAAACAACAGGATGTTCTGGCCTTGGGGATTAAGATAGGAGGTCTACAGCATCGATAAGTGCAGAGCAGGAAATTGCTTGAGATAAATTTTATGCAAGGAGGTTATCAAAGAAAGCCAACTCATGGTCAATGTAACAATGTTGATCTATATAAACAGAAGAGACTGGACAGTAGGAGTCAGTCTTGGGGAATAGCTCACTGAGCAGGTGACCTGTGAACTAACAACTGGACTAGAGCTCTGTTAAGCTTTATTCTTGTACTATGTAATAAACTGATTGTGAAACCGAATACCTTCTCCTATCACTTCATTCAACGAGCACGCTGGACTCAGACGACACATAGACCAAATTGAGGGAAGGGTAAAGCCAGAGTCCGACACTTATTACACAACAGCATCGACGTCAGCTGTGCTGTCCTGGTCCCAGCCTGCCAACTCCCCCTTTTCACACAGACATCGATTCGGCACTGTGACTACCTCCGCTGCTGGCTTAACAGCAGGAGTACAATGGACCCCACCCCCCTCCTCCATTCCATGTTTGTACTTGTACAAGAAGGCATGGTGCAATAAAGGTGCAATATTCCCACCTTGTGTAAAAGGGGCTACTGATTAGTGTGAGCAGGGTTTCACTAGCAATCTCAATGCATGTCGATATATATGCAAGGATAATCACCTGGGCTGCTTCATGAATGGTGAAGTGACATTCTCATTTACATTGACTTGCATCTCCAAACAATTAGCAATATCCAAGGAAAGATTTAACATCTGAATTCAGACCAAATATGGGAGTTTTTTTGAAACCCCACAAAATATCCTCAAAATCAGAATTTATTGTCATGGACATGTCATGAAGTTCAATCTCAGTATTGCAATGCAAATATTATTATAAATTACATTTAAAATCAAATAAATTAGAGCAAAATAAGAGAAAGTGAGGTAGTGACTATGGTTCATTGTCCATTCGGAAATCCAATGGTGGAGGGGAAGAAGCTGTCCTTGTGCCACTGGGTGTTCATCTTCAGGTTCCTGTACTTCCTTTCTGATGGTAGGTGTGAAAAGGACATGGTCTAGGTGATGAGGGTCCTTGAGAATAGAGGCTAGTTTCTTAAGACATCATGGATGTCTTCAGTGGAGTGAAAATTGATGCCCATGATAGTGCTGGCCAAGGTCACAACTTTTACTGTCCTGTGCATCTCGGACATTGGTCCAATCAGTCAGAATGCTCTCCCTGGTACACCTGCCAAAATTTGCAAGAGTCTTTGGTGGCATATCAAATCTTCTCAAGCTCCTCAAGAAATACATCTGCTGGCATCGATGCAGGGGCCTCAGGACAGGTCTTCAGAGATGTTGACACCCAGGAATTTGACGTTCTTAACTCTTTCCACTGCTGACCTCTCAATGAGGACTGGTTTGTGTCTTTCTGGTTTCCCCTTCCATAATCAGCAGCTTAATTTTGGTTAAATGGAGTGCGGTGGTTGTTGTAATATCCCTCAAGGAGCTGATCTTTCTCACTCCCGTACATTTCCTCATTGTCTTCTGTGATTCTGCCAACAAGTGCCAGGTTTTGGATCTTGTGGACCAGTACTGAGGGTGTGATGGTGGTGAAAGCTGAGCAGTTGGCAATGAAAAGTAACTTGATGTATGTACTGTATTACTATTGACTAAGTGATGCAGGGCTGAGTGGACAGCCAGTGATATTGCAGAGCAAATTTGCAGTGGGTCCAGATCTTTAATGAGGTAAGAGTTAATTCTGGCCATGACCAACCGCTCAAAGCACTCCATCACAGTAGATATGAGTGCTACTGGGTGATAATCATCGAGGCAACTCGCTGCTTTTCTGGAGTACCAGTATGATTGATGCCATTTTGAAGCAGGTGGGAACCTCCGAATGCAGCAACGAGAGTTTGAAAATATCCACGAATACTTGGCACAGACTTTCAGTACCCTGCCAGGTATACCATCAGAGCCTGATGCCTCCTGAAGGATGTTCTGATGCCGATCAAATGCTTGAAAATTTGCTGCAGATAATGATCACCCTATTGTTATGGTTCCTTACCCACAAATAAAAATAACTGAAGAAAACAAATGACAAGACTATGAAGTGTGGGATGAATTGAATCACTTTACCATTAAACCAGCAATGGGCTATCATTTTCTGATTTGATGGAAGCGCAGTCCATAATCACATCATTCCCGATGTCTGTATTATGAAGGCAGTATCTTCCAATTTATCAAAAACATGTTTCAAGTTAGAAACCTTCTAGTGTACATAATCATTCTTTGTTCAATCATTTTAACTTTAGGACCATTGTCGTAATCAATATTTATGATACCAATGTTCTCATCAAAACTGCATTGAAATTTTAAAATCACCTCTTAATAATCAGTTTGCTGATAGTTAAAGAACTGCATTGGAATTGCAGAATTTTAATTTCAAACAAATTGGGCATCCCCTGTTTACAGATATCTGGCTCTGTAGTTCCATAATTAACCAGAGATCATACCCTGATGAGGCTGTTCTGGGTGTAAACTTTGCAAATGAAGCATTTCATTTGTACTTTTCTGCCCTCGACCTGTCATTTTTACTATCATCTACGATACAATTTTGAATTCTTTGTAAATAATGCAGTTCTATCCTCTAAAGTTACTGGCAGCTAAAGATCATCTAAAACCTCTGTTAAACCTTAATGTGTTTAAACAGTTTTTAAAAAAAAAACACACACAATGCTGGAGAAACTGTGACCTGCTGAGTTTCTCCAACATTGCATTTTTACTTCAGATCACCGTGCCTGAAGACTCTCGTGTCTCATTTTGTGTATCAGGAGTGCACCTTTTGTTAAGTTTGGAAATAATCCTTCTTCACTTAAGGGGGGAGAGTGGAAGAAGATGAACGCGGATGGAAAGTTGGAGCAGATTTATCATCAGTGCTGGCTTTTCTTGACTGTAAATGGATGATTTGGAAATTTGTGTGAGAAGCACCAAATCAGGCTCAGAATCAAATAGGATTCAAGGGAACACGGACAAAGTTGTGGACAACATAACATGGAATTTATGGTGAACACATATCATGTTTGTCCATATTTCAAATCCAATTTGTGTTGATCACTCTGGCGGTGGCCAGGAAGTTCATAGTGGTTACCTGGAAGTCAGAATCTCATCTGGGCATTGTGCGTTGGAGAAAGTTAGTTATAATCTAAGGAAAAAAAAATGAAACATTTCTTAAAATCTGCATTATATAGGCACAATGGTATAGGTGCAGTCCCACGTGCTTCACTGCCTGCCCCCTGCACCCACCTATCTTTGTCCTTCCTCTCCTGGTGGGGGAGGGTCATTCCAATCAGGCTAAGTTGAGATGAATGTAAGAGACCGGGAGGCCAGCCGTTGAGCTTCAGCAGACCCTGTGGTTAATGTGTTTTTCTTTTCTTTTTCTTTTTTAATTTGTTATTTGTCCTCGGTCAATGCTCTCCTGTTTTTTTTTTGTGTGAAATAGGCGTTTTTGCCTTTTCATGCAAGTTAATTTTCTTTAAATGATTAATGTGTTTTTTTTGTTATTTTATATTGTGGGGGGAGGGGGATAAAATGAGACTCAGTAGAAGAAATGTAAATATACTTGATGAATGTGATTTCTGTACTGTGAATTATTGGAACTGTCTGTTTGGAAAAATCATAAAAAAATATTTTAAAAATACATCACGTTTACCTATGCGAAGAATTTAAAACAACCCTGTTTCAAGCTATTGAATAGCATAGATGGTGGAAGAGTTCAAATGCAGACTTCTGAATAGTGTGAGTGTGGCCATATTATTACAACAAAGTAGTATTTGTAGAAACACCAGGCATGCAAATGTTAGTCAAAGTGGAGATGGAAGAATTGAGGGATAAGGATACATTCCAGATTGGGGCCCTTTGTGTGATTGGAATAGGGAGGGGAGATATTAAGAATAATAAGGGTTGCGGGGTGGGGCAAAGTACTAGGAATGGACCAAGAGGTAATAGGTTTCTGGACAAATGCCAGAGTTAGGCCAAAGATAACCCTGAGGAACAGAATGTCATATTCCAGGTGGGTAGCCTGAAACTCAGTGGTATAAACATTGTCACTTTTTAAGTTCAGCTCATTCCCACCTCTGTCTGGTTCCATTGTCCTTCACCTGCTTCCGCAGTCACCTTTCTGTCAACCTCCAGCCCGCACTCAATGGCCTCCTCCTCTATCTGTTTATTCATCTTGCCCGCCTTAATGTTTCCAGGAACATTTCGCCTCTTGGCCCCTCACCAACTCTTCACCTCACCCTTTTGTTCTTGACATCTCCCCCTTCCCATTTCCAGTCTCGGGAAAGGGTTTCTCGGTGGAAGCTGTTTGACCTGCTGAGTCTTCCAGCTCCGCAGTATCTGGAGAATATCCAAACTGAAAGCGTGACAGGTATGTTTGTTTGAGGTAGAATTTGCATGATTTTATTGGTCTGAAGAATGTTGGAGATCTCGGCATGGCTTGTTCACACACGAGTGACCAAAACTTGAAGTCTCTGTTTCCTTACGCGAGTTTATACAACATACCAGAAGTGCAGTAATTATAGAGTCGGGACTTGCAACGTGCATCTGCAATGCATTCTATTCATTAGCCAACTGTTCATTGTTAACTTTAGACTGCAGGCATTCGGGAAATTTATTAGGGGTCGAGGAGGTAAAATATCAGAATGGGAATGGCACCCTCATTCCCGTTCCGACCTTTTTAATAATTGCAATAATTTCTTGGAATGCAGCGGCATGTAAAAAAAAAACCACAAGGGACACAGAATGTTGCTGTGTTAGCACAAAACAGGCAGCTTTTAGCCTTCCTTTCAGCCTCCTTCTTGAACAGCATTGAATTGAGCACATTTTTGGTGTAAATGTCATGCCAGAGTTTTAAGATTATTAAAGGACACAGACATGATCAAAATGCAATTGTCTACCCTTTTTACTCCTTTTCCAAATCCCCTGTGGGTGAGGCAAACCACGTGAAAACACCAGATTGTACAAACATCACACTCCATGGGTTTCACATCATTAAGTCAAAGTGATTTGTAGCTACCCTGAATCTACTGTTGCCTTGGAGATGAATATAGTACCCTTTAATTACTTCTTTCAAGTCATTTGCTAGTTTTCAAGTAATTAATGCTCTCAGGCGGAGTAAACGGAAAGAAAAAAAACAGCCATCTTTTGACCATGCTGGACTTAAGATAAATCATGGGCAGTAAAGTTTTGATTACTTTTTTCTTGGTCAAGAATGGTACTTGGTTGAGAAATGTTCAGTATAGTAGGTTCAGCACATGGTGAATGTTCATACACACATTAAAAATTTGAACTTCATCGGAACTCAAAAAGCACCCTATTCAAAAGGGTTAAGTTCTTTGGTCATTAAGTTAAGTGAAAACACAGTCAACTTTGTCTATGCATGTAAAAAAAAAGCCTGGTAAGTCACCCAAGTGAGAAAAAGAGGAGCAGCAAAAACTCCAAATAAGTCATTGTGTAAGCTTTACGGATCCAAGGAAATGAGTTTAGAACTTTACAGCCCAACGCCACCTCTTTCACAGGGCTATTTCTGTTCATCTGATAATAGAAACAAGTTCAATAAAGACGATTTTGTTTTGAACAATCGAGGGATAGAAATTCATTGTCGGTTTTTTGGGCTAAACATACAATATGAAAATTAATGGCATCAAATTTTGAATTTATCCAGGGTTCAATGCATGCCTCCTACTTTATTTTGAAGCAACCAAAGACAAATTACTATCCTCTTGAGTTTGGGAGGTTCCTGGAAAAGATCACTCAACAAAAGACTGAAAATGAACAAAAACAGTGTATTTGTTTCCAGTATTCATTCACAGATGAATAACCCCGTATAACAATCCTCTGCTTAACAAATTGCTTGGAATTCACATCAAACCAAAGGCAAGTTGGTGCACACACTCTAGATCTTTTCAGTGAGCATACTGACATTTATGCTCCACAAAAGCTGCCTCTCTTTGTCATTTGTCCCAATCATTCACCACATGATCCTCATTCTCTTCAGTTACTTGGAGCCCATGCAGAACCCTTACAGAAATCACGCAGAACTACGCAGAACCCACGCAGGATACAGGAGGTGGCACAGTGTATGTAGCGGATAGAGCCAGTGATGGGAGTGGGGTTCAAATCCCGCGCTGTCTGAAAGGAGTTTGTATGTTCTCCCCGTGTCTACATGGGTCTTCCCTGGAGGCTCCAGTTTCCTCCCACCATTCGTGTAGGTTAATTGGATGTAATTGGGCAGTACGGGCTTGTGGGTCAAAATGGCCTGTTAACTCTCACAGAACTCACTCTGTCAGTGTTCAAATAATTCTTGCGGTTGACTTGACCATTATTCAGCTTTAACTTTTCCAGTTTGAATTTAAATTATCGCCATATATTATTTAAAGGAAACCACCAGGACATTTCAAAAACACTTTTTGTACGTACTGAAAAATAGGTGATCAGAAGGGGAAAGTCCAGCAGGAATCTCAGACCACCCCCAGTTTAAAGCTTATCCAAATTTCAGTAAGGCTTTGAATTAGATTCTGGTGTACCCACCTGGAACAAGAGAAAATCTCAAGGAAAATGGTTGGAGTCCTTCGAGACCTAACCAATAGTCCCTCAGCTACCACCAGAAGGATACTTGCTTTGTAAATATTTTAATATAATACCAGAAGAAATTGGATGAGGAGTGGGGATCTAGCCTGCCAAACTTGTTCTGTATTAAGCAAGATCATGACTGATCTGACCATGGATTCAGCTCCACTTACTTCTCATTGTCCATAACCTTTAATTCTGTGGTTCTTCAAAAATCTATCCATGTCTTAAATAGACTGCTTCCTTGGGCAGTAAATTCAATACATTAATTGGGAGAATCAGTGTTAAATCCACTCTCCAGTTCT
The DNA here is from genome assembly GCF_036971445.1 of Narcine bancroftii. NCBI lineage: Eukaryota > Metazoa > Chordata > Chondrichthyes > Torpediniformes > Narcinidae > Narcine > Narcine bancroftii. Next base: position 346,229,185 of record NC_091470.1, read on the forward strand.
AGCATCACCTGTCAGTGGAAACAACTTCTCGACTTGTATCCTATCTGTTCCTTTCATTTAAAAAAAAGTCTTGATAAGATTCCTTTCATCATTTGAAACTCCAATGAATATAGTCCCAGATCACTCAGTCTCTCCACATCAGCAAACCCCCTCCAGTCTGGAATCAATGAGATAACCCCCCACCCCCTACATCGCCAGAATCACATGATAACCCCTTCATTTCCAGCATCGTAAGGAAATACCATTCATTCCTAGGATCCTCACATTTGCAACACATTTTTGTGGGGCCAGGAGGAGCTTCCAGAATTCACTACCCCTTCCACCCACATAGTTCACAGCTCTGCTCTGTAATCAACACCCTTACCTCTCAGCAGGTCTTGAGCAGCTCTGTCCTGAATTGGACCAGCAGTAACATGATGGTTTCTATCATGGTTAACCTTTGTTTGTCCAGTCATCGATATTTCTTTGCTTTGGCCAGTATGTCAATATTCAATAAAGGTTGAAATGTTCATCAAAAAATGTATATCAAATAAATATTGCTTAAACATCAAAAGTACACAAAGACTTTCTTAAAAGCTTCCTAATAACATCTTCTTGCCTGACCCATCCTACCAAATGAAAATAGCAGCAACCACTTACTTTGACATAGTCTTTGCCGCAGTATTCCTCGGATCCTGTCTATGGCATTGAAGTCAGTGACATGGAACATGTGAGCCGATTTGGGTTCAGAAGCAATCTCTTCCAGTTCCTCCTTCAGGGCATCCCCGACACCAACAGCAAAGAGCCTGATGCCAGCAGAGTGAGCCAGAGTGGCATTTGGTAACACTTCATCCTGGCTTCGGCCATCTGTCAAGAGGATTGCTACTTTCTGAATGTTCGGATCGTTGGGCCTTCCACCTTCCTCTTGTGAGAAGCTATTCAAAGTGATATAGCCAATGGCCTCCCCAGTTATGGTATTCCCACGACGGTACCTGATGCTTGCTGAAGCTTGCTTGATATCTTCTATGTTGTCATAAGCACCTAGGTTGAACTCAGTATGTGGATTGTCGCTGTAGCTTACAACTCCTACCCTGGTTTTATCAGGGCCAATGTCGAAAGTGTCCACCAAATTGGCCACCCACTGCCTGACCTTTTCAAAATTCTCCTTGCCCACACTATAGGAAGTGTCCAGCAGAAATACTAGGTCATAGTGGATGTTCTTGCAGCCTGTAAAGGAATCAGAATTCACAGGTAATACATGATACGCGTTGAAAAGCATAAGCACTGCACCCCAAAGCATTTCACTGTGACATGCTGCCTTGAAACAGTGACTGCCAGAAACATAAAAGCACAGCTCTTTCACTTAGTTCCTTTGTGCTCCTTTTGAGCAGGGATCCACTTCAAGTGATGTACGACACTACTGAAGGCTGTTATTATGTGTTGTCCCACAGATCCAGCCTCCCACAAAAGATTGCTGAAACCTGCCCTCATCAGTCTGAATCTATTACAGAAGTTGCTGTGTTAATTCTCCAAAACAAAAAAGGACTTTCACTAACTGTTTCTAAATTGTTTTCTCCATTTAAAATTAAAATATTACTGGATAAAGATTTCATTTTCAAAATTAAAATGATATTGGTTTGTTTGCTATGTCTTGCTCGCTTATTTAATTGTGGTAAAACATTCAATGAAGGATATACTGCAGCCAATTTGTATTTAACAGGCTTCTTCATGTTGATTTTTTTTGATTGTCTGGTTGCTTCAGTCTTGAGGGCAAAACGATATCATCCATATTCAGAGGAAACCACAATATAAGACCCCTTTTGAAAAACAGACAACTTTTCCCTCTGGCCAAACTGTGGCAGAAATGTTATAGATGATGTGTAAAACTATCTGTTGTAATACTTCTGCTTCAAAATCAAAATTTACATTTTTACAGTATCATTCATTGCTATATCAAAGAACAAAAAAACATTTGAAATCATTTGTAGGGAGATGCATGAGACAATTTGTGTCATCAGGTCCAGAGAAGAAAAGAATATTTACTTTTTTAATCATCCCATTTGAGGGTGGAATATTTCACCTTGTTCAAATAGAACAATGGAATTTTTTTTACATCCACCTGAAATCAGTCATACTGATGTTATTGCAATACTCAGCACTTTCAATGCTTAACTGCTGGGAGGGAAGGATTTAGGTGCCACTATCTGGAGAGTAATTTTCTCCTAACTTGCTTTTCTCCTTTTTAAATTTTTTTATTTATTTTCACACTATGAACCATGCTCACCAAAACACACACAAACATTTCCCTCTTGAATATACACAGTGTCATTTTCTCCCCTTTTCCCCCCTCCCTTCCCTCCCTTCTTCACCCCCCCTCCCCAACCACTCAACGTTTAACCTATATGATACATTAAACCCATTAAACAATGTCATCACACAATGAAAATAAACAAGAAAATTGTGTCATCTACTTTTACACACCGGGTCAGTTCATTTCGTCTTCTTCTCCTTCTGTCATTTTAGATGGTGGAGGTCCACGGTAGGCCCTCTCTGTTGTGTTCCAAGTACGGTTCCCAAATTTGTTCGAATACTGTGATGTTATTTCTTAAATTATATGTTATTTTTTCCAATGGAATACATTTATTAATTTTTATGTACCATTGCTGTATTCTCAGGCTATCTTCTAATTTCCAGGTTGACATAATACATTTTTTTTTGCTACAGCTAAGGCTATCATAGGCACCTGTCTTGGTGCATTTTACAAAATATTTTTCAGGAAAACAATTTGGAGTAGCTTGACTTCCCAAACAAGTATTAATTTTTCCCACAACTATTCCATTACATTTCTCACAATATCATCACATTTTATTTTTAAATATAACTATCCATTAGCACCCACCTTTTCTGTCCAATGTAATTCTTTTTTTTTTAAAATGTTTTATTTTTCACACTATGAACCATATTGACCGAAATACACACAGACATTTCCCTCTTGAATATACACAGTATAATTTTCTCCCTTTTTCCCCCCTCCTTTCCTTCCCTCCTTCCCCACTCACTCAACATTCAACCTATATGATACATTAAACCCATTAAAAAATGTCGTCACACAATGAAAATAAACAAGAAATTAGTGTCTTCTACTTTTACATACTGGGTCAGTTCATTCGTCCTTCTTGAAGAGTCAGATTCTTTCTACTTTTCAGTTCCACAAACCACTCCCACTCTAAACAGGAGCGTAGCCAGGTTTTAACATTGGGGGAGTGAGCACATAAAAAAGGCGCTAGGACCATTCTTCCCTCAAAGCTGTGCGCATTTGCGCGCACACACAGGTTTTGCAACCAACGCACAAAGGGCATTAATGTGCGCACATTCACGACACATACCAAATAATTTTTAATTCATTATATATTTTTATTTTGTATTTAATATCAAAACACAAGAAAATTAAGGAAGATACAGTTTTAAAGGAAGCATATAAATGTTATTTGTATTTAGAATCAAAATCAGCCTACTGCCCACTGGAGCTCCCAACACCCGGCTCTGAACCCTCCCCTCAGCCTATCACATACCGGCGCTCCCAACAGCCTGACTCCGAATTCTCCCCTTGGCATACCACACATCTCTCTCCTACTACCAGACCCAGAATGGATGCATAAATTACATACATTATATGTTAACCCCTCACCCCAGTGTTGAGCTGAGTTTCCCTCTCGCATCCGTATTATCTGTCCCCAACACTCCCTCCCCCCAGCCAACACATGCACACACCTCACAGGGTTTTAGTCAGAGGATGTGGGGTTGATCACGCAGAGTACCACCTTGCCATTGTCTATTATCTCGGGCAAGGGATGCGGGCAGACAGCACTCGCCATGAGGACCGCAGACAGCTTAATCACTGCCGTGGTTCTGCATTCCAGCACTGGAGTGTGGCGCATTGACACTGCCGGTTCCCCCAACCAACCTGCCCACTGGCTGCCTGCACAGCTCGGCCACCTTGCAACATTCACTTGACTCCACTGAATTCGGCTTATGGTGCCTGCCATGAGGCGCCGTCCCCAGTTCCATTAAGAGGTTCCCAAACAAAGGTCTGAGAGTTCAAAACTTCTGCTGCAATCTCAATGGATGGCTGAACCCTTCATGCTTCATCAGGAACCAGCCAGGAAGGATCGACTGGGCTTATTGCAGCCAGCCTATAGACACTGCATAATCTGTTAAGATTCTTTAGCACTATTGTGTCTTCTTTCTTTGGCTTGGCGGACGAAGATTTATGGAGGGGGTAAAAAGTCCACGTCAGCTGCAGGCTCGTTTGTGGCTGACAAGTCCGATGCGGGACAGGCAGACACGGTTGCAGCGGTGGCAGGGGAAAAATGGTGGGTTGGGGTTGGGTGTTGGGTTTTTCCTCCTTTGTCTTTTGTCAGTGAGGTGGGCTCTGCGGTCTTCTTCAAAGGAGGTTGCTGCCCGCCAAACTGTGAGGCGCCAAGATGCACGGTTTGAGGCAAGATCAGCCCACTGGCGGTGGTCAATGGGGCAGGCACCAAGAGATTTCTTTAGGCAGTCCTTGTACCTTTTCTTTGGTGCACCTCTGTCACGGTGGCCAGTGGAGAGCTCGCCATATAACACGATCTTGGGAAGGCGATGGTCCTCCATTCTGGAGACATGACCCACCCAGCGCAGCTGGATCTTCAGCAGCGTGGACTCGATGCTGTCGACCTCTGCCATCTCGAGTACTTCGACGTTAGGGATGAAAGCGCTCCAATGGATGTTGAGGATGGAGCGGAGACAACGCTGGTGGAAGCGTTCTAGGAGCCGTAGGTGGTGCCGGTAGAGGACCCATGATTCGGAGCCGAACAGGAGTGTGGGTATGACAACGGCTCTGTATACGCTTATCTTTGTGAGGTTTTTCAGTTGGTTGTTTTTCCAGACTCTTTTGTGTAGTCTACCAAAGGCGCTATTTGCCTTGGCGAGTCTGTTGTCTATCTCATTGTCGATCCTTGCATCTGATGTGTATATACACTATTGTGTATTGCACTACAATCACAGCATCTGCAAACTTTCCTGTTTAACACCTTCTACTGGTGTGCGAGTGGTCTTTGTCATAGCTGGACTATTAATACAGTTCTGTCTTCACCTAAATGGGTAGCTCACTGCAAAGATACTTCACAATGATTAACAGCAGCAATCCCTGCTTTCCTTCTCCTTCAAAGCAACTATGATCACAACAGATCAATTGTTTCTTTAAGTGAGGTATGCAGAGTCTGGGATTTAATCTAAATCAAGTCCAACATCAGAGAATCTATCAAGAAATGCATTGATGGAGTTTTGTTCACAATCTCCAGTGAAGAGGAGTGATTGAGAGGGAGAATTTTTTTGCAGTTCAATCCCTTCGTCTATGACTTCCTGATGCTATCATTTCATACAAAACTGTACTGAGTTAAGCGATGTTAAAATATTAAATTATTCAAACCAGCAACATATTGAAATGCAACCACAATTGTTTTACATCATAATATTTATCTAGTCATGTTTTTAAACATGAATCCTTACCTTAAAACCGTGGTTTTCAAATTGCCCCCCGAAACTCACATTCTACCTTAAGCAGTCCTGTGTTCCTGCTAAGCTCACCATGTGCACAAGGGAAATCAATGTGCACACACATGCACTGTCCGTTTTATGTGCGAGTGTGCACGCGCAGCTTAGAGGGAACACTGCCCAGGATTAGTAAGGGATTACTTTAGGTGGTATGTGAGTGGGAAGGGAAGGTTGAGAACCACTGCTCCAGACCCAATTGTTCCTGAAATATTTTGCTTGAGAAAAATTGTCATTGGCCCATTTCCTTTGGAGTTCCGAAACTGTGCACGTAACGGGTCAATCAGGTGTGATTAAGACAGTGGTTTTCAAACCTTTGTTTTTCTACTTACACACCACCTTAAAGCAATCCCTTATTAATCTCAAGGCACATATGGCGTTGTGAGTTTAGTGGGGGGCAGTTTGAAAACCACTGCCTTAAAAGAATCATGTCACAACCAGTACTGTATTATTTTAAACTGATTGGAATTTAGGGCTGGGATTGGCAGCTGAACATAACATGAACTCATCTGAGAGATGCTGCTTTGATGTTTCTCTCCCAGAAAGTTTGAGCTTGATTTTATTTGGTAGTAAACCATTGAGAAGGGCTACCACTGAAGCTAATCAGATTAGAAAAATAAATGAGATTAATTGCTTGATTTCTTTAGTAATGTCTACAACTATTCATAGTAATATACAGCACAGTTTAAGTTTATCAAGTACAACCTGACGAAACTGCATTCTCTAGTCTACGGTGCAAAACACACAGACAGGCAAGCAAATCATATGCAGGACAAATATACTCATATAAAAATAAATAAATATGGTTTAATAAGTAGTTGTGGGGGCAATTCCTTTGGCCGTTGAGCATTCTCATTTCTCATAGAAAGAAGCTGTTCCTCAGTCTGCCGATGCTAGTTACAATACTCCTGTATGTCTTTCCTGACGGGAGCAGCTGAAAGATGCTGTTCAGGTTGGTAGGTATCCTCAATGATCCTGGTAGATAACGTCTATGGGTGGATGGAGGTAGACCCCAGAGATCCTCTCTGAAACACTTTTGTTCCTGTGGATTGACCTCCAATCCATTCCTCTACAGCAACCGTACTGCACTGTGATAAAATAAGTCGCAAAATACCATGGTTGAAGTAAAAACACGCACAATGCTGGAGAAGTTCAGCAGGTCAAACAGTGTCCTTTACATAGCAAAGACAAAGATATAGAACCGATGTTACATAAGCTCTCAATAGAGCTCCTATAGAACATTGACATAATGGTGGCCAGTAGACTTGTCTGCTCCAGTCTTCTCTGGAAGTGCAGTCACGGTTGCACCTTCCTGACAAGTGAGGAGATGTCCACGATAGGTCACTTCTTAAGTGGACTCTGAAGAACTTGGCCCTCTCTGCTCTCTCCATGACCAAGTTATTAGTGGTCCTCTTGAAGTCCATGGTCATCTCCTTCCTCTTGCCACGGGGATACTCAGGTGGTTATTCTCATACCATATCAGGAGATTATCCACCTTTTCTCTGTAGCGTGACTCATCATTGTTGCAAACTATGGTTGTACCATCTGCAGTCGTGGGTCAATAACAGGAACAGGAGTGGGCTGAGCACACAGCCCTGAGGTGTGATGGTGCAGGATGTTCTGCTACTGACCTAGACAGACTGTGGTCTTCCCTTTAGGAAGTCCAGAATCCAGTTACAGTGAGGATAGTTTCTCCACCAGCCTCTGGGGAATGATTGTATTAAACGCCAACCTGAAATGGATGAGCAGCAGCCTGGCGTATGATGCGTCATTCTCCAGGTGGGCCAGGACGGAGTGAAACGACAAGGCTGTAGCATCATCAGTGTCACTGGGAGGTGTGATTTTTTGTGTTCCATCACCAGACGCTCAAAGCATTTCATAATGGCGGAAGTCAATATTACAAGGTGGCATTCATTGAGGCCTGCTACTGTCACCCTCTTTGGTATCGAAATGTTGATGGATGTCTTCAAACCCACGCCCACGTACCTCTCTAAATGTGCCTGCTTCTATCAATTCCTCTGGAAGGTTGATCACACTCCATGTGAAAATCTTACCCTTCAAATACTCTTTAAATCTGTCTTCTCTTGTTTTAAACCTATGCGCTTTAGGTATAGATTACCTTAACTCTGCAAAACGCTGAGACAGTCGAACTTTCAACATACCACTATCAGATCAGATTGCAATTGGTGAGAGTACTCTGGAGAGGAGAAAGATTCAGAGAGCTGTAGATCTTCCTTCATCGCATTGTTTAATGTATTAGGAAGAGGCAAGTAGTGTTTAAAATTTGAGGCCAAACAAGCAGAATGTTAGTAATTAGCGATCAGGGAAGATGAACTTTTGGCCATGTTTTTGGGGGAAGGAGGTACAATGTATGATCCCAGCAGCAGCGACATGAAGCCAGAGGTTACTTAATTAGATCTCTGCCCTCATTAATACAACCTGATTAAAGGCAAGAGTAGCAGATGCCGGGAGCCCACTTTATGTATGTTCTTCTCCAAGTCACTCATTATCCCTGCTTTATCTAAATGCTGGTACTCCATCCCTAACAGCATGGCTGGAGCAATGCCAATAGAAGGAAAGAGGTTCAAGAAGGATGCTCATTTTCTTTAGGATAAATCATGAGGATCAATAAATACCAAATTTTAAATTAATTTAGATATAGAGCATGATAACAGGCCCTTCTGGACTATTCTGCACAAATACCCCAATTACCTTACCACCCCCATACATTTTGAAGGGTGGGAGAAAACTGCAGCACCTGGAAGATACCTAGGAAGGCAAAGGGAGAAAGTACAAACTCCTTACAGAGAGTGCCCGCTTCAAACCCAGTCACTGTAATAGCACTGCCCATGCTGGATCTGCTAGTGACATGTATATCACACACACAAAAAATATTCTGGGTCAAGTTTGATCTGGAGGAGGAAGAAACTGGGATCGAGAGTGTTTTAATGGTAGGAATGGTAGGAGATGAGAGATCTGGTCTTGTGCAATGTGAGCAGTGTGGGATGGACTGGTCTCTTTCGGAATTTGTTCCAGGAAGACGTAGCCTTCATTTTTTAAACGGTAGATTAGAGAGAAGCATTCCACTTCTGCACGAGGATGGAATAGGACCACCCACAACAAGAAGACTGGGTTGCTGAATTATTGAACGGTGAAAATTGTCATACATCGATGGTTCTCACCCTTTTTCCCCCCACTCACATACCACTTTACATAATTCCTACGGCATGGGTGCTTTGTGGTTAGTAAGGGAATACTTAAGGTGGCATGTGAGTGGAAAAAAACAGGTTGAGAATGCCAGTACATACATTGTACATATGTCCCAAAATTCTTCCTTGCAGCAGCCTAAAAAAAACCTCAATCGTATACTTGAGTTAAATGATAGACAATCAATAGATAGATAGATAATAGATAGTTATAATTTTTCTGGATACCCCAAAAAAGTGGCCATGCCAGAGTGCAATCCTGTAGTGTCAGAGCATGATTAGTGCAACAAGGCGAGGTTCAAGAGCCTGAAAAAGATTTAAACATAAAGATAAAAAATGCAACATGGGAGAAGTTATGTTCTGGAACTATGAAGAATATAATAAATACGAGGTTACGCATGATGCAATTTAATTGGTCACACAGGTTATATATCACGCCCCAAAAGTTAAATAAATGGGACCCAACATTATCAGATAGATGTTTTCGCTGCAAGAAGGAAACGGGAACAACAGTACATGCAATCTGAGCATGTGAGAAAGTGAAAAAGTTTTGGGAAGATCTAAATCAGATATTAAATTAAATAAAATCACAAAAAGCAAAATACCAAAAAATCCAGAGATCTTTCTTCTAAGTAATATAAGTAAAGAATTAGGCCTCAAACTGGATGAAGTGCAAAAAAGATTTATTATGATGACATTATACATTTTTTTTGCTACAGCTAAGGCTAACTTGGAAATCAGAAGAGAGCCTGAGAGTACACTAATGGTACATGGAAATGAATAAATGTATTCCACTGGATAAAATAACATAATTGGAAAAATAAAGTCACATTATTTGAACAAATTTGGGAACCGTACATGGAACATAACAGAGAGGGTTTGCCTCGGACCTCCACCCCCTAAAATGATAAGAAGACAAAATGACTTGATCCAGTGTGTAAAAGTAGATGACACAATTTTCTTGTTTATTTTAATTGTGTGATGACATTGTTTAATGGGTTTATTGTATATGTTGAACATTTAATGGGTTTGGAGGGGTGTGGGAAGGGGGGAAGGAAGGTGGTGGGGGGGGGGGGGAATGCCACTGTGTGTATTTAAGAGGGAAATGTTTGTATGTATTTTGAATGATATGGTTCACAGTGTGAAAAATAAAATAAATTTTTTTTTTAAAGTTTTTAAAAAAGAACCTGATTACTTTTGGAATTCAAGTATTCTTGAACCTGTAGGTGCTGCTCTTCTGTACCTTCAGCCGGAAGGTAGCAGTGGAAGAGGTTATGACCAGGGCGATGGAGGTCCCTTATGATGTTGTCTGCCTTCTTGAGGCAGTACCTCATGTGGACGTATTCCATGCATGGAAGCTCAGAGCCTGTGATGGGCCTGGATATGTTTACTACCTTCGGGGTATTAAAACCCCCAAACCAGGCTGTGATGCCACTCGTCGGTATACATTCCACAATCACTTGCAGAAGTTTGATCGAATATCCTGTCAAATGCAACAATGAGACATCAGAAAATAAATGGCCAAGACGAACAGAGGCAGTGTATTTACCTTCACTAAACCATACACCTCTAACTCTGTACAAATGGACTAGCGATTTAAATCTGATTGCTGGGATGTGAAGGAGGAGGATTATTTATGTGGCAATATTGAATGGGTCTCCTATTACAAGCACCATCACATAACTTAATCTCTCTGCCTTACTGACGGGTAACAAATATATATATATATACATGTAACAACTTTGCCCAAAATGGACGACAAAGAGCGAGAAAAAAAAACTTTTTTTTCTTGCAGTGGTCTTCTCTGTTGTCTGCGCACTGTCAGACCTCACATTGAAAGATAACCAGCCCATTACCGAGTATTTTGCATTCACAATCAGTCTGAAAATTTATGTACCAGCTGGCACATTGCTCACAATAAATGCCACCATTGTTTTCTTATTGAATGAACACAGATGAGTTTAGACAATCAACTGACCTGCCCGTGAGGCACCCTATTATTAGGCGTAGTTCTAAATAAAGAGTTTCGTTTTTGTTGGTGTTTAGGAAAATGGACTGAAAGTGATGCCCATGATTAAAGGGAATACGTCACATCGAGCTTTTGGTCAAAGGCAGGATTTATATAATGGGCAGACTCTGTATTAGCACATGAATAGACCGAAAGAGAAAGCTAAAGAGTATGAGATCTAGAAAGATAGTTTTAAAAAAAAGGAATATATGTTACAGATTACCCCAGGGTATGTAACAAGAAGTAATTGTAATGTGAGAAACATTATACACACTAGTCCACAGCAAGATCTCCAGTGGCCATGTTATCATTTTAATGTTTATTAATAATGTGACTCTGTCAGTCATACAGTGAGTGATCCCCACCCTGAATAAACAGTGAATGTAGGCCCTTTCAAGCTGTCGTGTAAAATGGGGAAATTTGCCCGGTTAATGACCCACTTCTTCAGCAGCTTGAAAGGGTCCGACCCAGCCAGCACGGTTCAAATCCAAATGGGTTCCTGACCTACCTCAGAGGTAGTCAGGGAACCCAGTTAAACTTCACCAAGACGCGTCTTCTAGCGGCTTGAACAGCAAAATGGCCGACCCAGTTACTCCTGTGACATCAGCGCTTGCACACTGGGGTCACAAGGAAACCCCTGGGTGTAATGCCTGCTGCTATGGGGGGGGGGGGGGGGTGGGGGGAGTGTATGCCACGATCAGCAGGGGAAAGGTTGATACTGTGGGTAGAGAGAGGTCACTGCCGCAGGTGGAGAGGGGTAGTGTAGGGGACGCGAACTACCACTGCTGCGAATGCCACTTCAGTTGTGACAGTTCAACATTCGCAGCAGCAGGATATTGCTGCCGTTGGGGTGGGGATTGACGGTGAGGGTCATGACTGACGGTGATGGTGGGGGGTGGGGTGCGGGGGAGACTTACCGATATTTTCTGAGTACATGATGCATCACTTACGGTGTCATCGTGGGGGCAGGATTGTCCTTAAATCACCTTTTCCCCAGTCATCACACCTGGGTCCTAGGAGGGCTATCCAGATACTGCAGCTTAAAAGTCCCTACTGAAATCACGCAGCCATGGTGTCTGGGCCCAGAATGGCGGTGTTTAGCAGCGGCCAAAAGGGGTTGCAGTCTCTGGAGAAGCAGAGGACCAACGCAGGGCATCAGAAAATAGGGAGACCTGCCCCTGTTGAGAATGAGAAGCAGAGGAGACGACGCAATGGCACTGTGACCACAGCAGTGGACAGATGAGGGGCTCAACGGCTGAGGTACCCACACAGGCCATTGGCAACTTGTGGTCGGGAGACCTGCATGGGCTGCGGTCTGCTGGAGAATGGCTTATGGGCACCAGGTATCAGAAATGGGCTTCGAGACAGTGCTGGATAAAAAGAGGGCTCCCGAAGGGTCCTCGTGTGCTGAAGGCATCCTGATTGTGTTGGAAGTTTGGATTTAGTGCTCTAGTAGTCGATGGATTGAAGAGGACTGAGTGAGGCTGCAGAAACTGTGGGAGCACTGCAAGCAAATCCATGGACAGTCAGTGACTCTGAAGGGACTTTCTTTTGTTTCTCGTTCCCTCACTGTAAGAGGCACTGGGCAACACTAATGGCAAATCTTTACCTTACGGCAGGCAGAAGGCCATTTTGTGTAATATTACATTTCTGTTTTATTACATGACAATAAATAGTATCTGATCTGATCATTTGATTATTTGTCATTGATACTGGGAGACTTTCTGGCTCTTCTTCCAAATAGCTCCATGGACATACTATATTTCCTTTGAGCTCAAATGAAAAGCAGACACTGACAAAGCAGCACTCTCATACATCATAACGTCTAGTTTGGTTTGGTTTGACATCAGACCCCCCTGGCAAATTTTTTACAGATGTGTGGTGACTGGCTGCCGCACAGTCTTGTATGGGGACACAGCCCAGGACATCACAGGCAAAACCCTCCCCACGATCGAGAACATCTACAGGGGACACTGCTGTCAGAGAGCAGCAGCAATCATCAAGGAACCACACCACCCAGCATGTGCTTAGTTCTCTCTGGCTGTCATTAGGAAAGAGGTATATGTGCCACAAGACTCACACCACCAGGTTCAGGAACAGCTGCTAACCCTCCACCATCAGACTCCTCAATGACAAGGACCCATTTAAGGGCTCTTACTTGTGCACTTTATTGATTTAAAAAAAATTCTCTCTGTATTGCATGGTCAGTTTGTTTACATTTGTTACCTTTACAGTATTTATTTACATGTACAGGCTATGTAGTTTTTTTTTGCACTAGCAATAAGTGGTAATTCTGCTTTGCCTGCAGAAAAAAAAAGTATCTCAGAGGTTTATATGATGTCATGCATGTACTCTGACAATAAATCTGAAATCTGAATCTGGAATCTTGAATAATGGTATCACTTGGAATATATGTTGATGTCTTGGGAGAAGGGAGATGAAATCACAAGCCCCTGATGAGGGTGCGCAAGTGACATCAACATACAGCAAGGTGAAATTCAATGCACTGAAATCATCGCTAATAGCAGGCGTCAAATATCAGATGAGAATCTTTGGCCACGTTTATAGATATTTAATGAGGATATCTTCAACTCCCAGTTAAAAAGAGTACCAATGTTTCCAGATCAAATGTTAAAAGCATCCTTAGGACTGTGCATTCAATAGAGAAACTGGAAAAGAGTAAATCACACTGGGTGATCAATATTACCTAGAGGCAGAGACAGATATTGGTTGGTGTCTGATGTTTGTGAAAAGCCACACAATGGCTCAAAGAAATTCTCATTTCACATTCCACAAAATTTATACAAATCAAAGCCAGACATTTTGGAAATGTGCTTCAGGTCTGGTGTGGAGATCGGAACCTTTGTCCACTCCACATGACTATGTACAAAAAGTTGAGATCCTTCTGGGAGGACCTGGGGGACATTCTGGGAAAAAAAATACTTAAGTGGATTTTTCCATAGGATCCAGAGTTGTACCTTTTAGAGGAGACATTGGGGACGTGAGTTTTAGACTTTTGTGAAAGTTGCCTTGTCAGTCACGTGGAAGTCCGACTCCCAATTAAATACCTCACGATGGAATATGGAAATGCAGAGTTGCATCCCCTGGAGAAAATCACATACAATCTAAGAAGGAAATATAACACATTCTTTAGAGTGTGGCAACCCTATGTGAAATACATCTGTACGCAGATTTGACTAGCCCCACTATGAATTTTGGGGACTGTATCAACCTGTCCGAACAGAGAAATGAGTGGGATTAAGGAAGTACGACATGACGCAGAAGACATGCTTTTTTTAGTTCTTTCTTTTTTTTTTTTAAAAAAAATGTTAGTCACCCTGGTTGTCTTTCTCCATGGCTTCTGCAGGGGTCATTGAACCCACCATTCTGGGCCCATACACCATGGTTGCCTGATTTTAGTAGGGACTTTTAAGCTGCAGCACCTGGATAGCCCTCCTGGGACCTAGGTGTGATTATTGGGGCAAAGGTGATTTAAGAAGTTTCCTGCCCCCACGATGATGTGGTAAGTGACGCATCATGCACTTGGGAAATATCTGTATAACTTAAATGCCCATTTTCTCAGTTGTATTGGGGTAGGGGGGGTAAGGAGGGGGATGGGGGATAAATACAGACTCTGTATGTTATATGAGTGTTGAAATGGATTGTATTGATCAGTTTGAATCTATGAAAATTAAAAATAAAATATTCAACAAACAAAAATTGTCTAGAGATCTCACTTTATAGTTGAGAAGAGATTTGAACAGGTAATAGAGAAGCTGATTCTGGACAACAAGGTCAAGATTCAATTAATTTATTGTCATGTAATAAAGACAGTGCAATGTTGGTGGAAATTTGTTTTCATCTGCCATAAGGCAGACAGATTCACCCTCAGCAGACCAAGTGTCTATGAATTCACCTTCCGCAGACCCCACAGTCACACAGAGTTCAGTCCAAACCATCAGCAAGATGATCAGAAACTGTTCAGCACCTTTGGCACTCCCTAGCATCCCAGTTCAGATACCTGGTATCGTTTCAGCCAGTCTGCTGTCCGGTGTGAATCCCTTGACTACAGCCACTAGCAGCTCACAGCCTGCATGCGTTCCTCACTGAGTCACCAAGTCACCGCAATGTCTGTGTGTTTCTTCAACCTTCCTTGGCCCGCCACCATGGTCACTGCCCCATGGGTCATCTCCTCTCCTTCTCAACTCAGGTTGTTCTCCCCATTTTTAGGTGACCTCCGCCATTCCTCTGCTCCTGCACATTCTGCAACCCCTCATGGCTGCTGATCATGTGCAACACCATCTCGGGCACAGATCCCGCAGTCGCAGAATTTTAAAATAAAACCACTGCCAGCTTCATTTACAGTCCATTTAATGCCTGTTTAGAGACGACAGCTTTCTAATTGGGTGGATATCTATGCCAGCATCTATGTCAGACTACGAGTCATTAACTATTGCTCCATTTGCAATGGAATAGTACAAAACAAACTCATCTGAAAACTTTGTGATCTTAGCTTCAGCATCTCTCTCTGCAATTGGATCCACCCTGCAGACCACAATCAGTAAGGATTGGTGACAACTCCTCTCCGCAATTGACCTTAACACCACAGCCTGACAAGCGTCTCGATCCCCTCCTCCATCCCCTTGTATACTCCTTGTAAATGAGTGGCCGATCACTCAAAGGGGTTTCGAATCCAAGTCAACAAAATGTACCTCAGGAGGTAGATCCTGTGTGCCAGGGACCAGGAGACTTAGGGGTTGGAAGGAGTTGGCTACAATAGATATCTTTTGAGAATGACAAAAATTGCCCAATGGAAAAACAATCAAAAGAGATTTCAAGTTGATATTTCCACCATAGTTTGAAAATGCAGGGTGGAAATCTTTGCAGATACATGTATTTTATGCAGAAATCTGAGTTATTTGAATAAGATGTCAGTCACAAGAAATTCAAACTTGTTGTAGCAAGTCATTTAAGTAAGCGGAACAGGGATTCCTATTATAATCAATTCTGCTGAACCAACAAAACCACATTTGTTAATATTTCATTTTAATGTCACCTTGATTGATATTTGCTCCAAATGTAATGTGGAAAGTTACTGGGTTTGCATTAAAATTATGAATTACCAAGCATCTCAGTTTCAATGAGCCCCTTGTAGTTCATGTTAATAATATTTCCTCTTGGCCAAGACATGAGTCTGGGGATGCTGAGCAGGAACTTTTTGCTAAAGCCTTCATCCTTTAGATCCTCTGCTCTTGCTTCCCTTCTGGCGCTCTCTCTCTCTCTCGCGCTTCAGGTGTGTTTGATCCTCTTCATCTGGCACCAGCTGCTACTTTTGATGTGTTAGATCATGCACATGAGAAATGAGTTCCCACATTCGAGATCAAGCGAGGGAGATGCACTTTGAAAAGGTGATCGTTGAGCTGGTAAGTTTCTCCTCCAGCAACAGAAATTGATGCGAGAGTGAGTGTGATAGGGCCTGCAATCAACTGATTAACCGTTGTCAATGAAAAGAAGAGAAGCTTAGGTGAAGCACCTACTGCGAGTGTAGCCCAGTGTAAGGATGGGACATAAAGCTTCTGGTGAGAAGGTTTTAACAGCGATTTACACCCCTGTAGGAGAAAATGGCTTCAGTCAGAAGATACAGGTAAGGGCAGGTGAGGCAAGGTTAGGCTTTCTTCTTATTGCACAGAGTGAGCAGTGGAATGGCACCCAGAGCAGAGGTGTGCACCTCTTACAAAATGTGGCAAGTCAGGAAAGCTCACCTGAGTTAAGGGCATCAAACTCCAGCTCCTTACAGACTGCATTAGGCATCATTTGGGAGGCAGAGAGGATAATAGCAGTCACACAAAAGGGGGCAGGTAAATGGGTGATTGTCAGGAGAGAGAGAATGAGTAGGCAATCAGCACAGGGTACCCCTGTGGCTGTTCCCCTCAATAAAACAAATGTTGTTTTGGGTACTGTTGAGTGGGATGACCTACGAAGGACGAGCCAAAGGGGCCAGATCTCTGGCATGGAATCTGGACCTTTGGTTCAGAAGAGAAGAGGTGAGGGAGTGGGGGTGAAAAGGTGATACAAGTTTCAGTAGTTTGATGAACAGACAGTAGGTTTTGTATACAAGAGGTGGGGGTGGGGGTGATAAGGTGAGCTGTAGTGATACAAGTTTCAGTAGTTTGATGAACAGGCAGTAGGTCTTGTACACGAGATAGAAGCCCCTTTTGCACTTGCATCCCACTAAATTGACCGTTTAGTGTCCCAGCATAGGAATGGTGATTTTGCTGTACACACTGGAGCACACTTAATTGGTACACTGCACACATTCACACTTGTAAGGAGCCATCCGCAGAGTTAGGGCTGTTCTACCTTCTACCAGTGATGTCATGATGCATTGAGCGATGGTGGACCTGCCCTAAATCCTAATCAATGTATTTTGATCTTATATCTGGACAAAATTAATCATGTCTAATTATAACATAATTAAGCTTTATGTACAGCACAGTTTGAGCCCTTCAGCCCCTGTTGTGCTGACCTATATAAACTTTTATAAGGGACCATGGGAAAGTGTTAGCAATAAATAGCAATAGCAGACAATTTTTAAACCATGTTAGTAGCACTATCACATAAAACTATTCAGTGTGGGGAAGTTGGTGTTGCTACTGTGCACAGTTTAAACAAAATGGGAAAGTTGGTAGCTCTATAGCACACAATATAGAAATACCGTGGGAAAAAGTGATGGTGGACCTTCCCTCCCAGAATTCCATGCGGCAGAGAAAGGGCTGTGTGCATGGCTGCATGCTTGGAGCACTCATGAAGCAGTTTCTCTGCCACTTTTTTTTCCCTCAGTCTTTATAAAGACTGTGCACTATAGCGCTACCAACTTTCCCACGCTGTTTAATTTCGTTATCATTTCGTTTCTCTCCCTCTCTCTCTCACTGCGACATTCCCAAGGCAAAGTTTATACCTTCATTTTAATCTTTTCTTCCATCATGTTCCTGCACACACACAAAAACTAGGGTCATTTCTATCCCAGAATGCAATTGCACATTCTACACTTTCTGATTGCAACGCTGGCATCGGCAGACGCCAGGGATTGTACTAGGGATCGAGGTAGTCTATCCCCGGCGTGAGATGATGTCATCTCACACTGGCGTTGAGAAGATTTTCCTTTCACTCTGGACCTTTTTTAGGCTGATTGGCCCTTAATTCCTGGGACCATTCATAAGTTTGAAAGGGGCTAAAAACTTCAGGGTGATATGTAGTTTCCAGTATGTCAGACTCAGGAAGGTCTTGGGTTGAGATCATAACATTCTCAATAAGAGGGTAAACAGCCAGGTTTGGGACCAATGGCATGGGTAAGAACGGTGATGAGGACCTGCAAAGGGAGCTCAAGGAATTGGGTGGAAAGTTAAAAGAAAGGAACTCCAGGATGTTCCCCCAGGATTGCTACCTACACCACATGCTAGTGATGCCAGGAACAGAAGGATAATATAACTAAGGAGATGGTTCAAGAGGGAGGTTGGTTTGCTAGTGGTGCTCTGGTGGGTGGGGGGGGGGAGTGGGGGGGTTAAGCTTGCGAGGCTCGGATATAGGAACCAGAGTGCCAGAGCAGATAGGGTGGTGGTTGTGGGAGAAGATGTTCAGTCTACAGACAAATATAGAAATAAAAAATTGTTGAGCATGGTGGGAATAATATTCTGAGTTGAGTCTATTTCAATGTAAGGAGTATTGTAGGGAAGGCTGATGAGTTTAGAGCACGGATCAGCATGAGGAATTTTGACATATGGTGATCAGCAAGACTTGGTTGCAGGAGGGGCAGGACTAGCATTTAAATGTTGTGGGGTTCTGTTATTTTTTTATGTGATAGAGAGTGAGGGACGCTATTGCTCGTCAGGGAAAATGCCACAGCAATGCTCAAGCAGGACAGTTTAGAGGACTCATCTACTGATTCGACATGGGTGGAATTGAGGAATGAGAAAGTGATGACTACATTAATGGGATTATATTATTCGCCACCAAACAGTCAGTAGGAATTGGAAGAATAAATTTGTAGTGACAGCTGCAGGAAATATAAAGTTGTAATAGTGGGTGATTTTAATTTTTCAACTATTCATTTGGACTCCCGTACTGTACAAAGGCTGCCTGTCAAATGTATTCAGGGAAGTTTCCTCAATCAATGTACAGAGATCCCAACTGGAGAGAGTGAAATACTAGATCTCATATTAGTGAATGAGACAGGACAAGTGATGGAGAGAGTGTAGGGAACATTTTGGACTGAGCGATGATGATGCCAGCAGATTTGATGTAATTACGGAAAGAGTAGGTCTGGTCCTTGGGTTGAGATTCTAAATTGGAGAAAGGCCATTTTTGATGGTGTCAGAAAGGATCTAGTGAGTGTGGATTGGTACAGGTTGTTTGGTGGTGATAATGTGCTTGGCAAGTGGGAAACTTTCAAAGGTGATTTTTAAAAAAATAGAGTACAGAGTTTGCATGTTCCTGTCAGAACTAAAGGCATAGGTACAATAAACCTTGGTTTTAAAGAGATTTGAGGCACTGGTTAAGAAGGAGGAGGTGCAGAACAGGTATAGGCACCAAGGAACAAATGAGGTAATTGAGGAGTAAATGAAATGCAAGAAAAGAGTCAGAAAGCAATCAGATTGAAAAGAAGATATGAGGTTGTTCTAGAAGGCAAGATGAAGGAAAATCCTAAGGGATTCTACAGAAATATTAAAAGGATAGCAAGGGACAAAATTGGTACTCATGAAGATCAGAGTGGTCAAAAGAGATGGGGAAGATCTTAAAAGTTTTTTTTTTGCACCTGTATTTACTCTGAAACAGACACTGAGTCTATAGAATGTGAGGATATGAACCCTATATGGATTACAGAGTAGATGATTCCTGTCTTTTATTTTATTGTCCGCAAATAAATTAATCTTGAATTCATCCTCCCTAATTTTCATTCCTTTAATCTTATCATTCCGTCTTATTGTCTGAGCTAATGGTTCAATAGCCATTGCAAATAAGGCTGATGACAATGGACAACCTTGTCGAGTCAAACACATTAAGTTAAATGATAAGGAAATTTGTCCATTTGTCACCATCCTAGCAGTTGGGTTTGTATACAAGGCCTTAAACCAGCCTTTAAAATAAGGGCCAAAATTAAACTTCTCTAACACCCTAAACAAAAAATTCCACTCGACCCTATCAAAGGCTTTTTCCGCATCCAGCACAACCACCATTGCATGGTTGGGTTGCTGTCTAAATGCATTGACTAATGTTATCAATCTAAAAATATTATCAGACACATTTCTATTTTTAATAAAACCTGTTTGATCTATATCGATCAACTGAGGTAAATATTTGGCAAGTCTATTTGCTAACACCTTCGCTATAATTTCATAATCTACATTTTATCGTTTCCTAAAATGTTTGCAGCCCTGGTAAATCCTACAAAGCTCTTTGGCTTTTGCTCAAAGACAAGATAATCATACTTCCTTGAGTAGAGATATCAACAATGTCCTCCAGGCAGTGGTTTGCTGCACATTGTGAACCAGTGGAAATAACTGTAAAATCGAGGTGAGGATGGCACAGTGACAAAGCAAATTGTGTTGCCATCCCAGTTTCAGGGACTCGAGCATGATCCTGACCTCAAGTGCTGGTCTGTGTGGAGATTGTCACCCTAGGTGACCCTAGGTGTGACCTTAGGTGGATACCTCGGGGTGCTCCAGTTTCCTGCCAAATCCCAAAGATGTGTGAGTTGCTAAGTTAATGGGCCTCTGTAAATCACCCATAATGTTCAGGTGAGCAGCAGAATCCAGGGAAAATTGGTGGGAAGGTGGAAAAAAAATAGGATTAGCATAAATGGGTACTCGACGGGTCAAATGATCTGTTTCTGTGTTACATGATTCTTCATCAATGATGAAGACAAAACTTTTGTGTCTTCATCATGGCTAACTTTCTAAAGACTTAAAACTGCCCATGTCCCATTCTTTTCATAACCTTCTGGTAAATAGATAATTAATGCTGCACAAAGGATTATTAAAGCTACATGCAAGTTGACATCAGCAATTAAACATTATTTCTTTGTTTTGAAATTCCATATCACTGGAGATAAAACTAATGAAAGCATTTCTTTTACAATTTTCTCTGGCCACTATATCTCATTACTCTGCAGAAGCATCCATGGGTCTTTCTGGTAAATTCAGACTATTTATGGCACATTCCTTTCCCTATTTTTAACTTACAAAATGTATTGCTTTACAACTTGGAATCTACAGAGCCAATTTTGATGTCCCATCTTGGAACTAGTGATGCAAACAAGACCACATGCATGAAACCACAAGCACTGCATCCAATCATAGTATGAGCTAAGCCTAATTTAGGAAAGAACAATACAGAGAATAAAAATATCAATAAAGTGCAAAAGTAAGAGTCCTTAAGTAAGTCCCTGATTGAGTTTGTCATTGAGGAGTTTGACAGTGGAGGGTAGCAGCTGTTCCTGAACATGGTGGCGCGAGTCTTGTGGGATCTATAACCCTTTCCTGATGGTTGCAGTGAGAACAGAGCATGTGCTGGGTGGTGTGGATCCTTGATGATTGCTGCTGTCCGACGACAGCATTCCCTGATATTCTCAATGGTCGGGAGAGTTTTGTCTATGATGTCCTGGGTTCTATCCATTAGCCTTTACACTCACAGTTATTGGTGTCCCATATCAATCTGTGTTGCAGCCAGTCAGCACACGTTCCACCACATATCTGTTGAAATTTTCTGGGGTTTCCTATGTCATACCATACCTCTACAAACTCTTAAGTAGAGCTGCGTTCTTCACAATGCCATTAGTGTGTTGGGTCCAGGAAAGATCCTGTGAGATGGTGACTCCCATGAACAGAGTTCACAACCTCCATGTCTGATCCCCCAAATAATCACTGAATCGTACACCCCTGGTTTTTCCTTCCTGGTCAACAATCATTTCCTTGTTTTTGCTGGCATAAAGTGCAAGATTGTTGTTGGTGCACCATTCAACCAAGTTTTCCATCTCCCTCTTGTCTGCTGACTCCCTGCCCCTTTTTATACAACCTACTACTGTGGTATCGTCACTTAATTTGTAGATGGTGTTACTGTTGTACTGAGCAACTCAGTCATAGGTGTAAAGAGAGAAGAGCAGGGGGCAAAGAACACAGCCATGTGGTGCTCCAGTACTGATGGAGATTCGGGAGGATATGTTCTTACTAATCATCACTGATTGTGGTCTGGAGGTAAGAAAATCTAGGATCCAATTACACAGTGCAGTGTGGAGACCCAGGTCTTGGGGTTAGCTGATCAATTTTGAAAAGATCATACTGTTAAATGCTGCACTGTCGTAAAGAGCATCCAGGTGTTCCAGGGCTTTGTGTAGAAACAGTGAGATGGCATCCACTATAGACCTATTGCTACGATAAATGAAATGGATTGTATTCATGTCTCTCCTTGAGAAATAAAATTTGGAAGAGGAGATCTGAATATGGTATTCAAAATAATGAGGTATCCAGGCCAAGAGGAAATACTCAAATTGAAGAGCCAATGGATAGAGATTTAAGTTGATTGGCATACAGACTAATTGCATCAGGAGGTAAAAAGGTTTTTGTGCAATGATGGTTACTCAGTCTTGTGCTTTCAAATTCATGTATTTTATTTCCAAAGGGAGAGGGGGGAGAAAAGAATGTGACAGGGATGTATCCTTTATTGTGTTATCTGCAATCTCAAGGCAGCAGGAAATAAATAAAGTCAATGAAGGGGAGGTTGATATGTATTGGATGCCACACAAATCAAAGTGTTTTTTTTAATTGTATTTTGGTACATGTTGTGACAAACCATTCACTTCCACTCATTTAACCTTTCATCAGCACAAAATGACACATTGAACTGTACCTTTTAAAAAAAACACTACATCCTGTACTTTAGCCTTTCCCCTACTCACTACTGCTGTATGAAGTAAAAATTTGGAAGACTTTATGCATTGTTTTGTTTTTGTTAACCACAAGTGTTTGTAGGAAAGAAATTCATTTAAAAATGGAATCAAATTAGAATTTTAAAAAAAAAAGCAAAATAAACCACAATGAACTGAAGAAACCAGAATCAAAACTGGACTAAATTTTGAACAAAACAGAGAATATCTAGCCTGCAATTTCCACAGCTCCACAGACAACTGAGCCAAAGGCTGCGAGTTAAAAAAGAATTTTAATCATATCTTACTAAATATAATTTTTGTAATGAAACTAGCACCATACCTGCTCTCTCTGCAGTTGTCTGCTCGCCAATCCATAATGTCAGAATTACGGTGATATAAAAAGTTCGAAGCACCATTCCTTCTTGTTGGTAAGAAATATTAGGACATTTAACCTGTGACAAAACAAAGAATGATTAATTGTCAAGTTACACATCCATTCTGGATTGTAATTGAACAAACAGGCGGCCAGCCAGACATAGATATTGCGTGCAGTTTTGATCACCTACCTGCAGGAAAGTTTTGAATAACATGAAAGAGTGCAGAGACAAGGATGTTGCCAGCACTTGAAGAGCTGAATTATAGGGAAAGGTGGAAAAGGCAAGGACTTTAATCCCTGAATCTTTGGAAAATTAGGGGAAATTCGATAGAAATATCCAAAATTATGACAGGTATAGTTTCCCCCCCCCCACTGTGGTTGATTGAGACAAGAATATGGGTTAAGGGCGAAAGGTGAAATGTTTAAGATGAACGTTTGGCAGAAATTCTTCACCTCAGAGGATGGTGAGTGTGTGGATCGAGCTGCCAGCAAAGGTGGGGTTGCGGGTTTGATTTCAACATTTAAAGGAAGATTGGATGAGTAGGGGTTGTGGGCGATGGTATGGGAGATGGTCAATGGGACTAGGCAGAATAAATAGTTTGGCACAGACTAGAATGGCAAAATGTCCTGTTTCTACACTATAGTGTCCTCAAGTTCTATGCCTTTTTCCTAATCTTCCGTAAATCATAATTATATATTTCTGTCCATGGGGTAATTAGAATGTGGAAAACTTACATATGCATTACTTCTATATTTATTCTCCCTCCTTTCTTGAAGGATCAAGTTACCTCTCATATTTCAGAAGAGAATAAATATGTATAACTAGACCAACTCAAATAACATGAGACAGTGAATTGGACATGCAGCTATAGAGATTGTGCCTATCCTTTGGCATAAACGGAGCCAGATTAATACTCAAAGCATCTAGAATGATCTGTAATCATCGTCAAAACACTGATAATCCTGGTTTTACTCAGTGTACCTGGCAACGCCCATGCTTGGACTAATTTGCTCCTTTGACAGGGTCTTCTAGCTATTCTACCAGTGCAATCTCATGGCACGCAATAGTCAGGTATCTTGTTCCTCCCGGATGAAGAGCTCTCATGCACCAAGTGTAGGCCTTACAATGCTCCATACCAAGACCGAGGTGGTTTAAGCTACCATGGAACTTTTCCACTGTCTTTAAATTACTGCCGTGATCCAAAATATTTTGGCAAATCGATTGAAATAATAAAAAGTTGAAAAAAATGGTGGTGTGCTGAAGGTACTGCCACAGAGTTCCTCCGCAGGGTTCTATTACCCATTTCTACTACTGATTGATCTGAACAGACTTTAAGCAGCTGGTTAAAGGAGCCGGTGGTGTATTATTTTAAAATCCTGCTACCACCAGGTGTGGGCCCAAATTGGAGGTGCCTGTGCTGGCAGCAGCCATGAGGAGTTGCAGACTCTGGGGAAGCAGAGGACTGGTGCAGGGCACCAAAAGATGAGGAGAACACCTTCCATTGGAGGAGAAGCTGAGGAGATGACCTTATAGGACTGTGCCCTCGGTGGCGGAGCAGCGAGGGGCTCTGCTACTGAAAAACTCATAGGTAGCAGGCTGTTGGCGACTCAAGGCAAGGAATCCAGTAGGGTGCAGACTGCTGGCAATTTGTGGTTAAAAAAACTCATGCCAGGCTGTGGATTGCTGAAGATTGGTTCATGGGAACCAGGTGTCAGGATGCGAGAGGGTGCTGAGGGTAGGAAGGGCTCCCAAGGGGCCTTGGGTACTGAAGACTTATTGATCATGTCAAGAAGTTTAGATCTGGAGCTCAGGTTGCTGAAGGTTTGGACTGACGTCTGTGTGGCTGCTGAGACTACGGGACCACTGGAGGCAAATCCACAGACACATTGTGATTCTGAAGAGACTCTTTTTCCTTTCTCTTTTCACATCACCAATTCCGTGTGGGTTAACCGGCTAGTTTAGTGGATTAGTTCTCAGTAATTGTGCGGTGTGAAACATCCCAACCTGGCAGGGTGAGTTAAATTCAACCGGGCTCTGACATTTGGTGGAGGCAAGTATCAGAACCTGACTGAGTTAACTCACTAATCGCCTTCTGGAGGGGAGAAAGCACAACCTGCACTCACATAGTCACTGCTGGAGGGAGTTTCTCCCCCCCCCCCTTAATTTGCCAGGTTGAAAGAGGCACCAGGCAATTTCTGTTGATGCCAAATCTTTGTCTGCCTTATGGCAGACTAAATGCAATTTCATGTAGTATTGCATTGGAATAATAAAAGCTTGTATCTTGAATGTATTTTAACAAATACCCATTATTCTATGTGTTGTAAGTAAAGATAAATGAAAGCAAGTGGATTAACTTCAAACTGAGATTATTAATTATATTCATCGAGGATGCAAAGTAACAGAACATGGCCACTCAAGTGTGCCAACATAAAGAATCACCTGGAACCCCAGTAATTCCGAAGTACAGGATATGAACACATGACTGATCTACATCCCCTTTCTTTTACCATATAACCATATAACCACTTACAGCACAGAACAGGCCAGTTCGGCTCTACTAGTCCATGCCGTAACAAATTCCCACCCTCCTAGTCCCACTGACCAGCACCCGGTCCATACCCCTCCAGTCCTCTCCTCTCCATGTAACTATCCAGTATTTGTTTGCTCATGCTTCATACCATGACAAAATTATCCTGTCAAAGTTAAGTTCTCACTGATGCACAATTAATTACTGTGACGGATTATGTTATACCTCATATGTTTTAAAGGAGATAAATTGTGGGGTTTTTTAGTGTCTTCTTCTTTCTTCTTTGGCTTGGCTTCACGGACGAAGATTTATGGAGGGGATAAATGTCCACGTCAGCTGCAGGCTTGTTTGTGGCTGACAAGTCCGATGCGGGACAGGCAGACACGGTTGTAGTGGTTGCAAGGGAAAATTGGTTGGTTGGGGTTGGGTGTTGGGTTTTTCCTCCTTTGTCTTTTGTCTGTGAGGTGAGCTCTGCAGTCTTCTTCAAAGGAGGTTGCTGCCCGCTGAACTGTGAGATGCCAAGATGCACGGTTTGAGGGAATATCAGCCCACTGGCAGTGGTCAATGTGGCAGGCACCAAGAGATTTCTTTAGGCAGTCCTTGTACCTCTTCTTTGGTGCACCTCTGACACGGTGGCCAGTGGAGAGCTCGCCATATACCACGATCTTGGGAAGGCGATGGTCCTCCATTCTGGAGATGTGACCTACCCAGCGCAGTTGGATCTTCAGCAGCATGGTTACAAACAAATACAAACACTTCAAAACAGATCTCATTTAAAATGCAAGAGCTTGGCTCAAGCCAGACAGTCCAGGCTCAGAGTGCTTTGCAAAAACTTTGAAGAATGCCTATAGAGACTTCACAAGTCGGTGTTAATTGGACATGCTGTGGAGTAACGGATTATTGTTTTGGAAAGCAATAGATGAATGAATTCAGAAGATTGGGTCAGATTGCACAATCTGTCTGAATGCAGTTCTCTGTTCTAAGAGGGTCATGTGGTTTTCTCTGAGAGAGACAGAGAGGATTCAGTGCCACAGTTCAGTAGCAGCAGTTTGGAATGGAACATGAAAAGCTGGCAAGCTTCTGGAAAAATCCATTTTGAAGACAGGCTGTGAGTTCTTAGTTCAGCCTGTTCAAAGCCCTTGTGGTTCATACAAGAGGAGATGGCTGGTTGCATAATGTTTGGCCTGAGTAAAGGAAAAATAAAAGGAACTCTGATGACCTGAAAGAACGAGGTTATCATCTGGAAAAACCCTTTGGCAAGACACTAAAATGGCTGATCGAAAGGAATCAGTTTGTGTCCAACGAGCATCAAATCTCTCTCTGAAATCTGACAAGAAGCTTCCTGAGCGGTAACCATTTACCTTTCAAACATCAAAGCCTGGTAAAGATTCATAAATGTTAAAATCTGTGCACAGGATAAGAATTGCTTGATACCAGTGAACTTGGAGGAGTGAGAAGTAAGATTGGACTGTGAATCAAAGAACTTTTATGAACTTATACACACATTAAATACAAGTGTGCTTAGAATTAGAAGGGGGTTGTTAAGTTAGGTTAATAGTAATAAGTTAGGGTTTGATCCTGTTTTCATTTTTAAAGGTAACTAAAAATAACTTTTGTTTAAGTAACTATTTGTCCTGGTGAATTTATTTTGCTGCTGGGTTTTGGGGTCATCTGGGCCCATAACATTACCCAAAGACTGAAAATTGACAAAACTGACGGCTTTTCTTTGCATGAGATGGACAGCATCCCTGTGTTGGTCACTCACACTGACCTGGAGTCGAACTGGGGGCAGGCTTGTGGCAGGACAGCTTTTATGGGAAAGAAAGAGGATCACTCACGAGCTGGCCAGTGACAGCAGAGTCAACCAGAAAAGGTCTTGTTATTTATATATGACAAATATGTTTCATAGTGGTTTCACCACACAAAGTGTCACAGAATGACCATTATTTAGCAGAAACATTCAGTAACTGAAATGACAACCATATTTAGTGAGAAACATAAGAAAACACTCTGCTACATTTAAACTATACATATCTCAATTTCTATAGTCAAATAAATACTTATGCTGTAAAACACAATTCAGTGTCTGTATTTGGGATTTAGCTTACTAACATGACCTGAGCGGGTTCTATACAGATTTTTAGTTGTTTTTGAGGGTGGCTCAGCTGGAGGCACCTCAACTTCAAACCACTCACTGTCCATCCTTTCCACTCCTACTCTCATGGGAGTGTTGTAGTCTTTTAACCCATCTCCAGAGTTAGTGTCATTAGACTGAGCCGGGCTGGCACAGGCACAGGGTTGAATGTGTCGACGATTCCTCCTATATAGCTTTCCTTCTGAATGAACGAGATCTAGGCTCCTTGCAACTCTCCTTTGCTGTGCCTGTCTGGTTGTAGCCTTGTGGGGACTGCAAGCTGACAACCTGTCCTTCCATTAAAGGCTGAAGTGGTTGACTTGATCTGTCATAGCACAACATTTGTGACCGTCTCTTATTGAGAAGCTGGGATTTTACCTCTTGTGACTTACACATATTAGGTTCAAGTAGCTTCCTTGAGACAAGGACAGTTGTGCGTGTTTTCCTTGGCATCAGTCTTTGTGCAGGAAACCCGAGTGTTGTGTCTCATGGTACGCTTCTGAGGTTGAGGAAAACATTAGACTATCTCTGTGGACAACTCTTTCAGTGAATCCAATAGATTAGGGATACTCTGGGCTGCTGGTGACATGAGTAAAGTCCCACTGTATGGAAAGGTCTTTGAATTGCTGGCTTGTAAACTATCTGGTATTGTCTGATATGAGGACGTGTGGTGCTCGCAGGACAACCTCATACCAGCCTGAATACGAGTCCACTAGCACCAAATACTGCTGACAGCTCCATTCAAACATATCTGTTGCCATGGTCAACCAAGGCAGGTCTGGTGTGGTTTTGTGCTGTTGCAGACAGAGCATGACTGTATTTCCTTGGTCATGCCATTTGTCTTTGCAGGCCAGTCAACAATGCCTCTTGCTTTCTGTTTAGAGGATCCTGTACATAATGCTAATTGTAACAGAAGATGGCCACTGAAGTGAGCTACCATAAAGAATCCCCTGGAACCCCGGATATACAGGATATGAACACAATGACTGATCTACACTATGGAAATTCATTGAAGCATTAATACAGGTATTAAATTTTTTTTTATATAAATGTCGACATGATGGTCAGTAATTCTGTAGAGTTAAAAGATCGGATACAAACTGCATGCAGCCTCTAAGTCAGTGTCTACGTTGTATAGCGGGTATTAGATGCATCTCCATTTGATCTACTACACATTCCATACTTTGTGCTGATACATGCCCTGTCACTAGCAACCGGCTCAGTCTGGGACCACTGGCTTCAAAGTCCCCCTGGTCCATACAATTAATCGAAACTGTCAAATTCATTGTTGAATCCAAAAGCTTTTCATGTGCTTCAACAGCTGATGAGTCACTGGGTTATTTTTGGTTTACATGGAGCTACATTGGAAGAGTGTAGAAGACCAAGGATAAATACTTCAACATGCAAGTAAGATGCAGAGTTAACCTCTTAATATTTTTAAAATACATTTTAATTCTTAATAAAAATATACAAAAGGCAAACATTGTGTGCAGAAAAGATGTATCGTGTAATTGATTGAATCCTGGCCTTGTTTGGAAATTGGAGTGCTCAGGAATGCAGGAGGCTGCAAAAAGTGGCAAACCTAGCCAAGTCTACCACACGCATTAACCTTCTTCCATTGAAGTGGCACTATGGCAGCACTATAACTCCCAGGAGGCATCGAACCGGCCATCAGTGCATGATGACATCAGTGCTTGTCGAACGTGTGATTCTGACTTTTAAAAGGTTGTGTGGGTGATGAATCCCTTGGATTCACTATAGAAACACCTTGTGTGGTTATTTCATTATGTCTATTATGAATCCAGTGGCCACAATTGGTGACCCTGACGAGCCCAATAATGTAATTTTGGACAAACACGGACTCTGCAGCTGTTGCTGTGAAGCTACCACCTTTCTGGATGCCTGAGCCTAAACTGTGGTTCCAACAGGCCGAAGCACATTTCACCTTAGCAAAGACGAAATGGATACCACTCATTATTACCATCTTGTCAATGTTCTGGACCAGGCCATCACTAAGAGAGTCGACAACTTCCTACGGGATCCACTAAATACCACCAAATATGATGCTTTAAAAGCAATTTATTACATGTATATGGCATGTCCCATAGGGTAAGGGCAGCCAAACTATTACATTTCGATGGGTTGGGAGACTGCACCCCTTCAGAACTAATGGATGAAATGCTGTTCCTGGCAGTTGGAGAAAAGCCCAATATGTTATTCAAGCAGCTCTTAGAGTGAATGCCAGATGATATTAGGCTCTTGTTATCCAAGTGTTCATTTGAAGACACAAGGGCGGAGGCAGACATTCTATGGCTGGCTAAAAAGCACAGCAAGGAAAGACAAGTCTGCACAACCAACCCCTTCAATATTGACCATGTGTTACACTCTAGTGCTCTTCTCACATCACTCCCTAAAGGACAAGCAAGCAGCCCGTGGCATTGGGGAGTAAATGCCCCTAAGTGCCTTCCACCCTGCCTGTTTGCTGGAAATGGCCAGGTCAACAGCAAATGCTGCGGCAGTCAGCAAGAAACCTGCAAACCTACTGTATAGGACCAATTGTCGCATCAAAAATTTCTGGTCGACATGGGTTCAGAAGTTAGTGTATTTCCACCCACCAGTTTTGACACCTGCCATCCTATCGCAGACCTGCAACTATGAGCAGTTAGCTGTTCCAACATTCTGACCTTTGGCACCAGGAAGATGAATGTCAAGTTCAAGAATTCTCTCTATTCTTGGCCATTTATCATAGCAGCAGTATCCTGAACTTTGCTTGGTCCAGATTTTCTTCAGGTGCATTCATTCCTTC
This sequence comes from Narcine bancroftii, assembly GCF_036971445.1. Classification (NCBI taxonomy): domain Eukaryota; kingdom Metazoa; phylum Chordata; class Chondrichthyes; order Torpediniformes; family Narcinidae; genus Narcine; species Narcine bancroftii. Next base: position 346,259,731 of record NC_091470.1, read on the forward strand.
TCAACTTAAAAGAACATTGGCTAATAGATGGAACCACTTTTCAGACTATTCCTCTGGTAGACGCCTATACTCCTGCTCTGCACCTTCAAACATTAATGAAACCAGTAGACAAATTCTCCAAACTGATGGAAGATTTCCCTGAGATTACTACTCTACAATTTTCTGCCTCCATTGCAAATCACATTGTTACTCACCGCATTTATACTTTCCATGCTAAAGCATGCCGCTTGCCTCGAGAGAAGCTGCGTTTAACTAAGGATGAGTTTGCCAAGATGGAGGAACTAGGTATAATTGGTAGGTCTGACAGTCCCTGGGCATCTCCATTATATATGGTCTTGAAACACAATGGAGCTTGGCGATCTTGTGGAGATTACAGGCAGTTTAACGACACCACCATTGCGGATCAATATCCAATACCTCATATTCAGGAGTTCTCAGCTAATATGCACGGAGCGAAGATCTTTTCCAAAATAGACGATGTGTGGCCACCACCAAGTTCCAGTAGAGACAGAAGACATCCCAAAAACAGCAATAATTACCCCTTTTTGATTGTTTGAATTTTTATAAATGCCATTCAGATTAAAGAAGACCACCCAATCTTTTCGACGGGTGATGTATGCTTTATGACGTGGTATAACCAATGTCTTAATTTACCTCAATGATATTTTAGTGGCCAGTGGGACAAAGGAAGAACATTTGGACCATCTTGGTACACTTTTTATTAGTCTTCAAAAGTTTGGACTGACCAGCAATTTGGATAAATGCATTTTTGGACAAGAAATTATTGATTTCTTGGGGCATAGGAATACTCAGGAAGGCGCGACTCCACTGCCATCCACTGTTGAGGCCATTACCAAGTACTCCAGACCCGCTACAGTTAAAAGCCTGCAGGAATTCTTGGGAATGGTAAAATTTTTCTGCTGGTTACTTCCGGGACCAGATCATATCATGAAGCCACTTTATGATTTACTGTCCGAAAACACCAGCACCATCCAATGGACCAAAGATGGAAACAAATACCTTCTTGAAGATGAAAGATCTGCTGACTCATGCCACTTTGCTCAGATACCCAGTTTTAAATGCAACCACTGCCCTTTCTACAGGCACACCCAGTCTGGACGTTGGAGGTGCACTTCATCAATATGTCAACCGGCAATGGAAACAGTTAAGCAGAGAGAAAAAATTCAGTGCTTTTGATAAGGAACTTTTGGCCATTTACTCGTCTATTTGACATATCAGTTATTTTTTTTGGAGGGCAGAGATTTTACAATGTCCACTGACCACAAGTCCTTAACATTTGCATTTTCCAAGGTTGTAGAGCTATGGTCAGCGTGACAACAATGGCAATTAATAATTCAGTTCACAACTTTTCACAAAAATGCTATATATTTCTGGAAAAGACAATGTAGTAGCTGATGCACTTTCTCGGTCTGCTCCACTCAAATTTTCATCTGTAAATCAAGGTATTGACTACACAGCTTTGGCCGCAGCCCAAGATCAGTGCAGTTGGCTGTTCTAGGAAGGTCATGTGGTTTTGCAAGCAGAGAGAGTCAAACAGGCTCATCTCTGAGAGAGAGAGAAAGAGAGAGAATTCAGTTCTACATTCCCAGCAGCAGCTGGGACTGGAACATGACAAGCTGGCAAGCTTGGGGACGAACCCCATTTTGAAGACAGGTTGTGAGTTATTAGTTCAGCCTGGTTAAAACCCTTGTGGTCCATACAAGAGGAGATGGCTGGCTGTATAATATTTAACTTGAAGTAAGGGAAACAGAAAAGGAACTCTGATGACCGAACGAACGAGGTTATCATCTGGAAAACCCTGATGGGGCAAGTTTCTTCGGCAAGACACTGAAGTGGCTAATTGAAAGGAATCAGTTTGTGTCCAACGAGAATCAAATCTCTCTCTGAAATCTGACAAGAAGCTTCCTGAGTGGTAACCATTTACCTTTCAAGCACCAAAGCCTGGTAAAGATACATCAATGTTAAATTCTGTGAATGTATAAGAATTGTCTGCAACCAGTGAACTCGGAGGAATGAGAAGTGAAATTGGACTGTGAATCAAAAAACTTTTCTGAAGTTATACACTCATTACATACACGTGCACTTAGAATTAGAATGGGTGTTAAGTTAGGTTAGTTCAGTCAATAGTGATAAGTTAAAGTTTGATCCTGTTTTCATGTTTACAGATAATTAAAAGCAACTGTTTAAGCAACTGCTAGGTTTTGGGTTTCCTCTGGGCCCATAAGACTGGGCATTAGAACAACTCCAAAGGAGGACCTCCAAGCTTCATCTATGGAGCTCATCTATGCCGCACAGTTATTGGTTCCAGGGGAGTTCATCCCCTACCATTCCAACTCCAACATTGATTGTAAGGAATTAATGATCAGACTAAGGGAGTCCATAGGTAAACTGTCAAATGGAAAACACTTTTTTAGTGCCTGAAGACCTCAAAAACTACAAATGTGTCTTTGTCTAAAGGGGAACACTTGGTCAACCTTTACTGATGCCGTACAAAGGACGTTATAGGATATATAGACAAACTAGATTGACCTGTATTTGGACATTGGAGAGAAGCCACAGTCTTTCACTATTGTCAGGCTTAAACCAGCTCACGTAGACAAGTCTTTGCCACTGCAGCAGCCAACAGTACATCACAGAGGTCGACCACCTAAAAGACAGACAAACCTTTTTGCCAGTTCTGTCTGGGGGTGGGGGGTGGGGGGAAGGGCAGATGTAGCAGTGCTATGGCAGCACTACAACTCCCAGGCACCATCGAACAGGCCATGTGACATCAGCGCATGTCAAGCACATGATTCCAGGTTTTAAATAGTTGCACAGGTGATGAAGAGTAAATCCGTATGATTCACTCTAGAAACACCTTGTATGGGTATTTCATTGAGCCTACAGTGATTCAAGTGACCACAACATCTATGTGAGATGCTACCTCGAGAAGGCAGCAAACATCAAGAATCCAATATTAACATAGTCAGAATCTTGTCTTGCCGCTACCTGCAAGCCCAGCAATTCTAGGTTTTTCAACCTCTCAATGCTACCCCAATCCTAACCTTAAATGTCCAGGACTGCCAAATTACCTGTCTACACTATTGAAACTTTTGTTTTTAAACATGAACCACAACTGTGAATACTTATTTATCTATTCTTTTATATTATCTCTCGTTTTGTCTTGGCATATTGAGGTAATTTAATTTAAACTATTGTAGTTAATGCATATTATATACCCTTATGAGAGAATACGAATCAGAATTTATTGTCATGAACGTGTCAGGAAAATTGGTGTTTGCAGCAGCTTCAGGAGTGGATGAAAAGTAAGGCAGTGTCTTCAGTTTGTTGATTATTCAGGAATCTGATGGCAGCGGGGAAGAAGCTATCCTTGTGCCGTTGAGTGCTCATCTTTAGACCCCTGTACATTTTTTCCTGTTGGTAGCAGAGTGAAGAGGGCATGGCCTGGGTGGTGGGGACCTTTGACGATAGAGGCTGCTATTTTTAACTCACAGCCTCATGTCGATGTCCTCTTTGGAGTGAAGTCTGGTGCCTGTAAAGTTGCAGACTAAGTTACCAACCCTCTGGTGTGTATTCTTGTCATCAGACTTGGCACCTGCATACCAGGCAGTGATGCAACCAGCCAGAATGCTCTCCACAGTATACCTGTAGAGATTTAACAGAGTCTTTGGTGACATGCCGAATCTCCATAGACACCTCACAAAGTATAGCCACTGGTGAGCCTTCTTTGTGATTGCATCAGTGAGAAGGCTCCAAGACAGATCCTCGGAGATGTTGACATCAAGTAATTTGAAGTTCTTGACCCTCTCTACTACTGAGTCCTCAATAAGGACTGGGTCATATTTCCCTAACTTCCTCCTGATGTCCACGATCATCTCCTTGGTTTTGCTGATGTTGAACGGAAGGTTGTTGTCATTACAATATTCAATGAGCTGATCTGTCTTCCTCCTGTACGCTTCCTCATTGCTGTTTGAGATTCTGCCGACAACTGTGGTATCATTAGAAAACTTGTACATAGCATTGAAATTGTGCCTGTGTATAATGAGTAGAGCAGTGGGCTAAGCAAGCATCCTTGGGGTCTGTCTGTGTTGATAAATCATGAGGAGGAGAATGTTTCCAATTTGTTCTGACTGCCATCTTCCATTGATAGAGTCAAGGATCCAGTGGCAGATGGGTGGTACAGAGGCCTAGAGCTTGCAGCTTCTTGACCACCACTGAGGGAATAATGGTTTTGAAGGCCGAGCTGTAGTCTATGAAGAGCAGCCCTATGTATGAATTGTTGTTTTCAAGGTGATCCAGAGCTGAGTTGAGAACCAACAATATTGCATCTGCCGTGGAGTGATTGCGACGATAGGTGAATTGCAGTGGGTCCAGATCTTTAGTATCCTGCACTGGGCAGGACATGTTGCGAGAACGCCTGACAGGAGACTGCCCAAGGACATCTTGTATGGCCAACTGTGCTATTTCTGGCCCTGACCAGCCTCTCAAAGCATTTCATCACAGTTGAAGTTAGTGCTATTGGGCAGCAGTCAGTGAGGCAGCAAGTCTCAATGTGAATGCAGCAAGTAAAGATTTTGCTGCATCGATACATTTTATTTACAGGGAAGTAAAAACAAAATCTCATCGTCTCATCATTGTGGAAAGATCTTTTACATTTTAGTATTGTTCATTCTATTCATTCAGTGTCACTGGTTCTGTACATAGTACAACACATCAGACCTGAAGTTAGTGGGTCTACCTCCAAACGAGGGCTGATGGCGGGCTCCTCAACCTCAAGACTGAGAGCAAAAACAAAAGTCTGGGACATTGTGGCGCACGAGCTATAATTTGCTGATGACTGTGCACTGGTTGCCCACTCTCTCAAAGATTTACAGGAGTTCGCCAGTCACTTTTGGACAATTAGCCTGAAAAAAAAAAATGGAGGTTTTGTACCAATAGCCCCTGGCTCAAGCAACTGTCCTCACTGATGACACTCGTCTCAATGCTGTCCACAAGTTTTGCTCCCTGAGTAGCACAATAACATCCTGAGCTTCTCTAGATGTAGAGATTGGGCCAAGTACCTGAAAGACCTGCTTTGCCTTTGGCCAGCTGAAAGATTGAGTTTGGTCACAGAGCATCAGGTTGGCCGCCAAGTGTAAGGTGTACAGGGCCATTGCCATATCAGCCTTGCTATATGGATGGGAGACGTGGTGCCCATATCAGAGCCACTTACATCAGCTCGACTATCCACACCTACATTCTCTAATAAAGATCACCTGGCGAGACAAAGATTCCAATACTGAGGCCCTTTCTTGATCCTGAATGCTAGCAGCTTCAACCTTGGTGATGTCAGTCCAACTGCACTGGGCAGGACATGTTGCGAGAACGCCTGACAGGAGACTGCCCAAGGACATCTTGTATGGCCAACTGTCCAGTGGTGCTGGAAAACGAGGAGGCCAGCGGCTACAGAACAAGGGTGTTCTTCACAGGAGCCTCAAGAGAGCTGACATTGGCCTATGGGGTGGGGGGGGGGGTGGAATCTGGCACAAGATGGCTCACAGTGGAGGGGTGTCATCAGAAAATGTGTGGATGCTGCTGAGAACAAGCTCAAAAAGGTAATAGAGGAAAGGCACAGGAAGCACCACAACAGAACTTCTGCCCTTATTGCCCCTCCAGGCTTCACCTGCCAAGAATGTGACAAGCAGTGACTTTCAAGGATCGGCCTGTACTGCCATTCCTGGGTGCACATATCAAACCCCACAAACTGACTGAAAGAAATGAGTATCATCATATGGGATACATAGGCAGAATACATTCAGCGTATGGTTCTATACCTAGTAGTTTTAGCCCATCTATTTTTTGTACATAGTACCATTGTCACTCATGTGACCCCTGGGGTGTTACTACCTTCCATTATTTGAAGAGCTTCCTACTCAGCCCCTCAAAGTTTAATGACAGAGGGAATTTTTAATTTGAGCCTTCCCCACAGAGCCTTGCTGGAATTTGAAGAATTATGTGCAGTTTTGGTCACTTAACGACAGGAAAGATATCAAAAAAGATTGAAAGGGTGCAGAGAAGATTTGCAAGGATGTTGCCCCGATTTCAGGATCTGATTTACAGGGAAATGTTAAATGGAACAAGACTTTATCTCCTGGACCATCGAAGAATGAGGAGAGATTGATTGAGGTATTTAAAATTATGAGGGGTACAGACAAAGTAGGTAGGATTTTTCCACTGAGGTTATGTAAAATACAATCGAGAGGACATGGTTTAGGGTGAAAGGAAAAAGTTTAGGGCGAACACGAGATGGAAATTCTTCACAGAGTGGTCAGATTGTGGAATGAGCTGCCAGCTCAAGTGGTGAATGCAGGCTCAATTTTAATATTTAAGAAGAACTTGGACTGAGACATAGATGGGAGAGGAATGGAGGGCTATGGACTGAGTGCAGCCCAGTGGAACTAGATATAAAAATAGATTGGCACAGACTAGAAGGGCCAAAGGACCTGTTTCTCTGCTGTAATATTCTATGGTTCTAAATTCAGTCACATTAAAGAATATGTTTTGATAATGATCCTCCAGCAGAACTAGATGTCCAAAACAGCCCAAAATTAGAGAGCCTCTGTTATGAGAGTTAATGAGACAGTAAGCTCAGGATCACACAGACTCTATGGGAGTGTTCTGAAAATTGGTCTGTACTTGGTTCCTAAATGCAAAGAAAACCACATTGTGAGTGCTGAATACAACATCCCAAGTTGAAAGGTGTACTGTAAGCAAAATTTGCTTCAGATAGGAAAAAGCTCAGCATCTTGACCAATGTAAAAGGTGGAGAAGAAAGGGCATACCAAGGTGCATTAGGAAGGAGAGTGGATATTGCTGAAGATGAAATCATGTACCCCAAGTATTCAATAGAGTTGAAATGGGAAAAGTGGACATCATTTGTCACTCAGTAAGACCAACATTCATAACCAGCTGAAATACAGTCCAGAATTTCCTTACATCTGAATGGTTAAACCTTGTGGATCATTTACGAAGTGCTGTCTAAAGTAATTCATTCTAATTAAGTTAAAAATAATAATTGAAGGAAGTAATGCAGCAACTAAGTTACAGGATTTGTCACCCAGAAAATTGAACTAACAATCTTGAGACCCAAGTTCATATTTTACAATGGCAGCAGTGGAATTTAAATTCAGGCAATTATCTGGAATTTAAAAAAAACATATTGTATTGAAATTGCTGTAAAATTACTTCATTGCCTTTTAATTTACAAATTTCTAAGTGAAAACAGCTGCCTTCCTTTGCCCAGTCTGGCCTCTATGTAGCTCCATTCCAATGTGGTTATCAAATAATTATTTCTAAAATTGTCCAACAAGCCATTCATTTATTCTGTGTTGAAGCACAAAAAGAACAAAACTCACTACAACTCTTGCAGCTTTTATTACATCTGCATGGTCTTGCAACATCTTTCTTATAAGAGGGAGATCTGACTTGATTGGATCTGTCCCACAGACCAGTGTGCCCTGACGTACGTCACTCAGATTAAAATAAAATACTGTAGACAATCTGCCTGACACCTCTATAACAATTCCTGGGAAAGCCTCATCTATCCCAGAGGTAATTAGGTACCTTGTTAACATTGGTGTGGCACCGTTCTTCACTTTTTTGATATTTGAAAATACTTACATTTAGTGAATGCAATTAGATGAATTGGATTTGTCTTGCTTTTTGTGAATACAATACACTTGCACATGGTGCTAACTAGATGCCAGTGTTGTACTGAAATGTTCTCCATGTCCTGGAGTATAGCATTCTGCACTGCATCTGGGTTGTTGATTGATCCCAGAGCCTCTTCTCGATCCAGTGCTCTCAGATATTTCTAGCTATCGCATGCCTTGAATCAAATTTGCTGAGAATTGCATTGAACGTTCAGAGAGCAATGCCAGTGCCTCTTCTTAGAGCTGATGGCTTAACGCAATCAGCATAGAGGTTAGTGCAATACTAGTTACAGTGCAAGATAACGTAGTGCAGTTAGTGTAGCAGTTGCGCAATGCTGTTACAGCACCAGTGACCCGACTCCGAATCCTGTGCTGTATGCAAGGAGTTCACACTTTCTCCCTGTGTCTGCATGGGTTTCTTCCAGGTGCTCCATTTTCCTTCCACTATTCAAAGCGTACTGGGGTGTAAGCCTATTGGGTGTAATTAGGTGGCATGGGCTCACCTTAACAAATTCTTTGTCCTTTCTCTTTCTGCAATGCTGGTTTGCAGTTGATGCATTTTGACTCCCAAGGAAATCAGTTTACAATTGTCCAGCTCTCATAATTTAGGTTCCAGATAACACGTATTCTTTTGCTTTCGCAGATATTTAAAAATTGAATATTTAAAGGAGTTCCACAATTAAATATGATTTGATATTTTGTGTCAAAACTGCACACAATACTCCAAATTTGGCCTCACCAATGTTTTATAGAATTTTACAATAACATCCCAACTCCTATACTCCAAACTTTAATTTATGAAAGCCAATGTGCCCAAAGCTCTCTTTACATCCCTATCCACCTGTGATGCCACTTTCAGGAAATTATGTACCTGTATTCCCAGGTCCTCTGTTCTTCTGCACTCCTCAGTGCCCTACCATTTACTATAATGTCCTTTCTTGATTTGTCCTTCCAAAATACAACACCTCACACTTGTCTGCATTAAATTCCATCTGCCACTTTTCAGCTCATTTTTCTAGCAGGTTCATATTCCTCCGCAAGCTTTGAATACATTCTTCACTGTCCACAATGCCTCCAATCTTGGTGTAAACTGCAAACTCGCTGATCCAATTTACCACATTATCATCCAGATCATTGATAGAGATAACAGAAAACAATGGTCCCCAAGGCCCACAACTAGTCACAGGCTTTCAATCTGAGAAGCAATCTTCCACCACTACTCTCCGGCTTCTCCCATCCAGCCATTGTCGAATCCAGTTCACTACTTCAGCATGAATACTTAGCGTCTGAACCTTCATAACTAACTTCCCTTGTGGGACCTTGTCAAAAGCCTTACTAAAATCCATGTAGACAACTTTCCCAGCTACCTCCTCAGAAATCTCTACAAGATTGGTTAAACATGGCCTAACGTGCATAAAGCCATATTGGGGACTATCCCTAATTATACCATGGCTATCAAAATAACTGTATATCAAATCTCTTAGAACATCTTCCAATAACTCACCAACATATAATTTCCAAGGTTTCATTTGAAGCCTTTTAAAAAAACAAAATAAAGTTAGATACACTCTAATCCTGTGGCACCACGTCAGTGGCTAAGGAGATTTTAAATATTTCTTTCAAAGCCCCTGCAATTTCTACACTAGCCTCCCTCAAGGTCTAAGGGAATATCTGGTCAGGACCTGGGGATTTATCCACTCTTATATGCTTTAGGACAGCAAGCACCTCCTCTTCTTTAATCTGTATTGGTTCCATGACCTCTCTGCCTGTTTTCCTTACTTTCCATGACTCTGTGGCTGTTTCCTGAGTGAATACTGATGAAAACAAAAAACATTTAAAATTTTCCCCATCTCTTTTGGCTCCACAGAAAGCCAACCACTCTAATCTTCAAAGGGACCAATTTTGTCCCATCCTATCCTTTTGCTGTTAGTATAACTGTCCCGCATCAGACTTGTCAGCCACAAACGAGCCTGCAGCTGACGTGGACATTTACCCCCTCCATAAATCTTCGTCTGCGAAGCCAAGCCAAAGAAAGAACTGTTAGCACCCTTATGAATTTCCTTCACATTGTCTGCTAAAGCAAATTCATGTCTTTTTTATTGCCTTTCTGATTTCTTTCTTGAGGAGTTTCTTGCATTTTTTTGGTACAATTCAAATGCCTCATTTGCTCCATGTTGCTTATACCTGCTATACACCTCTCTCTTCTTCTGAACCAGATCCCCAATATCCTTCGAAAAACAATGTTCCCTATTGCCTGCTAACCTTCACTTTAATCCTGACTGGAAAGCACAAACTCTGTACTCTCAAAATTTCACCTTTGAAGGTCTTCCACATACCTCGCACGTCCTTTCTGGAAAACAACCAATCTATGCATTCTAGATCCTTCCTCATTTCCTCAAAAATCAGTCTTTATCCAATAATGGAATCTTAACCAGAGGCCAAAACCTATCATTCTCAATAATTAACTTGAAACCAATGACATTATGATTACTGGACCCAAAATGTTTCCTACACATGCTTCTGTCACCTGTCCTGTCTTGTTCCCCAAAAGGAGATCCAGTATTGCACTCTCACTAGTTGGTAGCTCTATATATCGATTAGGAAACTGTCCTGAACACATTAACAAACTCCAAGCCATCCAGCCCTTATACAGTACCAGGTCCCAGTCAATATGTGAAAAATTAAAATCCCCAACTATCTATCACAATCTTACGTTTCCTGCAGCTGTCTGCTATTGTTCCACAGATTTGCTTCTCCAATTCTCGTTGACTATTGGGAGGTCTATAATATAACCCCATGAGCATGGACATGTCTTTCCCCTTCCTCAGCTCCACCCATATAGACTTAGTAGACAAGACCTGACGAGCAACGTCTCTCCTCCCCCTTTCATCATTCCCCATTCTATCATGTTTAGACATTTAAACAATGGAAGCCCGGAACACTGAGCTACCAGACCTACCACTCCTGCAACCAAGTTTCACTAATGGTCACATTGTTACAAATTGATGTCCCAATCCACACTCTAAGCTCATCTTCATTTCCTCAATACTTCTTGCATTGAAATAGATACATCTTAAAAAAAAAATTACACCATGTATAACCCATCGACTTCTAAGTGTGCATGCAATTTCCAAATAATCTTTTCCCTCCTCCACTTCTCTAGCAGTCTTGTTCAGAACCACCTGAAAATCTAGTCTGAACTCACCACAGCAGCACTAGAAAACCTTTTAGCAAGTATATTAGACCCCCCCCCCCCACCCCAAGCGCAGATGCAAATGCAAACCATCCCGTCGGAACAGGTCCCACCTTCCCTGGAAGAAAGCCCAATGGTCCAGCAACCTGAGGCCCTCCCTCCATTATGTCTTTAGCCATGTGTTAAGCTGCATTATCCTCCTATTGCTAACAACACTAGCATGTGGCATGGGTAGCAATCCTGCATCCCGGGAGGTTCTCTACTTCAACCTAGCACCTAACTCCCTGAATTCGGTTTGTAAGACCTCATCACTTTTCTACCCACATCATTGTTCCCTATATGAACCATGACATTTGGCTGCTCACCCTCCCTCCTCAGAATGCTGTGAACTCTATCTAAGGTATCTCAAACTCTGGCTCTAGGGAAGCACATACCATCCGGGATACTCGATCGCTTCCATAGAACCTCTTATTTGTCCCCCTAACTATGGAATCCCCTATCACTACAGGTCACCTCTTTTCCTCCTTTTGCTTCTTAGCGACAGGACCAGACTCCATGTCAGAGACCTGATCGCTGTGGCTTGCCCCTGGTAGGTAATCTCCCCAACAGTATCCAAAATGGTATTGAAGTGGACGGCCACAGGAGTGCCCTGCACTGCCTGCCTATTCCCTTTCCCTCTCATGACTGTCACCCATCAACCCTCCTCCTGTGATAATGTTTTTGTAACTCCTGCTTCTCACTCCCCTCTGACTCCCGAATGATCCACAGTTCATCCAATGCCAGCTCCAATTTCTCAACTTGGCTTGTCAGGAGCTGCAGCTGGATGCACTTCTCGCAGATGAATTTGGCGGGGATACTGCTGGCTTCCCTGATGACCCACATTCTGCAAGAGGAGCATTCGCCAGCCTTATGTGCCATGCCCACAATTTATGACTAGAGGAACAAAATATATGATCGATAAAACCTGCCTTTACCTGTGCCTACCAGCTGTATCCTTATTGTTCTGTGGAAAGGGTAGCCCTTTCTTACTTCAACTCCTACTATTCTCGCCTCTTACCTATTCTTACTGAACCCTGTTGAGCCAAAGCCTTACCATTCCGAATCAGCTATCTCTGATGAAGAGCACTCCCTCAATGAACGCTCTGCTGCACGCTCCCTCACTTTTAGTGATACTCAGCTTCTTCCTTTTGATGTTCATCTTCAAACAATTCCTTTGGAACTGTAACTTCCAAATGAAAGGATATGTCGAATTTTGGTTTAAATCTCACTTGAAAGATGGGGCCTCTTGGGAATAATATGAAGGAAAATCAGATGGAATTATACCCTCAGGTTTTGTGAGTAGGGTCTGAATGTACAATGTTCTGACTCAGAGGTGAGAATGTCAAGTCACGTTTATTGTCACCCGATTGCTCTGGTCCTCGGTGCAAAACCTGCAGACACACAACCAGACATTACACACATAGAAACAATACATATCGAGCAGTTCCTTTCGTCGTTCAGCATTTTCACTGCCCGTGGGAAGGTGGTGTTTCTCAGCCTGGTGGTGCTGGCCCTGAGACTCCTGTATCTCTTTACCGACGTGATCGGCTGCAAGATGCTGTTCACAGGGTGGAAGGGGTCCTCAGTTATTTTGCATGCCCAACATAAGAATGTAATCTAAGGGCAAGATTATAAATCAAACTATAGAAATATCTACAGGATTTCTCCCCAAAATTACCAAGCTCCAATTCTAATCAGGTTGCTTTATTTTAGACTTGTCCAGAAAGAGAAATATATTACTTATATCTGTTAAGTTGAATCATTGTACTATTTTAAATGTCGATGTTTGTTCAATTTCTCTCATTTTACTTCTGCACCAACATTTGTTTTATGATAAAAGAGGAATGGAAATGTTCGAAACCTTGACTGGCTAATGTGGTTTCCAGAAGAGTGTTGTCAAAGAATCTGCTTAACAACTATGATTAAAAAAGTCAGATCCTCTGATTACACACTACTGCAATGTTTATTTTTAACTGGTATGCTATAGAAAGATTCCTCTAGTAAGATGTTAATGTGCCAATAAAATAGACAGATAATTAGCGGCCTGAAGAAAAAAAATCATCCAACTAGATCATAAAACAATCTACAACGCCGTACAGGCCCTTTGGCCCACCGTGCTGTGCCGACCTAATAACCTACTCTAACAACGGCCTAGAATTTCCCTACTGTATAACCCTCCATCCTTCTCATGTCTAATAATCTCTTAAAAGGTTCATTGTATCCGCCTTCACCACCACTGCCAGTGCACCCATCACTCTCTGAAAAACTTACGTCCCTCCTTTACTTATTCCCAAGCACCTTAAAGCTGTGCCTTTTTGTGTTAGCCATTTCAGCCTGAGAGAACTCCTTTAGCCAACTACACAACCAATGCCTCTTGTCATCTTGCACACCTCTATCTGGTTACCCCCTCACCCTCCTTCTGTCCATGGGGCAGAGACCAAATTCACTCAACTTATTATCATAATGCATGTTCTCCAATCCATGCAACATCCTTCTAAGTCCCTCCCCCACCTCCCCCCTCCCCTGCACCCTCTCTTTCCTGTAATAATGTGACTAGTACTGAACACAATATTCCAAGTGGATTCTAGGCAAGCTCATGAACTCAATCCCATGGTTAATGAAGGCTAACACATCTTAACATCACAATCAACCTGTGTAGCAGTCTTGCATGTCCTATGAACATGGGTCCGAGGATCTCTCAGTTTGTTCTTACTGCTCAGAGTACTCCGATGAACATTGTTTTCCTCCTCAAATTTCACTAACAAAAGTGAACCACCTCACACTTTTCTAGGTTCAATCCCATCTGGCACTTCTCTGTCCAGCTCTACAACCACATTTACAATGTCCCTTTGCAAACTTTATCAATCCTCCAGACTACCCACCCCACCACCACCCACTTTTGTGTCTTCCACAAACCCACCCTTCCACTTCCTCATCCAGGATATTTTATACAAAATCACAAAGAGGAGGAGTCCCAAAACAGATCCCTGCGGAACATCACAGGTCATCTATCTACAACCGCCCTCTCTCCGCAAGTCAAATCTGTACCCACAAAGCAAGGCCTTCTTGAATGCCATGCCGCCTTACTTTCTGAATGAACAACACACATGCTGTAAATCTCTTCAGAGTGACCATCATTATCTCATCAAAACCTCACAGCTCAATTTATTGGAGATGTAAATTTGGGCCCCATGGATGTTACAGGTAGGTGGGCATTTCTAATGTAATAATGTAATGCGCTCCTTCTCTTTAGACAAGACTTTCACAAGCTCTCATTTCATAAGTTTCTCAAGCTCCTTCCCCAATTTGGGCAGCCAAGAACCATGATTCTCAGGAGTCACTGATGTTGGATTTTTTTTTCCCGTGGAGAGTTATAGGCAGATTAATGAATCTTTTCCTCTGTCAACCCAATGACCTCTTCCCAGAGCTCAGAAACGATTGTCTTCGAAGAGTTGCATTCAGAATAGGTTTGACGGGTCAAAGAGAATGAAGACTGGACACGTGTTAGTATTCAACAGCAGTCTTTATTTACACACAGGTGAATTCACAAAAGGGCGCACATACATACATACACAGCAATAATACACAAAGAGCTACACATCAAGTGCAAGTAAATAATTGCTAAATAATCACAACTCATAATTGTGAAACCAACCTACAGTGCCCACCACCTACAGAGTACACAAATAAATGAGGGTTAAACTTAGTGCCTACCACCCTCAGGCATGGTATATTAAATAACTAAATAAGTTCATACACATGAACCTAATCTCCAGTGTCGCCGCAGTTCGGGATCTGGGAAGGCCATTCACAGTCAGCCTTCTGGAGCTGCCCATGATCTGCAGATTGGAGCTCAACAATGATCACAACTACTGAGTACCTGGTCTCCGTGTCGTTGCGGCTCAGAATCCAGGATGGGCATATCACAGTTGGCCCTCTGGAACTGCCTGTGGCCCACAGCTAGAGTTCAACAATGGTCTCAATGAAGCAGCAAAGAGAAAGAGCGACTCCACATGCTGGGCTTTTTCAATGCAAAGCCTGTCCTCGAGACCTGCAAGGATCAATCATTTATCAGCCTCAAGGGCAAATCACACATCACCCTCACAGGTGGGCAGATCTAACCCCAACACTGGAGGTCACTTTGATTTCTTGCCTGCTGGAGAGGGTTCTCGTTTGCTGAACATAACTGAATGTGTGAGATTAGGACCTAAATGTTCAGAATGTTGGCTTGCGAAAGCACACCGACATTGGTTCACTTATCCTTCAGGGGAATTTGGACAGACATCATTGATGGTATTTTTTCAGTGCCTTGAGGAAGGACCCTGTCATACATAGTCCAAATCAAAGAAACATGGAGGAGGGCTCTGCTGCCCAGTGGATAATGTCATTGTGCTGGGTGTGAAGTTTTAAAAGTCAAATATAAGGAAAATGTTTCAAAAGGGATTTGAGAAACAAGTTTTTTTTTAAAAAAAGATACTGACTAGATGAACTCCCTGCCAGAGATGATGGTGGAGTCAGAAACAATAATCTCTAAAACTAGATAGTAGACAAGAAAATATGCAGATACCTTAAACAGGCTGGTGATAAAAGGAAACTGATCTAAAGCAGGCAAATGGGATTAGCAATATAGAAAGGCATACAGGTCAGTATGTGGGGTGCACTGTTAGCCAGAATCAGACACACACAAGGTAACGACTGTACAACAGGCTTTAATCCACAAAGACTTCCACAGAGCCAGGCTGGCTGTGGCTGCAGCAACTCTGAGTGAAGCCTCAGGAGGCCGGCCGGCGCAGGCTTATATCCCGGAGGGTGATCGACACCCGACCGGGTGGGGATCGATCACTTCAGGCCGACTGATCGCCAGCCAGCCAGCCAGGTGATGTCCTGTCCCCTCACACTCCCGCAGGCACAGAGGTGGCCCCCTGCAGTAGGCCGGACCACAGTAGGGAGCAGGTTTCTGTGTTGGACTTTGGTTCCAAAAAAAAACATTGAGCATGTCCAGATTGAAGATGAGGGGTATTTTAAGATCTAGGAAGGTGAGGATTGTTACACCTTCACATTTAGTGCAAGAAGGCTGGCTTCAAAATCTTTGGGAGGCAGGCACTTGATTTAAATAGCTCTCCTCTCGATTGTACCAATGCAATCTCTTTGGCTTTAAAAAAAACATAACATTTAAACCACACCCGCAGCAAAGACCACAACCTCCAACGCACTTTGCCTACACCTGAGCAGCAGACTCTCCACACCAACCCTGGTGTTTAAAGGGGAGTTTAAAACATTCATGGCCATCGGGAAGGACAATTGGGAGGGCCTTTTGGGAATTCCTCCCCTCTCTCTTGAAGACGGAGCATTTTCCGGAGGACGAGTTCTACCCTCTGTCCTGCTTTCCCAAAAGTGGAGACATAAACCGACAGCAAACAAGCCTATCTGTCAAGAACATTGGTTTACATTTATCCGCCCCCAGAAGTTATAGACAGCGAGAACAACTCTCTGGGTGACCTGGGGAATGACTGGGGACAGGGTCTCCAAGTCTCCTTGTTGACCAACCTGGGACGACAGACGAGGATTGAGAGCAAGACGGGGAACAGTCTCTTAACTAAAGTTCACGCCCTGAAGCAAACAGGTCGCCGAGAAAGGAGAACTTTTAAGTTGTCCTCAATTCTAAAACAGTAGGGGGTTGCAAACTGGGACGGCTCGGAGCCCCTTACACACTGGGATCTACATTGTGCTCCCGACTGGAAACTGGACGCTGAAGGGGAGACCAATATTACACCGAAAGTCAAAACACTTACTTTAAAAGACACGGTGCTCGAGAATGATTTAAATTCATGGGCAAACACATAAACCTGCTGCAATAAACGTCACGTAAAGTCATCCTTCAATTTGGCTTTCGACCACGTGAAGGAAATCTCATTAAAGGAACATCCTTGAACACAAAGGATTAAAGAATTGCAGATTCTTACCTGGAGCCAAGTTCGTCTTGAAAAGTCCCAACATCAAGGGTTAACGATCATGCGACAAAATGTATCATTTATAAACTGAGCAAAAGGCAACAAAGGAAACACCCCACACCGTTCAGTTCTGTTAAAGTGACACTTCTCCCATCACGATCCAAGCTTATCCTGAGTCACACGTTTGACTGAATTGCCAATTCATAAACAGAGGTACACACATAAAAGGCAGGGATCTGTGGAAAATAAATGTAGCTTTTTCACCCTGTCCCTTCCTTCCCTCAATAAATCTCTTGATCATTTTCAGTCCCACTACATTGGGGCAGTGCCACTGTATTGAGTTTCAGCTCCAGTGCATAGATTAACCAGACTGTCAGGCCATCCAATTATAGCAAACTTTAGGGTATTTTGGTCCTTGTATATTTTAAACCATCCCATGCCTAATCCATTCAACAGAGAGCACAATTAGTCTCATTTGTTGGTTGATGAGGTTTGCTTCATTACATTGACTGCACCTTTCGATGTTTAATGGTAATATAATGGTCAATCTTGTAAACTGTTATTTTCTTTCATAATTGACAATTTCTGTCAGTGAAAATTCATCTTTCAGTCGATTGGAGCAATGCGCCACCTCGTGTTCCTACTTTAAATGGCAATGACTTGAGAAGACCACGAGTGTCTGTCCCAGTGCAGACTTGTTAGAAGGACAAAACACGAGGCTTGACGAATTTGTTGCAATTAATAAATTACCTTACAAAATGAAATATTTATATTTAACCAACTGTCAAATCTGGACCAGTGGTTTTGTGTTAATATCACATTTAAATTTGAAATGATTAGATTTCTCACGTTAGTTCAGAAGATGCGGCAGAAATATGCAAGAAAGGCTTTATGTTGCCACAAAATTCCGCATTCTTGGGCTGGATCACGACCTCTGACTTGTGTGATAAGAAGTTAGAAATATCAGGCATTGCAAGAGAATATTCGGCTGCTCTGGCTTTCAGATTATTGAGCTTGTGAAAATGACCAGAATTGGGAAGTCATTAAATATATATTCATGATTAATAATCTTAATTTGAGACAGAAATTATAACGAGAGAGCAAAACCAGCTCTGTTTAAGTTTACTGCTTGGATCTTACTTTTTTAATATTTAGACATATGGCATAGTACAGGCTTCGCTGAATTGACCTACAACCAGGGCACGTTTTGAACGGTGGTAGGAAACCCGAGAAAACTCTTGCTGACAAGGGGAGAAGGTACAAATTCCTTACAGGCAGCGTTGGATTCAAACCCTGTATCAGTGTCATGCTAATTGCTGACTTGCCACCCTTTTATATTCAATTAAGTCAAGTTGCCTGATTTGCAAATACTTGCTGCAAGCACTAGATAGAAAATGTTGAAAAAAAAGCCATTAAGACCCATTAAGAAAAAAATGGAATAAAAAAGTAATTATTAATAATTTAGAATTTCAGTTGATTTGGATGATATTTATCCTTGCTGCATCTACCTTGTAAAGGTGAATTTAATATGGTCATAATATCTAGAATTCAGGAGATCTTCACATTAACAGTTGTCACGGCAATTCTTGATACATCTCTGGTAATGTCATATTGTTAGACATAATCATTCTAATCTCTTGATGACATTGGTCTTGGCAATATTTGATAATCTTGGTTCAGAAATCCAACAGAAATTAAGGCAAACTCAAATTCAAGAAATTTAAGGGATGGTGTGGTTGGGATTTACATTTTGATCTCTCTTCTTGTAGGTAACCCCACCAATGCTCATTTCTTGCCCGTTCATAATTACGCTTGAATTGAAATCCATGTAAAATCATTTTAGGAGGCCCGAATTGGAACACTGGATTTTGTCTCAATACTTTCCCACAAAGAATGGAAACACTCCCAGGAGACTCCAGTAGAATTTAGATATTAATAGTCCAAGAGGAAATAAAATGGGAGCAGGCTCATGTGGAATATAATTATCAGTATTGTACTGTTAGATTCAATGGTTTGTCATACCATGGGGCAAACTGAGCTCTTGCCCTAGCGTCTCTGCTCACTTGCACTTGAAGGTTGACTAGTCTGATCCTTGGGAGTTTGTGGAGGTTTGGTATTACATCGAAACACTTGGCAAATTACTCTAATAGACATTTTTTTAAATATTTGCAAGTTAGGAATTTTGTTCAGCCTAAATTGGACACGTTTCCTCAAATTTCAAATTCAAACATTCTGGATTTACTTTTTGATTTACAATTTGTTCATAGTGGATTGATATCACATATTTATATTGACTATTGGATTTAAGATTAACCTCATGGCTAAGATTAAAAATGATTGGGAGAGCAATCTTAATCTAACTTTTTTCAGATGCGGATTGGTATTCCGCTCTTAGTTTGCTCGATGAATCTTCATTTTGTGCAAGGCAATTAAAGGTGATGCACAGAATACATAAGCCTAAACTTAAATGATCCTTTTTCTATTTGGGTATTGATCCATTTTGTGAAGAGTAAATCATTCCAAGTTGAATTGGGCATTAATTAAGTGGAAGGTTGGCATTACTTTTTCATAAGCTTGTTCCATAGCGTAAAAAAAATCAAGTTGAGCAGGTTGATGATGTCATAACATGTGCAAAGTAAAATAGGAAATTGACAATGAAGTGGAGGTGAATCAGGAAGTAGTTGGTCATCCTGACGGATGCAAGCTCACCTCGAAATATATCAAAAGAGTAAACAGACATTCAAAAAATCTAATTTATTTAAATTATATCAAGCTTCAATGTTTTGTTTCAATCCAAACTCTATGCTTTACCAACATTTGCGCACACCTCCAATTTCCCTTGAACTGAGTCTTGCCAGCCTTTTCAGAAATTAGTAAATAGGGGGTGGTTTTACAGTCATAGCTCAACCAGACCAGCAAAGGTGGCAGATTTACTTCAAGCACAAAATGAAATATTTGCCTGCCACCAGAATAATATGCATAAAAGGGTCACCTTTTGGATTGGACTCACATTTTCATCTTGGCACCTATGAAATAAATTCAGGGTCAACAAGAAGTTGGCAGATGCTGGTGATCTAGCACAGTCCACAGAAAATGCTGGGGGACCTCAGCAAGTCATGCAGCGTCCATGGAAGGCAATAGGCAGTTAATGTTTCGGGCCTGAATATTTGGGCATATGCCTGATTTTCATCATACCTGAAGAAGGGTGCAGGCCCAAAACATCGACTGCCTATTCCATTCCATAGATGATGCATAACCTGTGTGTTCCTCCCAGCACCATTGTGCACTGAAATAAATTCTCTCTTTTATTTGATGACAGTAGATTTTCTGACAAAGATTTTTCACTCAATTGTGCATAACTTGGTGCCACATCACAACAGTTCAGTTGTTTGGAAGAAAAGTCATTAATAATAGTATGCTTTGGGATACATTGGGGAATGACATATATCTGATACTTAGGGCTAATAGCTTCTGCAGTCACTTTGACAGGCAGCTGTGTAGCCAGTATCGTATAATTTTCAGCTTAAAGGAGTCTGAAATGGCTTGCAGCTGTCTAACCCTTCAGAGATTAATTCACCATATTGTGAGTGACAGTGTTCAAGGATCAAGTGTTGTTGACCGGTAATACAAAAGAAGTACCTTTATTCTTATATTTCAATGGGATTAGTTAAAAATATGAAGATTTTAAACATCATTTGTGCTCAGGTGAATGCTTGCATTTTGTTTTATAGCTAAAATCTCTTTCCAACCAATTTCAGTTTGCCACCGATCAATATTTTAAGTGCTGTACATGGTAACTGGAAGTGTTTTTACAATTTTGATGTACCACATTCTTTTCCCTCATGTGCCAGAGAGTGAGAAAATAGGCCCCATGGGTAAGTGGACATATCATTTCCTCAAGTAAAAACTAATGGCTCCTTGGATTTTAGAACCACCAAATGAGCAGCAAAGGTTGTTAATTACTTTGCCTTGCTGTGGGACAAAACACATGATTATGGTGACCAGCTGCCATCAAGAACGATTCCAATGATGCCATTTGTCAAGCATTTATTACGAGTTTAAGTTCAAATTTATTTGTCATCCAAATGTACCAGCACCACCTGACAAAACTGCTTTCTCTGGTCCACGGTGCGGAACACATGCACAGACATAGCACAAATACAGACAAATGATACATATACCCAATTAAAATAAATATTCTTAATAAGTAGTAGAGTACCAGAGAGTTGTTTAGAAGTAATTCAGCATCCTCACTCCTTGTGGGAAGAAGCTGTTTACGATGGTTCTGATACTTTTGTTTCTTTTACCAATGGGAGTAGCTGGAAGATGCTGTGAGGGGGGGCAGTAGAGGTGGTGTTAGTCACCAACAATAATACTATTACTATCTATTTTAATTAACAAATGGATATAAATCAATCAACCAATGGATATAAATCCAGTAATCATAGTCCTGTTACAATTCCATTACAAAACCCAATGATACCAGAAATATCCAGTCATGGTCACAGCAAGAAAACAGGATAGATATCCTGTCATATCCATGAGACACCCATTTGGACAAACACTACTTTCCCATCAACTCTAACCCTCCCCTCCAGTGTCTCCGATGTAGAGAAAGGCTTCAATGGGAGCACTGGATACAACACTTGAGCCCACACCTCCTTCCTCACCACCATTCAGGACTCCAAACAGTCCTTCCAAGTGAAGCAACTTGTGAATCTGGTGCTCCCATTGTGACCTTCTCTACACTGGAGAGGCTAGACTGGGAGAATGCTCCACGGAGCACCGTCACTCTGTCCGCATTAATGATGGGGATCTCCCAGTGACCAAATGTTTCAATTCTGCGCCCCACTCCTGTGCCAACATGTCTGTCCATGGCCTCAAGCACTGCTAAACCAGGGCAACCTGTAAATTGGAGGAGCAACACCTAATATTTTGTCTGGGCCCTCTCCAGCCAGATGGCATTAACATCGACTTGTAGAGTTTCTGAGAGACCACTCCCTATTCTCTCTCTCTGACCTATCCCTCTCTCTCTCTTATCTTCCTGCTCTCCACCCCCATTCCTCTCCATTCACAGAGGGAAACCCTGTTTACTCGTGTGACCTCTCTCTCTTATCCACCTCCTGTCTAGGAGATTGTGCTCCTCCCCCACCACTTTGTTTGGGCACCTGCCTACATTTAGCTCAAACCTTGATGAAGGGCTCAAGCCTGAAATGTTGGCTGTGTATCTTTATGATTTCTATATAAAGTGGACTGTGTGACCTGCTGAGGTCATTAAGTTTTTACTTCAATCATGGTGTCTGCAGAGTTTTGTGTTTTACTCCATTTAATTTTAATAATCCGGGGAAATTCACATTGGCCATTTCACTTGCTGACTCAACTAAACTTGGCATCTTTGGTACATGGGAGAAAACCAGAGGACCCAGAGGAAGCCCAAGCCATAACAGGGAGACTGTTCAAACTCCTCAGAGTGCCCCCAAGGTCTTGATCAAAACGGAGTCTTGGAAATACATGTTAGCAACTCCACTTGTGGTGTGGCTGAGCTGCTTATCATTATCTTTGAGCTGAGTTTGCTCAAATTAAAGCACAAATATAAAACATAAAAATTCTTTTAATGTAGATATAATGCACTTAGCTTCAAAACTATTATTGACTTCAAGGATACACACTGTCATTTAGCCTTTATTCTTCTCTTCTTGTGAGCTGTAATGGAGTGTGGTGGCAAGTATGGTAGAGGAATAGATTGCTATCCCATAGGTGAGAGACCCTTAACTTCTTCATCAGCACCAAAACGAAGGAGTTGATTGTTGACTTCAGGAAAGAAAAGCCAGCGGGATTCAATCCAGTGATTATTAGGAGATCAGAGGTGGAGAGGGTGAGCAAATTTAGCTTCTTAGGAGTCACTATCTTGGAGGATCTTTCCTGGACCCTATACACAAATGGCATCTTGAAGAAAACACGTCAGTGCCTCTACTTCCTCAGGAGTTTGTGGAGTTTTGGTATGAAACCCTTGTAAATTTCTACAGAAGTGTGGTCGAAGGTGTGCTGACCGGCTGGAACACCAATATCCAGAGCATAAAGCCCTCCAAAATGTAGTGGACATAGCCCAGGACATTACAGGCAAGACCCTCCCCACCATTGAGTACATCTACTGGGAAAACTGCATTCGGAGGACAGCAGCAAACCTCAAAGACCCACACCACCCAGCACAAGCTCTGTTCTCACTGCTACCATCGTGAAAGAGGTATAGGAGCCACAAGATTCACACCACCAGGTTCAGGTACAGCTTCTACCCCTCTACCATCAGAATTCTCAACCACTAAGTCAATCAGAGACTCTTGTGCACTTCATTGATTTTCTTTGCTCTCTCTGTATTGCCCAGTCACTTTGTTTACATTCATTGTCTGTTTACAGTTCTTTTATTTGCTTATATGTTTACGCTGTATACAGTTTATTTTTTGCACTACCAAATTAGTAGTAATTTTGTTGCGCCCAGAGGAATAATGAATTTCAGGGTTGTAAGTGATGTCTAGTATGTACCCTGACAATAAATCTGAAATCTGATCAAAGTTCATGATTCAAATCCAGGGGGTTAGGAATTCTGACAATCCCCCTCCCCCCCCCCCCTCACCTCCCTGAAAAACTGCGTTTATCCATGGAAGCCTAAGTGAAAGTACAGATGATTGTTTTAACATGACATGATACTGGGGAGCAGCCAATGTAATGGAATCCAACAAAGGTCATAGAAACAAGGAATGCTGCAAATATTCATCAGGTTGGGGCAGCATTCTGGGGAGAGAAAGAGAGTTTCTATTTCATGCTAAAACCATTGCAGTGAACTGGGATTCACTGTATTATGTGGTACTGATAGCTAGCCCCCCCTCCCAGTTCCGCCTCCCATTTGCTCACTTATAACCCTGGTTTCCCGCCTAAACCCAGAACCCTTCTGAAGACTACTGTGAGACCCTATCCTTGGTTCCTCTTTGGCTTGGCTTCGCGGACGAAGATTTATGGAGGGGTATGTCCACGTCTGCTGCAGGCTCGTTGGTGACTGACAAGTCCGATGCGGGACAGGCAGGCACGGTTGCAGCATTTGCAAGGGAAAATTGGTTGGTTGGGGTTGGGCGTTGGGTTTTTCTTTGTCTTTTGTCAGTGAGGTGGGCTCTACGGTCTTCTTCAAAGGAGGTTGCTGCCCGCCGAACTGTGAGGCACCAAGATGCACGGTTGGAGGCGATATCAGCCCACTGGCGGTGGTCAATGTGGCAGGCACCAAGAGATTTCTTTAAGCAGTCCTTGAACCTCTTTGGTGCACCTCTGTCTCGGTGGCCAGTGGAGAGCTTGCCATAGAACACGATCTTGGGAAGGCGATGGTCCTCCATTCTGGAGATGTGACCCACCCAGCGCAGTTGGGTCTTCAGCAGCATGGATTCGATGCTTGCGGACTCTGCCAGCTCGAGTACTTCGATGTTGGTGATGAAGTCATTCCAATGAATGTTGAGGATGGAGCGGAGACAGCGCTGATGGAAGCGTTCTATCCTTGGTTGTATGCTAATAAAAGCACTTGTTCTCCCTCCAGTCATGAGAGCTTTTATTCATGCTACAACCATCTGACAAAGTTAGAGATCCCATTGATTAGAAGCAAGTGCAAAGGCTGAGAAATGGGAAGGCATTGAGAGAACACACTTTTCTGGCTCTGGCAGTACAAAGACATACAAATTGTAACGTTATGGTTTTTTTTCATTTTGACTGAGAGTTAATTTTGCTTCAGTGCTTATTGTGGCAAAGTTACAGATCTTTACAACTGATAAAGATTTTTTATGTTAAGAACAATGAGCTCATAATATTTCAAAATAAACAGGTAGTGAGTGTGGTATTGCTATAAGGAAATGTATTTGGGAATATATCCTGTGGACTCACCTCTGTTGTCCATCTCTGAATTCTTAGCTCTACCTCTGTGGGACAAGTTTAATAGTTTGAATCAATAGGCAGAGAAATAATCCAGTCATGAATTCTTTCTGTTCCAAATTGTGAGTGAAGAATTCTTAAATGTAAAATTCAATCTGATATCTCGTTGGGAAAAAAATGATTATTTTTCAATATATTGAACATCATCGACTGATAAATGAAAATCCTTCAGATAAGGGCAGTAAGGAAACAGAATCGTTACAGGGCTGGTTGCAGCAGCCACTCTGGCTCCAATCAAAGGTGCAATCTCTCATTCTGTTAATCTTGTCCATGATCGGAAAACACTGTTAAATGAAATGAACACTAAAACCTGTAGGTCGACCAAGCCAGAGGACCAGATTATCAGGTACTGTGTAAATCTGACTTAATGAAGGCAGCAAGCCCCAACCAAGCTGATGCCTACATCTGAGACTCAGGGAAGAGGCCGTTGGAAATGGCGGGCAAGGAAGCAGAAGTGCGTCAAGCATGACAGCAGTGATGGAAGATTCAAAGTGGATCCATACAGGCTGGTGTTCCTGATGATGTTACTTGCAAGTGTAAGATCTCTGGAAAATAAACTGGAATACTGGATGAGGTAAACCACTGCTATGCTGTGATTGGCTGCTGAGGGCTGGACTCACCTCCTGAGACTGAGCCTATTTGCATGCTCTCCATTTCACTCTGCCTTGATCAGTCAATGAGGTTGACGGCTATTCCAGACTATCGTTAATAAAAGCCAATTAGTATCACAAATTTAGTCGTTTGTGATTATTGATGGTGCATCACTGGGTTACCTGCAACTGCATCCGAACAAGAGTGAAATGAAGGACTGCTGCAGTCTGGTACTTAAGGAAATGCGACTTCAGGACTCCACTCCAGACTTAGCCATCAGCTGGCAATATGTTTGTTTTGATCACTTAAATGATTGATGAGTACTAATATTGTGTGTTTTTGCGTGTGCACAAGGTCCGGAGAGATGCTGTTTCATCCAGTTGTACGTGTACAGTGAGATGATAATAACCGTTAAAATAAATTATTGGATTGAATGCAATTGAATCATTTTCTGGTTTTTTTTTAATTCAAAAAATATTTAGACATACAGCATGGTAATAGACCCTATCTGCCTGTGTTGCTCAATTACTCCCAATGAATCTAAAATCCTGATTCATTTTTGAACAATGGGAGGAAATCGGAGTGCCCAGAGGAAACCCATGCAGACATGGGGAGAGCATACAAACTCATGACAGACAACGCCAGATTTGAACCCTGGTTTCTGGTTGCGCTGTAGTAATCACTACGTTAAATCCGTCAGATATTTATGATTGAAGCAAAAATAAAAATCTTACCATGTAATTTTGCAATTATGTTTGAAAATTTCATTACCTGTGATCTGCTTTTTGAAGTGTTCATGTGTAATATGAAATGATTTAATGCTGCGTGGGTGGATGTTCACATTGTGGGCAGATTTAATGCAAATATTTAGGATGTTCAATTATTAAGTTCGTCATGATGAATGAGGGATTGTTTTTTGAAAGTAAATGCATGCCTGTGAAATCCAACTGATGACTAAGCTCCATTAGAATAACATTTCTTGATCTGAATTCTCTTCAGCAAACTCATGTGTGTTGTCTGTGCTCTTCCTAGTCTTCTCAGTATTTGAAAAAAAAAACAAATCGTCATTGTTGAGCTAATGGAGGAATGTGCTCCTATGACTCAATGAGAGTTCATTTGTCCTCTAATGGATCTCTCCAAACCCTCTTCTCCCTTTCCCAGGGCCTTCAAGGCCACTATGAGGCAGATGGCTTGCAATACATCTTCAAGCACGCAAGTTATCTCTGCATATTCAGCCAGCTCCATCGGCTTGCTGATGGCATCCGAGGACGAAGCTGTTAACTAATTTTTGAACCTAAGCTTAAACATGTTTTAAATATAACCAGCCAAGGACCACTATCAAAACAACGTCCTGCAGTAGATCCATTCAGAGTCAAGTAGAGAACAAAAAGTTTTGAGTGGTTGTCAAAAAGGGAGAAAGTACCCACACTTAACAGTAACATAATAGATAAAGGAGGAGAAGGAATATAAAGGAAAACATTTCAACTCATAGATTTTATGGATTGTCATGCATTGTCAAAAATGTTTGTGAAATCAAATTCAGCAATAACTTTAAAAATCAAACTGGATGTCCAATAAATTCTATAAGACTTAAGAGGAAATGGGACAAATCACAGTAAAATTCTTGGTTCCAGGAATTCAAGCAACTGGCAGGCTCAAGCAAGCAACAAAAAAAAAGTTAAAAATTTAAAATTTAGCAGTGCTTTATAGTCATGCTTTGGTCATTGCAGTTATTTGAATAAAGTTGTGCGATACAACAAGAGCGTCGCGCAGGACGAAGGGGTGGTTGATGCTGTTCACCAACGCTGCTCGCCCGTGGTGAGGTATCTCCTTATCTCTGCTTAGTAAGAGTTGCTCTGATCAGAGGCTTTATCGGATAGTGTTCATCATTTGGCCGGCTCTGTGGAAGAAGAATGTAGTAGCGGTTAAATGTTTTCGAAGAATCAACTGAAAATAAATTAAAATGCTTTCAGGTTTATATGTTCCTGCAAGTGAAGTTCGTTGATTTTTTGTTTTTTTAAACAGTCTTTTAAACCGTTTATTCTTAATGCAGGTGTATTAGTTAAGGCATTGTAAAAGTAAGTCTCAAACAATCAGAAAGTACGTAAATTCGACATTTACCAATCCCCATAGGTGCTGGATACCAAAGGTATTACTGCAGTAGGATTTCAATTCCGTTAATTAAAAAAAAAAAAATTAGAGGCCATCTGGCCCACGAACCTCTGCCACTCAAATACACCAATTAACCTACAAACCCTGTATATTATTTTTGGAGTTATTTAAAACAACTTGAATAATTAAATTCAATTATACTTCAGGGTCCAATTTTGATTTGCTTATAAAGTCGTACATAACAGAAGGAGTCCCTTTGGCCTATTTGTATCTGCCAACGTGAGCCCCACGGTTAGTGCAACACTATTAAAGCACCGAATCCGGCGCTGTCTGTCAGGAGTTTGTAATGAGCGACACAGTTGGCATAATGATTAGTGCAATGCTGTAACACAGCATCAGTGACCCACGATCGAATCCTGCACTGTTTGTAAGGAGTTTGTTCGTTCTCTCCTTTGACTGTGAGTTTGCTCCAAGTTAGGGAAGAAACTGGAGCACCTGGAGCAAACTCACAGTCAAAGGAGAGAACGAACAAACTCATTTCATTATTCAGTTCCAGTGATACCTCCACATTTATAAGTAATGTCAGTTGTAATTCAAGGAAAAATAAAATTGAATAAGTGAACTGAGGAACCAATCTCTTGTGAGCCTGACATTCCTTTCTTTGAGTCCAACTGTGTCCTTTTTTTTTGTGCCACATTTGCCAGTTAGCTTCTCAGTAATTTGGCATTTAGCTGTCACATAGTTCTTTGAAGGTACCGGGGGAATAGGGTGGTGTCAACATTTTTCAAAGCATTGATACATGCTAACTTGAAGTATATAACATCAAAACAGTTTGCTGGAAATTTTCTGAGTAAACTAATCAGATCTACCTTCTGACAGTGCAACATCCACTCATTTATTTTGTACATTTTCTCCTGATTCCATTATTAAGAGGCTTAGTTGCCTTACTGACTTCTTTTCCTACGTGCTGGCTTGCAGTATGAAAATCCTCATTAATGTTCGAATTACTACAAAGTTAATCGCAATGGTTTTAAGGGCTTAGACCTACCACCTGTTTCATCTTCACAGACTTTTCTTTGTTTCCTCTGTAATCTCTCTCTCACAGCCTGATGTGTTGGTTCACGATTCCCATCAGAAATATCGTTTTGTACTTTTGGAACCATTTCAGATTTAGCACTGACACTTGAAAGGGGAATCAAGAGTTTATTTGGAAGAGTTTTTTCTCCAAAGTTTTGGTTGACGGAAGGAAATAATGCTTGCTGCTGGACATATTTTGAAGGTATCTTGTTTTCTAGTGATGCACTTTCAGCCTGTTTTATTTTCTCCAAGTTCTCTAGCTGCTTGTGGTTCCTCAGCTTTCTCGATTGGCATCCCACACAGATCACCCCACTGCTGGCCAGTATTTCACCAGCCATCTTTGCTTCAGTTGGAATATCTCTGAGCTTTTCAAGTTGGGATCTCTTGACATCTGCAGAGAGCACTAATGGAGGCAGCTTATGTGGTCTTTTAGCAGCGAGTGCTTTCCATTTATCATCATTTCCTTGATATGATGTTGATGCTCCTGCCTTGCATTGCCCCTCACAGCGGTGGTCGATGCTATGCGTCGCTGAGTGATTAGAACGAAGTGAGGCCTTTGTGTCTGTAGTTTTGCTGAGGTCGAGGAGGTGTAGCATTCTGAAGGAATTTTTGTGCTTGGATTCTGACAGTCCCTTCGTTGTGTCCCTTAAAAACATTCAATTCTCTGTGGTTATCATTTTAAAACAATGCAACTTATGCAAACACATTCCCATTTTTTGTCTTTGACCACATGAAAAAAAGGGGGATAAAATAATGCTTTGATTAATGTAAACCCACAATTTTTGAACAAATGTTCTTTGAATTTTACATCTGAAATGCTGTCGTTACTTCATCTTGAAATATATCGTCCACATTATATTTTTACCATGGGATATGGATGATTTTTTTATACCTCCCAAATTCTTAAGTCATGAATAACATACAAACAAATTAAATTAAGAAAAAGCAATCCCACTACAACTTTACTTATTTATGTCGAACATACAATTTGTATTGATTCAGCAGAAATTATTCGACAGCCTGCTCCAAGCCTGCTTACAGGAACTCAGCACAAGATCACCATAGACTTGCTTTCATTCCTAAATCTCTCCAGCATCTTCTTCCTCTTGTTTCAGACAAATAATGCTTGGTTGGTTGATTCGATTCATAATCTTTATTTTTAACCAACTGATAAGTTCACTCGAAAGGAGAATGTCTTGAAAGATTTTCTTTATAAATCTTGGAATTAGCAGAAAATGTGCTTATTAACTTCATATTAGATGTGCTTTTATGTAATCCGGTGGAAGAATGTAAAATAAAGGCAGGTCATCCAAATTATATTTCTTAAAAAAGCTAGCCACTGTAAATTGTCCCTCTGGCAGGGTTTGGCAGAAGGTGGGCTGAATAAGTGACTGCTAAAATCAATAGAAAAATAGATTGCTTCAAGAGCCAGGTTCGGACTTGAATGGCTGAAATTGTCTCCTCCTTTGTTGCGTGAAAATTAAGTAATTTCGCAAATACTGGAAATTTGAAATGGAGAAAAAACCCAGAAAATGCTGGAAATACTTTGGACATCAAGCAGCAACTGTGGAAAGAAAAACATTTTACTGAAATGCAGTTCTGCATGACTTCCTGGACTTCTGTTTCAATTGGAAGGACAAAGTAAGAAAGTGGATAAATTAGGCTGCTCTGTGAAAAGGGGGAGTGTTTTTTCCCATTGTATAACTCAAATATAGACTCGCCAGAATGTGAGAAGTGACAATAATTATTATTTGTAAATGGGCTCAGTGAGAGCAAATGTGGTATCAGAAATATTAGAATGGAGAATGGGTCAAGGTAGAATTAAAAAAAAACAGCCTTGCAGAAGGTTGTGTTGTGATTTACTTTCTCCAATTGTCTTTGTTGAGAGTTTAAAAGCACCAAATGCTTTTGAAATACTTATATCATCTGTCAATCATTTCTGCACAGTCTGAAAACAATTTTATCCTCCAAGTTCAGTGTGGTGCCTTTTATGTTCTGATAAAATCGGAAGATTCACTTCACTTCTTCAGACAAAACATTCTGTTAGTGACAGGCTGGTATATATTATTTATTAATCTATGCCATTTCTACCACAGCTACCTGAGCTGTTGTGTTGAATGTATCCATTTATCCTTCATAAACTAAATCTTACTGTTCAAAGTAGAAAAAGAGCATTTCAGATGAGATCAAGAGCCTCTTATCCAATCATTTGGCCAAAGAGAAGTTTTGTTTCAATGGTAGAAAAAAACTAAAACAAAGCCTATTCACCTACCACCGACTCGACCAGATACCTCCTGCAAGAGTGGCCAGATTTGGCTCCTTTGGCACCAAAAGACAGAAATTTGGCACTTTCTTGAATCGGTTGGCAACAGAATGTGCCAATTGATGGGTTTTTGGTGGTTTTAGAAGATTTTAGGCTCTTTTTGGTTGTGTTGGTGCTTTTTACAACTTAAAAAAAAATTATATAAAGCTGGAGCAAAGTCTGGCAACCTTGCCTCCTGCCCAATCAGTAGATTCTTCTGCAGTGATCACGTTGACTGCATCAGCCACTTCAGAACTCGCAGTGGAAACTTTGATTCACAGGAGCTTTGTCTTAGAAAAAGTTTAATGAAGAGTACAAAAGAGGAAAAGGGTAATCATTTGGAAGAGAAATGGAGATAGCTAAATTACAGATATACCTCACTTTACGAAAGTAACTGCGAAACCTTTAGTCAGCAGAAATGGCATAAAACAGAGACCCATTCACTACTATTGAAGGACATTTTTGGAAAAGCAAAAATTCCTTATAATTTCTTTCAAATAGCGAAGACAAGTTTCTATGAAAAAGCAAATTTTTGTCAAGTGAGAATTGGTAAAGTGGGGTACATCTGCATATCACCTTGAAATATAGTTCATCATGAAAGGACAGAATTGGATATTGGAGGCCAAAGGACTTTTATAGATGTGTATGTTTTAAAATTAAGCTCTATGTTATTAGCCCAGAATTGACCACGACAGGTGAATAAACAGTCTTGCCTGTGATTTTAAAAGTCATTTGATAATTTAATTTTAGATGACTTTGTCCTCAATTGAAATAGTAGACACAAAGTAATTTCACAACAGACATTAAGTATACCCTCTTTAATAACTTACAGAGTCATTTCAAAGGAAGGGAGGAAAAGGAATTCCATGTAATTTTGGACCTGCTTCAGTCAAGTTCAGGGTCCCTTGATGTTGATTAATTGAGCATAACCTCTAATTAGTTGACAGGTTAATTGGCTTCTTTTTACTTTAGAAAGGAAGATTTGCACAATCTCCCTCATAAAGCAATTAAAACTCAATGGTTCTTTCACCATTCTGATGGGAGTAGAGGTGACAGCGTATTAACAAATCTTGAAACAGTTAAAATGAACAACAATGAATAAAAGGCAATAAAATGTGTAACCATAATTTCTACTGGCAATGATCATGGTTAAAAAAAAATCATTTTCATTCAAACTAATTATCTGGCATCAACACATAATTTTAAATATCACTTTGATTTTCCTTTCTCTTTTATTTCCATTTCAAATGAATTACATAAAAATATCTGCGAAGAAAGTGTTCATATATTGTGAACTGGGGAACAAAATTGATTGTGATTCATTGGATTGATTCAACGGAATGAGAAATCTAATACTTTTCTGAATTTGTAATAGTCCAATAGAGAATGAGAAATATCAGAATACCATAACTGAAACTCACCAAAATTCTCTGAAATCCTTAAACCAGCATAGAAATTAATCAAAGGCATGAAATTTGGCCAAATATTCGGATAAAGCGATAAACCGAGTTTGATACAAATAATTAGAGAGGGCAACTTCTTAAAATAATGCAAATTACTGACTTACTAGCCTTCCCAATGGTTCCAGCCTTGGTCTTTGTTTGAGCAACTCTCAACAGGTTTTAACTGTGCATTGTGTAGCTGGAAGCCTGCAGAGAGCTCTCAGCATGACTTTACTATGGATAAGGGATCTATAAATGCCATCATAGGATAATTACATGAAGATTAGGGTCACTGCTTTTAAACAGGACCTTGCAGACAAATGATGTCAACTGAAAGCTCTAGCAGAACTGCCTGAAATCCACAAAGGAGCACAGAATTTCATATTCATTGTTTAAAATGAGGCTCATTTTGGAGGCTTAAACCCAAAGGCATGACTTCATCAAAATATCACGTCAATATTTTTTGCCCTGATCTGCACATTTGAGCACTGAGTTTTTGTTAAAGATGAATGTGGGAAAGACTGGAGGTCAAATAAAATTATGAAGGAAGACGGGCATTACACACATTGATTTTCATAACCTGGACCATCGATATCACCATTGTGAAGAACTTCAATAAAAATTAAAATTAGAAAAAAAGTGATAGACAACTGATCTGATATCACTGTTCTATTCAGATCTTGCCTGTAATTCCCAATAATTTTGCTTTAATACTATGGGAATGAGTGTTAAGTGGGGAGACCAGTTGATAATGTCAATTTAATATTAATTAAGTAAAAATTGTTATCAATTCATGTGAATGAAAATTAAGTTCAAGAACATGCTTCCAAAATGTCTCAAATTTAAGCACGTAACGTGGGTCAAACAAGCTCCAACTATTTATCCTTCACTTGTTGATAATCTGAGTGGAGGGAGATGTGGAAGATAACCAGAGTCTTCTGGAGTGTTCCCTTGCCAAAAGGTGAACCATTGAAGGATTTGATTTTAAAAACTCAATGATGAAGAAACTCAACAGGTGTAGAATTAATTTGACTGTTTAGCATATTTAATGCAATGAGGTGAAATTCTAGGCAGTACATAAAAATGCTGGAGAAGCATAGCAGGCCATGCAGCATGCATAAAAGACAGTCAAAGGCAGGCAATGTTTTGAGCCCGAAACATTGACTGCCTTTTAATTCCTATGGATGTTGTGTGACCTACTTATCCAGCATTTATGTGCATCTGCAGATTTCCTTGTTTCCCTCCAAGAAATCCTCGGCTTTTGTTATTCCAGAGGCCGAAGCCATGCCTATTACATTTCCAACTCCTCTACTGTCTCCTTATCCTGTACTACCAGGATCAGTGCGAGGTCCAGCTCACCAACTTTATTTGTATTTAAATTTAGACATACAGCATGGTAACAAGCCCTTTGGTTCCTTGAACCCATGCTGCCCAATTATACCCAATTAACCTATAACCCCCATATGTTTTGAAGGGTGGGCGGAAACCGGCGTACCCAGAGGAAACCCACGCAGACACGAGGAGGCCGTACGATTAGTGCTGATTCGAACTTCAATCACTGGCGCTGGAACAGCATTATGCTAACCGTGCTGACCTACTACACTAACCATGCTTCCCTTGAATTTATATATTCATATTTCTAAGTGAAGCAAAGACTTGCCTGGACTTTTTTTTTTCAATTTAATGCAATGTATTGGTTGTTCACAAAGTGGTCTTAAGATATAAGATCAGATATAAAACCATAAGGCATAAGACATAACCATAACCATATAACCATATAACCATTTAAGGAGCGGAAACAGGCCATGTTGGCCTTTCGAGTCTGCACCGGTTCACTGATTTTGTGTGTCCTCTTCAGGCAATGGTCCCGGTAGATCACTTCGATGGGGGAGGGGGCGAAGGGAGACTCCATTGATCCTCTCTGCCACTCTTTTTGCAAACAAGGTCTGTCCGAGCATGTCTGGAATATTGCTTGGTAATCAAATGGTTGCAGGATTTTAAAATTAAATACTGTCAACTTCTTTAACAGGCTGTTTAAAGCCTGTACAGAGCACAAACCCTTCTTCCCTCCATCATCTCATCTATACCTCCCAATAAAAACAGCTAAAGGTCTCCTTCCACCCACAGGTCAAACAGTTATGTAACTGATATGAAACACCAACTCTACAAACAACTTCCTGCTTCATGACCTATTACTGATTCAACTACTGAGAATAAGCAGAGGGCTCAAGCCCAAAACATTGGTTATGTATCTCTATCTTCTTTTAAAATTACAACACAAGAGATCATTCAGCCCATCTGCTCCATGTCAGCTTCCAAAAGAACACTAAGATAGGCTATTCAGCCCATTGATTCTGCCTCACCATTTAACCATGAGCTGATTCTTATTCCAACTCAGCCATCCTGCTAAGCCTTCTCCTCATAACCTTCGATGCCCTGGCTCATCAAGAACCTATCCATCTCTGTCTTATAGTAGCAGACGGAGTGACTGCACGGTTAGGTGGGCAGAATTGCCGCCCCAGTTGTCTGACACAAGATGGTGTGGGCCCTCCTTCCCTTCAGAGGAGAAGCCCGTGGCTGGCGACAGGCATTGCCCAGGGGACAGCTCTGCTTCTGTGTTGCATGCTGCTGGACGGGGGATGATGCCGCAAAGCACTGACGTCACTTTCTAATGCCAGTGCAACCCTCACAGGAAGTGGGCAGTCTTCTCGAGGAGTGCAAAAATACAAAATAATGTTCAGCTACTGGTTCACCCTCATGCTGTGTGGACGTCTCTCATTTCGGTAGCGCGGCCGTTAGCAGATGCTACAGTGGTGACCCTGACGGCTCCAATGTCTTTGGAACCCACCTTGAGCGCTACAAAATGCAGGATGATACTAGTGCTACAGTCACAACGGCTGTGACCAACACTGTGGGCATGTACTTGCCGCCCTTCTGGGCAAATCAGCTCAGGAATTGGTTACAATTGGCTGAGTCACAGTTCCAGATCAGAGGCATTATCTCCGAGGATACCAAGTTCTGGAACATCGTCAGCACCTTGGACGCTGCTACCACAGCAAAAGTAGCTTTTTATTGGAAAATCCTCCTATGGTGCTATGGTATGAACAATTCTGCTGTTTCCTCCTCGATTCCCTGGAACTCAGCTGACACGAGCGCACTGACCGCATGCTGCATATGCAAGGCTCGGGCAATAGGAACTCCTCTGAGCTCCTGAATGAAATGGTGGCCTTAGCGGATGGACACATGAACGATTTCTTGTTTGAGGCCCTGTTCCTCTCCAAGCACGTTTCCTCAGCAATATCTGACATGGATTTCAGCGCCCCAAACCTGGTAGCCAAAGAAGCAGACAGATATTTCTGCACTCCTCAACAGACTTCCATACATGTGCAACCGATTTATGCAGTTGGTGCCGCCAGTTCAGCCCCCCGCCCCCCCACCAGGCCCCTCAGCTGTAGCTGTAGCCCAGCCGCAACATAATAAGTGTTCAGACAAACAGAGCGATTACTGATTCTACAACTGCAGATGGGGCTGTAACACCCAGCAGTGCATCCTTCCATGCTCGTACCCCAGCGCCAAGTCAAGTATGGTGGTGGGAAACGGACAGGCCAGCTGCTGATAGTGGCCTCATTGGGTGGCACACATAAAGGCCTAATCTACTTCAGGGACCAGCAAACAAAGATGGATTTCCTAGTCAACACGGGAACAGAGATAAGCGTTATTCAACTGATGTATTTCAAACTCAAACACAATCCCCTCCATTCCGAGTTTTGGCACTCACATGGTCACAGTCCATGGTTTTCCACTGGAAGTATACGATTGTGTTTGTGGGACAAACCCTACTCTGAGCATATTTCCTCTGGGCACACATGCTCCTAGTGGACAGCAACAGATGCTATTTGATCAATGCTACCACATTCCTCACTCTAAGGGAACATTCCTTTCTTCTGTTAGGAATCCATGCTCTGGACCATAACAAATATACCCTCCTATTGGCCAAGTACCTGTCACTGTTAGCACCCATCTTCCATGATGCTAAACAAGCACATGCAATAGAGCACCACATCGAGACCACTGGGCCCCCAGTGTACACATGAGCACAGTGCCTCCTGCAGGATAAAATCCTTCAAGCCAAGACTGAGTTCACTGCCATGGAGGTGTTTGGTATCATCCCCTGCTCAAACAGTGTTTTGGTATCCCCGGTGTACATGGTCCAGAAGAACTCCGGTAGTTGGTATTTGTGTGGCAACTACAGGTGACTCAATGATGCCACCATTCCAAATAGATACCCCATCCCACACCTCAAGGATTTCCAAGGTGGACCTCATCAAAGGGTACTATCAGATTCCAGTGCATCTTAACAATGTCCCGAAAATGGCCATTATTACACTTTTCAGCTTTTTTGAGTTCCTGTAGATGCTAAAGAATGCAGCCAAGACATTTCACCGTCTCATGGACATGGTTGGCAGGGTCCTCCATTTCATCTTTGTCTACCTGGATGACATTCTTGGTGCCAGTAAACACAGGACATAGAAACATAGAAACATAGAAGATAGGAGCAGGAGTAGGTCATTCGGCCCTTCGAGCCTGCTCCGGCATTCAGTGAGATCATGGCTGATCTTAAAGTTCAGTACCCCATCCCCACCTTCTCTCCGTAACCCCTAATTCCCTTATACTGAAGAAATATATCTAATTCCCTCTTAAATATATTCTATGAACCTGCCTCTACTGCTCTCTGTGGCAATGAATTCCACAGATTCACCACCCTCTGGGAAAAGAAATTCCTCCTCATCTCAGTTCTAAATGGTTTGCCTATTATCCTTGAACCATGGCCCTGGGTTCTGAACTCCCCCACCATTGGAAACATCCCTTCCGCATCCATTCTGTCCAGTCCTGCCAGAATTTTATATGTCTCTATGAGATCCCCTCTCAATCTTCTAAACTCCAGCAAGTACAATCCCAAATTGCGCAATCTTTCCTCATAAGTTATTCCTGCCATTCCAGGTATCAGCCTGGTGAATCGCCTTTGCACTCCCTCCATTGCAAGAACATCCTTCCTCAGAGAAGGCGACCAAAACTGCACACAATACTCCAGGTGTGGTCTCACCAAGGCTCTGTACAGCTGCAGTAAGGTATCCTTATTCCTATACTCAAACCCTCTTGATATGAAGGCCAACATATCATTTGCCTTTTTAACTGCCTGCTGTACCTGCATGCTCACCTTCAGTGACTGGTCCACAAGAACCCCTAGGTCTCTCTGCACTTCTCCATCTCCCAATCTATTTGCCTTTTCAACAGGTTGCAGAAGTTTGGACTCATGGGGAACATGGATAATGCCAGTTCAGCCTGGAAATTATTGATTTCCTGGGACAATGTATCACCTGAGAGGGGGCCACACTGCTATCAGATAAGGTGGAAGCCATCCAATGTTTTCCCAGGCCGAGCAAAATCAAAAGCCTACAGTAATTCCTAGGGATGGTGAACTTCTATCATTGTTTCCTCCCGAGAGCGACTACCCTCATGAAACCCCTATTCGACCTCATCAAACTTGGTGCAAGGCACTCCAGTGGACACGCGAAACCATTGAAGCATTCCATGCGACCAAAGTGACACTGGTGGAGGCCACATCTTTGGTCCATCCAGATTCTTCCTCCCCCTGACCCTTACAACAGACATGTCAGACAGAGCGGTCAGGGTGGTGCTAGAGCAGTGGGTCAATGAACAGTGGCACCCCCTGCTTTTTTTTAGCAAACTTCTCTGGACCCCAGGATTCAACTACAATACGTTAGACCGTGAACTGCTGACCCTGTACCTGGCAATATGACATTTTTGGTACATGTTAGAAGGACGGGTTTTCTTCACCTACACAGACCACTAATGACTCACCCATGCACTCAGCAAGGTTTCTGACCCATGGTCGGCGAGGCAACAATGACACCTCTCCTTCATTTCCAAATATACAATGGACATTTGCTATGTTACAGGCAAATCCAACGTGGATATGCTATCCAGACCAGCCATCGGCGCTACCTCAGGAGGGCTCGATGTTGCTCAGCTAGTCAAAGACCAAGCAGAGGATGTGGACGTCCAGGCATACCGGACTGCCATCACCAGCTTGAATGTTAACGATTTCTGTCCTTCACTGGGGAGCCCAAGTTTACAGTGTGACATGTCTATAGGCTTCCCCAGACCCATCCTATCTGCAACCTGGTGACAGCAGGTGTTTGACTAAATATATGGTCTGTCACATCCTTCCATAAGGTCCATGGTCCGCCTGCTGTGTGACAAGTTTGCGTGGTGCCCCCTTTGCCCTGATGTAACACTTGTGGTCTAAGCACCAAAGTGCACAGACACCAAGGCCACTCTCCAGAGCTTCGACCCAGCGCAGCGCTGTTTTGACCATGTGCATGTGGAGATTATTAGCCCGCTTCTTGTTAGACTAGGTAAGTGGCATTTATTCACAGTAATCGATTGTTTTACCCGTTGGCTGGAAGAGATGCCTCTGCCCACATGTGACACAAAGACTTGCGCCAGAGTTTTCTTGTCCATTTTGGGTCACTCACTTTGACGACCTGACCCATATTACGTCAGACAAAGGCATCCAGTTCACATCCTCACTTTGGGCCAACGTAGCCAAGTTCTGCAGCATCCAGTTACACCACACCACGGCCTACCGCCACCTGAAAGCAGCCTTGAAAGCTCGTCTTCAAGGCCCTAATTAGATGGATGAACTCCCATGGGTGCTGTTAGGAATTTGCACAGCGCCAAAAGAAGACCTACCAGTGTCATCAGCCGAAATGGTGTAAGGCTCCCTGCTTACCATCCCAGGGGATATTCACATCAACCCTCCCAGGCCACAACCCAGTGCTCTAGACATCCTCTAGCAATTGAGGGAATAAACAGGTAGACAGAAACTTTTGCCACCTTCCTGACATTGCTCTTCACCCTGCCACATTCCGGTGAGCTTGCAGTCCACTGAATTCGTTTTCATGAAGAGCATGGGACACCCCTACAATGTTAGATGAGCCGAATCGCCTTCCCAGTCATCCGACACAAGATGGCATAGGCCACCTTTCCCTTCTGAGGAGAAATCTGTGATTGGTGACACACATTGCCCGGGGGGACAATGCCGCTTCTGTGTTGTGTGCCACTGGATGGGGAGTGACACCGCGATGCGCTGACATCACTTCCTAAGGCCAGCGCTTCCCTCACAGGAAGTGGACAGTTCCCTCGAGCAGCATGTGGAATTCAATATAAAGTTCAGATACTGGTTCACCTCATGCTGTGTGGACTTCTCTCATTTTGGTAGCACTGCCGTTCGCAGAAGCTACAACCTGGCCACAATTGCTTATGGCAAAAAATTCCACAGGATTACCACTTTCTGTCTAAATAATCTCTTTGCATCTCTATTCTAAGTGGACATAATTCAATTCTGAACTTCTGCCCTCTTATTCTAGACTCACCCACCATGGAAAATAACCTTTCTACATCTACTCTGTCCGAGCCTTTCAACATTTGAAATCTTTCAATGAGATCCTCCCTCATTCTCTAAATTCCAGTGAGTACAAGCCAAGAGCTGCCAAACACTCCTCATGTGATAACCCCTTCATTCCCGGAATCATCCCAGTGAACCACTTCTGAACCCTCTCCAATGTCAGCACATCCTTTCTTAAATGAAGGGCCCAAAAGTACTCAGGATACTTCAAATGAGATCTCACCAGTGCCTTATACATCTGTACATCAAATGCAAATTGGCTGATGGCTCTAATGAACATCCCTATCCAACCTTCAATCATTATTAGTCATCTTATGGCAGCTGTTACTTTAATTCCTCATTTTATGCCATCCTGTAATCTCTATCCTTGGCCTCATTTATTGTTTCAGTGAAGGTCAGCTTCAGATCAAAGATTAGAACCTCATTTTTTGATGAATCAACAATGATTCACCAAATTTCTGATGATGAACATTTTGTTTTTTTTAATCACACTTTACTCCATTTTGTAATGAATCCTGTTTCCTTCTGTCATTCCTTACCTCCTTCCTTTACACCTTAACACTTATTATTTCAGAGTTTTCCACAGTAAAGATGAAAACCATTTTTACTTCTCATATTTTGGATCCTTTATAGTTATTCATTGGTTTTGTTGGGGACTTTATGCTTTAGCATTGGAACTTTATATTTATCACAATAAAAATCCATCTTGAGTAGTGTGTAGATGGCTGATCCACTGATTTGTGACAAAGGAGTGATTTAATATTAATTTCTGAACAAGAAAGCAACTCACCAACTAAACTTGTTTAATTACTTAAATGTCATTGTACAGGACTGAGTTAAATCAGATGACAGAACTCACAACAGACATGCGGTAATTCCATTAGTTTTGTGAGTTCTCTATAAATGTGTTTCAAAGATAACGACACAATTCAGAGAAGGGGAATTGATGTTAATACCTCCAAATGATCAAAGGGACTAAATATGCAAATAAAACATTAACAGAAGGATAATATCCAATCCTGTATGTCATTATATCTCTGTCCATGCAAAGCTGATTAAGAGGGATGAAATGTACATACTTGAATTATTAAATCCATTTCTTCTGCAAACGATGTGCACCAGGTATACCTTTGAAACCATAAATTTAACTCTGAAGAAAGAAGCTTCACTGTGTTCTACTTATGAATGACATCAACAAAAATAGTACAAATCATTTCCACATATAAAATGTCTTCCGTGAAATACATTTCCCCAAGGCAGGTAACAAAACTAGTTAAAATAGATAGCTATTCAGTAGCATCATAAAGTTAAAAAGATGTAGAGGTGTAGCAATGGCATTGTAGATCTTAGAGTCTTGGTAGATTAACTGAGAAAATAACCCAAGGAATGGTAGATGAAATGCAAAGTGATGCATTTTAGGAAGGTAAACATAGTGAATCTCAAGAGAATGTTGTAAAAAACAGACCTAAGGGACAGCTATGCAGTTCTCTCAAAATGGGGACACAGGTCAAAGGGTGGTGAATAGGTGGTGAATACTCTTGCCCTGATTGGACGTGGCACTGAGTACAAGAGTCAGGATGTTGGGGAGGCCACATCTAGAATAGTGTGTGCAGTTCTGGTCACCATACTTTTGGAAGGATGCGATTATGCTTGAGAGGGTGCATAAAAGATTCACA
The DNA here is from genome assembly GCF_036971445.1 of Narcine bancroftii. NCBI lineage: Eukaryota > Metazoa > Chordata > Chondrichthyes > Torpediniformes > Narcinidae > Narcine > Narcine bancroftii. Next base: position 346,301,283 of record NC_091470.1, read on the forward strand.
AGTATGTTTGCCAGGCCTCTGAGGGTTTGAGTTACAAGGAGAGGTAAATGCTGAAGGAATATGGAATGAGCTTAGATGAACCATTTAATAAGCATGGATGAAATGGGCTGAAGGGCTGGTCTCCAGGCTGTATGATTTGGTGAGATGAAGTGATGGTCACCAATGGGAAGCAGTTACATTTGGTTTGTACAAAAAGCCAGAATGAGGCGATTACGGATATCTCAAATAATTAGGGTTGCATGGTTAGATAGAGTCTACATTGTAAGATGCAAACTGTGGCAAAGGACATATGCTTCGGATCTTGGGCAGTTCATTTATGCCTCCACATTTTGCACTTGTCATCATTCTGATATAGGCTAATCTTGGTCTCGTATGTCCCTGAGGAGTTTTTCCAGAATTCTGAAAGCTCTTTTAAATTCTTCTTGGCAAACTGCAATCAGGCCATCCTTTCCGTGGTTTACTAGTTTGCATCTTGCAGTGTAGCCTCTGTTTTTTCTGTTCATGAAGTCTTCTGTGGTCAGTAGTTATTGATACATCCTCACTTGCCTCTTGAAGAGTGTTTCTGATCTGTTGGACATATATTTGGGGATTTTTCTTCATTATAATGAGAATTCTCTGGTGATCATTAGTGGAGGTCTTCCTTGGAATCCCTTTGAGATTACTGAGCCTACAAGTATGCTCTTTCTTCTTAATAATGTTCCTTACAGTTGACTTTGATAATTCAAAGGTTTGGGCGATGACTCTTACTGTTTTATTCTTGTTTTTCAGCCTCATGATGGCTTCTTTTGACTTTCATGAGCACAAATCTGGTCCTCGTTTTGAAAAATGGCAACGACAGACTCCAAAGATGATCAAAAGCTGAGAAGCAAGGCCTAACTCTCTTAAACCTGCACCAATAATGCAATTTAACATACCTGAGTACTCACAAAACACCTGTGAAGTCAAATGTCCCAAACATTATGGTGCCCTGAAATGAGGGGACTACGTTAAAGAAAAGTGCTGTAATTTCTACATGGTCAAACCAAAATGTATACAAATAACCTTGAATAAAATCTGGAACATGTGAACTGTCTGATTACAAATTTTAAACTGTGGAGCACATGAGCAAATATAGGGGAGGAAAAGTGTTTTTGTCCCAAACATTATGAAGGACACTGTATGGGTATGTGCCAACATTAGTAAAAATGTTGGTTTGGTCATCGGCCTCCACAACTGTAACAGTTACCCCTTTTGATTCTCAAAGATTGGATCAAGCCACCACAGAGGATCTGTTTCCAAATCTATTATCCAATTGTTTCCACCATACTCTCTGCATCCTGTATCTACATTTTATAGTCAGTATTCTCAGCAGCTTGGAAAGCAAAGATGACCTTTAATTCCTTCTGAAAGCCAGAAATGACCACAGCTTTCTATATTATGAATTGCTTCCCATCATTCCTAACCTTGCAGATTCTACCTGAACGCTTGCTGGGAACGGGGTGGGCCAACCTTCTTTACTCTTCAGGGACTGATGGATTGACCTGGGGTCATGTTTGATGTGGGTGATCAGCATTTGAAGTGAGTGAACCTGGTTTGCCACAGTCCAGGAATTGGTTCCTCTAAACACCAGTGGTGAGGCCATGCTCAAGTGTCAAACTCAAATCCTTCCTTAATGTAAACAGGTGAATGTATCATCAGCCAAAGTGAATTAGCTGCTCAAAGGCATTGCAATTTCTGTCACCATTGTGGTCAAGCAATGCTTATCAGTCTTACAAGCCCCACCATGAAATCAGAACACATTTCTCCAGCTCACTTTCTGTTACTGTGGAATACTTCAGCACTGTCTTTTGTGAAATTGATATCATCTAAAATTATTAGTCGGCACACATAAAAGTTTTTACACAAAGCCCCTGAGGAATACAAGGAAAAGAAGAAAGGTAATTACAGCTAACTGCTGGAATATAGGTGGATTGGAGAGCCAGATTAAGTTTGATAAAAAAAACTTATTGTTGTACTCTCATGCTTTCAAGTTGGATGATCATTGAAATTGCTTTTGAATGTGAGAGCAGAATTCATCATTAAATGGGGTTGATGAGATTAAATTCATTGTAATTGTTGAGCCCATTACCTAAACCTATATCTGTGTTAATGATCTGAAAATGTATATGGAATGTAAGACATTTAAAACCTTATGTTATGCAGGACACAACAGGCAATAACCTCAGGCACAAAAGCAGTACTAATAACCAGTCGTTTGGCCAAGCACCTTCTGAGACGTCCAAAAGCATTCTCCACAACCATTTATGTGAACCTCAGTTTGTGGTTGAATTTGCATTTATGGTGATTGAGCACATGGTTTTGCGTTAACCCCTTTCCTCAGTGGGTAGGCGGTGTCCCCAATCAAATGTGCAGGGATCTCCACTCCATTAGCAAACTTGCATACCCATGGGCAAAGCCAATGCTTCCATTCCTCCTGTGGCAGTCATACAATGCAAGGGTTGGACCTGACCCCCAGTCATCTCATCTTTATGCCTGTACCTATATATATAGATATATATATATATATATATCTATATATATATATATCTATATATATATATAGATATATATATATACATTAATACATATAAGCTTACACACATAGCTCTCTCTCTATACACACACACACACACACACACACACACACACACACACACACACACACACACACATCTTCATACATATATAAACCACTTAAGGCTTTCTTGTACACTAGAGATCTTTTAGTGTACAAATTGCAAGTATCACTGTAGTATGGCATATTCACTTACTTCACGGTGGAATAGATGACTGCCTACATCCTCAACCTTTCTGTAAATGGGCAAGTTGACACAAACTTAGCTCTTCAGATTTGTGTTTTAGGTGTGGTAAAGAAACAGGTACTTTTTTCACTCAACTTGGACTTGCCCTAAGGTTAAAAGTTTTGGCAACAAATTAAATTGTTTTTAGAACATGTATTAAAAGTGAATTTACATTTTGATACGTTATTATTTTTTATTAAGAAATATTAAGTCAATTGCTTTAGGATTGAGATTGACTATGTATCAAATTGAATTTTTACATTTTGGCTTTGGCTGTTTCTAAAAAATTATTTAGCTATTACATGGAAATCTGGTTTGGTTTTAATATGAAAAGACGGCATAATGAAATGGAAACCTATATTCCTTTAGAAACGATAACATACAATTTGAGAGATAAATATTTTTTCTTTATCAAAGTTTGGAGCCCATATTTGAAAATTATTGGTGTTAAAATTTGGTCTCTCGGTCTGCTTTGGTGGGTACTACCACCTCCGGGGAGTTTGGGATTTTTAAAATATAATTAATCACATTATGTTTATATCAAGATATTGTAATTAATGTTGTTATGTGATTTAAAAATTTTAAATAAAATATTTAAAAAAGAACTCGAGCATCATGGGTGCAGCCAGGCCAACATACATACACATCTGGAAGCTGGAAACACAAAAGTACAATGCATTGATTAACATATGGAAAACAGTAATAGGTGAGGACAAATAATTGTAACTCAGGCTATGATCCTTACTCGAAGTTATGGTCAACAACAACTTGAAGAACAATGGAGTGTCACCCTTTTTGATTGTGTCATCATGTGGGGCAATGATGGGAATATGCGTGCCATCAATGGCACCAGCACACATTGGATAGCTACGCCTTTCTGTAAATGCACTGATTGTCTCCTAAAGACGATCTCCACTTGGCAGGTCAATGAAACATTTCTTGAGGATCTCTCTCAATTCACTTGGCGCACCACCGTGCACACAGTGGAGATACCCACACCAAATAGATCACTGATGAATCAATACTCACAAGGGGTTGCATACCACCACAAAGTTATTGCAAGTCTGAGCCGAGGCTCCACTGGTTTTCGGCAGTTGGTGCTTTTTTGCCTCAGTTCTGGCTCGAGGAGCCCCACAATAAATTCAAAAGCCCTCTAAGACATTCTAAGATTCTCACATCACTGTTCCTCCTCTCATTTATCAAGGACATTAGCCCAGAACGTGGACCATTGTGGTCCCTCCCTCCTCCACTTCTTTTGTTATTATATAGCTGTTCAAAATGCCACAAGATAGCCAGGTATTTTCTCTGACAGCTATTCATCTCAGCCTTACTCAAATTCCTCTGTGATTGTCTGCAATATTTTAATTAAATTATTCTACCGAAGAGCATGTAGACAGTCTTGATTAGACTTCATTATTGTTTGTTTGACCTTGCTGATAATGATATTGATAATTCCTGTCTGTGTAGTGATAGAAGCACACATTTTCAGGACAATGATGTCCGCCATTGTAGAGAAGGATAAGATGCCATTTGTGCCCCTCTCGCCTGGTGATCTCTTGCCTGGTGATGAGTGTGAAAGGATGCAGAGAACCGGTTAACAGTGGTCAAGTGTGAATGACAAAAATATATTTAACCAGTTCATTGAATGGCCAATTTACTGGTTAGCCAGTGTGAAAAGGTAGGGTGATATTATAGCATGAGCATTTCATTAAAATTCTCCATAATATTTGTCCTACTATGTCCCTAATGAGAATAACTAGGATCCCTGGGACCTTATGGCTGTTAGGTGTTCAAACGAGTCCAGTTCAAAATTTCATTGATGATCAACTCTGAACGCCCTGCTGCAGTTATTTGTGATTCTCCATTTTCATTTCTAAATTTGCTACTCTCCCATGTGAAAAAAAAGATAGAGGGAAAGAAGTTAAACCCATATTTTCTTTCCTTGTTTAGATGGGGGTTTGCTGAGAGGTGAAAAAATGATAGTCTAGCATATGGTTCAAGTCAATGAATCAAAAGGCTGCATTAGAGTTGTGATAGTACAGATCTATCACCAATGTATATAGTGTATATAGTTACAGTATCTAGACTGTGCTTACAGCGATTGGCTGAGAGCTAAGCCATGCCTACTGTCTGGGCCTTAAAGGGTTGTGTCCCTAGCCAGGTCGGATCTTTCTGGACTGGTCGGCCACCTGTGAAGAGCTCCTGTCTTTTTCTAATTAAAGCCTTGGTTTGGATCAACAAGTCTTTGATTCTTTCGACGAGCTCTACAAGTGTACAAGTCGATCATGACAAGTTTTCAGGCGGCTCCACTGTGAACCAGCACACAGAGTACGTACATGACATCACATACAATCTCGAGATTCTTTTTCCTGTGGGTGAGGCAGAATTACCATTTATTGGTAGTACCAAAAAAAATACCTGTAAACAAATAAAGAAATGTAAACAAACTAACTGAGCAATATAGAGAGGGGAAAAAATCAATAAAGTGCAAAGGTAAGAGTTCTTAAAATGAATTACTAGCCCCTCCCAGTAAATTGGCATTTGGACCGTTTCCACTGATTCACCCCTTACTGGGACACTAATTGCTTTTCTACTGAACACAACTCGTCCTCGGGGATCAGAGTGTTCTACCTTCAACCAGAAACATCACGTGTGATGTCACACGCAATAGCAGAAAGTGACATCGTCATTCATCAGAACAATGGCTAACCTCAGGCAGCTCGTCCTGGTCATCATGGAATTGTGTGGATCTGTCGCTGGACAGTCAGGTCTTATAGGTCTCCTTATATGCAAGTTTATGCAAGCAATGGGGGAGGCTAATGGAGACTGTGCATCTGCTTCCCATAATATTTTATAAATGTCCTAGATAAATATTTCAAGGGATGGGTCAGTAAGGTTTCAGTTGATTTGAAGACTGATAATGTTGAAGGTTGTTATAGGTTACATACATAACAGTGTGGAGCAGCAGAGGGAACTTTGGAGTCCAAATCTATATACCCTCCTCTGATGTGATTGTCCTAATGAGGTGAGGCTGCTGAACAGCAAAAACAACTCAATGTGCCTCTATTATTTATTAATCTTAATTTTAATATATGCATATAAGACGTGTATATAAGACGTGTATCATTTGTATGTATGTGTTATGTCCGTTATGTGTATTTGCATTGTTTTTATATCATGGACCAAAGACTACTTTGTCATCAGGTTGCACTGTTACAAATGGATGGCAAATTAGCTTGAACTTAAATGTGAACCTCTGGCTGAAGAAATTTCTCCTTATCTGTGTTCTAAAGGAATCTGTAGTCTCCATAGGAGGTAAGGATATGCAACCAATATTTTGGGTTGAGCCAATCATCAAGGCTTGAGTTAAATGCAGGCAAGTGGCTAGATAAAAAGTGTGGGAGTGGGAAAGGGAAGAAAGGGCAGGGGGAGGAGTACAGACCAGCAGACAAAAGGTAATAATTGGACATGGATGGGAGGTCAGGTGAAAATTGATCAAGGGAAGGTGCGGCTCTGTGAAGGCAGAGCTTGAGACAGAGGGAAAGGGAAAGAGAGAGTAACAGATCTAGAGGAAATGAGAAAAAAGGAATCATGGAAGGGAAGAGATGGGGAAGGTGGAGGCTAATGGAAACTGAAGAGGTTGATGTTAATGGTTAGATGGTGCTGTGACAGAAGATGAGGTGTTTTTTTCACCAATTTGCAGGTGATCCCAGTCTGGCAGCGCATGAGACCATTGACAGATGTGTCGGCATAGGAATGGGGCCAGGAATTGAAATGTGTGGCCCGCTGTTAGGCAGTCTAAGCAAAGAGGCTTAACAAAGCAATCTCCCATCTGTGTTCAGTCTCTCCAATGTAGAGGAGACCACTTCTTCTGGATGCAGGAGATGACCCCCGCAGATTCACAAGTAATGAACATAAAACAGTTCGTGAAAGTTATTATTGCATAAAACTGCAGTTATTCCTAAAAACTATGGGACTTAAAAAAAGTAAACTATTAGATGCTCTGAACTGGTTCTGTAATTTATACTCGACATTTGCAGGCTCCCAAGAGACTTGAGTCTCAGCAAAATGTCAAATACACCTGCTTCATTTTGAATGCTTACAAGTCAGTTTGACAACAATCAGTGAAAATGTTGTGGGTTTTCAATGAAGGTTAGAGGACAACCTCAAATTATTTTGAGTTTTGAGGCTGTATTTCTAGAACAAGAACACACTTATTATAAAATAACATTAACTAAATATTGACTAGATTTTCTTTGTAACATCAAGATCTTTTAAAGAAACTTTAAAAACACTTATGTAGATGCACGTGGTAGAGGAATCTGTTTATCTGGACTCTTCAAATCCACGTGACCTGGAAGTCCACAGACTTACAAGTTGGAAAAAAAGTAATGACTAGTCTGGGTTCATCTCCAAAGCAATTGGAAATGTTAAGGCTTAATGGGTTGCTCTATTTTTAAAAAAAAAACCCACACATCCCCTTTAAATTCCCACACCCCTCACTTTAAATGAATGTTCACTGGTATGTAATGTTTTCACATTAGGAAAAAGATTCTTATTATCTACCATCTCTACGCTTCTCATAATCTTATTATAAAATTCCATGAGGTCTTATCTCAGCCTCTGATGTTCCTGAGAAAATAACACAAGTTGGTCTGAATTGGCCTACCCATTGTTCGTATCCTCTTATCCAGGCATCATACTGGAAAATTTAAGTGTACCCTAATGGGGGTAAAAAAAAATTGTACACAATATTCCACAATGCTACAACCTTTTGTAAATCTGTGGGCTCATGCTCGACTTCTGTCTAAATTTTGGATGCTGAGTACAATGTGCCATCACTGTTTTGTAGTGCAGTGAACAGTGTCAGCTGGTATAATTTCATAGGTAATCATTTCTTAACTTTGCTATAAAGAGTATACATTTTTTTCTCATATGGTCTTTTTAATGTACTTCCTACTTTTGTGCTAATGCTACCTGAGTAACTTTCTACACTTAGGTATACCATCATGAAATACGAAATTCTGCTGGCACTGTGATTGCAGTAAAAACATACCAACATGCGGAAGAAACTCAGCCGGTCTTGCAGCGTCCACGAAAAAGCAAAGATATATTGCTGAAGTTCCGGGTGCTTATTTCATGAAGAAGCACTCAGGCTCGAAACGGCAGCAGTATATCTTTATCTCCTATGGACACTGGAAGACTGACTGAGATTCTCCAGCATTTTAGTGTGGTTATTTTATAACATCAATCCTTGTTTAATACACCAAATGCTTATTTTAGATTTGAAATTTATACACCATAATTAGAACACTATTTAACAAAAGCAAGATCAGGTACTCTTAGAAAGAAAAACTTAGCTTAACATATTTATCTAGAACCATATTGTACAATATTTGGCATATTCAATTTCTGAGTCAATATCTAATTAGACTTTCTCAGAAAGAAAAACTTAGCTTAACATATTTATCTAGAACCCTATTGTACAATATTTGGTATATTCAATTTCTGAGTCAATATCTAATTAGACTTTCTCTTAGAAAGAAAAACTTTGCTTAACATATTTATCTAGAACCATATTGTACAATATTTGGCATATTCAATTTCTGAGTCAATATCTAATTAGACTTTCTCTTAGAAAGAAAAACTTTGCTTAACATATTTATCTAGAACCATATTGTACAATATTTGGCATATTCAATTTCTGAGTCAATATCTAATTGGACTTTCATGCTACTGTGACTAAAACTAAGCTCAAATGGAATTATAAACTTTTGATCCAATCTTCATAAACCAGAAACTGTGGTTGTTTAATAGGGCTTAATTTATTTAACAGACAGAACTTAAATCATTGAGATAAAACGGAAAGCTGTAATTGTTCTTTGAAGCAATGGACATTACTGTTCCCTATTTCTAGATTATTTTATCCTAAAGGAAGATCAAAATCTCTGAATCATTATTTCTTGAAGTTATATTTTTGATTATCTGTGTCATTATTTTTTTTCTGTGAAATATATCACTGCGAGCTTTTAAAAGAATATTCAAGCAGCATAATTCACCTTGCAATTCACTGACCTCAATTTGTTGAACATGTTGACCGGAAATTGCATGGCATAGGCGGTATCAAGTTTGAATGTTGTCTTCATTGCTCTCCACTCATAGTACGAAAATAATGATTAAAACTCTGGAGATGTTAGAAATCTGAAATAAAAGTATTGAACAGGCCAGGAAGAGAAACAGACAAACATTTTTGGTTTGGTACGTTTTTTAGAACAGTTTGGATGAAGGGTTTTGGACCAGAAGCATAAACTTGTTTTTTTTTCCCCCCACCCACTCCACAGATTCTGCCTGACCTGACAAATTTCCCAATTTCACTTCAGGCATGCCTATTTTCTATTACTATGCCAGATGTGTGAATCCTAATCTGTTTCCTTTTCTAACTGAAAATATCTCACCCCTAGTTCAGGGATGTCATTTTTTAAATTCACTTATGAGGCTTGCACATTGCTGTCTAGTCTAATACATTGTCAATCCTTAACTTCCTTTGTGAAGCTAATAATTGCATAAAATGCTGCTGGAAGAATTCAGCAGGTCATGTAGCATTCATGGAAAGCAATAGGCAAAGCTTTCATGAATGCTGCAAGACTTGCTGAGTTCTTTCAACATTTCGTTATATTGTATATTGTTATCATTCACCAGCACCTTCAGACTTCTTGTTTAACTGATGCAAAACTATTGGATATGCTGGTATTTCAGACAGTCCTTGAACGTATAAAAGGTCACCCCAAAACCAGGGGTCACCTTATAAGCAAGTATAAACTCTGAACCTTAACAGTGAAGTCTTAGGTGCTGCCCTGTGCCAAGTTTAAAATCCGAACCTTAACAATGAAGTCCCCCCACTGGGTCCATCTGCCTGCTGTGACTAGGTCTATATAGGATCAGAATAACCTGTTAAAGGACGCAAAAGTCGTTGATTTGAAAATATGAGTATAAAATTTAAACCATTACTGGGCAATTTGTTTTTAAAATAGTGGTTCTCAACCTTTTACTTTCCACTCACATACCACTTTAAGTATTCCCTATGCCATCGGTGCTCTGTGATTAGTAAGGGATTGCTCCAGTTTAAGTATTCCCTATGCCATCGGTGCTCTGTGATTAGTAAGGGATTGCTTAAGGTGGTATGTGGGTGGAAATAAAAAATTTGAAACCACTCTCTTAATTGTACCTAATTTTATGTGGACAGTTTCATAACTCCAAAGGAAATGGGCCAATGACAATTTTTCTCAAGCAAAATATTTCAGTAACAATTGGGTCCAAAGCAGTGATTCTTAACCTTCCCTTCCTACTCACATACCACCTTAAGCAACCCCTTACAAATCACAGAGCACCAATGGCATAGGGATTACTTAAAGTAGTATGTGAGTGGAAAGAAAAAGGTTGAGAACCACTGCTTTAAAATATTGTGAATTAATATATTAAATGTGCCTAGCAGCATTAATCCACTGGACAGCAGTAAGTGCCAGACTTGGGGTAGTCTTCTACAGCGAGTATAGCTGAAAATCTACATTTTAGGTGGAAATTCAGGGGTCATCTTTTACCCAAGTTGTCTTATACAGCGGCATATAGGGTAATGTTCTGATTTGCTGGAGGGTGTGCAGCAAGGGATTGTATGTACATCTCAACAATGATTTCCATGGTCATGAGCAGCCATTGTGAAGGGGATGGAAGGATATTCTCAATTCGCGGTAGCATGGGGCTTGGGAAACTCATGTCTTTCTAAGTTACGGTGGGTGTGTGTTAGGGAGAAAACCAATGCAAGCTGAATTAGAGCAGAGCAAATGAATCAAACATAAGACTTAATGCTTCACATGACACTAGATGTATAATTGGGAGGGAAAATTGGAGGAGTAAGTGCTGAGAAAGAAACGCAAGAGGGTAATTTCACTTTCTAATGTTTCGGAGTAAGTGGCAAGTAAACAAACTGCAGGAGGAACTCAACAAATTGAGCAACATCTGTGGGAGGAAAGGAATCGTTCACATTTCAGATCCAGATTTTAATATCTTGCATCACCATTTTATTACTCCTCTGTGAAGTCCCTTAAAAGCATGCCAACTCTTTAGAAGTTTCACATTAGATATGATTGATATACCTCTCTGTCATTCTTGATTGACTCATGAGGTGTGCATTCTTCCATTTCCAGTTTTGGCTCCTGAACTAGCTGTCTTGGGATGTGATTGAAGCTGTTATCCTTTTTATTTTTCCTTTTGTTGAAGGTGTGATTAATCTGCTCCTGTGGGGAAGGTAGTTCAGTCAAAGGTGGTGCATGTACTTTTGTGGTGCTACGACCACCATCCTACAGCAGGGGGTGATCTCTGTACCTGCGGGAAGACCACCTTAAGGGGCTGACTACACCTGGCCAGCTGTTAATCAGCCGACCTGAATATAAACCTGAGCCGGCCCCTCCTGAGCCAGTCACGCAGGGAGCCACCAAGGCTTGAACTAGTGTTCAGACTTTTTTTCTGGAATAAAGCCTGTTCCACAGTCTTTTCAGTTTTGTGCCTGTTTGCTGCTACCTCAGTGCACCACAACTTTGAAGAAGTTAGTGGAAGAGGAGAGAAGGTGAGGGTTGAGGTGGAAGTGACAGAATGAAAATTCACCACAGGCTGAAACCATCCTGAAGCAAGGATTTTTTTTTTGTTTTCTGAACTCATTCAGTCCTTGCCCATGAGTTCTTGAGTGTGGAGGCTGGGGATAGGGATGATATTCTCGGTGGAGGTAAAAACATTGGCACAGGATGCAAATGGGGCATTAGTGGATGATGATTATGGATGGCATGGCTAGTGTAGCTGTTAGCACAATGTTATTACAGCACCAATGACTTGGGTTCAAATCCAGCGCTGTCTGTCTCCCCATGAAATGTGTGGATTTTCTTCAGATGCTCCAGTTTTCAGCCACCCTCTTAATGTATGGGGTCGACACATTAATTGGACTTTTTTGGGCATCACAGAAAGGCTTTCGGCATTGCTGTATTGTTAACAAAATCCAATGAGCCAAGGAGCATTATGGTTCCACCCCACACAATGAACAATAGATGGAAATATTTTGCAGGTGGCCTCCAAGTTTTGATGACTGAATATCATTAATGAAACAGTGAGAATCTCAGCAGTGGAGGGACCCACATGGGCTGTGGGCGACATGGTCGGGGGGACCCACACTGGAGACTGGTTCATGGGAACCAGGTATTGGAGCCTGGATTTGATCAGGTGCTGAGGGCAAGAAGAAATCCTGAAGGGCCGTGGATGCTGAAGGCTTCCTGATTGTGATGGAGGTTTGGATCTGAAGCTCAGGTAGCCATTGAATTGATTTTAAGTCGGTGCAGTTACAGAGGCTGTGGGATTTGCACTGGAAGCAAATCCACGGAACTCAGTGACGCTGAAGAGACTCCTTTGCTTTGCTTTCTCCCACGGTAAGATGACACTTTTTTTCTGCTTTACAGCAGGCAAAAAGAAATGTTGTGCAATATGATGTACTGTCCTATCACAGGACACTAAAGGAATCTCGAGTCTTGACCAAAGTGGAAAAAAATAAATGACTTTTTAGAAAGGCCTTTACATTTCATCTCACTTTCTACTTCTACATGCCTATAAACTAGCAAAGCAAGCCAATATTACACTCTCCAGAACTGTAATTTAACAGAATGCCATACGTTACACATCTATACCACCACAAGCAATACTTTAAAAATATCAGCTCTATTGTTTAATTGCGAGTCAATAGTTTAAAAGCAAAATTCACAAGTCCCCAACTGCAGGACATACATAAGTGAAACAAATGTGAATTTAAAGATGAAACTATCAAGTGTCAAATGTTAAAATCTGTCCGATCCCTACATATCATATGCCTTGGTATTGTCATTGAGAAGTTCAGACCGACATTTCATTTGAAAACATTACAGTATCAGTGATAGAAGATCAGGTTCATGAAACATAAATTTTCACCACTTTTAGGGAATTAAACAGTATATTTTTGCAGGAAAAACACTATTTGGTCAGGACCTTCTTTTGCATGTATTAAGTAAAATGTGTGAAAATATACATTAGAGCGTCTGCCAATTCATATTTCATGTAAGCAAAATGTTGCTTTTTCCAGTCTGAAAACATGATTGAGTTCTTTTTTATTTTCTTAGTGACACAAGATTTTGTAAAAAAAAAGGAAATAATTCATAATTTCTAAAGTTACATTTAATAGTGTAAATCTGTTAGCATTGATAAAATGTTGAAGGCTAGTCGTTTCATATGAGTTTATTGCACTGATATGGAGAAACTCTCTCCAGAAATAGACTTGGCATCAAAGGATATTGTTTTAAACTCATTAGCAGAAAAAGAAAATTAGAGCTGCTAAGAAGAGAACACATTTTTTAAAAGAAGGTTGTGATGGCTTGGAATGCATACATTAAAATAATGAATTAGAGCCCAAATATATATACATAAGAATACATATCTGCAGAGAGAAAACATATGTATTGGAATAATTGGAAAGCTTTTACCATGTGCAAACATGGGGCATATGGTTCTCCATCTGCACGATGTAATTGTATGATTCCATGGTTTATTAAATAAGCCTCTATATCAAAACATCTTAGTGATATTCCTGTTCCCATGTAGACATGTCTGGTCTAGCTTGAAGTTTTAGAGACCACAAAGTTCACAGACTGAGTTGATGTACTTAATACCACTCAAGGCAGTAGTTGGTGAATTTTGACTTCCTTCCCTTATTCATTTATTATTTTTCATGTTAGATCATAAGACTCTAAGACATAGGAACAGACATAGGCTATTCAGCCCATCAAGTCACCCTATCAATTTAATCCCGAGCTAATCAATTTTCCCACTGCCTGACCTTTTCCCCATAATCTTTGATGCTCTGGATAATCAAGAACCCATCAATCTCTCCCTTAAATACACCCAATGACCTGGCCTCCACCACAGCCTCTGGAAATATATCCCGCAGATTTACCACTCTCTGGCAAAAGAAGTTCCTCCACATCTGTTCTACGGGATGCCATTCAATCCTGAAGTTGCGCTCTCTTGTCCTAGATGCTCCCATCATGGGAAACAACCTTTGTACATCTACTCTCCTTGTTTTTCAACATTTAAAATGTTTCAATGTGATCCTTACTCATTTCCTAAATTCCAACGAGTACAGGCAAAGGGGTGTCAAACACTCCTCATATGATAATCTTCTCATTCCTGCATTCATCCTTGTGAGCCTCTTCTGAACCCTCTCCAACTTCAGCACATTCTAAATTTTTAGTAAATTTATACACACAGCACGGTAACAGGCCCTTTTGTCCCATGAACCTGTGTTGCCAATTACACCCAGTTGACCTACAACCCCCAGTACATTTTGAAGGGTGGGAGAAAACCAAAGCCGCTGGGGAAAACCAATGCAGACATGGAGAGAACTCACAAAATGTCTAATTTGTAAATATCTAAAAAAGTGTATATTAGAAAGATTAAATTTTGCATGAAGCAAGTAAAGGGTTGGGGGGGGTTAACTACAGATTATCGTCATATCACAGAACAACATGATCACAACAGAGAAGTATAAAATATCTTATATAAGAGAATTTTACGTGCATTATTTGTATAATTTTTGTATTCAATATTATTTTTGGACATAGAATGAGTTATGATTTAATTTTTTAAATTATTATAATTGTAGAATTCAATACCCTGAATGAGATGTTATGTAATAATTGTGGTCATGCTTCTAATTGATACGTGATATGTATAGCAGATAGCAGATGCTTTAAGAATTATTTTCCAGAACTCGATAGACTCAGGATCAGTACCCCATTATTTAAAAAGGGGGGTAGAGAAAAAGCGGGGAATTATAGGCCGGTGAGCCTTACATCAGTAGTGGGCAAAATGATGGAATCCATTATTAAGGATGTAATAGCGGAGCATATGACTAGCAGAGAAGGGATCGGACAGAGTCAACATGGATTTACAAAAGGTAAATCGTGCTTGACAAATCTATTGGAATTCTTTGAGATGGTGACAGGTAAAATAGATGGGGGAGAGCCAGTGGATGTGGTGTACCTGGATTTCCAAAAGGCCTTCAATAAGGTCCCACATACATGTCTACATGCAAAATCAAGGCTCATGGGATTGGGGGCAAGGTATTGATGTGGATTGAGAACTGGCTGGCAGATAGAAGACATAGAGTTGGGATAAATGGCTCATTTTCTGAGTGGCAGGTGGTGACCAGTGGGGTGCCACAGGAATCTGTACTGGGACCCCAGCTGTTCACAATTTACATTAATGATCTAGACGAGGGGATTGGATGTAATATCTCCAAATTTGCAGATGACACTAAGCTAGGAGGGGTTGTGTGCACGGAAGAGGGGGTCAGGAAGCTCCATTGTGATTTGGTTAAATTGATGGTCTGGGCAGATACATGGCAAATGCACTACAATGTGGATAAATGTGAGGTTATCCACTTTGGTAATGCAAACCGGAGGGCAGATTACTATTTGAATGGCAATAGATTAAGAGATGGGGAAGTGCAGACAGACCTAGGGGTACTTGTACACCAGTCTCTGAAGGAGAGCATGCAGGTACAGCAGGCGGTTAAAAAGGCAAATGGTATGTTGGCCTTCATATCAAGAGGGTTTGAGTATAGGAACAAGGATACCTTACTGCAGCTGTACAGGGCCTTAGTGAGACCACACCTGGAGTATTGTGTGCAGTTTTGGTCACCTTATCTAAGGAAGGGTGTTCTTGCAATGGAGGGAGTGCAAAGGCGATTCACCAGGCTGATACCATGAATGGCAGGAATGACTTATGAGGAAAGATTGCACAATTTGGGATTGTACTCGCTGGAGTTTAGAAGATTGAGAGGGAATCTCATAGAGACATATTAAATTCTGCCAGGACTGGACAGAATGGATGCGGAAGGGATGTTTCCAATGGTGGGGGAGTTCAGAACCTGGGGCCATGGTTCAAGGATAATAGGCAAACCATTTAGGACCGAGATGAGGAGGAATTTCTTTACCCAGAGGGTGGTGAATCTGTGGAATTCATTGCCACAGAGGGCAGTAGAGGCAGGTTCATTAAATCTATTTAAGAGGGAATTAGATCTATTTCTTCAGTATAAGGGTATTAAAGGTTATGGAGAGAAGGCGGGGACGGGGTACTGAACTTTAAGATCAGCCATGATGTCGTTGAATGGCGGAGCAGGCTCGAAGGGTCGAATGACCTACTCCTGCTCCTATCTTCTATGTTTCTATGTTTCTATATGATATTATTTGATTTATGTTATCGTTAGTATTCATAGTGTAAAAGGTTTTTGTTAAACTAAAAAAAAATAAAAAAGGAAAGGAAATGAATTCATAGTGGAATGAATTTTTCCCCTTTCTGATCCAGGAACAATGATTTGCAATGAATTACTGCATTGTTAAAGGAGTGGTATTTAATATTAATTCTGAGTCCCAGTGGGAGATTAATACAAGTCCTGAGTTTTATACTGAGAATTTAATGAGCAATTTTAAAATGCAAAAAAAAATTCTTAAAACTTGTCAGGCAAAGGACTAGAAGCCATTTAAGTGATATACTTGGGGAACTTCTGGAGATTAGTAATTTATGGTATACCTCTTCATTTCCTCAATTTACTTGCCGATGTGTGCATTGGTCATGGCATATGCTGTAAATACTGTTAGTTTTGTTTTGATACAATGTTGCCAAACCTTTTTATTGGGAAGTTCTCATCCACGAGGGAAATATATGATTAATAGATTTGATCTGGAGATTATTTTGCTTATCAAAGCACATTTGTAATGAGACTTGTGTAGGAGATCTTTACTAACATTGACTTAGTACATAGAGGACTGATTGAAACATGAAAATTTGCAGACACTGTAATTGTAGTAAAAAGACACCAAAATGGTGGAAGAAATCAACAGGACAGATATTCGAAAAGAATGCTGCATATTATGTATATCAGAGAACTCTCCAATAAATCCATGATGGTCATTTGAGAGGTTTTGAGAGGTTAATTAGGGAGCAAATTCAAGCAGAAATTAGGCCCACTTCAATTCACCCATTGTCACAGCAGGTCAACAGTACCAGTAGATGTTTTTTTGCTGGCCTTCCACTCTGTGCTAGATCACCACAAGAGTACCTACATCAGGCTGTTCATTGTTCATTGACTGCAGCTCGACATTCAACAACATCATACCAGCAAAACTTATAATCAAACTCACAAAGGTGGGACTCTGTTCATCCCTTTGCAACTGGATCCTGAATTTGTTTATCGGCAGACCCCAATCAGTGAGGATCAGCAAGATCACCTCTTCCTCCCTGACCAACAACACAGGTGTACACCAAGGCTAGATGCTTCTTTGCATCCTATGTTCATAATTGCATAATGAAATTCAGTTCCTTTGTGGTCTATAAATTTGCTGATGGCTGACATGACAAGTCAGAATACAGGATGGAGATCACTAATCTGGTTGTTCGGTATCAGAGCAGCAATCTTGGTCTCAATGTCAGCAGGAGCTTATTGTGGATTTTGCAAAGTTGAAGTCAAGGCACCATGCACCTGTGTTCATTGATGGGACTATGATGGAGAAGGTGAGATCCTTTAAGTTTGTGGGAGTCCATATATCAGAGACATTTCCTGGAGTCAGTACATCAAACCAACTATGAAGAAAGAGCATCAGTGCCTCATTTATCTGAGAAGATTTAATATGTAGCCAGATTTCTATCAAAATTGTGGAAAGTATATTGACTGGTTGCATGACAGTTTTACCTTGAATGCTCAGGAATGCAGAAGGCCACAGAAAGTGTAAACTTGGCTAAGTCCATCACAGGCACTGACCTCCCATCCAATGAAGTTGCCTCAAGAAGATAGCCAATATCATAAAGGAGTCCCATCACCTTGGTCACATCCTCTTTAGGCTGAAGGTGCAGATATCTAAAGGTTTTCAGGGTCTTGAACCCTAACCATCAAAAGATCTGTCTTCATGTTTTATCTTATACTAACTGTAAATGTATATATTTATCTATGTATTGTTATTTTTAGTTTTCTCTATTGGTGTATTTAATGTACACTCTCATAGATTGTGTATCTTTTGTATTTGTTTGGCTGCAGAAAGTAAGAATTTGCATCTGTACATCGTACCTATGTACAGCAGAATCCCCATTATCTGGCACGGGGATCGCGGATGCCGTTTATGCAAATTTTCCAGTTGACTGGGACACAATGGGATACAATGACTAAGTAATGCACCTGAATTAAGAATACACAGTTTAACAGACAAAAGACAGTGTAAAATGTAAAGTAATTTGAAAAAAAAAACACGTCGGTATTGTTGTATTTACTTTAATCAAGTAATTCCTGTAGATTACAAATTTCAATTTGAATCCTGGTTGCTGGTCCTTTGTAACAGTATTGCGCTAGCTAGCCGCTACACTAACCATGCTGCCATCATAATTAACCCATCCTCTCCTGTTTACCTTATTTATATTAATAAAGTTAAAGATTCTTATAAGATAAGGATAGGGAGACACTTTTGGAGAGTCGCCCCAACAGCGAGTGGCATCGGCTGGCTCTTCACCCTGAACAATGCCATTTTGATTCGTAAACGGCAATGAAGAAGCATACCGGAGGGAAATAGATCAGCTCATTGAATGGTGTATCGACAACAATCTTGTGCTCAACATCTCCCACAAGGAGATGATTGTGGGCTTCAGGAGGAAGTCATGGGAACATGACCCAGTCCTCACTGAGGGCTCATTAGTGGAGAGGTCAAAAATTTCAAATTCCTGGATGTCATCATCTCCAAGGATCTGTCCTGGAGCCTCCACATTGATGCAATCACAAAGAAGGCTCACCAGCGGTTATACTTTGTGAGGAGTCTGATGAGATTCGGTATGTCACTGAAGATTCTTGTAAACCTACAGTGGAGAGCATTCTGGCTGGTTGCAAAACTGCCTACTATGGAGGCACCAACTCTCAGAACAAGAATAAATGCCAGAGGGTTATTAACTCATCCTGCAACAACACAGGCACCAGACTTCTTTCCTTAAAGACACCCACCACCCAGGCTATGCCCCCTTCACTCGGCTACCATCAGGAAAAAGGTACAGGAGCCTAAAGATGAGCACTCAATGGCACAAGGATGGCTTCTTCCCCACTGCCATCAGATTCCTGAATAATCAATGAACCAAAGACTCTGCCTTTCTTTTCATTCCTTATTATTTTTATTTTTTAAAGTAATGTTGTAAAATGTTTATGATACGAATGTTTCCACTCCTGACGCTGCCGCAAAACAACAAATTTCATGACATGTTCGTGACAATAAATTCTGATTCTACTGTGTTGCCGGGTTTGACTGGAGCACTTCACTGGTTGAATGTTTGCTCCATCTTCACCAAGGGGTGGTAAATTGCTGCAGAGAACACTTACTTTGACAACTTTATACTTTATAACTTTCATTTAAAATTATATTTATTTATTTAAGTATTTATTTCCTTGATTTTATTTTTTCCAATTGTTTGGATTTCTGTTGACTGAATTCCATATAATGGGGATTCTACTGTATATGACAATAAGCTCTCATTACACATTAAAGAACAATGACTTATTTCACAGATCAATGTTATCAAACTTAAGACGTAGTATAATTTTTCCTTACATACTTCTTCAAAAATAAATTAGAAAGAGAAAAGAAAGAAGGAATTAAATCATAAATGCATTTTGTGATACACCAATAAGATCTGAGCAGCTGATTAAAAGTCACTTCACCATAAGTCAAAACAAAAACTTCACACCATATTTCTTCTTCTCTTTGGCTTGGCTTCGCAGATGAAGATTTATGGAGGGGGTAAATGTCCACGACAGCTGCAGGCTTGTTTGTGGCTGACAAGTCCGATGCGATGATGAAAGCCTGAATATATTTTATGGCAGGTCAGTGGTGTTTTCTCATTGAAGGGAATACCCTTCTACCATCAGAATCCTCAATGACAAAGTCAATCAGAGACTCATTTAAGGACCTTTACTTGTGCACTTTATTGATATTCTTTGTTCTCTCTGTATTATGCAGTCATTTTGTTTACATTCTTTATCTGTTTACATGTTGATGCCGTGTACAGTTTATTTTTGCACAAGTGGTAATTCCGCCCTCAGGAAAAAAGGAATCCCAGGCTTGTATGTGAGGTCATGTACGTATTCAGACAATAAATCTGAAATCTGAATTGCAAGAAGTAGCAAAGGGCTGTGAACATTGGTCAGGCCATCACACATAGCTTGTCATCTCCATCAGCTCCATTTGTTACTCCCATTGGCTTGGAACAGCAACAAACACATTAAAAGAGTCATCCCAACCCAGCCACACTCTCTTCAACCCCTGCCTCCAAGAAAAAGATTCAAAAGAATGAGATATTTCACCACCAGATTCGAGGACACTTTCTTTTCCACCATTATCACACTCCTGCACGAACTTCAAAATGGTGAAGTTATGCTGCCTTTGCGACATACTGATGATCTCTCACTGTAACACTGTACTTTAGTACTGTGTCTTACCTATTGCAGCATATATGTCTAACTGATCTGTTTGGAAAGCAACCATTGCAGCTTTGTATGTGTGACGGTGAACTTGAATGTGATTACTTTAATATCTTTGTGTGTTTGAAAGAGAAAAGAGTTGAGAGTCAAATCTCAAAATATTGAAGGGACAACTATCTTAGACTGAGAAAGTAGAGACAGTGATCACAGCATAACCTGTATCTGAACAGAGAAGTAGAAATTCATCCATCTTTCATGTTAAGTGGATGCTATTGAATAAAAGGAGTTTTCTCTCAATGAAATTCTGACCCATTTAAGCCTTAAAGTCTAGATTGTATTTAAGAGCATTTACCCTTCTTCAATGCAGATTCACCGGGCAAATATCTATCCGGCCTTCCTGCCCTTTTTACAAACTACTATATACACATTGGCATAAACACCAAATAAATATCTATGGATTCCTCTGGCATCACTAAGGGGGTGTGAAGGGTGTGGACTGCACTGGGTGACACAATCGGTGTGGTGGGGGGGCAGTGACACCAAAATGACAGTCTATAAAACTTTTGTGCAGTATTTCAGCATAAATTTATTTTTTAAATAAAAGTATCCCTGTAGTTAGTTATAAGAACAAAGAAACATTTTTTTGTAAGCCCAGCTTGCATGTAACAATATACCTACAAGGCTAAAATTCAATGCTAATTTACTTTTTGAACCTTCTAATGTCCTCCGGTCAGAGCTGTCATTATTACCCAATTACGATGACACTTCAAATCACCTGGTTTCATCTACACACGCAACAAGCATGCGCTGTTGTTTTCGTGGATGCTGGTGTTTTTATATTTGTTGCATTTGTCAAATTTTCTGGTGTTTTAGCTACAATATTGTGGTAATTAATATTTATGAACCCATATCAATAACCTTTTTGAGAATGTAGTAATTAAAGAAAAGGAGAAAAATCAAAAAAAGGCTTCCACTCAGTTCCTAATAATGTAATTCGATGTAGAAAGATTTTACAAAAAAAATTGTTGTTAGTGTTCCATATAATCTAAGAGATATTACATTTGAGCAATTTACAACTATATTTATCACACATTATTCTATAATTTTACAACTATATATTGCATATACATTTAGGCATATTAAAGATATAATTTTAATTTTGCTAGATATTTATCTCACTAATATTGCCATTACATTCAGTGATATACAGCAATTATGATTTACTAGTAACATTAGTATAAAAAAACATTTCTAAGGATTCTGTAAGGTCTGGTATGGGAGGAGGTCCATGGAGGAGAGGGAAGGGGGTGGGAGGACACCATTGGGTGACACCAACCCTAGTGATGCCACTGGTGGATCTTGGTATTGACTCAGCTGGTGCATACCCGTGGAGTCCACGGAGCAGAGATAGAGCACTCCCTGTGGGGTCAAACCTCACAGTCTGACTCTGTACAGGCTTTAAATTACTTATTAAAAGAGTCAAGGTTGGCTTATTTTAAAATCCCGTGACTGCGGAGTCTGGGCCTAAGATGGTGGCAGCTCTGTTTGGCAGTGGCCCAGTGTGGTTATAGACGCCTGGAAACAGAGGACTGACTCAGGGCTGCAGAAATGGGGATACCACTCCACCTCCCCGTGAAACAGGGGAGATGACACCATGGGACAGTTACCATGGTGGTGGAGCAGCGAGGGGCCCAGCAGCTGAAGAACACAGATGGTGGCTGTAGGTGACTTGAGGTAAGGAACCCATGTAGGCTGCAGGATGCTGGTGACTGGCTCGAGACTGGCTGGAATGGTACCAGATATCGTAAATGGGATGCGAGTGGGTGCTGAAGGGTTCCTAATCATGTCAGAGGTTTGGATCTGGAGCTGAGGTTGTTGAAAGATCTGGACTGCAGGTTGTGTGGCGGCACAGGCTGTGGGAGCACTGAAGGTAAATCCATGGACACTTGGTGATTCTTGGGGTGGGGGGGGGGGAAATCCCTTTTGCTTCTCTTTGTCTGTAAGGAGTGCCAGGCAATTTGTGCTGATGGTGTATCTTTGTCTGCCTTACAGTAGACTAAAACAAGTGCAATTATTACATCTTTTTTATTACATGACAATAAATAGATCTTTCTTTTGAATATTTTATTTAAATCAACATGTATAAGATAATAACAAACAATAATAAATCACAATATTACAGTGTTAAAAGATATATTCTGAGAATATATAAAAGGAAGAGAAAAAACTAAAAAAGAACAAAACTAAAAAAACCCTAAAATCCTCCCCCTTAATCCAATAATTAATTATAAAATCCATAACATAGCTGCATAATAAATTGGATTGCATCAGATGACACTCAAGGATCCCGAAAATATCATAGTTATTACTCATTCAGCGTAAACTTCACTGGTCAGGAGGATTAAAATATAAATTATAATTTCAATCTCATAATTCTAGCATACAGTCTCCAAATTTGGAGAATTAAGTAAAATTTACCCCTTAAATTATAAGTAATTCTTTCTAAAGGAATACATCTTTGAATCTCTGGTTGGCATCTTTCTAATGTTAATGTAATATCAGATTTCCATGTTACAGCAATACATTTTCTTGCTATTACTAAGGCCAACCTAATGAATTTTAATTGAGAATTTGACAAAAGTAATTTAGGAATAATACTTCAACATTTCCTAACAACAATAATTGAGGATTTAATGGAAAAGTCACACCAGTAGTTAATTGTAAAAACTTACTAATAGAAACCCAAAAAGAATTAACCTTTAAACAAGACATTGTAGAGTGAAAAAGGTTCCAATTTATTTTCTACATCTAAAACATTGATTTGATAAATTCGATCTCCATCTACTCAATTTCTGAGGTGTGATATACAATTGATTTAAAAATTATAATGAAGTCATCTATATCTTACATTAATAGTGTTAGCCATCAGCCTGAAGAAAACTGAGGTCCTCCATCAGCCAGCTCCCCACCATGACTACCAGCCCACCACATCTCCATCGGGCACACAAAACTCAAAACGGTCAACCAGTTTACCTATCTCAGCTGCACCATTTCATCAGATGCAAGGATCGACAATGAGATAGACAACAGACTCGCCAAGGCAAATAGCGCCTTTGGAAGACTACACAAAAGAGTCTGGAAAAACAACCAACTGAAAAACCTCACAAAGTTAAGCGTATACAGAGCCGTTGTCATACCCACACTCCTGTTCGGCTCCGAATCATGGGTCCTCTACCGGCATCACCTACGGCTCCTAGAACGCTTCCACCAGCGTTGTCTCTGCTCCATCCTCAACATCCATTGGAGCGCTTTCATCCCTAACGTCGAAGTACTCGAGATGGCAGAGGTCGACAGCATCGAGTCCACGCTGCTGAAGATCCAGCTGCGCTGGGTGGGTCACGTCTCCAGAATGGAGGACCATCGCCTTCCCAAGATCGTGTTATATGGTGAGCTCTCCACTGGCCACCGTGACAGAGGTGCACCAAAGAAAAGGTACAAGGACTGCCTAAAGAAATCTCTTGGTGCCTGCCACATTGACCACCGCCAGTGGGCTGATATCGCCTCAAACCGTGCATCTTGGCGCCTCACAGTTTGGCGGGCAGCAACCTCCTTTGAAGAAGACCGCAGAGCCCACCTCACTGACAAAAGGCAAAGGAGGAAAAACCCAACACCCAACCCCAACCCACCAATTTTCCCCTGCAGCCGCTGCAACCGTGTCTGCCTGTCCCGCATCGGACTTGTCAGCCACAAACGAGCCTGCAGCTGACGTGGACTTTTACCCCCTCCATAAATCTTCGTCCGCGAAGCCAAGCCAAAGAAAAGAGATTTTGCCAGACTTGTTGATTTATTATTGTGTCTAGATCTTGTTCCCATCTTTCTTTTGAATTAAACAAACCTAATTTAGGTGTTTGTTCTTGTAACAAAATATATGCTCTTGAAATAAATTTTTTTGTCAATCCATCAATTATAATTTTCTCCAAATTTAAAAGATTTTTAAAAACCATATCAGATCCTAATTTCTCTCTTAAATAGGCTCTTAATTGAAAATAACAATATAGCATGTTACGAGGAATATCATATTTGATTTTTACTTGATCAAAATACATCAATCTATTATTACCATAACAATCTCCCAATTTTGAAATTCCTTTATTGTTTCAAATCTTTAAAAAAGATTATCTTTTGAAAAAATTAATAAAGGATTAATTAATGGTGTTTTTAATGAAAGATCATTTCCATCAATTTCCTAACTTAGCTTTATTCCAGATATTAAGCAAATGTTTTAATATTGGACCATCTTCATCTATTGTTATTTTGGCACCCATTTATAAATAAACTCCTCTGGTATAATTTATCTTATTTTGTTTAATTCAATTTCCACCCAGGATGGTTTAAATTTTACAAACAGGGAGACTAAACATCTTAATTGTGCTGCCTCATAGTAATTCTTAAAGTTAAGAAGTTGGAGTCGCCATTGTTCATATTTCCATGTTATCTCTTTTTATGACTTTCTTACCATTTTTTCCTTTCCAAATAAATTTCCTAACTTGTTTATTTAAATGTTGAAAAATTTTTTGAGGTATAGAAATAGGTAAAGTTTGAAATGAATATTGAATTTTTGGAAAAATATTCATTTTATTGCAATTTACTCTTCCAAATTTAGGCAAATTTACCCATTTCATTAAGTATTCATCTATTTTCTTAAATATTGGGTTATAATTTAATTTATATAAATTTTTCAAATTATTATCAATATGTATACATAAATATTTAATCTTATCCGTCCATTTAAATTGAACTTCTTTTTGATATTGTGAATAATCTCTTTGTACCAATTCCATACTTCACTTTTATATCAATTTATTTTATACCCTGAGATTTTCCTATATTCTAACAACTGACTATTAAGTCTTGGTAATGTTAATTGTGGTCAAGTTTAATACACCATCAGCAAATAAACTAATTTTATGTTCAGTCTGATTTATTTCAAACCCTTTCCACTGTCAGTCATCTTGAATTTTTTGTGCAAGTGGCTCTATAGCTAAAACAAACAAAGCTGGTGATAAAGGGTATCCCTGCCTATTGGATCTGGCTAAATTAAAAGATTGAGATATCTGTACATTTGTTATTACTTTAGCTTTAAGATTTCTATATAGTGCCTTAATCCAATTTATAAAGTTTACACCAAAGCCAAATTTACTCAAAACCTTAAATTAAAGAGTCCCATTCTAACCTATTGTAGAGCTCATCGAAAGAATCAAAGACTTGTTGATCAAAACCAAGGCTTTTATTAGCAAAAGACAGGAACTCTTCACAGGTAGCCGACCAGTCCGGAATGATCCGACCTGCCTAGGGACACAACCCTTTAAGGCCCAGACAGTAGGCATTGCTTAGCTCTCAGCCAATCGCTGTAAGCACAGTCTAGATACTCTAACTATATACACTATATACATTGGTGATAGATCTGTACTATCACACCTATCAAAACCCTTTTCTGTATCTAAAGCTACTATAACACTCAATTTTTTTTTCTTTTGCATTAAATGGATTACACTTAATAACCTTACTATATTTTCTGAAGTTTGTCTATTTTTAACAAACCACGCCTGGTCCATATTTATCAATTCAGGAAATATCCATTAATCATATTAACTAATATTTTTGCTATAATTTTATAATCAACGTTCAATAAAGATATAGGTTTATATGAAGCTGGTTTTAATGGATCGCTATCTTTTTTAGGCATATTTAATTATTGTGGTGGAAAATGTTTCTCGAAGATAATGCTGTTCAAAAGTTTGTTCTATTACTTTAATAAATAATTGAATCAATAAATCTTTAAATTCTTAATAAAATTCAACTTATTTTGTAAACTATTAAGTGCATCATAAACCTCTTTTTAAGTAACCATCTTTATCTTCAGTTCAATTTAGTAATATGAATTGTGACAAATATTCATCTATAGCCTCCTCATCATATATATAACATTTAATAAAATTCCTTAAATACATCATTTTTTTGTGGTTTATATGTTATTCTGTTGTATTGCATTAATTGTTCAAGAAGATTATTATGCTTTTAATTGCCAAGATTTGTGATCGTTCCTTTAATTCATTATATTTCTGCTTAGACCGTAGTATAATTTTCTCTGTTCTCTATATTAACATTGTATTATATTGTAATTTTTTATTAACTAAACTTCTATATTTATTCTCAGATGATGATGTTTGAATTTCCTTTCCATTGATGTTATTTCCTTTTTCAATAAATCTATGTCCTTTTGAAGTTTTGAAGAATACCATGATTTTTCCTGTTAAATAAGCTTTCAACGCATCCCAAATTATAAGCATATCTTCTATTGAATGCAATCTGGTATCACAGAACAATTGTATTTGTTGTCTTACTAAAATAAAAATTGGCCTTTTCATTAATAAAGAATTTAATCTCCACCTATAGACGAAGGGTTGCTTTTAATCATCTTTGGAGTCTGTTGTTGCCATTTTTAAACATGAGGACCAGAGTTGAGCCAAGGAAAGTCAAAGAAGCTATTTTTTTTTTTCTTTGGCTTGGCTTCGCGGACGAAGATTTATGGAGGGGGTAAAAAGTCCACGTCAGCTGCAGGCTCGTTTGTGGCTGACCAGTCCGATGCGGGACAGGCAGACACGATTGCAGCGGTTGCAAGGGAAAATTGGTTGGTTGGGGTTGGGTGTTGGGTTTTTCCTCCTTTGCCTTTTGTCAGTGAGGTGGGCTCTGCGGTCTTCTTCAAAGGAGGCTGCTGCCCGCCAAACTGTGAGGCGCCAAGATGCACGGTTTGAGGCGTTATCAGCCCACTGGCGGTGGTCAATGTGGCAGGCACCAAGAGATTTCTTTAGGCAGTCCTTGTACCTTTTCTTTGGTGCACCTCTGTCACGGTGGCCAGTGGAGAGCTCGCCATATAATACGATCTTGGGAAGGCGATGGTCCTCCATTCTGGAGACGTGACCCATCCAGCGCAGCTGGATCTTCAGCAGCGTGGACTCGATGCTGTCGACCTCTGCCATCTCGAGTACCTCGACGTTAGGGGTGTGAGCGCTCCAATGGATGTTGAGGATGGAGCGGAGACAACGCTGGTGGAAGCGTTCTAGGAGCCGTAGGTGGTGCCGGTAGAGGACCCATGATTCGGAAAGAAGCTATAATCAGGCTGAAAAGCCATAATAAAACAGTAAGAGACATTAGCTAAACCTCAAATGTTTGGAGGATAATTAAGAAGGAAGATCATTCTGTGAGCTCGGTAATCGCAAAGGGACTGGGATTCCAATGAAGATCTCCACTGCTGCTGACAAGTGAATTCCCATCATCATGAAGAAAAATCCCCAAACGCCTGTTGACAGATTAGAAACACTCTTCAGGAGCCAAACTTTATGAACAGAAATACAGAGGCTACAGAGCAAGATGCAAATCATGACAAATGTGGCATGCCTTGGATCTTGGGCTGCTCCTTTATGCCTCCACACTTTGCTCTTGCCGTCTCTTTGTTAAAGGTTAGTCTTGATGCCTTCTGTCTACAAGATCTTTTTTCCAAAATTTGACAGACTCTTTTAAATACTTCTTTGCCAACTGTAGCCTGTTTCTATGGCTAACTAGTGATTTGTATCTTGCAGTGTAGCCACTGCATTCTGTTCATGAAATCTTCTGCAGACAGTTGTCATTGACTTATCTAAACTTGCTCCTGAAGAGTGCCTCTTTCAGCCAACCCATTTAGCTGTGGGTACTCTGGACTGCTAGTGCTGTGGTTTAAATCCCACGTTGTTGCAAAGTGTCTGAATTTCTCACTGGTGAACTGAATGCCATTGTCCGACAGTATGGGGGATCCCATGCATTGAAAAGTGTCTTTTTAACTTGATAATGACTGGCAATGAGGTGACGTTGGGTAAAAGGTCTATCTCAAACCATCCAGAGTATGAATCGACAAGAACCAAAGACTGTTGACCATGCCATTTGAAGATGTCTGTCGCCATGGTTGACCAGGGGAAGCCCAGCACCATGTGAAGCTGCAGCGGCTCTTTCAGTTGGTGCGGTCTGGTGCTATTGCACACCAAGCAAGCTTGTACCCCCTGTCTATGTTCTCACTCATCCCTGGTCAAAATACTATGTCTCTAGCCCTGTGTTTAGTTGCCTCTGCCCCTGGGTGCCCTCTGTGCAGGATGTTGGGATAAATGTTTTGCAGTGAACTCGGAACTACTGCCCTCAGTCCTTTCATTGTGATTCCATCATGGATGTGTAATTAGTCCCGGAATGGGAAGTAGGGTTGCATTTCAGGTGGAAGGCTGCATTGCTTGTCGGGCCACCTGCCCTTGATAAAAGTGCTCAGGAGCCTCAAAGTTGTATCTTCAGCCATGTGCTGTCTCCATTCATCCAACTAGGAGGAGGAGATGTGATTTACTGTCATTATATCAAGCATGTCCTCTTCCTCTTCCTCAGCTTGCTGGATTGTGCATTTTCTGGGAGCACGAGATCGCGCATCGGCACTGTGCCTTTCTTTTCAGCACTTGTAAACTAAAGTCACACTGTATTTCTGAAGCCTGAGCATCATTCTCTGAAATCGTGCAGGGGCCACATGGATTGGCTTTTTCAGAATTGTGACCAGAGGTAAGTGGTCTGTTTCTATGGTCACTGGTCTACCATAAATGTAGTTGTTAAATTACGAGCAGGCGAAAACTACTTCCAACAGCTCCTTCTCTATTTGAGCATATCTGGTCCCCGTGGTGGTGAGCGACCTGGATGCGTAGGCCACTGGTTTCCCATCCTGCACCCAGATTATACTGTGATGCATCACAGGTTAGCATGACTGGTCTGTATATATCGTAGTGTGATAGAACAGGTGGGCACAATGTATGCCTTTTTAATGCGTGGAATGCGTTTTATTGTTGCTCCTGCCAGGGCCAAACCACATCTTTATGCATCAACTGCCTTAGTGGGACGGTAAGATCACTAATGTTCGGCATGAACTTGCTCAGGTAGTTGACCATGCCCAAGGAACATTGTAGCATTGTCATGTCTGTTGGTATCGGCATTTCACTCATTGCTTTAGTCTTTGAAGGATCCGCCTTCAGGCCTTCTCCTGTGAAAACATGGCCCATGTTAATGACCTGGTTCAGCTGAAACCTGCACTTATGGGGATTGAGCTTAAGATCAACCTTCCGGGGTTTGTCAAGTATCTTTTTTAAAATTTGCATCGTGTTCTTCCAAGTTTTTGCCACCTACGAGTATGTCATCAGCAATGATGGCACAGGGATACCCCACAAAGATTTGCTCTATTGATCTTTGAAATACTTTGCTGGCTGAATTGATTCCAAATGGCATTCGCAGGAATCTGTGTCAGCTGAAACTCGCGCTGAAATTGGACAGCAGTGATGACTTGTAATCGTTTGATTTGCCAGAAGGAATTCTTTGCACTTAAAACTGAAAAAACGGTTGCGTTGGCCATCTGCATGGAACTTCCTCCACGGTACGCATTGGATGGTGTTGTCGTTTTAAAGCTGTATTGAGGTCTCTTGGGTTGATGCAGATACGGCATGCCAGATGAACCATGGACCTCACTTCTGAGTTGAGCCGCATAGAGTATGTCACTGGCAGTTTTCACATTTCTTTTGTAAAAAGGTCACTGTACTCAGAAAAGATTCTGTGTGTCAGATCATCTTCAGCCGGACTTATCTGGTACACCTCTCTGCTGAACAAAACAAGACTATTGTCCTTGCTTGAGCTCAGGCCCAGCAGAGGCAGGAGATGAAAAAAGTTAGTATGCATTGTGCCGTCGGTTCTACTTTTGCTGCCCCTGTATGCTACTAGACTTGTGGATTTGGAGTATGTAATGACCTGTTCTGATTTCGTCAGTAGGTTGAATGTTCTTCGTGACATGACGTTGCACTTGGGTCCAGTGTCAATTTTCATGTCTATTGCTTTACCATTGATCTTCATTGTTAGAAATGATTTGTTTTCCTCTGATTCTTGCTGGGTCTCCTGCCATCTGCAGAATCAATCCATCAATGTAATACTCGACATCCGAGTTGGTTTGTCTCTACTCAGGTTCCAACTGGTTAATCATCTTTCTGTATCTGGGTCTCAGGGTTAGTTGCTACCAGGCTCTACAGCATCTGCTGAAATGGTTCAATTTCCGGCATGCTCTGCATTGCTGGCCAAACGCTGGGCACATCACTCGTCTTGCCACATGGTCACCGCCACAGTTACCACATTCCATCCTGGGTGAGAGCGCAGCAAGGCTTGGTTGCCTTCATCTTCTTCTGGCTTCCAGCTACTGTCTGTTCGTAGGTCCTACCTGGAGTGCATCTATGCTCATGCCTTGTTGCTGTGGAAGGGCTAACTTTCTGCTGTTCTCTTCCATGGTTTCGTAAGCCAGACATGTGGAGATGGATTTTGTGAACGGTAGTTCTTTAACACGCAGCAGTGCCTTTCTCATGCTTTTGTTGTAGATGCTGCAGACCATCCTGTCTTTAATTAACTCATCACAGAGCATTCCGAAGTCATAGGAATTTGGCATGATTTTTTAGGTCGCTGACATACAATTGAATTGACTCACCAGGCCTCTAGTTTCTCTAGTTTCCTTTCCATCATTAAGTTCTTTTGTGGATTGCACATTTCTCAAAACTTTCTTTTTAAACACTCGGGGTCCTCTCTCGACTCAGCCGGGCTGATAACAATACCGCCTTCAAGTACCTAATTTGCATATACAAATGACCTTTCCCATTTGATGTCCTCAGAGCCCGCTAAATTTAGTAAAATGTATGCTTTGACTCGGGCAGACTTATCACTATGCGCTGGCGCAATTAAAATGTATTCTTGTTCAAATATGTGCTAATTCTCAGCCACATTGCCTTCTGAATCTGTCTGCCATTATGGTGCAGTCATAAATGTGTTCCAAACGTGGTGGTGGTTACTCACCTTTCACTTGAGGCTTCAGGTTCAGACTTTTGACACCATGTTTGTTGATGCATTGAATAACTAGACAACACAAAACGGCAACCTCTGACAAATGCTTTACTGCTCAATTCAACAATACAATACAATGTATACAGGAGCCCCTGGAAATGGCATCTGCCACCAACCAAGCTCTGTCTCCTTTTTCAACTAGCGTGCTTCGGGGGGGACTCACATTTGCACAATAGCATCTTTGCGAGTACGGGGTGCGGATAGTCAATAGAAGTGCTGTCTACAGGCCTCAACCTCTTTGAGCCAGATCCCCATAACCTTCAATTGTCACATTAGACAGAAGTAGGAAGGGGTTGATATCAGTTGCGTACAGCTCAAAGAGGAGCTTGTGTCATGGTACAACCTCCAAAAGGACTGGCAGCCTTTTAAAACATTAATGATTGTTCACAACTAATACTGCAATACCACATACAGTATGTAATCACTTACTATATTCAACTCTCATTGAAGAGACAGGTGAATAAGTTCAAGGAATGATGGGTTTGAGTTTGATATTTTAAAAAGTTACTTTCTATCCAAAGTATTCATGGTTGTAAAAAAAAAATTCAATGTTTCACATCAAAACTGACATCTCTATTGGAACCATACAGTGTGCTGAGAGGTAGAAATTCCAGGCCAGGGCAATTGCCAAATTAAGACCAAAGACTGATAGAATTTTGTTAACCAGAGTCATTCAAGGATATACATGAAGACAATTAAATGAAGTTGGGTCACAGATCCAACTCAATCTCATTCAATGGTGGAAGTAATTTGTCAAGTCAAGTGAAGTTTATTGTCATCTGATTGAACAAGTACAACCTGATGAAACAGCATTCTCAGTTCCTCAGTGAAAAATATGCAGACATACAACCAGACATAACACACAGGCAGATAAACAATACAGATACTCCCTGACTTACAACTGTAATTGGGACCAAAGTATTGGTCATATCTCGAAATAGATGTGTTAGAAATTTGCCCATGCGTGTTGAGTACTGAATTCTTAAAGCAAACTTTTTAATCAAATGTTGTATTTGACAAACTATTAAAGGGATACAGGGCATGTAAGAGCCAAAATGTGAATACTTTGTTAGTTGACATCCTGAGATCCATAGGCTGGGTGTGGCTATCTTGATTGCTGTGTGCACGCACGAGTCTTGGTTGGCATATTGGAGATTGGTTGGCACATGCACGAGAGTTAAGCATCCTGATGATATTGAATTCGTGCTCTTAACTCTCACGTGTGCTGCAACCAAACTCCAATATGCCAACCAAGACTCGCGCGTGCACACAGCAATTAAGATGGCCGAGCCCAGCCTATGGACCACAGGATGCCTGAGCCCAGCCTATGGACCACAGGATGCCGACTAACAAAGTAAGTATGCACACTTGGCTTTTGCATGCCCTGTATCCCTGTTATAATTTGTCAAATACAACATAAACTGTTAATTTTATATTTTTTCTTATATTAAAAAAAATTAATGGTACCTACAGATGGATGCAAGTCTCAAATCAGGGAGTACCTGTACCTATGCAGGACTCGTATTCATTTATACTAATAAATAAATAAATATTGTTTCATAAATATGAGTGTCTCAGTTGGTTAGGGTGAGCAGTTCCTTTGGTCGTTCAGTGTCCTCACTGTCCGTGGGAAGAAGCTGCTCCTCAGCCTGGTGGTGCTGGCCTCGGATATTCCTGTATCTCTTTGCCAGTGGAAGCAGCTGAAAAAAGTTGTGTGCAGGTCGGAAGGGATCTTCAATGATTTTGCGCGCCCTCTTCAGACAATGATTCAGGTAGATCACATCGATGGGGGGTTGGGAATGGGGGGGGGGGTGGAGGAAGAGTTCAGTGATTCTGTTATGAGGTTAAAATAGACAACTCTTCTGTTGATGCTTTCTAGTTCTGTTGAAAGGTTAATGGTTTTATTCTCTGGTACATCCATGCTTGCTGAGCAGTTCCAACACTCTCTGTTTATATTTATCCATGAACCATAACTTGCCTGACCTTTTTTCCCAAAAGCGACATTGAAAGATTAATTTAGTTCTTGCTTCCAGCATAATGTCCCATAGGTGGCACCCAAGCTCCATTGCTCGAATTTGAGTTGGCTTAATACTGCAGGAAAATTGCTGGATTAAAGCAATACACAGTTCATTTTTTTAAAAAAGCATACCCCCAAGGCAATCAACATAAATGGGCTATTTACACACAAAGCCTTTATTTCTTCTCATAAAAGGTTACTGGAGTCTCACCAACAGACAGGCAGAAAATCCCGCAGAATTGCCACAGTTATTAAATAAATGTCTTGCAACCCATTGAAGCTGAGGTTCATTTTGGTTCCATGCTCATCCTTTGGTTGTAATACTTGTTATGCTATAACGTACACTTCTGGAGAAATGGCAAATGTGACATGATCCTTGTCTTTCGTATGCTGAAGTCCAAAGCATTATATAACATGAAGAGAATTAAAATTAATAAAAAGAAAACACAGGCTGGGAATCTGAAATAAAAATAGAAAATGCTGGAAAAATTCAGTAGGTCAGCTAGAATTTGTGGAAAGAGAAATGCTGCAAGACCATCACACTGAGCACGACCTTCCCACCCCCCTACCCTACCCTCCCCCCAGGTCTGCGCATTTAGCTACTGCTGTTCCCCCTGTTGACCCATGACTGTCCAGCTAAACACAACTCGAACCACATCATCAAGTTTGCAGATGACACAACCATGGTGATCCTGATCAGTAAGAATGATGAGTCAGCGTACAGAGATGAGGTGCAGTCACTAACAGACTGGGGCAGAGGCAACAATCTGTAACTGAACGTTAAAAAAAAACAAAAGGAATGGTTGTCGACTTCAGGATGGCCCAGGGGGACCACGCTGCACTGATCATTGATGGCTCAACCGTTGAGACCGTCAAGAGTCTTGACCGTCAAGTGCACTTGGCGGAGGATCTCACCTGGTCCATAAACACCAGCTCAATAGGCAAGAAAGCCAGCAGTGCCTCTGCTTCCTGCAAAGGCTGAGGAAAGTTCATCTCCCACCCTCTATCCTCACTACATTCTGTTGAGGATGTATCGAGAGCATCCTGTGCACTGGATCACCACCTGTTTTGGAAGATGTACCTCCTCAGACCGCAAGACCCTGCAGAAGATAAAGATGTCAGCGGTAAAGATCATTGGGGGCCCCCTTCCTACCATGAAGGATATCTGCAGCACATGATGCAGTTGAAAGGCCATAAACATTGCTCCACACGTCCCTTATGCAAAATGTTCTCCCTTCTGCCATCTGTTAGGAGGTACTGCAGCACTTGGGCCCTAACATCCAGATTGGGCAACAGCTTTTTTCCCCCAAGCCATCAGACTCCTGAACCCCCAGAACATTTGTGAATATGGTACTGAGGATGGTTACTGTATACGCCTTAATATTTTAAATTTTTAATGTGTTTAACTTCTATTCCAACTTATTTATGTAAATACGCTTCACGATCCTGGAGAAATGCTATCTCACCTTTATCATGCGAGTATGGTATGAACAATAAAGGTGACTTGACTTGTTTCAATTGGAGACTTCATCAGAAGTGATAAAAGTGAGTCCAGAACAAATGAGTCCAGAACAGGTGGAGAGGTCCAATGGGTGGATAAACAGGGAATGTCCATGATACCAAGTAGGACTGAATGATGATGGTGTTGGCTGAAAGAGGAGGGAAATGCTCATTAGTTGCATCTGTTCTGTCTGAAGGAGGTGTAAACAGGAAGTGATGACTGATTACAGTTGCCATGACACTGGTAAATATAATCATCAACTTGAGTTGTTGTGTGGTAAAACAATTGAAATTCTGAATTCACACCCAACATTCTTCAGATTTATTCACTTGTGCTTTAATGGACTTAGAATCAAGGGCAAATGGTAAAATATGTGGATGCACGGTGCTGGTTTTGTACAATGATCTGAGCTGCCTGTTGTCTTTGAATGTCATTCTCCATCACACCCCTGATTAGGTTTTCCCCTTTGTTGTCTTACACTGTTATCTCATTGTTGTCTCCTTTCAGATGAATGTCTTTCTAGATTGTGTCAGGAATAGCTGGGTTCTCATGAAAATCAAAATGCTGGAGACATTGGTGACTTGCAGATGCTGGAATCTGAACCTAAACGCAATCTGCCAGAGGAACTCAGCAGGTCAAACAGCATCGTGATTGGGGGGGTTGGGGGGGGTGATGATACTCATAGAACTATAGAACACTACAGCCCAGAAAAGATGCCATTTGGCCCTTGTACTCTGTGCCGAAACATCATTCCGCTAGTTCTACACCTGCACTCTTTCTAAAACCCTCTAGACCTCTCCCATCCATGTCTCTATCTAATTTATTCTTAAAACTTGAGAGCGATCTCACACTTACCAAGTCCGATGGCAGCTCATTCCACACTCCCATCACATTCTCAGTGAAGAAGATCCCCCTCATGTCCTCCCTAAACCTCTCCCCTTTCACCCTTAATTCATGTCCTGTGGTTTGTTTCTCACCTCAATGGAAAAAGCCTACTTACATTTGCTTTATCAAATTTCTCTCGTTCTTCTTTGCTCCAGTGAATAAAGTCCTAACCTGTTTAACTTTTCCCTGTAACTCAACTCCTGAAGACCTGGCCACATCCTAGTAAATATTCTCTGCACTATTTCAATCTTACTGATATCTTTCCAGCAGTTGTGGGCAAGACATTTGGCCTCACCAATGTCTTGTACAACATCACCGTAGCATCCCAACTTCTGTACTCAATACTTTGATTTATGAAGGCCAAGATGCCAAAAGCTTTCTTCATAATCTGTCCATCCATGATATTTTGAGCTAGGGCCCTTTATCGAGATGCTGTTTGATCCATTGAATTCCTCCAGAGCATTGTTTTTACTTTAAAATCATGAAGCTGTAATACCAAGTTTCCTCCTTAAGCAGATACAAGGTTAGATTTCCATCATTTACTTTGTTCAAATTATTGTAGCTCCAGCATTTAAATTTTCTCTCCCCTCTGTTCTTATTAATCTCCGTTAGATGATCACTTGTAATTAAAAAGGTGTCACCACCTTCAACATCGTTCAGTATCAGTTGGTCTGTACCCTCCTTGGAGATTCTCAGTTTTTTTTCCCAACTCCCCCTTCCTTCTCTCAAAATTAAACATCCTTCTTTTCTAACTTCTCTTACTGGAGCAGATATACTCATGGAAAAGTTCACTCGATTTCTCTTTCCACTAATGCTGTCTGCTTGTTGAATATTTCACACAATTTCTATTTTCATTCTAATCTTGAACTTGATTTTTTTTAAAAATAGCTTGATAATCTTCACTGTTTTAATCAACATTGGTTTTTGCCAGTTCATGTTTACTTAGTCTTCCCACATTTGTTAAATCAAGAGGTTATTAATTGTTTCTTCCAGTACTGTAATTAAAGAAAGAAAGAACATGGAAAACAGCAATTAATATTGTTCATTATCAGGACCAGTTGTAATTCTGCAAATTGTATCAAATACCATAAAATTGAGGATTTTTGCTGCATTAACAATTCTCTGAAATCCATTTTACTCAAAATGCATTCCACTTGGATGCATCTACATTTGTATTGTCAGTTCTTGAAGGAATTTTGATCTGGATCGACACTCCTTGGCTTGCTTGAAAAAGTATCAAGAAAAGCATCTGAACTCTAAAAATATTGACTTGAGGTTTCATCTCAAGAATAGCATGTGCAGAATTAGTTTTGATCATTTCAGTAAGTTGATCAATAGGAAATTGGCTGCCAATTTTATATCCCAACCAACTTCCTATTTCAATATTTAATTAGATCCAAGTACAAATGAACCTCAGAGGTAGGTCTATACGGTAAAAGATGCCAGTGGAAACTGTAGAAGTGGGTACAATTACAACATTCAAAAGTAAATTAGCAACAACAAGGGCAGCATTACAACACTGTTCTGGGGTTCATTCAGGAATGTGATGGCTGCAGGGAAGAAACTAACTATAAGCCTTTTGGTTTGTGCTTTCACACCCTTAGAGCCATAGAATATTAAAGCACAGAAACAGGCATTTTGGCTCTTCTAGTCTGTGCTGAACCATTATTCTGTTCAGTCCCACAGACCTTCCCTCCATATCTCTCCCATCCATGTACCTGTCCAAATTTTTCTTAAATATTAAAATTGAACCCGCATTCACCAACTCAGCTAGCAGCTCATTCCACACTCCCACTACTCTTTATGTGAAAAAGTTCCCTTTAATGTTCAGCCTAACCTTTACCCCTTTCATCCTTAACCCATGTCCTCTGGTTTGTATCTCACCTATGCTCAGTGGAAAAAAAAAGCCAAACTACATTTAACTCTGTCTATACTCATTAAATCTCCCCTCATTCTTCTATGCTCCAGGGATAGTCCTAACTCACTTAACCTTTCCCTGTATCTCAGTTCCTGAAGTCTGGGCAACATCCTAGTAAATCTCTGCACTCTTTCTATCTTATTGAAATATTTCCTGTAGTTTGGAGACCAAAACTGCATACAGTATGCTAAATTTGTCCTCACCAATGTCTTATACAGCTTTGCCATAACATCCTAACTCCTATACTCAGTACTTTGATTTATGAAGACCAATATTCCAAAATCTCTCTTTACAACCATATCCACCATGAGAGGAGGGAGAAGAGAGTGTGCCTCGTGTGTTGTTGATGTTTCAGTATATTGGCTGCCTTTCCTAGGCATCCAGATATGTACATTGTATCTATAACTTGTTATATGATAAGCTACATTCACCACCTTCTGTAGCTTCTTCTGATCTTGAGTGGAGCAGCTTCCATATCATACTGTGATGCAACCAGCAAGAATCCTTTCTATAGTGGACCTGCACATGATGCTTAGGGAAGAGGGAGATATACCGAAGTTCCTTCGCTTTAGCAAGTTGAGGTGATAGTATCGCATCAGTGTGTTCATACCAAGTTAGGTCATTGAAAATATTTCTTCCAAAGAAGTTGAACATCTCTACTCTTTCATCTTCAGCACCATTAGTAAGGACAGGGGTGTGGAAGTCAATGCTCATTCTGTCACCCATTGCCCTTCTACTTTCTAGTGACCCAGCCTATCCAAACTCTCCAAATCAGTGAGGACCCTTACCGCCCCACAGCATCTTCCAGTTACTCCTGTCGGGAAAGAGATATAGGCGTATCAGAGCCAGAACCACCAGGCTGAGGAACAGCTTCTTCCCATGGGCAGAGAGGCCGCTGAATGACTGATGAACTGTTCATTCAAACCCCCCATGACTCAACTATTTATTTAACAAATTATATTCAATTTAATATTTGTATATACAGTAAAACCCTTGGTATCTGCACCTCTGAGGGCTGGTAGATGAGGAATAAGTGTATTTTCCGGTTGCATGAGATTTACTCTTACAATGCCTAACTAATATATCTGCATTAAGAATAAACTGTTTAAAAGTCAAAACATCAGTGAACAAATATTGCATGAATATATAAACCTTAAAGCATTTTACTTTATTTTCAGTCACATACTTTGAAGCATTTAACCATTCCTCCATCTACAGCAGTGGTTCTCAACCTTTTTCTTTCCACTCACATACCACTTTAAATAATCCCTATGCCATCGGCGCACGGTGATTAGTAAGGGATGGCTTAAGGTGGTATGTGAGTGGGAAGGGAAGGTTGAGAACCACTGCTCTAGACCCAATTTTTACTGAAATACTTTTGCTTGAGAAAAATTGTCATTGACCCATTTCCTTTGGAGTTATGAAACCGTGCACATAACGAGCTAATTAGGTATGAATAAAATAGTGGTTTTCAAACTTTTTCTTTCCACCCACATCCCATTTTGAGCAATCCCTTACTAATCACTAAGCACTGATGGCATAAAGAATACTCAGTGGTAGGTGAATGGAAAAAAAGATTGAGACCACTGACCTACAGGTTCCTCCACAGAGCTGCCCAAAAGACAATCAACAACATTATAGATAATTAACACCTCCCCCCACCCCCGCTCCCTACCACCACAGCAGGGCCTGCCAGACTATTTTGCACCCTAGGCTGGGCTGAGTGTGAGGGGCAGTGCTGACCAGGCTGAGCAATGACATTTGACACTTCCTCCCTCCGCCTTACCAGACTAGCGCACACACTTATAGCGTGTTAGTCAGAACCATGTCATTCAGTTTCCGTAACTGTTGGAATCTCTCTTGAACAGCACCCCTCTGATGTTTGCACCCTATAGTTGGCCTAATTGTTGCACCGGCCCTGCCCCCTTGGCCAAGTTTACCGATGAAGCCTTTAAACGGGTGACACTTACTAAGAAGGGATAAGGAAACACTTTAAGAGAGTCACATCACCAGTGAGCGGCATGAACCAGCTCTTCATCTTGAGTGACTCTATCGCTGTTTCACGCAACTTTACTCAAACATCTGCTATGGGTGAAGAACAGCTAAGGCACACCGCTGAATGGATATTTGCTCTCATCTTCACCGAAAGTTTATGTGTTACTTCAGAGAACATTTACCTTTACAATTTTAAACTTTTTTTTAACCTATTATTTTATTCTTATTTATTTATTTTTTTTTATAAATTGATTTTACTCGATTTTTTAAAAAGTAAATTGAGGCTGCTTGAATTCTGGATACCAGCGGTTTCACTCTTTATCTATATCATTTGTCTGTATGTTGTCTGTATAAATGTTTGCAGTGTGTTGCACTGAGGACTGGAGAATGCTGTTTTGTCAGGATGCAAAAGTACAGTCGAATGATAAATAAATTTGAACTTGAATCCTTCCAATCCAGACATCATTCTGGTGAATCTCCTCTGCATCCCTTCCAAATTATTGTTGGCTTTCCTACAGCTGGGTGACCAGACAGCATATTGATCTCTCAGTGATCAGGACCAGTTGTAATGCTGCAAATTGTATCAAATAGTATCAAATAGTGCAGCTAAATCATGAGATTCCGACATTTGTACTCAGTACCCTACCCAATCAAGGTAAGCACTGCAAATGCCTTCTTCAATAACTTGTCTACCTGAATCCCCTCTTTCAGAGATCTACACACCTGTACCCCAGGTCTCTCTGTCTGCCACACTCTCCTGTGCCTTACAATTCACTGTACAAATCCCACTTTGATTTAACTTACACTCACACATGTCAAAGTTAAATTCCATTTGCACCCCTATCCTACCTTTCCAATTGAACAGGAATAGCAAATTACTTTTATTGAAATATAATCTTGAATTCATATTATGTTTTACAAACTTCAGAACATTTCAAAATATGTCACAACAAATGAAGTATTTTTGAAGGTTAATGATCTTTTGCAATGTAGGAAACATGGTGTACAATTTGTCCACAATAGTTATGGCAAATAAAAGTGAGATAATGATCATATTATTTATTTTAGAAATATTGATTGAGGAGAAAATTATTGTCCAGGACAGCTTGAAGTAACACACTAGAGCCAGAAAATTGCTACCTTTTTCTTGTAGTAGGACAGATTAATCTGCCATTGCTAACAATTTTTATGGGTCCAATAGATATCACAAAACTCTCAATACAAGGCTTCCTGGACTATATTGTTATTTCTCTGGTGTCACTTTCAGCATGTGCTGAAGATATAATCTATTTTTAAGATTTCCTGTCATATTTTCAGCATGTGAGATCAATTCTCACATTGATCTATTGTGAGAATACGTGTTTGCAAGTACGATGCCCAAAAGTGCTGTAGAAACTCACAGGTCATGCAGCATCTATAGGAAGTAAAGGGTAACCAACATTTGTGATCTGAACCTTTTGTCAAGGTATGAGAAACATTTACACTTTACTTCCTATTGATGCTATACGACCTGCTGGGTTTTTCTTCACTTTTGTGTATTGCATTCAACCCAGCATTGGTCGACTTTCTTGTTTAACTTCACATTCCTGTTACTTATCTTTCAGGTATGACTTTGCGAGGATGTCCTGAAAGTCTTGCCAGACTACTGCTTCAAGATGAGATACAAGACTGATAGGATAAGAGAAAAGAGTTCTTCCTGCATAAGATGGTGGAGGACATTATCTCAAGGAGATATGTTCTCAGGCTGCAATCAATCAGTCCTGGCAGGAGATTTCAGTGCAAATACTACATATTTAGAGTCAAGGAAAGGCTGCATTTTCGAGAGCCTGCAATGAAGAAAATATAAATGTGCTGCTCTGCCTGTTCCTGGGGGTTGTGATGTCTTTAATACCTTGACCTTCTCTATTGGATGTGTTACGTACTGTGGAAGTCCCCATTGGAGGTCAGCGTTGGATGTAGAAAAGGCATTGAAGATGGTTGAAAAGCACAGTCCTCTGTCTGAGTAACACATGGTATATGAGTGGGACACCAGAGTGTTATTGTCAGCGTTAGAAATTATGCTGTTGGTGAGTTAGCCCATGTGAATGGCATTGTTTCCGGGTTGGTAGAAATAGGTTGCTCTCTGAGTGAACAGGAATTATCAATGATCAGATCACTGAGGCTGAACACCATGTTGCAGAGGAATACTGAGCATTGAGCTTCTGTTGATGCTACCTGGGGCAACTTCATGGGCGAATTTCGAGTGCTGATAAATACACAGGATAATGAAGATTTTACATCCTGAATGCTTTTGGGTGCATTTTACGGATTTTGGGGTGCTGTTCACAGAAATAACATTAAAATGTTCCTATTACGCACCACATTTTAAAAAAAAGATATAATCTATTTTTAAGATTTCCTATCATATTTTTAGTCTACAAGTATATTGGCAACAAAGCAAACTGTTTTAGTTAGTCCAAGTGTGCCTGGGCACACACTCAGAATCAGAATTTACTATCTTGAACCAGTCACAAAATTTGTTGTTTGTGGCAGCGTCTCAGTGAAAATATTTATGTAAACCTCCTTACAAAAACTTTTTTTTAAAGTGCACGGAAAAGTCAAAGAAAGGCAGTGTCTTTGGTTCATTGATCAGTCAGAAATCTGCCGGCAGCAGGAATTAAGCTGTCCTTGTGCCGCTGAGTTCTCATCTTCAAGCTCCTGTACCTTTTTCCTGATGGTAGCAGAGTGAAG
Source organism: Narcine bancroftii (assembly GCF_036971445.1). NCBI lineage: Eukaryota > Metazoa > Chordata > Chondrichthyes > Torpediniformes > Narcinidae > Narcine > Narcine bancroftii. The sequence goes on from NC_091470.1 coordinate 346,343,706, forward strand.
AGGGTATGGCCTAGGTGGTGGGGGTCTTTGATGATAGAAGCTGCTTTCTTAAGACACTACCTCTGGAAGGTGTCCTCAGTGGCGTAAAGACTGGTGCCAGTGATGTCGCAGGCCAAGTTAACAGCCCTCTGGATATTTTCGTGCCCTGAGCTTAGGCAACTCCAGAAGGCTCTCTGTGGTACAGCTGTAGACATTTTCAAGAGTCTTTGGTGACATACTGAATCTAATCAACTACCTCACAAAGTATAGCTGTTGGTGAGCCTTTTTCATTATTGCTGTGACATGGGGGCTTCAGGACAGATCCTCAGTGTAGGTACTATGCAAATGTTGTCTTAGGCCTGGGATTGATGCTGACAGGCTATAAAAGCAGCTCACATATGGGATATAAAGTATATCATTGTTTGCATTTTCTCCAGGAATTTACGTTGCCTCCAAAAATGGGCATCATTCTGTTCTAATCTCAGTTAAACATATTTTAACTGCAAAGTTCCATCATTTTCAATGTTTAGAGGTATTTCTGAATGGTGGTTTTTACATCATTCAAGAGAGCTAACAGTAATTAGTATAATGATGCATTTGAAAAGCCACATCTCTTTGATGTGCATTCCCTTAGCACTGTCCTCAATCATCAGTTTAAGTCTTGCATCATTGAAGTGGAACTGGAAGTGAGGAAAAGTTGACAGAAAAGAATGCAACCAATTTAGGTGATTGACATGATGTAGAGGAAGGTGCAGCATCTTGGGTATTGAGGAAGAGGACAGTGTGATGAACTCTGGACAACTTTATCTTCAGACCAGGGACAGGACTGAAATGCAGCGGGAGAGAGAGAGGAGTGTGTGCTGTAGGAAATGCTGAAGCAGCCTGCTGAGAAATTGAACAGCTGCTTGGAGTGCGAGAGCCACGCGCTGGGAGAATTGACAGCTGTCAGGAGTGTGAGAGCCCGCGCTGAAGCCGGTGGACTCATGGAGAGTGTGCCGGCTGTGGTCAACCTCTCTCTGCTGAAGTGAGGTGTGCACTGGGGCAGTTGACGAGCCCCCAGCACGCTGAGTTTGCACTGTCGTCAGAAAGACGGCAGTTAGTTGGATGGTGGCTAGTCAGAGGGTCAGTGTGTGTGTGTGGGTCCTTGGCAGCTTCAGCAGGCAAGAGACTGAGTTGCTTTGTTCATGGATGCCAACACTGCCATGAGGAACTGTCTGTCAGTGTGGAAGAAGGGAGACTAAGTTCATTTTTCCGTGGGTGCCAGCACTGTTGTCCTGACAGCAGTTTGTGACACTCTGACTCCCTGTGTGTGTGTGTGTCTGTGTGTGTGTGTGTGTGTGTGTGTGTGTGTGTGTGTGTGTGTGTGTGTGTGTGTGTGTGCGTGTGTGTGTGTGTGTGCGTGTGTGTGTGTGTGTGTGTGTGTGTGTGTGTGTGTGTGTGTCCACTTTCCTTTCAAGAGGAGGACTTGGCGTGGCAGAAGTCAGTTGACAACCCAAGACAGGGTTTTAGAGGAGAAGACTCGTGTGAAAGAAGATCACTTGACAAGCCTAAAAAGAGATTCTGAGGTTCAGACCTAGTGTTAGTCACTGTGTGAAAATTCCCTTTGTGAAAAAATTAAAGGTGGTCATTACCACATTAGAAAATTCAGGAAAGACTCTCAAATTCCTCTGCCGAGGACGTAAGTAATGGTCATCTCTCTCCATGTCTAACCAAAAGACCTGTGTGCAACTAAACTCACACCTGGAGACCAGATTCTGTGGACTGTTGACTGATTGACTTTATGGACATGACTTGAGGTTTTTTTGGGGGGACTTTTCTTTTGGGGCATTTTGGGTTTGAACTATGATGGTCTGGGTTTTTTTTCCCACCTACACGTTATAAATATCTGTGGTTAGTATATAGTTGCCATAAAGGCTTATGTTTGGGTGTTGCGTTTATTGAGTTTATTCTATTATTGACAATTGTTAATAAATTTTGAATTAAACTTAACTCATCTGTTTAATGCTTCTCTGCTGATGAGGTTGCATCAACAGGAATGGTTGGATTACAGAGACAAACAATTGGGGGGTGGTGGGTGGGGGGGAGGCGATTGATAGAATTGCTCAGAGAAGGATAAGGTTGGTGGACTGATATTCCTCCTACTATTTTTGTAAGAAAATATGAGAAATTTGACTTTATACTGACTTTAGTACTCCAGAACAAAATGTACAACCATAATTGTGGTTTAAAAAGAGCATGTGAGTTGGTGGGAAGAAAGAGCCAATAATAATACTGAACCAATTCCTTCACTAAGATCAACTATTGCAGCACACATCCGCAAAGTTAATTCAAATGACTCAGTTCCACCGTGTATGGTATACTTAACAGATCAGCGGCTTGGGAATCTGATTGGCAGCTCTTCTTCACAGCTTGTAACTCAAACAGATTTTATTGAACAAGTTTTTAATTATCCTAAGGAAATGTTTATGCATGAATCTGGTAGCCTGCAGAAATTCTGCCAATCCCCATCCTCAAACTATTATCATGTTTTACATTCAATGCCAGCATGAATAAACTCTGACATTTTCCCACGAGGAGCCTTCAGTCACCTCGAGCAAAATCAGTAGCAGGTTAATTCGGAATGATCGGCAAACATTCAATCTGAGGAGCCAATCTGGCTGCTATTAGATGGTGAGCCATCACGTGATGCTCAACGTACCCAGCTGAACAGTCTAGAGGCAGGTCTGTGATCAAGGCAGATCCTGTTGTTTGGTTGAAGGTCACATGAGAAATGACTACGATGCAGGAAGCAGATGTGAGGTTAGGAAGCTTTTATCCTTTCTCTTTTTTTCTGCTGTCATTTTCCATTGACAAGTAGAAAAGTTGCACTTTTTCTCTTTTTCTGAAATACCTAAACCCATTTCTTCAAGGTGACATAATGTTTTCAACAGTTGATCTGAATAATTGATTTTGATAATGGCAGAGGATCCCCTGAAGTTATTGAATCCTGGCTTATATTTCTGCAAGACACTGGCAAGTAGCATATATTTTCATTAATGTGGCATCAGCTGTTTATATATTCTTTATCATCTCATTTCCATAAACTTTCCCCTCTCCTCTGGAGAAAGAAGATTAAATATACTTTAGATTGGATCTCTATTTTAATTCCCAATTCAATTTTGACTTCCTTTGTCTACGGTTATCTAGGTTAGTCTCAAAATGGAGCCAAGAGCATTCTAAACCTCTAACACCAAGGATGCAGCTTGCTCCAGAGTGAAAAGGGACAACTGTCAAGAGCCCAAATCACAGTAAATACTTGGCTGTCCTCTGCCTCTGTCCATTATATTTTTGCCTCTGTACAGTTCTCCGATCCTGTGTGGTGACCCCGTCTCACCCCTCCCACCCTGTTCTCTTTATGCTGGCTTCCGTACTAATTTTACTCAGTCTCGCTGAAGGGCTTTTAACTCAAAACGCTGACCATCTGAGTTTCTCCAGCACACAGTGTTTGATTTCAGATTCCAGCATCTGTGGTCTCCTTTATGTGTTCAGTGGGCCCTGGAGAGTGTTGTGTGGGTAGCATTGCTCTTTGAATATCGAAACGGAGGATCAGTGAATGTCAAACTCAGAGGTTACGGAAATGAATTTTCCAGGCATTAACGAATTCCTTACAAAAAAAATCAGATGTTTAAAATCTGAAACATAGGCAGAAAATGCTGAAAACACTCAGCAAGCCAGGTAGCATCTGTGGAAACAGAAATAGTTCATATCTGACTTCAACTCGAAACATTAACTATTTTTTTTCTCCCCGTTAAGTAGTTACAGCAATTTTTTGCTTTTGTTATTAATTTATTTCCATTTGCTGTATTGCTCACTTTAAAAAAAATATATTTAAATCTGTGGTTCAGTGGAATAAGTGGAATGTGTTTTAAACTCCCAGGGCTGTAAAGAATGCAAAACATAATATCTATTGTGGGTGTGAGGCAGGGGCTAGTGTTATTCAAATCATTGAGCTAGACAGCAAGTAAACAAGCCCGTTGACCCAAGTCATCCATGGCAACCAGATTGTCCATCTGAACTCATGCCATTTTTTTTTGTGCTTGACCTATATCACTCCAAACCTTTCCTAATAAAGTACCTGCCTGAATGTGCTTTAAAAATCTCAATTCTACCCACCTCTGCAGCTTCCTCAAGCAGTTTGTTCCATATAATCATGGTAGATGAACTGGATATGGAACATGAAAATGTTGCCCCTCAAGCCCCTTTAAAATCTTTAAATGTTTGCTTCTCCAACATTATTAGAGCTAGATAATGTCCAACATATCACATACCACCGCGTTGGATGACAGTACAGCTCCAGTTATAATTTAGTCCAATTGCTTGGACAACCTAAGCTATAATTGGCACTGAGGAAGATGGGATGCAGAAGTGTTTTTTTTTTCAGATCCGTTCTGATCCATTTACATTTACAGACAGTGCTCAATTTCATCTCTGGGTATTTACAAGAGCACATTCACTTTTTTCAATCACCATTGGTGACCATACTTTTGACTGTCCGTTACCCAGTGTCAATCTTTGTCAGATTACACTCCTTTCAAACCAGCTGTGACATTTGATTATATTAAAGCCACAATATTCCCTATTCCAATTTTACTGGCTGTCAAGAAGATTAACTGTTTATGAGTATCATGGACAATTATAAATTAGATTTTTAAAAAAAAATCAAAGATATTTTAAAATTAAAATTGTTTAAAATATCCAGAAAACAAATCAACCAATTTAAATCAAATTAATTAAATAAGGGTACAAAATTACCTTGTGCATACCATTCTGGCAGCAAAACTTTGGATGTGTGCTGATCTTCTCGCTTGAATTCTGGGAAATCTCTGGAGGTTCATGCGCCCCCAGTAGTCTCACAATGGGGATAATGGGAGAATGTCAACACGCTGTGAGGTGCTGATCAACTGTCAGAAGTTCAGGACTTCAGCCTTTACTCAAGAGTCTGCAAATTCTGCATTAAAATCAATAATTTCAAACAAAAATGATGGATTTTTGGAGAAGGTTCCAAAATGCAGATGTTGACATAATTGTGCAGGATTTCTGTCAGAAAAGCATTAGCCAACAACGAATTACGCTGGACAATTAAGATTTTTACTTCCTGAACATGTTTGGGTTTATTTTATGGATTTTGGATTGCTGATCATAAAAACCACCTTAAGACTTTTCCTATCACATCCCAATTTTTAGATAACCTATTTTAATAATTTGCTGTCCTATTTTAAGTTGACTTCAAGCATGAAGTACAATGTGTAATTGAAAATTCATTTTCTGCATTTTCTTCTCTGCTAATCTTGGTGCAGACAATGATGAACATGATGGAAGGTTTCACCAGAACATTGTGACGATGGAAAAGCAGTATCAGGACAACTGGAATCCATCAATGCTGGCCAATATTTTTTGACACTGACATAAAAGGCATCAGATGCTGAGTATGATCCAAAATTATGGAAAAGCAGTATCAGGACAACTGGAATCCATCAATGCTGGCCAATATTTTTTAGCACTGACATAAAAGACATCAGATGCTGAGTACGAACCAAAATTAGCGGAAGACATTTTTAGATCAGTTGAACTAATACAATGTGCCAGCATTATTATGATGCAATTAAATGAGCTAAATTTAATAAATGTTAATTAGGTTTCTCCAGTTTCCTACATGATGAAGCAAATCTGAAATTATTTTTCTGTTTGTCTTGAAGTTGTTTATCATAATCTCTTTTTTTGAGAAAGCAAACCTTTGAAAAAAAAAGTTGTCTAGTGTTATTAACATATTGTCTTTTTACATTATGAATTTGCTTATCAGAGATGCAGTTTTGTAAAATTAGACCTTGAATTAATAGATCCAGCTGCAGGACAGGGGTAGGATAATTATGAAATTATCTGCTACTTCATGCCAATCACAGTTCCTCTGTAACTGTTTTTACATTTCTATGGGGAACAAAGCTTTCCTCACCTGGTTAAGTGCTGGTCTTGCCATTGTGCTCTTGTAATTGGTAGTACATATACAATCAAACATACTGTCTCGGTTGCTTTTTATTTCATTTTGGCGGAGAATGAACTCCCATAGATCAGTGAGAACCTATTGAATTATTTTGTTGCTGAACTAAAGCTAAAAATCTAATCACATGTTCTATTTATGAGAACACTATTTAGACATACCAGAAAGGTTCTGACATTGGAAACACCGAGATAACAATTGAAGTTTAGTTTAGCATGAACCTTGTAACGCCGAGACAACTGCAAAGTACAAAATCAAGAGTTATTTGAGAAGGGATATGTTGGTTTCAAGAACTAGCAAATAAGGTTGATAGATCCTGATGGAATGCACCTCAGATAACTGAATGCAATGGCAGAAGTTAAAGCAGATGCATTTATGATGATTTACCAAAATTTTCTTGTCCCTGGGCAAACCCCAGAAGATTGAAAGACAGCAAATGTCATAATTATTTAATAAAAAGGAAGTAGGGTAAAGGCAACTAATATAAACCAGAAAATGTTTGAAGCTATCATTATGGAAGAAAGTCATCATTTGGAAATGACATGACAGTAATCGGCCTCATCAGCAACATAGATGTGTCACACTACAGAAGTGGTGGAAAATCTTGAGATTATCGTGTGAGAATAATAACATGAGCCTCTACATGGACAAGAAAAAAGAGATGATTGTGGACCACGGATGAACATCCTCCATGACATGTTAATAACTCAGTAGTGAAGTGTGCCAAGTTCCTTGGAGTCCACTTAAGAAGTCCTGGTCACAAAATATCTCACTTGTCAGGAAGGCACAACAGTGACTGGACTTCCTCAGAAGACTGAGGTGAACAAGGTTGCCAGCCACCATCCTGTCAACTTGGTACAGGAGCCCTGTGAGAGTGATCTAGCCGACTGAGACACAGTGTGGTATGGTCGCTGTTGAACATTGGATCGAAGGTCAATCCACAGGACTGTAAGAGCAGCAGAGAGGATCACTGAGTTCTCCCTCCTCCCCCCACCCAACCACCCTGCCATTGACATGATCTACCGGGATTGTTGTTTGAAGCGGGCTCGCAAAATCGTTGTGGACCCCAACCACCCCTCACACAGAATCTACTCCCATTGGGAAATAGATATAGGAGTATCAGAGCCAGAACCACCAAGCTAAGAATACTTCTTCGCAGAGGCAGAGAGAGACCCGCTGAATGACTGAAATGAACTGTTCATTCAAGCCCTCTGAGATTCTACAATTTATTTAAAATGTTTTAAAACGGAGGACCTGAGAATGCTGCTTCATCAGGTTACACTGAAATAGTGAGACACCCTGTCAGTAACTGTTTCATCAGGCAGACACAGTGTGGCTTCTGGAATGGCAGGTCCAGTTTGTCAAACTTACTGAAGTTTTTGAGGATTTAACAAAGGCAGAAAGAGGGGAGTAGGTGGATACTGCTGAATGAATGTCCAGAAGATGATTGATGCGGTTTCTGCTTCAGATAAAGATCCATGGGGTTGGGAGTAAATAATTGGCATGGAGAGAGGATTGGTTAACCAGTAGAAGACAGAGTTGGGATAAATGTGTGTTTCTCTGGCTGACAACAGTGGTGAGCAGCATGCTACTGGGTCTGAAATTGTTCAACAATTTGGACCAGAGATCTTAGCGTATCAAAGTTTGTTGGTGGCACTAAATTAAGTGGAATAAAACAAATTGTACAGAGGATATGGAGAGTCTGCAGAGAGATATAGATAGGTTTACTGAGTGAGTAAGCATCTGGCACGTGGAGTGCAATGTTAACAAATGTGAGGTCATCCACTTTGGACGTTGAAATAAAATATTATGTAAATGGTGAATGATTGCAGAATGCTGTTGTGAATAGGGGTGCATGAATTGCAAAATGTTGGTTTGCAAGTGCAACAATTAATCAAGAAAGCAAATGGAATGCTGGCCTTTATTGCTAGAGGGATTGAATTCAAGAGCAGGGATGTTCTGGTGTAACTGTAGTAGCAAACGCAGTTCTGGTCTCCTTACATGAGAAATATTGTATATACAGGTATACTGTATAGGGTTTTGGAGGCAGTGCAGAGGAGGTTCACCAGGATGATTCAATAGACGAAGGGTTAGCCTATGAGGAGAGATCGTCTCCTGGGATTATACTTGTTGGAATTCAGAAAAATTAAAGGGGATCTGACAAACATGTTAAATTACAAAAGGGATGGTTAAGATAGCAGCAGGAAAGTTGTCTCCTCTGGGAGGAGAGAATTGGGAGTCATGACATCAAAATTCGAGGGAGTAGACTTAGGATGGAGAACTGTTTTTTTTTCAGAAAATAATCAAACTGTGGAATTGATTGTCTATTGAAGCAGTAGAGGGTACATGATTAAATGTATTTAAGACAGTTAAATAGATTTTTGCATATCCGATGAATTAAGAGTTATGGGGAAAAGGCCCATAGGTGGAGTTGAGTCCAGACCAGATTAACCATGGCCAGATGGCCAACTCCTGCTCCTATTTCCCATTTCACATGTCAGAACAATGAGAATTGCAGTTTCTTAAATAATTAGTGATAATAATATTTTTTTATTTTCATATATACATTGTGCAATGTACATTTGCACTGAAATTCCTACTTGCTGAAGCTGAACAGATACTGTATTAAACTAATTAATGAATTAACTTGTTGCCATTGCCAGAGATTAATAAAAGTTGACAGACGTTCTGAAAATGGCAGGAGATCCTGAAGTCAGAAAAACTAGAGACCGAACCTCAGTCGCTTGAGGCATCCACCAACTTTGAGCTCTGGCTGCACTGTTTTGAAGCATTCCTGCAGGCTTCCACTACCATTGGGCTATCAGCGTGCAAGTGCTGCAGTCCTGGGACAGTACCCTGGTGTACTCCATGTTCAAGGATGCCCCATGATACCAAGAAGCCATGGACATTCTGAATGGATTCTTAATGGATGAATCAATGTCAATTACGGCAGATATCTGCTAGTGATCTGCAAACAGCGACCTGGTGTGTCGAATACCGAATATCTTCAGGCCCTGCGAGCCTTCAGCAGGGCCTGTGAATGCAAGGCTGAGTCCGCTATGGAGTATACAAACGACCTAATCTGGAATTCCTACGTCGCGGGGATCAGGTCAAACTACATATAACAGAGACAATTGGAGCAAGGGGAACTCAGTCTGCAGAGAGCAGTTAAGCTGGCAGGTACACTGGAGGTGGCTGTCCAGAATATGGATGCCTACTCGACTGACAACATGGTCGCCTTGTGGTTTCCCCAGGCACTGCCAGGTTAAATGCGCCACCACCCACCACCCTCCCCCCCCCCGCCCCACCGTGCTCTGCTATTGACTAGACCACAGCAGTGCTCCACGACAACCTCTCATCACTCTCAGTTGGTTCAGGTTTACGATCCGACCATAGCCATGGTGCTTGAGGAGCACCTGAAGTGTTACTTCTGCAGCCTGGGCAAGCATCAGAGGAAACACTGCCCAGCAAAGGATTCAACTTGCTCCAGCAATGGGAAGAAGGGCCACTATGCCAAAGTGTGCAAATCAAAACCTCTTCCTAGCAGCACCACGTGTGGATCATGGGAGCTGCTGTCCTAGACACCGCCATCAACTAGGGCCAGCAGCACCATGTGTGATCCTTGTGGGCCGCCATCTTCGAGTACAGCAAAACCGCGTGCAGGTCATGGAGGCCACCGTCTTCAGGATTCAGCAGCTATGCGTGCTGGCCCTAGGGGCCACCAACTTGGAAACCATTGTTTTCCACCACAGCAATATGCAGCCACCCAACACTGGCCTCCAACACATTCAACCAAGACAGGCCGCATCAACTCGCCAGGTTGATGATGGATATCCAGGTAAACATCACGTGTTGAGCTGCTTATTTAATGGCAAGAGCACGGAGAGTCTTATACATCAGGATACAGTGTGGCACCTCTGTCATTCAGTGCTGCCAATGAACCAGAAGGTCTCCTTGGCGTCCAAGTCGCATATATGGTTTCTGCATAGTGACTCTAGGGGAGCTAGGTACTGAATATAAGGACTTTAGATTGATGGTAATGTGGCAGCTCTGCACTGCTGTGCTCTTGAGACTTGATAATCAGTGTCACCTTAGAAGCTGGAGTTAGAATGGTCCCATTCACCCCTCAGCATATGTAACCAGAAATTTTACAACCAACCACTTCATGCCATCCAGCCTTATCAATCCCCCGTCGTACATGGCCACGCACCACTCACCATGCACAATCTGCGGTCTCTCCGCACTTAAATTCACTTCCCCCGTCATTATTCACCAACCCCACTCCCGAATGTAAATCTGCTTCCACTTAAAGTAGACAGTATAGTGCTGGGGACAGGGGCTGCATTCGGGCAGAAGGACAGTGCTTACTCAAGAAGGGGATTATTGAAGCCAGCACCAGCCCTTGGAGAGCACAAGTAGTGGTAGTGCAGACTGGGTAGCAGAATAGGATGATCATTGACCATCAACAGATACACATATATGCATCGTCGACATGGTCAACCAAATTGCGCATTTTGACCATTGACTTGAAGCTGGCAAACCACCAGCTCCCTATCCATCCGGAGGACCACCAGTATACAGTGTTCGAGGCAGATGGCTGCCTCTACCACTTCCTATGGATTCCCTTTGGTGTCATGAACAGCGTCTCGGTCTTTTAGCAGGAGATGGACCGTATGGTGGACCAGTATAAGTTGAAGGCCATTTTCCCATATCTCCATAATGTCAGCATCTGTGGCCATGACCTCCAGGACCATGATGCCAATCTCTATAAAATTTCTCAAAACAGCCAAGCTCCTTAACCTGACATATAATAAGGCCAAGTGCATGTTCTGTGCAAGCCATCTGGCCATCTTTTGCTGTGTTGTGGAGAATGGCATCATTGGTCCAGACCCAGACTGTATGAGACCACCCTTGGGCTTCCCCTTCCACACAGCCTTAAGGCCCTCAAGAGGTGTCTTTGGTTTTTTTTTCTACTATGCACAATGGGTCCCCAATTATGTGGACAAGGCCCGGCCCCTCATCAAATCCACATCCTTCCCCCTGGCGGCAGACACTCATGCAGCCTTCAATCGTATTAAGGCAGACATCACCAAGGCACATTGAATGCTGTGGATGAATCCACCCCTTTTCAGGTGAAAAGTAAGACTTCTCCTTGACAGCCACCCTTAACCAGGCAGTCAGGCTAGTCATAATTTTTTTCCCGTACCCTACAGGGCCCCGAAATTAGACACTCCTCGGTCAAGAAAGAGGCCCAAGATATTGTCGAGGCAGTACGGCACAGGCACCATTACCTGGCTAGTAAGAGATTCACCCTGCTGACTGATCAACGCGCTTTTGCATTCATCTTTAACAATCAGCAGTGGAACAAAATCAAAAATGACAAAATACTGAGATGGAGAATTGTCCACCTACAATTACGATATTCTGTACCGGCTGGGGAAACTTATTAAGCCACCAGTTGCCTTGTCCCCAGGGGCCTGTGCCAGTGCACAGGTCAGCTGGCTGCAAAACCTCTACAATGACCTTTTGGTTACCAGGATTTTTTCATTTTGTCAAAGAACGCAACGTGCCTTACTCCATCGACGAGATCAGGACTATGACAAAGAAATGTCAGGTATGCACCAAGTGCAAGCCGCATTTCTACCGGACAGACAAGGTACAAATAATTAAAGTCAACCACCCCCACCTTGAGATTTTAAAGGACCCCTTCCCTCCACTCACAACAATGTATATTTTCTTAACATCATTGATGAATGCTCCTGTTTTCTATTTGCCATCTCCTGCTCAGACATGACCACTGCCACAGTCGTTAAGGCCCTATGTAGTCTCTTCACCCTGTTTGGCTTCCCCAGTTATATCCACAGTGACTGGGGCCTTCCTTCATGAGTAACGAGCTATGCTAGTACCAGCTGGCCAGGGGCATTGCCATGAGCAGGACCACTAGTTACAACCTCTGGGGCAATGGGCAAGTGGAGAGGGAGAATACGACGGTTTTGAAGGCAGTCCTCTTAGCCTTGCTGTCTAATGCCTCCCAATCTCCCACTGGAAAGAGGTCCTCCCGGAGGATCTCAAATTGATGAGGTCCCTGCTATGTATGGCCACCAATGCCACACCACATAAACATATGTTTTCCTTTCCCAGGAAATTTGCGATTGGGACCACACTATTGACATGGCTGATATCCCCAGGGCCTGTCCTACTCCCAAAGGATGTGAAGAGTCATAAATCTGACCCGCTGGTCGAAAGGGTCCACATCCTCCATCTCAACTCCCAATATACCTCCATGGCATACCGTGACAGATACAAAAACAGAGTCTCTCTCAGGGACTTGGCTCTCTCAATGACCCTGGAGACTACTGCCAATCACCCCCTCATCGCTGAACACACATGATACACCTGATCCTTGCTACCCTGACTCTACCCTGAGGGAGGATGCACCAGGCACATGAGCACCTACCCTCCAGCACATTGATGAGTACGTACAGGGGTCTGAGACTATCCAGGACCCTTCTGCTGCACCACAGCCTCAACCAGTACTATGACAGCCCCAGTGAACGATGAGACCACCTGAAAGACTGAATTTGTGACTTTTAAATTTGTAACTTTGTAAGTTTCTCTTCACCCCACTGGTCTCTTTTTAAAAACAAGGGGTGAATGTGGTAAACCACTATTGCATGTAATTGTCTGGTCAGGCACATCTATTGGCTGATTGTACCCTTGGCCCCTCCCCATAGGCTCCTGCATAAGGGTGACTGTTCCACAACCCCCTCCTCAGTGCAGGACAGTTGATGGATATGCCTTTGTTCTTAAGTGAATAAAAACCTATTGGTTTCTCAACAACAGTCTTTCGTTGGTACAGGGGAACCATCAGGGGACTATGTGGGGTAGGGAGAGATGTAGGGAGGTGGTGACTTTTGTATAGAATGCGGACCAGCTTGTTAGCCAAGGGCAGTGGAATTAGGGAGAGCTTGACATCATGGAGAGAAGGCTCCAGGCAGGACCCATGGCAATCACTGAACTATAACTGCAGTAAGAGCCATTTTGGATTTTATTTGAAAACACATTATTTTTCTATGAACTCTGAGGATCCAAATTGGTGGCAGAGCATGGAGACATTAGCGAGCTGCCTGTGTGGAACATGGAACTATGTTTTTCACTGTAGTTTTGTGCACATAGCAATAAATAATTGGATTCAATTTAAAAACAAAACTTATTGATGAACCAGCAACTTATCCAATGAGATTTTAAGCCAAGAAGGGCTTATTTACAAATATTTCTTCTGGAGATGGATTATTTCACATTTAACAAGTATGTCAGTGAGAATCAGTGAACTTGATAAGACATTTAAACCTTTTTGCTGTATGGAGTCAACTGGTCAATTACCATCAGTTGAAGCAATTGGAAAGTTTTTATAATTGACCTTTGCAAAGGTTATTTTGAGGATAAGAAAATAGGCTCCAGATTCAAGGATAATTTCTTCCTGTTGTTATCAGACACTTTAATGGACTGCCCATTGGTAAATAATAATGGTATTGCACTATTTTAAGTGTATTTTTCTCTTAATTTTTCACCTTGTTTGTTTTACATTATACCATGCACTCCTTTACTTTAACATGACACTGTGCACTTTTGTTTTATTATTGCACATTTATTAACTGCTCCAGATACCTATGGGTTGACTTGTCAGGAGAGCATGCAAAACAAAGCTCCTCACTATATCTCAGGAGACATGACAAAAACAATTCCACTTAATTCATCTTGAATGTTGTCATATTTTGTAGTGCAATCTTGTGGAATATAGCATTTGAAGATTTTATGAACTAACTAGAGGCCTGTGAAATGAGAGCACATATGAACCAGATATCCTTCTAGGAATTTGTAATTTAAAGTGTGAGTAAAGCTGAAGGAAATAGGATCCAGAAACTTAACTTGTTCAATAGCTTTGGCTAAGAAATGTAATTTGGGGCTAAATTGAAGACAATAATTGATATGGAACAATCATATAAAAGTACTGAATATTAGAATCAAAGGGGTAGCCAGGGAAGGAGTAGGTCACAATCAGATCCAAACAAATATGTGTGGATACAGGGGCTATAAGCAATATCCCAAATGAATACTGCTCATTTGTTCGAGTTTATTATATCCAGATGTACAACCTGATGAAACAGTGTTCTCCAGTCCTTGGTACAAAAACATGCAAACTCACAGACCTTCATAGACATATATTATACATAAGCAGTACAAACTGGTATATATATATATATATATATACTGTTTAATAAACAGTTGAGTCTCGGATGCTTAATTTGAGCATATGGACTCTCAAAAGAGACGGACGTGGAAGATACTGAGTTCAGAGATGGGTATGTTGATAACTAGAACATGCAGTATGTGAGTGGAAAGAAAAATGTTGAAAAGCACAAGTTTGAAGAGATTGAAAGGGGAAAAGCTTTGACATCTGGAACACAAAAACTACCAGAGGAGGTGGAGCAGTTGGGTACATTTCTGCCATGTTTAAGAGGCATTTAGACGGGCACGGCAATATGCAAGGATATGGATTAACTCAATCATAAAAAGATTAGCAACAGTCTGTTCCATTAAAGCCTGGACAGAACAAATTACTGGAGAGGATTCTTATGGACAGGATTGACGACCATTTGGGGGAAGTATAGTCTTTTCTTGGATAATCAATATGGCTTTGTGAGCTATGCCTCAAGAGGCTAATTAAATTTTTTTTAAAGGAAATAGCAAAATAAATAGATGAAGATGGGGCAGTATATGTGGTCTCTTTGGATTTTTGATCCCTCATGGTAAACACATTCAGAAAATCATGAGGCATTGGAGGCTTGGAACTTTGACTGTGTAGATTCAGAAATGGCTTGCCTACAGAAAGCAGAGAATATTATTGTAGTAGATGGAATGTATTTTGCCTTGAGGTCAGCGACCACCGGAGTTAAGCAGGGATCTGTTCTGGGGCCCCTGTTCTTTGTAATTTTTTTTAAAGTGACCTGGATGAAGTAGAGTGGTGTTTGCAGATGACACAAGGGTTGGACATGTTGTAGATAGTGTAAAATGTTGTTGTAGGTTAAAACAGGATATAGACAGGATGCAGAGTTGGGCAGGGAAGTGGCAGATGCAGTTCAATCTGTGTAGAGATCCATTTTGGAAGGTGAAACGAAGGCAAATTACAGTTATTTGCAGGATTCTTAACTATGTTGCAGAACAGAGGGATCTTGGGATCCAAATCATAGCTCTCTAAGGGTTGCCATGCAGGTTGATACAAGAGTCGTGAGGTAATGTTGCATCTCAATGAAATACTAGACCACACTTGAAATATTGTGTTCAGTTCTTGTCACCTCATAACAGGAACAATATGGAACTATGGAGAGGGTACAGAGATTTATTAGAATGTTGCCTAGATTGGAGAATGCATCTTATGAGGCAAAGCTAACAGAGCTAAGCTTTTCTCTTTGGAGTGAAGAATGATGAGAGGTAACTTAATTGAGGTATACAACATTAGGAGCGGCATAGACAGAGTGGGCAGCCAGCATCTTTTTCCCAGGGCAGGAGAGGACATTGGTACAAGGTGAGGGGAGTATAGCTTAGTGAAGACATCTGGGATATGTTTTAATTTACACTGAGTGCAGTTAGTACCTGGAATGCACAGTGGTCGTGGATGCTGGTACAATAGTGGCATTTAAAAGACTCTTGTACAGGCACATGGATGCTAGAAAAATAGAGAGTTATGGGTGTAAGGAAGGGAAAGTTTAGTTTGTTGAGTAGGTTTATATAAGTTGGCACAACATCATGGACCAAAGGGCCTGTACTGTGCTGTAATTGTTGAATTGTTGAATCTTTGGTTTCTTCCACTAATTTTTAGCAATATTTTCAGGTTTTGAAAATCAAAGAAATGTAGATATTGAAATATTAACACAAACTTCTGGAAAATCTCAGCTGGTCATTCAGCATCTGATTTTACATCTTTAATGAATCCTGTTCTGAGGACTAATTACCCGATACCACCAGTTAACACTTGTTCTCATGATCTGTGCTTAAATTTTAAATTGGGACCCTACAAATCGCATAGAAAACCAAGTTGACTGATGAAATAACAAGTTTACAAACACCTCTCTTTAATTTCACACAAGAACATAACCCAACACAATGAATGGATCCAAAATTTGATGGATGCAATTTTTGTGCAATCAAGAAAACCTTTTTAGCAAAAATAATTGTAGTGCATTCTTTCAAATATCAATCAAGATCATATTTGGTTGGCTTTGACTTCATGAATGGAAATAATTTAATTTAAACACTGTAAATGTTTTATATATATCTCTCTCGTAAGCATTTTATAATCTCTCACTGCAAAACAAATTATTTATCCTTTGTGGGAACTACCGTATATTTCAGCATATAAGTTGAAACCCTAAAAAAAATTCTCAAAAGGGGGTGGTCAACTTGTAAGCCAGATATACTTTTGAGATCTTAAATTCACCGAAAAAACCAGATTGATGTCGATGTTGGAAGCCATTGCTCCCCGACACCTTCCTACCACTGGGTGCTGCTGTAACCAGACATTGACAATGCTGTCACCACTCCTGCCTGGTAGGGTGAGGTTCCTGCTCCTGCCCGGAGCACGATGCCACTGTTCCAGCTCCATGGGCTGTTACTGCTCCTGCCTGGTTGGCCGAGGTTATTTTTTACTTACTTTATTTACGGCTTTGCTACTTGTGATTGCAGTATTTTTTTTTTAAATTTGGGTCGTTCCTGGGAGGCCTGGACTTGTACACCAGATATAACATGAAACCATTAAAATGAGGCCAAAAAAGGAGGATCGAACTATCTGTTGTTCGACTTACATGCTGAAATATATGGTTTTTCATCTTGTCTGTTGTTGAAAATTGAAAGGTTTTGATTGATGAATTTGTTTGTTTAATATCTTTTAAATTGTTCTCATCTTTCAGAACTGCAATGAATGATTCAATTTCTCATCAATTTGAAAACAATGAATTCTGAGATAAATATAATTGTTTGCCTTGCTATGAAAATATTTGATTTAACTCATGATCCATTTAATTAACTGACATTACGAATCGGAAGCTGCAATGTGGAAATGCTGTGCCTTCCCAATTCTTTTTAAAATGCTTTTATTGATTTTAATAAATAACGTACAAACAAAAAGGGTACAATTCAATAAGATGATATTGTCAGTTACATAAACTAAATAAGATATTTCATGTATCATGAACATGCATAAATTGTAACTCATATCCATAATTCATATTTTAAATAGTATATACCTTGTTTTTGAAAATAACTCCTAATAATATGAAAAAAAAGGAAAGGTACAAATAGTTGAGGTGAAAAACTCAAACCCCTTGCCTAACCGCATTGCCAGATGCTATATATAACTGGTATTAGAAGAAAAAAGCAAAGGTGAATATAAGGAACATGGAAAAGATACAAGTCAAACAATTTAATTACATTGGAGTAAAATTATAAAGTAAGATAATGAATCATAAATGACCCCGATTACTTCTTGAATCTTACATCTGAATTATTAATTGAATAACAAATCTTTTCCACATTCAACCAGGACATGACATCATGTAACCACTGATCATGAGTAGGTGGGCCAGCATCTTTCCATTTTAGTAAAATCGCACACCTCACCAAAAGAGAGGCAAAAGAAATAGCACAACTCTGAACCAAATATAAAGAAAAATCATTCCCTCCTGTTCTACCGACGAGGGACACCAAAGGATTTGGTGTTAAATCTACATTGAAAATCTCTGATAGAGTTTGGAAAACCTTTCTCCAGTATTTTTCGAGTCCAGGACAAGTCCAGAACAAATTCATTAATGATGCTTTTCCGCTCTTAGACCTGTCACATCAGGGAGTAATTTCGGAATAAAAATGAGACAATTTTGTCTTAGACAAATGCACTCCATGTACCACTTTGCATTGTAATAGACAACATTGAGGACATAGTGAAGAGAGCTATTAACTAACTGAGGAATTGTGTCCCAATCCACATCTGATATAGTCAAATTTAAATCTTGTTCCCAAGCATTTGGCTTCCCAATTTTGATTAATTCAAGTATTATGATGCATGATTGTGAAATTGAATTCAGTGGAAGATTTGAGAGATTGTATGCCTAATTTTTGTTCCTGCTTTTTAACAAAGTGGAAACATGATGAGGATTTCCCGATAGATTCATTAATATTTTTCATGAATGGGAATCCCCATCCACCATAATTTCACAGTTTGCAATTTCCTGCCCCATGTTATGGTATTGTTTCTTCACACCTTTTAATATAACTGAACATATTCCTAAATCAAATCCTATATGGTAAAATAAACATGGTCAGTATTGCCCTTTTCTCAGGTTAAATAATGGTAGCCAATAAATTAAAACTTTCTGATGATAAATTTGTATAAATATTCTGGAATAGTCTTCTCAATTTCATTAATAAGAGCCTGCAGGAAGGAACTATTGCCCAGCCTGGTTGTCCAAATTTGTTGCCTCTGTATCTCCTTCCTGATGGTACTAGATCAAAGAGACAGTGTGATGGATGGCAGGGATCCTCAGTAATTTATTGATCCCTATTTAAGCAATGTTCCAGGTGAATGTCTGTATGGTTTTACAGTAAAGTAATGGTTTTCCTGATCCACTACTAGATTGCATATCCTAAAATAATTGAGATAAGATATGGGAAAAGAAGAGACAGAATGACACTTTATGTAAAGTCTTGTAAGTTTGTAACATGACAAACCAGTTCCTATATTCAATGGTAAAACACAAAAGTCTGCCTAAACCATGGATGAAGTAAAAACACAATGCTGGAGAAACTCAGCAGGTCAAACATTGTATTTTGTATAGCAAAGAAAAAGATATGCTTGAGCCACCATATGATTAAAGAAGAGGTTTCACCATACCTTGATGAAGGACTCATGGTCAAAACATTGATTATGTATCTTTATATTTGCTATATAAAGTACTGTGGCAACGCACATAGTGGTGAACTGGCCCCGCTTATCATGCGCTGTCAGCAGGGCAGACGTGGCAAAGATGGCACCGTTGAACCTTCTCTTCTGGTCCAGACCAGAAGAGTGCATATCGGCTTACATCAGCGCAACACAAGTTCCGGAATGTGAGGGGTGGGCCGGGGACAGCCTTAAAGGTTGTAGTGTGAACTTCAAAGTAAATCAGTTGTGCTAAATGAGCTCACAACCTGTTGTCTCAGTCTTTTCACTGCGCTCGTGTGCAACAGACTACAGTACATTACTTGGCCTGCTGAGTTTCTCCGGCATTGTGTTTTCACTCCTTTACTCAGCGCCCTGCCTGATAAAGGCAAGCAGGCCAAATTGCTTTCTTAACCACCCTGTCTAACTGGGTCACCATATTCAAGGAACTTTGCACTCATACCTTTCGGTCTCTACCACACACCCCAAATTCCTGTCATTCACTTTGTATGTCCTGCGTTGCTACTTTCTTGTGTTAAGGTTAGGGTATCCCAAGACTCTTTGTTCTTTATTGTGAACAAATACTCACTCTAAGAATAACAGATTGACTTCATACACCTTTCATGTTTCCCAAGCATTATTCTGAATACTCTACCTGTAATAAGAACTCTCAAGGGTATAGATATGTCACAGGTAAGGAGGAATCTTTGGTAAAGAATCAAACCTGTGTGAAATAGCAAAGTCAGCGAAGGTTTTGAGCTGCACATACTAGTGGATGCAGGGATAAGTCACAGCGGCTCTTTTGTGGAATCTTTGTGAAGCTTTCAAAATGTAAAGCAAAATGGCAATGCTGATGCATCCGGACTACATGAATAGTATCAAGTTTAAACTGAAGTTGTTCTATCTTGTATAGCTGAAGCAAGTAGCATTTTGCTCCGTCTGTACATGATACTTAGGTGTAGAACTATAAGCTCTCACCTCATCATTTCATCCATGCTAATCTTCTTTCTTCTTTGGCTTGGCTTCGCGGACAAAGATTTATGGAGGGGGTAAATGTCCACGTCAGCTGCAGGCTCATTTGTGGCTGACAAGTCCGATGCGGGACAGGCAGACACGGTTACAGCGGTTGCAGGGGAAAATTGGTTGGTTGGGGTTGGGTGTTGGGTTTTTCCTCCTTTGCCTTTTGTCAGTGAGCCCATCCATGCTAATATGTCACCTCTAACTCCATGAATCGTTATGTTATGTAGCTGTCTTTTGTACTGCTCCTTATTGAATGCCTTCTGAAAATCCAAGTCAGCAGCTCTCACCCTTTCCCCTCAATCCTCTGCAATCATTATATCTTCAAAGAACTTCAGTAATTTAGTTAACCGTGGCCTTCTCATCTTGAATGCATTCTGCGACTTGCCTGAGGGAATAATTTCTAAGCTTGCTATTTCTTCCGTAATTATAACTTTAGTCATTTTTTTTCCTGACTATATATGATAAACTAAATGGCCTATAACTGGCTTTTGTCTACCTCATTTTATAAACAGTGATGTTACATTTGCTTTCTTCCAATTCACCAGAACTTTCCTAGGGCCAGAGAATTTTTGTAAATTCCCACAAATACAAAACTTCTGCCATTTTTTTTGTTTCCTGAGATGCATTCAATCAGCATTTAGGGGGCTTAGCTATCTTATCTATTAGTTTGCCAACACTGCTTCCTTAGTGATAGTGATTTCACAAAGGTCCTCACTCCCATGGCCTCCTTAACATTAATCTTTGGCATTCACCTCCATGTTGCATTGTAAAGACAGACATAGATCTCTTGTTCAAGGTCTCAGCCATTTCTGCATTACCCAGTATTGATTACCCTTTCTCATCTTCTGTGCTTACTTTAACTACTCTTTTCCAATCTATATATTTATGAAAATCTTTTACTATCTGCATTATGCTTTGCAAGGCAAATAATTGCATTGAACTTGAAAGTGAAGACAAAATGGTGCCTGCTCAGTTAAGGCCACATGAGTTCGTAAGAAAGGAATCATTAAGGTTGGCTCAGGTGTATGGGTCACTTTAACAGGCTTCCACGTACCATGCAAGACAGAATATCTTTGGTTTCATAAGATGCTAAAGAAATTAAAGAATTGAGCTGTCAATTGTAGATCATTAAAAGTTATAAATGCAAGATCAGGAACAAAAATTCAGGCAAGACCATTTATGATTGCATGATGCTATTAAAAATAAAATTGTTGCAATATTATAGTTTTGATCCTTCTCCCAAACTAGTATTGGCAGACATGTTATTGTGTGGTTTAATAGATGAGAAATACAATCCAGGTTATTAAATATACAAAACTTATTGTTTCAGCATATATGTAAAATAACCCGATGAAGCTGACTTACGTGTTTCAGGTGGCATGGTTAGCACAATGCTATTACAGCGCCAGCGATGTGGGTTTGAATCTGCTACTGGCTGTAAGGTGTTTGTACATTCTTCCCATGTCTGCGTGGGGTTCCTTCAGATGTTCCGGTTTCCTCCCACTCTTCAAACACCTATGGGGACAGTAGGTTAATTGCTGCATTCGCTGGACATGGCCTCATGGGCTGGAAAGGCCTGTTAGCATGCTGTATCTCTAAAGTAAAAAAAAAACAGTTTTGGCTGCTTCATAATGTCAGTGCAAATGTCGTGAATAGAGTAGCACAGCAACAAAGAAGGGGCTTTGACATTAACCACGGGAATTTGAAGTGAATAATTAGATTGGTAGAAATGGAGATCAACGATCATAGATGGTTAGTTTAGAGCAGTAACATGTTTTAACTGTAATACCTATGTAAGGCTGGACCCAGGGCTGCAAGCCAGACTATTGTCAGCCAAGGAGATTCTTCTTGTAGGAGGAATATTGATCACGGAAAGGCAAGCAGATGAGGCTGAGGTTTGTATGACATTTTCGCTGGTGACTAGTTTGAAAAATGCCATTTAAAAATGCCACTCAAGGGAAAAATAGAAAATGTTGAAATCTTCAAATTAAATGAAAGTTACTGATCATTATATATTGATATAAGGATAATCACTTTGCTGATGAGTCGATTACAAACAGAGATGAGTTCGTCAAGAGGTTCAGCAAAACGTCATTAGTTAAAGCAAGCTGAATCTAAGGAGAGAGAAAATGAGCACTGCATGTCAAATGTGATGTGTAACTTTTCAGAATGGTCAAAAAGAAGTTAGAAGTCATAGCAGCTGACTGCACATATATTCCAACTCCGATTGACTGAGTTTGTCAGAAAGATTTTAAGGTGCTTTCAAAGAATGGGAATCACCATGCAATCACACATAGGTAAGCTACTAAAGCAAAAGACAGATTTCCTAAACAATCTACAGGTATTCTAATTGTGGGCTTTACTGCATTGGTCAAAATTGCACAATTAAGACTTGGAGACGTGATGCTTTCTCATCCTTTACTTCTATTAGACTAACATGGCTACTGTCACTCAGGGTTATATATATGGAAGGGTGATATCATGACGTGGGTGTCATGATGTCCAGTAGAGGGCGGGCTTATACCCAACACAAAGTATTTGGGCAATGCCTTTGTCTTGTTTAGTTGGTTCTGTAAGATAACTTTGAAATGAGTCTTGAACAATAAACATCAAAGAGAATGTGAGTTTAAATATACCCCTGCTGTGAGTTTTGTAAATGTTGGAAATACTAACACAAAATGTTAAAATAATAACTACATGAAATGATACTTTCAATGAGATCAAAAATATAAACAGCATCTGCTGACTCCAAATACGTGCAAAGCAACATCACGAAAGTTACCAAGATCAAAGTGAAATTGAAACCTATAAAATCAGTTCAAGTTTCCTTTATTGTCATATAATAGTACAGAACATATATTACATAAAATTT
This sequence comes from Narcine bancroftii, assembly GCF_036971445.1. Taxonomy (NCBI): domain Eukaryota; kingdom Metazoa; phylum Chordata; class Chondrichthyes; order Torpediniformes; family Narcinidae; genus Narcine; species Narcine bancroftii. The sequence continues at coordinate 346,366,581 of NC_091470.1, forward strand.
GCTTCTGCCTGCCTTAAGGCTGTCAAAGAGTCACCATTAATGTTGCCTGGAGCCCCTTACAGAAAGAGAAGCAAAAGACTCCCTTCAGAGTCACAGAGTGCCCATGGATTCACCTCCAGCACTCCAGCAACCTCTATAGCTGCACAAATTCCTGTTCCATCCATTGGCAACCTGAGCTCCAGATCCAAACCTCTGATACGATCAGGAAGACTTCAGAACCCAAGGCTGTTTGGGAACTCTTCTTGCCATCAGTACGCTCTCAAAACCTGGCTCCGATAGCTGGAGCCTCAGCTGCTGGAGTCCCTTGCTGGCCCGCTGCCAGGGCCACCGTCCTGTAGGGTCATCCCCTCTGCTCCTCATTCTCAATGGGGGGAGGGGGGATGTTCTCCCCTTTTCTGGTGGCCTGTGCCAGTCCATTGCTCCCTGGAGACTGCAACTCTGGCAGCAAAGTTATTTTTATTTAATTTTTAATTTGTAAGCTTTTAGTTGACCTAAAATTGATCAACATTGGTTTATATAATTATATAGGTTGCCTCATATCTGCTTTTTGAATGTTTGTGTTTATACAATTTGCATGTCATGTCTGGAAATCAAGCACATATTGAGCTTGATGTCAAAGTAGTAAATCAATCTTTATTCAAATGAAGACAAAATGTAAAATGAAAGGATGACAACCTAAATGCAAATTGTAATCTTCTTGAAACAGAAGCAATTACATGCCAGTTACATGACCTTGCACAGACAAATAGTGTGAAGTAATCTCGTAATGCTACTAACTGAATTGCCTGCTAAGGTGTAATTTTATACACCAAATGATATGCCTTCAAGATTATAAATTTTGCAATTTTGCCATTAATTTATTGTTATAACGTTAGAATATAACTCTTTAACATTATCTATTCAAACTGTTAAAATAGATTTAAATACCATAAATACTATGCTGATTAGCTTTAAGCAAGAGAAATGCTGACACATCTATTTTGTGTTCCTTGATTGCATTGATTCCTGCACCTGCAACCCTTCAATTATCATCCCTCTATTGTTCTCGCAGGCCTTTATCTATTCTCGCCTCTGTAAACTCCCACAGCCCTACAAATGTGGAGAAAATAATGAAATACAACATGAGAAAATGTTTTATTACACCATGGGGCATGGAATGGGGTGGGGTGTGGTGGTGTGGGGGGCGGGGGGGTGTGGTGGGTCGCAATGTTGCATGGCGGTTATAATTTGCCATGCCCAGCCTGAAATTTTGGTGGAAACAGGTTCAATAGGAATTTCCAAAAGAAAGCTATTTACATGCGTGATTGGTAAAAGTCACAGGAGTGTGGATATGACATGTTCCATGGAATGACAAAGAATTAGCACAAGCCTAATGACCCAAATACTTCTATTTTACAATATATTGTTCTAAAACATTTTGGACCAGAAGTCGGTATCAGAATTAATTGTTATGAACATGTATCGCAAAATGTGTTGTTTTGCAGCAGTGCAAAAATAGCTATAAATTGCATTTTTTTTTAAAGTGCAGAAGAGAAAATAGTGAGGTCTATAAATTGCATTTTTTTTTAAAGTGCAGAAGAGAAAATAGTGAGGTCTATAAATTGCATTTTTTTTTAAAAAGTGCAGAAGAGAAAATAGTGAGGTCGTGTCTGGTTCATTGTCTATTCAGAAATCTGATGGCGGAGGGGAAGGAGTTGCTTTTGTGCCATTGGGTGTTCATCTTCAGGTTCCCTTCCTGATGATTGCAGTGAGACGAGAACATGTCCCTAGGTGGTGAGGGTACTTGAAGATCGAGGCTGCTTTCTTCATATACTGCCTCTGGTAGTTGTCCCTAAAGTCACTGATTAACATTGATGGTTCCAAACAGAGGCAATGGTTTAAACAGCTGGAAACTCTGGACTTCTGTATGTGCATTGTCAAAAGTGGAAGATCCCGATTTATTGACAACTAAGACCAGATTAATTAAATGTGTTCCTCTGCAGGAATCCCTGAAATCCCTGCTGATTTTCCATCACATTGGGAAATTGAATTGTTGACTTCTTGTTTATTGTCACATGTATTGAGAAGCAGTGAAAAAATTGGTTTGATGTGCTATTCAGGCAAGTCAACTGATATATTGTACAACAGGTAATGCAAGAATTTAAAAAAATAAAGATAATTTTATAATACAAACAAAATGTATAGATTCACATAAGGCAAAAGCAAAAGGTAAAATATTAAAGAGAAAAAATATAATATTTTACAAATGAAAGGTCTGTTTTCTAGGCCTGCTCTGAGATGCTGAAGATCTATAATCCAACTGCTTGTACCAGAGATCCAAGTGCAAAAGAGAAGATTTATTTCATTTTATGATTTACTTGTTTAGTGCTTTTACTTAGTTACATGTGTTTTAATGAGGGCAGGACAGTGGTAATGGTCTACATGAACTTTACCAAGGACCGTGAAGGTCCTGCATGATTGGTTCATCTGGAAGTTCAGATCACATGGGATCCAGGGTGAGCAGGCGAATTGGATAAATAATTAGTTTGATGGTAGGGTTGTTATTCAGAATCGAGGACCGTAACCAGAAGAGTGGCTCAGGGATTGTCATTGAGTCCATTGTTGTTAGTCATCCACATTAATGATTAGGGTGAACAAGTAGATGGAATGGTTAGTAAGTTTGTGGATGACACCAAAGTTGGAAGAACAGTGGACAGTAAAGAAGGTTATTTAAGATTACGACTGAGTCAGACAGGAATAAAATGAATGCTTACGTTCTTTCTCTCAGGTTAGATAATTCGAGGACAGGAGAGCATAGGTTTGAATAGGAGAAAGGAAAGATTTAAACATTTTCACTCAGCGTATGGTCTGCATCTGGAACGAACTGCCAGGGGGAGATGTATGATCATGATGTTCATCATGTATGGAGATGAGTTTAGAAGCTTTTTGATCACATGCAGGATCATGTTCATTTCCTTCCTCTTCATGGACTCCATCTATGTCTCCTATAGAGCTACAATGAAAAATGTCAATCAGTACTAGACAGGCAGTATTAAATCATTGTTTTGGGGTTAATTCAAAACAATGGAAAGACAACCACATGCACTCTGGGCAGGCTGTCTTCTCCCTCCTCCTATTGGGAGAAGAATCAACAATCTTAAAGGTTGTTTCTTCACTGCAGCCATCAGGCTCCTGAATGAATCCCAAAACAATGATTTTAATACTGCCTTTGTCTCGTACTGATTGATATTTTTCGTTGTAGCTCTATACTTTGAAATTGTAGTTTTGTTCTTCCACTTTATATGACTGCATGAATGTTAGAGTTGACCAATCAGACTGCTCAGTGAAGAACCCTTCTCTCTGTACCAGTATGATGTGACAAATGAACAAATGGAACTAGCGTAGAATATTTACTTGGTCAGCATGGAAAAGTTGAGCCAAAGGGCTTGTTCCATTCTTTTTGGCCTTCTGACTATCTTTGATTTCTGACACTCCAACCACAGCATAACATCAACATTGTAAATCCCCCCTCAGGACTTTATGTTTCAATAAGATAATTGAAAAGAATAAGACTCTGTAGTCTCTCTTGATCAGATAATTCTCTCAGAAATTAATCTGGTGACTCTCCTTGGGATGCCTCCAGTGCATGCATATCCTTTCTCATGTACAGGGATAAAATCTGTGTGCTCTCATTCAAATGTGGCCTTATCAACGCCCAAGAATGTGAAAAAAAATTCCAATTCTAAACTCTAACTAACCCCGTTGTAAGAGAGGCTAATATTCCACTTGCTGGTTTCTTGAAAAGGGATATCTGATCTTTTGGTATTGTAAATAATATTGCAATAGTAACAGGCCCATCTGCCTCCTGAGCCCATTCTGTCCAAATATCCCAATTAACACAACCCCTGTAGTCTTTAAAGGGTGGGAAGAAACAAGAACACCTGGAGGAAACCCATGGAGTCATGGGGAGAATATAGAAACTCCTTACAGAAAGGGCTGAATTTGAATCTGGGCCACTGGTGCTCTAATGGTGTTGTGCTAACTGCTAAGCTAACCATGATGCCACATTTACATAGTTTGAAGAACATGCATGAACCTTCAATGGAAAAAAAGCTAAAAAAAACTCTGAGAAAAATGTTAAGTATATAGAACATTTTAAAACTATTTCAAACACAATAAAATCTAAATTAACTTGCTATTAAGGCCGCTAACTGCTTTGGAAGAATTCTAAAATTCTTATAAAAATTAAACAGATGTTTTTTTTAAATTAAATTTTAAATTGAAATTTAGACATTGTGGGGCACTACCAGTAACCACAGAGGCAAGCTAAGGAAACAATAGGCTTTAATACACAGAAGAACTTTGCTGGCCCGAATCCCAGGATAGGAATGGCGGCAAGGGAAAGGTGGCTCGACCTTTATACTCCAGGACCACGGGGGAGGAGTCGTAGGGTATGAGTCATCGGTGGGCAGGCCAGCTCCATATATACAACCGACAATGACAACTATATACAATGGAGGAAACATATCACCACAGACATACAGCATGGTACGGCCCATGAGTCCACACTGCCCAATTAACATACACCCCCAGTACATCTTGAGTGGTGGGAGGAAACCTGAACCTCCGGGGAAATCCCATGCAGACACAAGAATAACATACCAACTTCTTACAGACAGGGTGGGATTCCAACCTGGGTCCCAATCGCTGGTGCTGTAACAGCATTGAGCTAACCATTACACTAACTGTGCCACCCCAAATTAATTATTAAGCTATGATTTGAATCTCCTGAGTTTCATAAATGGAGCAATGATTAACACCCTCTAAGGCCTGAAGCAGGAATTTTGTGATAGCTTCCACTGAAAACGACAGGCAATTATCCCATAATTCACATATTAAACAATATCGTTCTACCTGTAGACTTATGCTGATCTTCGGATGACGGCTTTGAAGAAATCCCAGAGTTGTCAGTTTCACAAAGTAAGTACTATGAAGGCCACATCCATATTGTAGATATGTCTAGTGATGCTCTGTGGCAGATAAACTCTGTGATCGTGGTGAATAGAATAAAGGCGATGCTCCCCTCGTGACAAATAAATTGGATGGAATAAATGTCATAATTAAACAGACATTCTGTGTGTTACTGAAGTTGAGGAAAAGAACTCCCACACTTCTTCATTGCTCTCTGCATGCGTTTCTTTGCAGGTCTCGCAGTAAATAATTCCTGTGTAGTTTTCCACGATGGTATTCATTTTCTGTTAGTTGACATATGGCAAGACCTGAAGAAGAATGTTAACTATATGCAGAGCTAACGGCACCATCAGGATAAAGTGCACAATTTTCTGAAGTTACCTGGACAAGATGACTTCATGTAAACTGGATCGTTTAATATAAAATAGATTCAACAATTACTCAGTGCCCTGTGCCAGAGAGGGTGAAAACAAATAGTTTGTATTCCGGCTCTTAACCTGAGGAAGAATAAATCAATGATCCTTATAATGATGTAGATCTGATTTTACATGGAAAAAAAAGGCTTGTAGCTCTGCAGCCTATGAGCATGTAGGGTGAGACAGAGCAGTTGGAAGGAAACTGGAGTGAAATGCAGAAGGACAACAGAAACAATGTAGTGCAATTTCTATCCTCTCTTTCCTATTAAGAATGTTCAGGTGTATGCTGTTCGTTGGTCAAGCCTGTTTTGCCATTTATCCAAGATCAAGGCTCATCTTCCTCAACACCATTTACTTCCACTATTCTCATGCCCAATATGGTTAGTGAGCACCAGCAACTCGAGTTCGAATCCAGCGCTGTCCGTAAGGAGTTTGAACATTCTCCCCACGTCTTCTTGGTTTCCTCCAGGTGCTCCATTTCCAACCCCCCCCCCACCCACCCTTCGAAAATGCACCAAGGTGGAGGTTAATTGGGGTATTTGGGTGGCATGGGCTCATGGGCCAGAAGGGTCTTTCACTATGCTATGTCTAAATTAAAATTAAGTTTCCAGAAATGCATCTGCTTTAATTGGACTCAGTGAAGAGCTTCCACTGCTCTTCCTGTTGGAGAATTCCAAACATTTTTCACCTTCTGGGTGAAGGAAATTCTCTTCTCAGCCACAAACTGTGAAGCCAGGGAAACATCTTCCCGGCATCATCTTGTTAAGGTTCATGAGAATGTCTGTTTCAATAGGATTTCCCCTCACTCTTCTAACATATACACAATGATTCTCATATTCCTTTATCATAATAAAGTCCATTCAGCACTCAGAGTAATAATGTTGTCTCCCCAATTGTTTTCCTATTGGCTATTTTTTTAATTATTTGCCTTTTAATTGCAGATCAGAGAAGCCTGCTGGAGCTGTGAAGCTGCAACACCCCTCCCACTATAGAAAGTAATTCAGCTCATCAGTTCCATGTTGGCTCTAGACCAATCCTATCAGTTGCTCCTTGCACTACCCGCCCCCCCCGCACGCACAGGCACGCGCGCGCACACACACACACACACACACACACACACACACACACACACACACACACACACACACACACACACACACACACACACACACACACACACACACACACACACACACACACACACCTGAAAACCAGCATGTCTAAGTTCAAGAAATGCTTCTTTCCATTGGTTATCAGGCTCTTGAACACACATGTCAAACTCAGGCCCACGGGCCAAATTTGGCCCGTGATATAATTATATTTGGCCCGCAAGATCATATCAAATATGTATTAGAGCTGGCCAGCTGGCCGCCGTGCCGGTATAGTGCATGCACAGTGAATACTACAAATCCCAGAATGCTTTGCAAATGCGTTGGCGCCAGCCCATCAGCCCGCTAATCACCCCTACCTCCTCTCTTTACTTTCATTAACTTCTGCGACCTGTCGCCGAACTCACATGTAATAAACCCCTTACAAAAAATGGCCAAATGAAAGACAGAAAACAGGACCTTTCAAGACAGGTTGGAGGCAAACTCTGACCCTAGAGTTTGATGAACTTGCATCTAAGAGATGCCAAGTATCTGGTTTAGACCCAGGTGCATCAGAGTAAATCACAGTGGAGCAAGCTAAGCTTGGATTAATATTTTCTTTGGTTCACTTTGGACTGTTTATAGTTGAAAGATTGGATTTTCATTGAAGCAAGTTGTTATTTTTTGACTTGTTGGCTTGTGAAAAAAAGTACATTTAAAAGGCTATAGAGAAATATTATTTATTGAATATTTTATTTCTCATTTGTTAATGCTTCTTCTGGAAAGAGTTTAACCAAAACTATTATGAAACATTTATTTTAAGAAGAAAAAGTTGAACATTACATATGTTGAAAGAAGAGAAAACAAGCAGATGTTGTTGAAAATTTTCAATAAATATTTAGTTTGGCCCACGACTTAGTCCAAGTTTTTAATTTTGGCCCTCTGTGAATTTGAGTTTGACACCCCTGCTCTTGAATCTCCCTTGCAACACCAATCTTGTACAGCTCTGACACCAAAAAAGGACTGCCTGCCACCTTTTTTCTTCTTGCACTGTGAATATTTATGAACTAAATATCTTTGTATTTACCTACTGATTTATTGTGGTTTTTATTTCATGATGTATCTATTTAACTGGGCCAGCTAAGAATTCTGGTGCATATGTCACTGTCCCTTGCACATTGTATAGGCCAAGAGACTCATTATTATCATTGCTCACTTGTTTTTGAGTATCTATTACATATTGTCTCCTTTGAATGTGTATGTCACTTTTTCACTCGACTGAGTGAAGCTCATAAAACAAAGGAACAAACAGAAAATATATCAACGGATCCTTAAAAATCCAGCATCATGAGCATCGATTATGTTCTAGCTAACCAAGTGACATTTGGCATCTTTTGATCTCTCTCCCCACCCATGCATCCTTTTAAATACTGTGTGAAATACCCCTAGACTGTGTAACAATGCTTTGGATAATACAGAATACACCACACAATATACAGGATCTAACTTTGTTTTTAACCATCATGTTCTTTGTTAATCTAACCTCATATCAGGAACCATGGTGAAAGGATTGGGGATCAGGCTCATTTAAGTCAAAGAACATCATTAATGAAGAGCTTATATCAGACAATCGGTGAATGTGGCAAAAAAAAACCCATTTTCTATTTGTAATTATGGCCATTTTCATGGTGCCAATTTCAGATTGTAAAAGGTTTTGGGTTTTTTTCCAGACAGAAACAGGTGTTCATTCATTCACATCTTGCTAAGTTATAATTCCCCTCTACACATCATCACCTTTATCTGCTGTAGTGTTACAGATTGCACACCTTTGCAACGCGAGCTGTTACAAACATATTCAACACATAAATAACATCACAATAGTCTCCAGTAGCTTTGTGGATGTAATCTGCAGTATACTGTACAGTGTAATAGCTTCAGTACGACTTGCTGGTTTATTGAACAGGTGTAGCACTTCACTTTAAAACATGTTAACCGTACTGAGGTAAAATTATGCAAGCACTCATCAAGCCCACAAGAGGCAAGGAGTCTGGTGGTAAATTGAATGTTATACAGTTGAATAAATTAAAGTAATGAGTAGAATCTCAATCAATTGAAATGAGCTCCTTGAATACAGTAACCTATTTTAATTATTCCCATCATTGTTGAGATTTAAAACAGCCATGATCTGATTAAAGGGCATAATGCCATCTGGGTGGAGAGTGCCCAAACACAATATTAGGTGTTGTTCTGTCAATTTGCAGGTAACTTCAGTTTGGCGGTGGGGGGGAATGGCAAGAGGCAAAATTCGGGTATATTATAGGCCATGAAGAGACATGTTATGTGCCCCACCCTCTCTCACTATCACTTCTCAGCTTTTCTACTCTCTCACCTGTATCCACCAATGACCTCTTTCCTGTTGGTCCCTACTTTTCCTCATTCCCCTTCCTCCATTCTCTTCTCTCCTCCCCCCTTCCCCACCCACCTTTTTATTCAAGTTCCTGCCTGCTTTTAGCCCATACTTTGATAAATTACTCAAGCCTGCAATGTTGGTTGCCCTTTAGTTCATATAAATGATGCATTTCTCCAGCACTCTTGTATATTATACTTAAATATACCTGGATTACACCTCTTTCCATCTGGTCCCTTTAAACGAAGCCATCCCTTTCTCACAGCTTCTCCACATCCTCTGCATCTGTTTCCAGGATGACACTTTCCACTTCAGGTCATCCAGAACATTTGGCTTTTGTAATAAATGTGAATTCCCTCGTACATTCATTGAGAAACCCACACCTGCATTCTGCCAACTTCAGCGCAATACTACTGCCAGCCACATCATCCCCCTCTCCAGCTGTCTCCACTTTTCACAGGGATCAGTCGCTCCGAGACTTCCTTGTCCGCTCCTTTCTCCTCACCCATGCATCCACCACCTTCGCCACTTTCTGCTGTAGCCGCAGAAAGTGCAAAACTCACTCACCTCCATTCAGGGCCATAAGCAGACCTCCCCTGTGAGGCAGAGTTTTGCATGCACACTGTTCAACCTATGTGGTGTATTCAATGTGGCCTCCTCTACATCAGTGTGATTAAATGCAGATTGGTCTTGATAAAGGGTTCAGACCAAAAACGTTGACCACTTCTACCCATGCATGACTTCTGACCTATTAATTTCCTCCGGCAATTCTTTGCCTGTGTAAATATAATCACTGGACTACTCACCTTACTGGCTATCATAAATTTATGTCCTTTGTTTGGACACTTCTGTGACTCAAGATTATTTTTTTCTTATTTTTCTCTCTGTTAAAACCACTGCATATGCTACTACTTCCATCTTTTCTTTAACTACTCCTGTATTTAATTATTTCCTCCCTCCATCTAACCTCTCTTCACCCTCCAGGTGGTCTCTTCCTCTATCAGTCTCTCCACTTCTCACCTTCTGTCCTATCAGCTCTGGACCTTTCCCCTAGCTTATTTCCCTCTTTATCTTTTTTTCTTAGTATATTTTTATTGTTTAACATAATAAATTATGATCACAATTAATTAATGAATACATATTGAAGGGAAAGAAAACAAAGTGTAAGTAATAAAATGTAGATATTTACATTAATAGTTACTTGTAATAACTTAATCTAGTAATAAACTTAATGAATGCAACCATGTCAGACCCATTATTGGACTATCTTTAAAATAAAAAAAAGGAAAGGACTAAAACTAAATAAATCCTTTCCCTCTAATTAAGGTTACCTTTTTTGAGAAAGAAATCAATAATCATGTTTAATCACTGGCGAACCCTGGAGAACAGACAAAGAATGACCAGAACGTATAGTACTTATTGACTCATCCAATTATTAAAAAAAACATTTCTAAGAATGAGCCCCATAACTTCACAAATTGAAACTTTCTATATTTAATATTATATCAGATTTTCTCTAAACTTAAATAGGACATTACATTATATAACCACTGCATATGAGTAGGGGAAGCATCTCCTTTCCATTTCAATAAAATAGCTTGTCTGGCTATCAATGTGGGAAAAGCTAAGACTTTTTTTTGAGATGCTGATAGAGGTTCATCTGAGTTGCGAGAAAAAAATCAGAGCAATGAACTGACAGGGTTCCAAATTAATTTTGAAAATTGTTGATAGAGTTTGAAAAATCTCGTTCTAGAATCTCTCTAAATTTGGACATTCCCAGAACATATGAATCAGAGAGGCTTCAAAAATTTTACAGTACTCAAAAAAAAAGAATCAATGTCTGCATAAAAATGGGATAACTTAAGTTTGAACATATGAATTCTGTGTACCACCTTAAATGGTAATAAGCCAATATCTTACACAAAATGAGGAATCATTATACATGTAATATAACCCTCACTGCCACCCCCCATCCCCACCACCATCTAGTCTTGATAAAGGGTTCAGACCAAAAACGTTGACCACTTCTACCCATGCATGACGTCTGACCTATTAATTTCCTCCGGCAATTCTTTGCCTGTGTAAATATAATCACTGGACTACTCACCTTACTGGCTATCATAAATTTATGTCCTTTGTTTGGACACTTCTGTGACTCAAGATTATTTTTTTCTTATTTTTCTCTCTGTTAAAACCCATCATGATCTTGACCCTCTCCACTTAATTATTCCTTGGGCTTTTCTGTTTTCTGTTAGAACAAACCCAATTTGTCAAGTTCTTTCTATGTTTGATTCATTCACCATGCCTTACATCCTCGATTATATTTTAATAGAATTTTATAATTTTAATAACTCAGTTTAATTAATGTTCTAAGGCAATGACAACCTTGTTAAGGGTATAATGTTCTGAAAATAGAGAATCCCAAACAATGAAACCATTATTTTTATTGAAAAGCAACTTCAGGCCATTCTTTTAAGTTAGGTGAGATAAAAATGAGAGGACATGGATAGGGTGAAAGGGGGAAACCTTTATGTGGACAATTGGGTTGAGTGCCTGGAAGGCATTACCAGAAGTGATTATGGAGGCAGGAACAAGAGAGACATTTTTAGGACTTTTGGATAGGTAGATAGATGTAAGAAAATAGAGAGTTTTGGGTGTGAGACAGGCCAAATTAGAATGTTAACATAGGTTGGCACATCATTGTGGGCTGAAGGGTCTGAACTGTGGTTTAATATTCTATTCTCTATGTCTCGGTTAGTATTCTCCCAGGCTCCCTCATGTTAATCAATTGTAATTCCTTCCTCTTCTTTTCTACCCTACTAGATGTTTTAGGTTCAGATGAACCAATAAAAGTTGCCTAATTGACAACACTTTTGGCAATTGCATTCAGTTGCTCAGATAAGATCTCTTTGGCACAGTGAAATGCAACATATTCTACCATCAATATATTTAACTATGATAACATCTGATGTTTTTCTCTCTCTGATACCTAGCCAGCGAATAAATATTTTGCCATGTTCCAATGCAGAAGGTTACTCTTTAACGGTTGAACTTGTTCAACAGTAGATCAACAATATAATTTTACATTTACAAATCAGAACATCTACAAGGTTAAATATGAAAAAAACACAATCAAAATGTCTTGTTTTTTTCTAAATATAGTTCCAATTCTCATGCAATTCTCAGTTTCTGGGATCTTTTTATCAATTATTTTCCTAATTTATAAGATAACATACCTTGCTTTTGAGTTTGTGGTTTTTTTTATGGTAGTGAAATTATATGCACTTACCAGATAACTTCAGAAGGGAAGGGTTTAGAATTTGTTGCAAAGTATAATAGTTACTTTTTAAAATCTTTTTCAATTAGTCACATGTTGTTTAAGTGCTTTCCACTTTTTTTAAAATATGACTGTTATATTGAGTTTATATATGCCTTATTTTTCTTATATAACTTTTTTTTTCTCTCTGTCTATTCCTTTTTATATATTACATTTGATTAATGGCTTTTACTTGTGTACTAGTTCTGTAAAATCCAATAAAAATATTGAAATCAAAAGGACTAGAAGAATAGCGTGCATTTGTATAATGCTTTTTCACCTTTGGGATTCTCAGAGTACATTGGTGGCAATGAAGTGTTCTTAGAGGCCTAGTCATCATTTCCATATGAGAAGTGGGGCAACCTTTTGTGTTCAGCTATCTCTCAATATCAACAAAATGATAAGCAACCTAATAAATAATAATTCATCGTGGATTAAATATTGGAAAATACATTGATGTTCTCTGGGATGTCTCAGCTGTCCTGGATTTCAATTGTTTTTTTAAAACCTCTTGAAATGCATAATAGCCTACTTGATAATTGGAATATAGTGCCATTAAATCAGATCGTCACGGAGCACTGATGAGTTTATTTAGCCCTCCCGTGATCTTGCAACATTATTTAAATAAATTAGACAGTAGAGCAGCAGCTCTAGGGACCCATTTTAATCCTGACCTGTGGTATTGCATGTATGGAGTTTTCATGTTCTCTCTCTGAACATATGCATCTCCCCCGGGTGGTCCAATTTGTTCCCCCCCACCCCCAGATACAAAATGACATGCTGATTAGTAAATACATTGACTACCAGTATGACATTAGGGTATGGGGAAGTGGAAAGCTGGACCATGGGGAGGGACCAGCGATATGTTACACGACAATAAACGGGGTAGTGAAACTATTGGGAATGTTCTGACAGCCACAATAGACTCAGTGAGTTGAATGGCCTCCTTCTTTATCATAATAAAATATGAAAATGTCAATAACTGCAACATAAACAGGAAGACAATGCAGGAAAAATTAAATCTTAGAACCAGGACTATTCTCAAAGCAAATTATAGTAAATTGCAGCAAGAGACAGCACAAACAAAACAAGCCTTAAATTATATTTTCTTGTCTTTGGGTTTTGTGCCTTAGAAATACTCATCAAAAGCCCTTAGATTTTCACTGAGTTTTTCCGCTGCACAGAGCTTTAATCCACACAGCAATGGTCAAATCACTATTGCCTCAACTTCAATGTTCCACCTGCTGTATTGTGATCATAGAAAATGTCACTGACTGGCAGAGTTTTACTTGTCAATGTCAGTATCATCATAAAACATCTCCAATCTACTTGAGCAAGCATCTGTCAGCCCAAACCTGCATCAATATCAATACCATTTAAAACAACTCAAAGCAACAGGATCACTCTCCACAGCAAGTCTGACATAATTTGAATTATCTACACCTGCAGGTAGTCTTGCCTTTCAATCATCCCTTTTGAAATTCACCTTCATTTTCTTCTGGTAGAGAATGTTCCAATTTTAAAATTGTCATCTTTTTTTACATGTCATCCTTCGTGTCATCATCCAGCCCATAAATGTTGGGAATACTTATCCTTTAAGCAATATCGCCAAACCTTTGTTGCAGCTCAGTAGAATTTATGGAACTTCCTCCCAAAGAATGCCATGGAAACTCCTTCACTGTAAAGGTACAGTGATTTGAGAAGGTAATTTATTACCACTTTTTAAATGGCTGCCAAGGGTATTAAATATTGTCATTGCAGTGAAACCCATCTCTCATAATTGAATAAAAAAGTAATTGGTCAGAAAATTATCCCCGACTTTGTATCCATAAAATTCATGTTTACAAGCCAGGGTACAGGACAGGAAGCCAAATAGACCATTAAATTAAGTGTGTTTTTTTTTCCATGCACAGCAATAATAAACATGAGTAGTCTACAATATGTGCATGTTAAGATTTATCCACCTACAATAAAATAATGAAAATTCTTTCACTCAATTTCTCAGTGTGTCATTACTATAAATAAGAAAGCCAATTGACCTTGAAATTCCCCTGAAGTAATTTTTATGTTGAGTGTGCTTGGAAGGAAAACAGTTGCTTTACGACTTTCATACAAAGCTGTTATATTAGTACTTAGAGGTTGTTATGGGTTCATCACAAGGTGTCATTGAAAAGCTATACAGTCTTTATTTGTCACAAATGCAGCGCTTTTGCACATGCAAGGTTTTGCATGAAGCGTAAGGCTGTGATACTACAAATGTGACATTAATTTAACTCATTTCCACAAAGCCAAAAATGCCCAGTTCAAACCTGCTAAGAATCTAATCAATGTCTGTTTCCATTCTTGGCATTTCACCAAAATTTGCTTTGTGATTACATTGCTTAATCTTAGAGTGGTCAAAAAATGTGCTGCTTTTTAAAGGTCAAAAATCTTCTCTCCAAAGAAAATAAAACTCTTTACTGTAAACACACTAACTCAGGTACGGTACGGGTGGCATGATTGGCAGTGCCTTTATGGTGCCAGTGATCGGGACTCGGGTTTGAATCCCGCGCAGTCTGTATGGAATTTGTGCTCTGTCTGTAAGGAATTTGTGCTTTCTCACCATTGTCTGTGTGGGTTTTCCCCAGAGGCTCCTGCTTCCTCCCATTGTTGGAAATGCACTGGAGTTAATTGGGTGTAAATTGGGTGGCACAGACTCGAGGGCTGATATCACCTGTTATAATGCTGTATGTCTAAATATAAAAAAATTCTGCTGAAGTATCCTTATGCAGTGCGGAATGCATCCCAAGATAGTGAAAGAAAAGGTGGTTGTTATAGTCAAGGCATTTGTTATAATTTACCAAGATTTTCTGGTCTTTGGGCAGTTCCTGGCAGATTATAAGACAGTAATTGTCATGCCAGTATGTTAAAAGGGATGCCAGCAAAAGGCAGGTAATGGTAGACCAGATAGCTTAATGTCTGTAGTCAGGAATATGCTTGAAGCCTTCATTAAGGAAGATATAGCGAGACATCCGTACTGTAAGATGTTGTGATTCTATGGCACTCCATGACAATTATCAAGTAGACTTTGGATTATATCATTCCAGAGTAGATCTTGAAAACAACTGAAATCCAGAAGGAATGTATGGCTAAGCAATGCATGGTTATCCATTAAATGTGCATATTTCCTTTGCAAGGTAAAGCCTGTGTGAGCTAATTACAAAGGTACAAAAATGTAGGAAGCTTTGTTTGAGAGTATGGAAACAGATTCAAGTAACAAAACATCAAAATAAATAGTGTCGAAGTCAGGAAGAAATTAAAGCATGTCCAATAAAGGGAAGGACATTTCAATGAAGTTGTATTGATGAGAAAGAGGCATAAAAACATAACATGAAAGCTGAGGGTGAAAGAGAAGTATCCCCATGACTGCTTTTACATCCAATGCAGATCAAGAACATTGGTGTTATTTCTATCCAGAAGAGGGCGCTCAAGCTGCACAACAGACCAGGAATCAACCTATTACATTTATACCATCTCTGAGAATGGGGGGAAAAAAAACTAAATTATGATAAGGCCATCTGTAACTCTTTTAAATGCTGCAAGGTAGTTCATTAAATTGAGCAATTAGAGTTCCGCTTTTATTCAAAAGTAATAGTAAAGTGAAAGGGATCCACAGACATTAATAGCAGCAAGATCTCTGCATCTTTTTGCTCTGTTCTCTAAATTGAGAGAAAAATTGAGAAGAATTTTTCAATAAATGACTCGTTTGAAATTTAAAGTGTGAAATGTTATTTCTCCATGTACTTTCTCTGGTAATTGCATTAACAACTTCTGGTGTCCTTGTAGCTGAGCCATCAAACAGAAAAAAATGGTCTTTTTCAGAATGAGTGAAGCATTGGCCTTGGAAGGTGCTATCTCTTGAGAAGTTTTGATTTGTCGAATCCATGTCATCAAGAATGTCCCTAATACTATTTGATAAGGAGTAAAAAGGTGTTTATACAGGCATCATGAAGAAGGGTGTATGTCAAAGCAATATAGTTTGCTGGTTGAGGGGGATAATCTACATGTGGTTTTTGCTGTTGTCATGGTGGAAGTTGTGCATCTGGGACAATGCAAGAAAAGTATGCAAGCTACTCTATCAGTAGATAATGCAGGAGAGTTTTGTTTAAGATAATGCACAGATCAAGTGTACTGTTTTGTACTGGATAAACTTTTCTATGTTGTGGGTCTGCATATGTTCAGGTAGTAGTGAATATTGAACTCCATTACTGACATGTTCTGTGGGCAAGACCCATTGAATTCTGCAGCACAGAAATTGGACTTCTAGCCAATCTGGTCTGTACCACACTATTTATTCTGCCTTGTCCCATCAACCTGTACTTGAACCATAACCTTCAATACTTCTCCCTCCATGTAATTATTCAACCTTCTCTTAAGTGTCAAAATTGAACCTGCATTCATCACTTCTGCTGGCTGTTTGTTCCACACTCACACTTCCCTCTAAGTGAAGTCCCCCTTAAATATTTCACCTTCCACCCTGAACCCATGTCTTCTAGTTCTTGAGGACCTGACCTCAGTGGAAAAATCATGCTTGCATTTAACCTATTTATACCCCTGATAAGTTTTTATACCTCCATTAAATCTCCCCTCATTCTAAAAGGAATAAAGTCCTAACCAATTCAACCTTTCCTTATAACTCAGCTGTTCAAGTACTAGCAACATCCTTGTAAATTTTCTCTGCCATATTTTGATTTTATTGGTATCTTTCCTGCAGTTAGGTGACCAAAACTGCACACAATACTCCAAATGTGGCCTCTCCAATGTCTTATAAACTTTCAACATAATATCCAAATTCCTATACTCATTACTTTGATTTAAGACCAATATGCCAAAAGCCTTCTTTATGATCCAATCTATCTGTGATGCTACTTTTAACAAAATATCTGTATTTCCAGCTCCCTCTGTTCTACCACACTCTGTAGTTCCCTACTGCTTACTGTTCTACCCTAGTTCTTCCTCCCAAACTGCCACACCTCACACTTGTCTGCATTATATTCCATCTTCCATTTTGCATCTCATTCCATCTGCCAGCTGCTCCAGATCCCACTGTTCATTGCACTCTTTATCTTTATGCTATCTGCACATTTGCTGATCCAATTTACTACATTGTCATCCAGGTCGTTGATATAGATGACAAACAACAATAAACTTACACTGATTCTTTGAGACACACCAATAGTTACAGGCCTTCAGTCAGAGAAGCAATCATCGACCACCACTCTCTGGCTTCTTCCACAAAGCCCATGTCTAATCCAGTGGTTCTCAACCTTTTTCTTTCAACTCACATATCACTTTAAGTATTCCCTATGCCACAGATGCTCTGTGGTTAGTAAGGGATTGCTTAACATGGTATGTGGGTGGTAATAAAAAGTGTGAAAATCACTGTTTTATTCATATCTAATTGACTCATTATGTGCATGGTTTCTTAACTCCAAAGGAAATGGACCAATGACAATTTTTCTCAAGCAAAATATTTTAGTAACAATTGGGTCTAGAGCAGTAGTTCTCAACCTTCCCTTCATACACACATAACACCTTAAGCAATCCCTTGCTAATCACAAAGAACTTAAGGCATAGGGATTACTTAAAGTGATATGTGAGTGGAACAAAAAAGGTTGAGAACCACTGCACTAACCCTTCCAGCCCATTTACAGTATGGAGTCCCGGTCAATATATAGAATGTTTAGTCACTTACTATCATAAACTTATGTTTCTTGCAACTTGATGCTATCTCTCTACAGATTTGCTCCTCTACTTTCCACTGACTATACGGTAGTAGAGTGTGTTTTGGTAGGATAGCAATTGAGCCATTCGAACTCCCAACCTGTGATTTGCCGAAGTGGCAACAGTCTGCTTAGCACTTCTTTAATTCAACTTCTGTTGAAATCAGTGATCCCCATAATATTGATGAAAAAAAATTGCAGATGCTGGAACTGTATCTATCCCCATGTTACTAATTGTGGATCACGAAGAGCAGGGTACCATCAGTCTGTTGGATATTTCTAATGCTGGGAGATGGGATGCAGCAGACAGGAGGGGAGGAGGAGAGAAGAGTTCAATCCATTCATGGGAGAAGAGAGGATACTTTGATGGCAGGAAAAGAGAGATCTGTCCAATAGAGGGAAAGGAAAGATATAACATAGAATATCTAATAGTGCAGAGGAAAAGGCCACATGTCTGTGCAAAACATGATGTCCAAATCAAATTAAAATTTGCTAATTACATCTGATCAATATCCCTCCATTCATTTCTTATTCATGTGTCTATCCAGAAGTATCTTAAATGATATTGTATCTAAATCTGATAGTAGAAGAAGAGAAGCTAATTAAACTCCCAGAGATACAAGGCCAATCTCATTTTGAGAGGGAAAATTCAATCTGAAGGTGGATATAGGAAGTCAGTTCAACAACTAAACAGACAGGATGTGAGCCAAACTAGTACAACAGTAAATTTTCTAATTCTGGGAGGTCTTCAGACTAAGGTCACATGTTAGGTCAAATTCATTTTTTTCTTGATATTCAAATTTCATAGCAGTATAAAAGTTGTAATATTGTGTTTCTCCTTTGAAAGAAAGAATTCAAGAAAATCAACCAAAAGATGTCAAAATCGTGGATCTGCCTTCATGCTAAAAGAAACAATGAAGCAACACCTCTTGGACAAACTGTCCAAATGACCTAACAGTTCTGGCTCTGTTGTTTCTCACAGAACTATCCTTTATTCCACCACAGGGTGCTCCACAGCTGAGATGCCAGTGGCTTAACATTTACATTGTCTAGACAAGTCATTTGGGCAAAAGAGGAAATATGAGATATATTCAAGGAGATCTGCTTTTCCTAACAAAATCCTTGTTCATAAAGACTTGCAGGATATCATTTGGAAATAAAATAGTGTGATTCTGAGCTGAGATCAAGGTGCCTGTTCTATTTCCCAGGTGTAAAATGGGAATGGCAACCGTTCAAAGATCAGAATGTTGTTTGGCTTCTCTCCGAACAGCCTCTCTTCTTCTCCCATCTGCCAAAAGATGCAGAACAAATGTGTGGATCTGGCAAAGGAGACAGCTCTAGCTCAAGCAGGTTGGCTTGCAGCCAAGACTAAATCCAGAGAGAGAATGGGATAATGGAAGAAAGACATCAGAAAATGACAGAAAGAGTCTGGTTAATGCAGATTGTTCATTATTGTGTGCTTAATAACGAGTCGTGTCGGTGGTAAGGTAAACCAAATAACAGACTTCACTGAAAACAACCAAACATGATGAAAAATGTAGGGAGAAAGTTCTCAATTCAACCAATACGCCCTCGTGGTGTTCTCACATACACGGTGTGCAGCTGCGTGTATGGTGGCTGCAATGTGATTGTTTTGGGTGCAGCGTACTACATCCCCTTTATTGAGCTACATCCCACATGATACAGTGAACATATATAACTTTAATTAGAACAGCAATATATACATTCAATCCAGTTCAATCCTCGTATTTTGAGTTTGGCTTTCAGAGACACCCAGCATGCATTTTTTAATAGCCCTCTGCTGATATGGGGCACCTTGTCCTGATTGTCTCTACTGTCCATTGTCTCAAGGGCATTGTCCATCTCTTCTCCTGTGGTTACCGGGGGGCTCACGTTGATCCTGGGCTAACGTTCCAAATCCAAAAATGCCAATTTGTCTGTGTTGGTTTCATATGGGGTGGCTCTCTTACTGGGAGGATGTGTTATCCGTTCCTCCTATACATTTTCTCCCCTTGAACAAACCAGGTATGACCTGGGTTCCAGGCAGCTTATTTTCACTATATCCATATAGATGACACTTTCCCTAATCTAATATATTC
Organism: Narcine bancroftii; assembly: GCF_036971445.1. Taxonomy (NCBI): domain Eukaryota; kingdom Metazoa; phylum Chordata; class Chondrichthyes; order Torpediniformes; family Narcinidae; genus Narcine; species Narcine bancroftii. The sequence continues at coordinate 346,386,619 of NC_091470.1, forward strand.
TAATTTTATTATGAGCTACGATATTATGAAATTCGATCTTTTTAATCCAATAAATCCCACTCTGTGGCTACTGCTTTATGTAGTTTTAATTCATTGATAAAACAGATAAACATTTTGAATAGCTTCTCGTTAAGACTTTCATAATGATGAATAACAAAGTATATAAAGAAGCTCAAGCTTTAAAGAGATACAAAGGTATTTAAAGAAATACACAGGACACATTCAAATAAATATATCTCATGCTCACACTTATTCACATGTTGCCGAATAATGAGCAAGTCGTTAGTCTGGGCGGACATTACAACATAATACCTCATAGTCACTATTGGTAACACTATAAACAATAGATCTCTGAAGAAACAGGCACAAAATTAACTAAGAGTAAAAAAACCCACAAAGTTTTAATCTTTACATTCTGGCCCCTAATTATTATAATTGATGTCTAAAGCACTAAGTATTAATTAGATATTTGAAAAGTATTTTCATTAGTGCTTTAGATTTCAGGATCCTCCATTGAAATTTCTTTGAACTCTTCTGTATTTTGAGGCCAGCCTTCTTGAGATCACGAAAGAAATTGAGGAATGAACATCCATGTGTTTGCTCTTTTCAGAAAAGATTGAACTTTGGTTCCTCGTGAAGTCCTATCAGTTGGATTACTCACTGTTTTAACGTATTTCCATTGATTAGTATGTGAAACCTCAATTTTATTAACTCTCTTACTCACAACGGTATGAAACCTTGCTGTTTTGTTATTAATGTATTTAAGCCCTGATGTACTATAAGTCCAAGACATAGAGTTTACTAACTCCATCTGTAATTCTCTTCTTAACGTAGTGTCCATATTGCTCGCCATAGTAGCAGCAGTAAATTTCATTCAAGGTATGGTGACTGGCTTTAATGGAGCCACTCTGGCTTTTCCCATTACAAATCCACAATGTACTGGCTCTTGGTTATTTCGCGGTACTAAATAACTGACGGTATCAAAACCACCTTCACTTCCAACAGCAAAATGGTGTAGCTGAGCAAATGTGGCAATTCCAAAGTCTAATGGTTTAAAACATCTGTTGACTTCAAAACTTTCTAACATTTTAAGACTCTCAATACAATTTATCCAATATTGTGTGAAGGAATCTGGCATAGATTCATCCCATCCAAATTTTCTTTTGTACAATTCTTGCATAATTTTCTTGGCTATTAATACTACCAGTGCTAATATTCCCAAAGGATCGTATATTGAGCTTACAATTTAAAGAAGTCCTCGTCTTGTCAAAGGTCATTCTTTCAAAACAATTTTGAATTTTAAAAAATCAGATTGAACACATCATTTCAGCCCTAGAATTCTTTCGACAGGTAGAACATCACAATCCAAATCAAGATGTTTTATCTCCTTTGTTCTTTCTACCTCAGAAATAATAGCCAACACATCTTGACTGTTGCTCATCCATTTCATAAAGAAGGATCCTCCTTTTATTCTTGATAAAGATCTATTGCTTCTTTTTCTGAAACTACTCAAGTAAGACAATCATCAACATAGAAATTATTTCTGGTGATCCTTAGAGTTTGAGAACTAAATTGGTCTTCATTTTCTTCAGCACATTTTCTGAGAGCAAAATTTGTACAACTCAGTGATGAAGTTGCTCCAAATAGATGAATTGCTATTTTGTATTCAATCATGTCTTTACTCTAATCTCCATTAGGTCACCATAACAATCGTAAAAAATCACAATCTTCTGATGGTACTTTTCCTTCATGAAACAACGCTTCAATATCTGCAGCAATTACAATAGGCTCTTTGCAAAATCTTATCAGAAAACCTATTAATGTATGGTTAAATATGGACCTTGTAGAAGTTGAGATTTCAATTAAACTCCTTGAAATGATGCTCCACAATCAAATATTATGCGTAATTTCTTCCTTTGTGTATGTGTAACTCCATGTTGAGGTAAATACCATTTTTTTACCATCTTTACGTGCCAAGATATCTTCGGATACCTTTTCTATGTCACCCTTGGCTATCATGTCCAACATGACGTTTGTATATTTCAAATGAAAGGAAGAATTTCTCTTAAATTTTCTCTTCAAACTCAACATACGCTGATCTGCAGACATTTTATTATCTGGCATACAAATGTCTATGTTCTTCAAAGGTAATGCTCTATAGTAATGAACATCAACATGTTTAATAGAATTTGAAACTAAATCCAGAAACTGCTTATCCTCTTCGGAAGGTTCTTGAATATCTTTAGACATTCATGGAAATCAACAACTGAAATTCTGTTGACATTCATGTTCAACGTCTCCTGATCATTATTAATTTTTCCTCTTAATGGTCCAATAATAGTCCATCTAAGTAATGTTCTCATAGCATATGGTCCATCATTTTGACTCGTTGCTTCTAGAGGTTCGAGAGATTTTGGTACATCTAATCCGATTAACATCTCGATTAACATCTTTTAGATATTTATCATCCTGATATGGATTATTCTCCTTATTCACAGGCCTAGTCTTCTGAATATACACAACTTTGCTGAACAATTTGATCTTCCTTCTCCTTTGTTTCCTTGTTCTTTCCTGTGCTTGAATGTGACACAGCAGTAACAGAGGCACTTCCCTTTGGTTTCTGTTGAGACAATGAGTTAGACTTCTTTACAACTTTAGGACCTATTGAAATATCCTTAATATTTCCAAATGTTGGTAGAGTGTTTACATGTACATGCCATTCCAAAAATAGTGCAACATCCTCTGGGAAGAATCTTAAGCTCTGCAACTTTGGTTCTCCATAAATCCTTCAGCTGAAATGGAAATAGCTTTATAATAATTGACAAATTATCAAGTAAATTCAACTCTTGCAAATGTACACTACTTCCCATTGCATTACAAAATCCTCTCAGAAACATATGATTGTAAAGCCTTTGCGTCCCCTGATTTTATTGCTGACCAAGAATCTTGTCTATGTACGCTCTTGCAATAATGATAATGCAATAATTCTTTCACCTTTTTAAAACCTTGTTCTGGATCCATATATTGGCAACCTTTGACTAACTCCTTCACCTATTGTAATGGAGGATTTAGACCAACTTATGCATCAGAAGACATAATCTAAATTCCACCATCAGGCCCGGGGATGCAGTTGAATAGGAAGACATAATCTAATTTACACCCAAGATGCAGTTGTCTTTTGTTGGTCACAGACTGTCAGGAGACCTTGAAGATAATTAAATCATTTATTCAAAGAGATAAGCTATGAGTAAACAATTTTTTGGGTAATATAGGCCATGGTCCCACTGCTGAAGTGGAGACTCTCTGAGGGGTGGAAACATCTCTCAGCAAGAAGAAGAACTTCTAGAGTTCAGCTAACGTCCCGGTCGGGGGAGGTGGAGAAGCTGCTACCGGTGCCCCGACAACCTACTACAAGTGTGCGGTCATTGCCTCGCTTCAGCAGTTGGGACCAGTCCAGGCATTGATAAGTATAATTGGGAAGGGCTTGCACATTGTAGTTTGAAATCAGCTTTTGAATTTGTAATAAACATTTGTATCAACTGAAGTGCTCTCGGTGTGGATGACTATTTTCTTTTGGTAGCTCGAACACTGTGACCAATCTAACATGAACAAGTTTACCTGGGACACCTGTCCTCCAGTATACTTTTCCAGGTAATACAGATAATCTTTGGCATTTTTAGCATTACTTTCAATATGATGTTTAAAAGATTTCATAAACATCAGACATTGTAATTGATCTCCATTAAACCATATGAAATTTGTTGCTGTGATTACATAGCAGAGATTTCATTTTGTTTTGCTATGAGTAAAATTATATTGTCTTATCCACCATGGCTTGCAAGTGATTATCTTCAGGCGAATGGAGAAAACAGATCTTGAACTGTTGCCATTGGTGTAGGACTTTGACTTGTAAGTAATGGCATTGGTGGAAATCCTTGACTTGTAACTGGTTCTCCAGTTATATGAAGAGACATCAATGGTTGAGCGTGATTAACTCGCATGGTTGAACATTTTTGAAATACTCTCCTCTCAGGAAGATCCTTATGTCGTGCGCTCTGGAGAGATTGAACATCGCTAGCTCTTTCCATGGCATTGGTCATTGCCACTTGAGCACTAGCAGCGCCACTTGTGGCCCCTTGCTTGAGTATATTTGTTTCTTGTGGCTGTGTTACCCATGGCTCTGCTGGAAGGTTAGGGGCTAGCACCTCGGTTATGTCACTTTGCTTGACAAATCTTGCAAAAGCATGAGCTAATGCTTTCATTTTGGCCATATTCAGAGCACATTGTTCCTCAAGCTCTAGAATTTTCTTTTCTCTATTCACTAATCTATTTTGTTCTTCACTGATCATTTGTAACCTTTCAAGTTGCTTTTCATGCTCTAGTTGTTGATTCCTGATTTCAGCTTCTTACCTCAGTTTCTGATTCTTGATTTGAACTTCCCTATCCTCTAAAGCATATCTTTTCTCCAACCACTGTTGTTACTGTTCCACACAGAGCAGGACTGTACCTCTTCATCTATGTCCTCTGTCATACTGGCCAGGACAATGTCCCTCACTCTGCATTTTGTCACTTCTGCGGCAGGGTTCCCTCAGTGCAGAACCTCCACGTACGTATTCTGCAGTGTGCTAGGGATGACTGTTCTTAGGCCCTTCATGATTACCCCTTTATCAATAAGCTGTTCATTGTGCCTTCATTGTATCGTTCATCTTATTGACATTGAGCAAGAGGTTGTTATCTTGGCACCAAATCACTCAACTTTCAACCTCTTCCCTGTATTGCTCTTCACCATTATTTGATACCCAGCCCACTATTGTTGTATCATTGCCAAATTTGCAGATGGAATTGGAATGTTCTTTAGCAGTACAGAACATTTGTGTGTTGCTGTGGATCAGATGTACATGAGACCTATCAATGGAAGTAATACATTGGAATTATCAGTGCTTGGAGTGGATAATTCAGTGGCACCAAGTGCATCTTGAAGTGAAGAGTTGAGTGGATGAAAAAACTTAAGAAATTGGATGTAAAATATTCACCGTTCGTTGAATTTGAATGTGTATTGCTATAAACAGTTAATTGATTTTGTGTTTTATGAATGAGAGTAACTGATTGCTATATGGATTTTTTGGTCTTTCTTGAAAGCAGAGCACTGTTGTGTACACCGTTGACCCGATCGTTCATACGTTCTTGTATCAGTCATTGATGTTAAGTTGACATTAGGCCAATTTATGACAGACCTCCGCCTGGTGACCAGCTACAAGAGTGGATCGAAAACTTAAAATTTACCTTTCAAACACCAGCCCAAAAAGTTTGCTCCAGGATCCCATCCATATCAAGAGTCACCTCGTAGTGCCCTCCGGATCAGATGGAGGTGGGGTGATTAGCGCCGTAGTCAGCAGAGTAATGGCCATCTTCCCTACCCATAATCCCCCATGCAGCTGAAACAATTCTGTGGTTCCCAGAACAGTTCCAGCTGTGTGGGCGATTATGGGTAAGGAAGACACTCATTGCTCTGCCGCATTTTGAGCTACAGAGAGCTGCTCCAAAGGCAGAAGTGGCCAGGGAGGCTGTCACAGCCCGCACCATCTGCCTCCTGACGGCTCCCACTGGCTCCAAGGCTCCGGTTGTCCAAACGACCTCCGCTGTCTCGATGGCCCCCACTGCCCAACAGCTTCCACTGCCCCATCGACCCTTGCTGCCCCTCCAACTCCCACTGCCTCAATGGCTCCCACTGATCCGCCATCTGTGCTGCCATGACGGCTCCAGCCTTTTGCCCCTGCCTTGAGGGGATCATGGAGGGAGAGGGGTAAGTGGGGAGATGGGTCACAGGCTGACGGCATCATCAGCCCATCCCTAACCAGCCACTTGCTGGAGAAAACTTGGAATCGATGGCTTGGAGCTGGCCACGCCACATTCAGAAAGGTACGTCTTTAGCCGTAAGGGCAAAGAACCTCCGCCTTTACAGACGGGTGTTTCCCTGCTTGAAAGTGCCTTTTGGGAGAGGATGTTGAGAGCTCCAGCTCCTTGTTTTGTTAAGCAAGTAGCAACACACAACAAAATACAGATGCTCCCTGTGAGTGTTCCCTACTGAAGGGAATTCCTCCGCAAAATATCCATTAATTATAAACTGATATGTAATAGTATTAATTTAATCATTCAAATAGCAGGAAGAAAATCAGCCTTCTTTTAGTCAGTTAAAAATTTTGCCAATTAATTGAATGATGTACATTCTGCAACCTATTGGAAGGCATGCATAAATGATGTACACAAAAAGCAATTAGCTAGCTAAAAAAGTAATATCATTGCAGCTGCTTTTATTTTGACCTTTCCCAAGTTTTGAACATTGAATGGTACAACCATGCACTGGGAAGTAGCCTTGTTTCACAACAGAACAAACTTTGGCAATAAACGTGTTACTCTTGATCAGCTAGAGCCCAGACGAGTAAAGGTCATTTTAATATAATTGATCTATCCATTTGTGAATCTTTATAAATGTCACAAAAGGTTAGTTGATGCCTCCTGTAGCTACAACATGCAGCTCAAATTGATTGAGATGGGTTGTTTATGAGTTATTTCAAGATTTCAGACTCTTGTCTTTATTGTTTTTGTTTTGTAATCATTCCCTCATATCACCTGCACTCAGGCACCAGACGTATCACCAGGTCCCTTCCCACAAAGGACATGGAATTACTCTCTGCTGCATTGGTCATGTTCCCATGCCTAACACTGCTATAAAGATGAAAGTAAAGCTGTGTTCCTGCTGAAGAGGCAGCAAAATATTTTAGGAGGGAAATTTGAAAATTATGAAATATTCAGTAGAGAAATTTTCTGAATGTATGTTATGCTCATCTCGGGGTTAAATGTTTAATAACTTTTGCTAAAATGAATGCTCATAAAAATCTGTGGATATTTCTCAAACATGCTTGTGTTTAAATGCAAACAATTTACTTATATATAGTCTCCATCCTCAACCGATGGTCAGAACACTTCCAATCGCTTTTCAGTGCCAACCGCTCAGTCCAAGATTCCGCCCTGCTCCAGCTCCCTCAACAGCCACTAAGGCTAGAGCTGGATGAGGCCCTCACCCGGGATGAGACATATAAGGCAATCGAACAACTGAAAAGTGGCAAAGCAGCAGGTATGGATGGAATCCCCCCAGAGGTCTGGAATGCTGGTGGCAAAACTCTGCATGTCAAACTGTATGAGTTTTTCAAGCTTTGTTGGGACCAAGGAAAACTGCCTCAGGTCCTTCGTGATGCCACCATCATCACCCTGTACAAAAACAAAGGCGAGAAATCAGACTGCTCAAACTACAGGGGAATCACGCTGCTCTCCATTGCAGGCAAAATCTTCGCTAGGATTCTCCTAAATAGAATAATACCCAGTGTCGCCGAGAATATTCTCCCAGAATCAGTGCGGCTTTCGCGCAAACAGAGGAACTACTGACATGGTCTTTGCCCTCAGACAGCTCCAAGAAAAGTGCAGAGAACAAAACAAAGGACTCTACATCACCTTTGTTTACCTCACCAAAGCCTTCGACACCGTGAGCAGGAAAGGGCTTTGGCAAATACTAGAGCGCATCGGATGCCCCCCAAAGTTCCTCAACATGGTTATCCAACTGCACGAAAACCAACAAGGTCGGGTCAGATACAGCAATGAGCTCTCTGAACCCTTCTCCATTAACAATGGCGTGAAGCAAGGCTGTGTTCTCGCACCAACCCTCTTTTCAATCTTCGTCAGCATGATGCTGAACCAAGCCATGAAAGACCTCAACAATGAAGACGCTGTTTACATCCGGTACCGCACGGATGGCAGTCTCTTCAATCTGAGGCGCCTGCAAGCTAACACCAAGACACAAGAGAAACTTGTCCGTGAACTACTCTTTGCAGATGATGCCGCTTTAGTTGCCCATTCAGAGCCAGCTCTTCAGCGCTTGACGTCCTGTTTTGCGGAAATTGCCAAAATGTTTGGCCTGGAAGTCAGCCTGAAGAAAACTGAGGTCCTCCATCAGCCAGCTCCCCACCATGACTACCAGCACCCCCACATCTCCATCGGGCACACAAAACTCAAAGCGGTCAACCAGTTTACCTATCTTGGCTGCACCATTTCATCAGATGCAAGGATCGACAACAAGATAAACAACATACTCGCCAAGGCAAATAGCGCCTTTGGAAGACTACACAAAAGAGTCTGGAAAAACAACCATAACATAAAACATAACATAACAATTACAGCACGGAAACAGGCCATTAGGCCCTTCTAGTCCGCACCGAACCAAACACCCCTTTCTAGTCCCACCTCCCTGCACAATGCCCATAACCCTCCATCTTCTTCTCATCCATATACCTGTACAATTAACTTATTCTTATTCTTAAATAATACAACTGAAAAACCTCACAAAGATAAGCGTATACAGAGCCGTTGTCATACCCACACTCCTGTTCGGCTCCGAATCATGGGTCCTCTACCGGCATCACCTACGGCTCCTAGAACGCTTCCACCAGCGTTGTCTCCGCTCCATCCTCAACATTCATTGGAGCGCTTTCATCCCTAACGTCGAAGTACTCGAGATGGCAGAGGTCGACAGCATCGAGTCCACGCTGCTGAAGATCCAGCTGCGCTGGGTGGGTCACGTCTCCAGAATGGAGGACCATCGCCTTCCCAAGATCGTGTTATATTGCGAGCTCTCCACTGGCCACCGTGACAGAGGTGCACCAAAGAAGAGGTACAAGGACTGCCGAAAGAAATCTCTTGGTGCCTGCCACATTGACCACTGCCAGTGGGCTGATATCGCCTCAAACCGTGCATCTTGTCGCCTCACAGTTTGGCGGGCAGCAACCTCCTTTGAAGAAGACCGCAGAGCCCACCTCACTGACAAAAGGCAAAGGAGGAAAAACCCAACACCCAACCCCAACCAACCAATTTTCCCCTGCAACCGCTGCAACCGTGTCCGCCTGTCCCGCATCGGACTTGTCAGCCACAAACGTGCCTGCAGCTGACGTGGACATTTACCCCCTCCATAAATCTTCGTCCGCCAAGCCAAGACAATGAATGTCATAGTATCAGAATTTATTGTCATGAACATGTCACAAAATTCATTGTTTGTGGCAGCGTTACAGGGCAAATATTTCTATAACCCACATTTCAAAATAAATAAAAATAGTGCAAGAAAAAGAAAAAAAAGGGCAAAGTAAGGTAGTGTCTGGGCTCATTTTTCATTCAGAAATCTGATGGCAGTGGGGAAGAAGCTGCCTTTCTGACGCTGAGGGATCGTCTTCCGGCTCCTGTACCTTTCCCCCAATGGTAGCAGAGGGAAGAAGGCATGGCCTGGGTGCTTGGGGAGTGTGGGGGGTGGGGGGGGGGAGAGGTCCTTGAGGATAGACTCTGCTTTCTTAAGACACCACCTCTTGTAGATGACCTCAGTGGAGTGAAGTCTGATGCCTGTGATGTTGCAGGCCGAGTTAACGGCTCCCTGGAGATTTTCTTCCTGTCCTGAGCATTTGCATCTCCATGCCAGTGATACAACCAGAATCAGCATTAGAATCAAGATTTATTGTCATGAACAAGTCATGAAATTCGATGTTTTGTGGCAGGATCAGAGTGCAAAGATTTGCACTATAACCATCTTACAATATTACTATAAAATTAAAATCAAATTATAATAGCAGTAGTTCTTTGATTATTCAGGAATCTGATGGCAGTGGGGAGTAGCCATCTTTGTGCCCTTGACTGCTCGTCTTTAGGCTCCTGTACTTTTTCCCCAATGGTAGCAGAGTGAAGAGTGCATGGCCTGGGTACTGGAGTCTTTGAGGATAGAGGCTACTTTTTTTAAAGACACCGCCTCATGTAGTTATCCTTGATGGAGTGAAGTCTGGTGCCTGTGATGTCGCAGGTCGTGTTACCAACCCTCTGGAGTTTATACTTGTCTTGAGAGTTGGCGCCTCCACACCAGCAGTGATGCAGCCAGCCAGAAAGCTCTCCACCAAACAGAGTATGAAAGGTTATTCGCAAGATAAAAGCAGTTAATGGAACTTTGGTATTGACTTCATAAAATCCCTCACTGTTAACTTCGGATCGAAACTGCACTCATTAACCTGCCAAGAGGTTTAAACCCCAAAATAGGGGTTGCAGCGCAAACTATGCATCTTTCAGCAGGCATTGTAAAAATAAACTTTCCCATTGTGCTTTTACATAATTCCTGCTCATTAATTGATTTTTACCAGAAGAATATTGTGTTTATTTAAAAGGAAATTCTACTGACATTGGAAGACCATTCGAGGGAGTTTCAGAACTGACTGCAAGATGCTGAAATATCATAGAGTGTACTGCCACTAATGACGTGTTATTTACCTGTAACTACTGAGATATTCATCCCATGAGTGTCTCAGTGGTGATACCAGTAGCAGGATTTTATTATTAATGTCTTCAGGATAAGTTTGTGCATTGAATGGAAAATTCACTCAATACCATTCTCAGATCAAGCAGAAACACGTTTATTGATCAATCCTTCGCTTGCAGGGGGAAAAAGATCATTTCACTTTTTAACCACCATCCACACACTCTCTCCAATGGAAAATAACATTGTATTTCTATCCATTCAAAGACATAAGGAACTACAGCTTGCTAATGCATAGCAGCGTAAGTGGAAGAGTGATTCTGAGATTAATACTTCTCATGGCATTTCACACAAATTAATCAAGGCATGCCTGGAAGATTGAGCAAAAATGAACCACTGGAGGAACAGAGTGGATCAAGCAGAATCGACTAGTAGAAATAGTCAACAATTCAGGTCATGACTCTTTATACAGTCACTGATGTTGCCTGACTTGCTCAGTTCCTACTGCAGTTCATTGTTTTGTTCTTAATTCCAGCAGCTGTAGTTTTTGTCTGTTTCTCTCATGTATTGAACTCTTTATAAAATCTCTAATAAAGGTCAATTGGAATATACCCCTGGTTATATCCCCTCAAAGGTGAATTTTTGCATGTACAGAATTTGTATGTTCCTGTCAGGATTAAAAGCAAGGTTAGCAGGCATAGGGAACCTTGGATTTTGAGGGATATTGGGTATCTGGTTTGTAAGAAGAGAAAGGTAAAAGCAGCATGGAGCAAAGCAGGTACTCGAGGAGTATAAAAAATGCAAGAAAAACTTCAATAAAGGAATTAGGCAGGCTAAAAAAAAGACATGAGATTGCTTTAGCAGACAATGTGAAGGAAACTCCTGGGGGTTTCTACAGATATATTAAGAGCAAAAGGATATTAAGGGACAAAATTCTAATGTGTTGCATTTTGGGAGGTCATATATTATGGGAATGTATACAGTTCATGGCAAGGCTCTTAAAAGCATTGATATGCAGAAGTATGTGGGAGATGCAGATCCACAGCTATATAATTGGATTGAGTGGGATGTAAAGTATATGATATGCTTGGCTTCACTGGGGAGAGCATTGAGAATAAAAGTTGCAGCTAGGTAAAATGTTAGTTGGGCCACATTTGGAACACTGTGTTCAATTCTGGTTCAGAAAATCACAAGATAAAGGAACAGAAGTAGGCCATTTGGCCTATTAAATCAGCTCTGAAAATCCACCCTGAGCTAAACTGTTCTAGTTTCAATTTCTTGTCTTTTCCCCATGTCCCTTGATACCTGGACTAATTAGATACCCATCAATCTCCCCTTTAAACTCCCCCAATGATTGGACTTCCACAGAAGTATGTGACAACGAATTCCACAAATCTATGACCCTTTGGCAAAAGAAATTTCTCCTCATCTCAGATTTCAATGAATATTCTAAGAACCTTGTCCTCTTGGCTTGGACGCAGCCACCAAGGGAAACACTATATTCACATCCACTCTGTCCAATCCTTTCAGCATTTGATATGTTTCTATTAGATTTCTCATCCTTCTATATACCAATGAATATAGTCCAAGAGCCTCTAAACATTCCTCCTATGTTTTCCCTGCATTTCAGAACCATCTTGGTAAATCTTCTCCTTACTCTCTCCAACATTATTACATCCCTTCTAAGTTAAGGGGCCCAAAATTGCACACAGTACTCCAAATGAGGTCTTACCAGTGCCCCATAGAGCTTCATCAATACACTCTACTCTTCTACACTATTCCTCTTGAAACAAATGCCAACATAGCATTCACTTTTTTTTTATTGCTGATCCAACCTGGAAATTAACTTTTAGGCTATGCTGCATGAGGACCCCCAAGTCCCTTTGCAATTCCGATTTTGTATTTTCTCCCCATTACAGCAAGCGTATGGAGGCTTTGGAATGGGTACACGTTGCTGGCTTAGAGGGTGTAAGTTATGGGGAGAGATTGAATAAACTTGGGTGATTTTCTTTGGAATGTAGGAGGCTGTTGGAGACCTGACAGAGATATTTTTACAGGAGGAGTATATAGCAGGCATATCTCTGGCATCAAATTTGATCCTGAAGCCAGGAGAGGAAGGAGGAAATGGGAGAGTAAAGGAGAGTGAAAGTGATCGGGAACTCAATAGACTGAGGGGCTGACAGGAGATTCCATCACTAAGATTGAGACTCCCAGGTGGTATATTGTGTACCAGGTACCTGGGTCAGGAACATCTCAGAAGACCATAGCATTTTTAGATGGGTGAGTGAGTAGACTGAAGTTGTGGTAGAGGTTAGTACCAATCATGTTGGTAGGGAATCGCATGAGGTCCTGCAAAAAGAATAGAGGGAGTTAGAATGTAGGGTAAAAAAATAGGACCTCCAAGGTAGTAATTTCTGAATTACTAGCCATGCCATATGCTAATGAGTGCGTGACAGATTATGTTGTGTTTGTATTGTATATAGATATGCTTTTGGGAGATAAATTGTGGCATGTTTTTTAGCATAGGTCACATACAAACACTTCACAACAGATGTCATTTAAAATACTGGAGCTCTGCTCCAGCCAGACAGAATGGCTCCTGGAGGCCTTTGCAAAAATTTTGGGGAGTGCCCAAGAGATTTTGGTAATGGATTGTTGTTTTGAAAAGCAATAGGTGAAAGGGATCAGAGGAGTAGTTCGGAGCTGCAGGCTGTCTGGAGTGCAGCTTGCTGTTCTAAGAGGGTCATGTGGTTTTGCAAGCAGAGAGCGTCAAACAGGCTTTTCTCTCACACAGAGAGAGGGGGGGATTCAGTTCTGCAGTTTTACAGTCAGCAGCAGCAGCTGGGACTGGAATGGGACAAGCTGGCAAGCTTGTGGGAAACCCCATTTTGAAGATGGGTTGTGAGTGCTTAGTTCAGCCTGGTCAAAGCCCTTGTGTTTCATACAAGCGGAGAGGACTGGCTGCCTAATGCTTCACTTGAAATAATCCAAATAAAAAGGAATTCTGTGGTGACCTGAAAGAAAGAGGCTATCATCCGATGAGGCAAGTTTCTTCAGCAAGACACTGATGTGGCTGATTAAAAGGAATCAGTTGTGGGTGTCCAGTGATCAATAAATCTCCCTCTGAAAACCAAACAAGGACCTTCCTGAGTGGTAACCATTTACCTTTCAAGCACCAAAGCCTGGTGAACTTCATAAATGTTAAATTCTATGTACCAGTGAATTTAGAGGAATGAAAAGTGAGATTGGACTGTGAAGTAAAGAACGTTTCTAAACATTACATGCATGGACACTTAGAATTAGAAGGGGGTAAGTTAGGTTAGTAAGCTAATAGTAATAAGTTAAAGTGTGATTCTGTTTTCATGTTTAAAGATAATTAAAGGCAACTTTTGTTTAAGTAACCATTTGTCTTGGAGAATTTCTATTGCTGTTGGGTTTTGGGGTCCTCTGGGCTCGTGACAAGAGTAGAAATTGGAGAATAGAGTGCATGAACACATGGCTGACAATTTGGTATATGAGGAAGGTTTCAGATTTGTAAACAATTGGAATCTCTTCTGAAGCCAAGGCAACCAGTGCAAGAGAGATTACACCTGAACTGGAGGTGGACCAATATTCTAGCAGCGTGATTTGTTGGATTCAAAGAGGAGTCTTTGAGACAGTCTGGCAGGGGGTGACAATTCAAGATGGAAAGAGAGGGATAGAAAATGTTGAGGGTCATGAGGAAGGCAAAGGAAGCACATTAAAGCAGAATAGAAAGGTAAAGGACAAGCATTGATCATATTAAGGTGGATACATCTTCAATTCCAGATCAGTTCCAGTCCAGAATATTGTGGGAAGACAGGAACAAAATTTTAACTCATTGCCAAAGTCACAAATTCCAGAGTCCTGGAGGATTGCAAATGTAGTGCTGTTAGTTAAAAAAAGGGGTACAACGATAATTTGGCCAACTACAAACCTTTTTTTTCTGAGGGATATAATCTATCTCAGGGGAAAATTATGGAGAGCCAGCGTAGGGGAATTAAGTCTCACAAACAATGGAAGTTTTTTGAAGAGGTGACCAAGTGGGTAGGCGAGGTCAGGATAGTTGATCTTAAGACCCTAAGATACATAGGAGCAGAAATAGTCTATTCAGCCCATAAAGTACCCCCTGGTCCATTCCCTCAATCAGCTCCACTGCTCAGATTTCTCCCCATAACCTTTAATGCCCTGGCTAATCAAAAATCTATCAATTTCTGAAATGAGTATACCCAATGACCTAGCCTCCACAACCACCTGTGGCAACAAATTCCACAGATTTACCTCCCTCTGGCTAAATTAATTCCTCCTCATCTCTGTTCTAAGCAGACACGCAGAAGGTGTGTCCAGTTGTTCTAGATCCTCCCACCATGGGAAAAACTTTTCTACATTTAGTCTGTCATTGTCCTTCAACATTTGAATAATTTCAATGAGCTCCCTTCTCTTTCTCCTAATTTCCAATGAGTAGAGGCCAACAGCTGTCAAATGCATCTCATATGATAGCCCTTTCTTTCCCCAAATCATCCCTGTGAACCTCCTCTGAACCCTCTCCAATGTCAACACAAGCTTTCTTACATAAGGAGCCTAAAGCTGCTCACAACATTCCAGCTAATGTCTCACCAGAGTATCAGCATCACATCCCTGCTCTTGTATTCTATTCCTCTTTAAATGAACGCCAGCATTGCATTTGTTTTCTTCACCACTGACTCAACATGCAAGTTTACCTTCAGGCTATCCTACACGAGGACTCCAAGGTCCCTTTGCATTTAGGTATTTTCATTTTCTCCCAATTTAGGAGATATTCTGCCTGTTTATTTTTTCTGCCAAAGCGCATGACTCTATATTTTCCGACATTTGCCACTTCTCTGTCCATTCTCCTAATCCCTCTATTTCCCAGCTATCCCACCTACTTTCATATCATCTGTAAACTTGGCCACAATGCCATTCATTTCATAATCTAAATCATTCATATACAACATACAAAGAAGCTGCCCAGGCCCTGAGCAGGACATGAGCGACTGGCAGCTTACTGGAATATAATTCTAGTGAAACACAAAAGTATCCAGACACTGCGATTTTTATAGTAAAAACACATAGAAATGCTGGAGGAACTCAGCATCCATAAAAAGCAAAGATATTTGGCGGACATTTCAGGCCTGAGCCTTTCTTCAAGGAATAAGCAGAATGGAAAGGAAATCTCCGAAATTCTCAGAATTGAGACAATTCTAGCTGGGGGAGGAATCCAGAACAATTAAGTATGTTAATTGGATATGATAAGGGGAGAGTGAGAATCTGGCAGGTCTGTGTGAAAGGAGGCAGGGAAGGAATTGACAGAGCTGCGGAAAGGTGTTGGGGTAGAAGTGGGGCGGGGGGAACATAGGAAGTAGGAACAGGAGTAGGCCAAAAATGGCCCATCGAGCCTGCTCCGCCATTCAATAAGATAATAGCCGATCTAATTTATGACCTAACACCACCTACCTGCCTTCTCCCCATATCCCCTAATTCCTCTATCATGTAAAAATTTATCTAACGGAATTTTAAATATGTTTAATGAAACAGCCTCAACCACTTCCCTGGATAGAGAATTCCAAACATTCACAACTCTCTGGGAAAAACTATTTTTCCTCATCTCTGTCCTAAGTCTACTCCCCCGAATCTTGAGACTGTGTCCTCTCATTTTAGTTTCCCCGGCCAGCTCAAAAAACCTTCCTACGTCTATCCTATCCATACCCTTCATAATCCTATATGTTTCTATAAGATCTCCTCTCATTCTTCTGAACTTGAGCAAATACAATCCTAGATGATTTAATCTTTCATCATAAGTCAACCCCTTCATCCGAGGGATCGACCTAGTAAACCTCCTCTGGACCGTCTCCAAAGCCAGTATATCCTTCCTCAAATATGGAGACCAGAACTGGACACAGTACTCCAGGTGCGGTCTCACCAGTACCTTATACAGTTGCAACATCCCCTCCCTACTCCTGAATTCAATTCCTCTAGCGATGAAGGCCAACATTCCATTTGCCTTCTTAATAACCTGCTGCACCTGCAACCTAACTTTTTGCGATTCATGCACAAGCACTCCCAAGTCCCTCTGCACAACAGCATGCTCTCGTTTTTCACCCTTTAAATAATATTCAGCTCTTTTATTTTTCTTGCCAAAGTGGATAACCTCACATTTACTAACATTGTACTCCATCTGCCAGACCTTTGCCTATCATCCTCAGGCCAATGGAAAGGTGGAAAGATTTTATTAACATCTCAAGTCAGCCTTGATGGCTCAGTTAGAGGGCCTGAACTGGGCTGGTGAGCTGGCCTGGGTACTACTGGGAATTAGAACATTAACAAAGGAGGACCTCCAAACTTCATCTGCGGAGTTCGTGTACGGCATACTGTTGGTGGTTCCAGGGGACTTCGCCCCTACCATTCCAACTCCAGTGATGATCTTATTATCACATGGGGAACACTCTTCTTTTGTGCCTGAAGACCTCAAAAATTGTGAATATGTCTTCATCCGAAGGGGAACACTTGGTCAACCTTTACAGATGTCCTAAGAAGGATACTCAGACAAACTAGGTTGACTTGTATTTTGGACATTGGAGGAAAGCCACAGTCTTTCACTATTGACAGGCTCATGTAGATAAGTCTTCCCCACTGCAGCAGCCAACAGTCCATCGCAGAGGTTGACCACCGAAAAGACAGATAAACATTTCTGCTGGTTCTGGGGGGTGGGGCCATGTAACGACACTACATCGACACTACAACTCCTAGGATGCATCGAACCTGCTATGTGACATCAGTGTGTGCAGACATCAGTGCGTGTTGAACTCATGATTCTGGCTTTTAAAAGGTTGAGTGGGTGATGAAGAGTAAATCCTTTTGATTCACTCTAAAAACACCTTGTGTGGTTATTTTGTCAAGTCCACTGTGATTCCAGTGGCCACAGGCCCACAGTGGGCAAGTGGGATAAAAGCAGGAAGGTGCAGTGTTCATCTAGGCCTATGGGCCTGTTTCCTTGATGTAAGTTGGATCGGGCTGCTGCTGCTCTGAGGACAGCAGAGTCGGCATTCCCAAGGTGACCGTTGGAGGAGGGGCAAAGAGAGACTACTAGAAGTGTGAGTATTTAAATCCTTGACTTACCTTCACAGGCCTAGTTGGATCAGGCTGCTGCTGCTCGGAGGACAGCAGAGTCGGAGTTTCCCAAGGCGACCGTTGGAGGAGGAGCGAAGAGAGACTACTAGAGGGGTGAGTAAATTGCCTGTAGGCCTATAAAAGGAGTGAAAGGTGAGGGAGCGGCCAGCGAGGAGCAGCTCAGTGAGTGAGTGAGGCAGTGAAGGAGCTCCCTGTGTGGTAAGGTGTCCTTTTTGGTTAGTCTTTTAGTATTATTTGTTTAGTTTTTATTTTAAATAACATATATATATTAAGAAAGGAGGTAATGGAGTCAGCTGGAGTAGTCAAGTGCTCCAGTTGTGGGATGTGGGAAATCAGAGACAGCACAGCTGTTCCTGACGACTTCACCTGCAAAAGGTGCATCCAATTGCAACTCATGAGCGACCGTGTTAGGGAGCTTGAGTTGCAATTGGATGAACTGAGGATCATAAGGGAAGCAGAGGCAGTGATAGAGAGGAGTTACAGGGAGACATTCACCCCTAGAAGACAGAAGTCAGGGAATTGGGTGACTGTAAAGAAAGGAGGGAGATTGCCAGTGCAGGGTACCCCTGTGGAAGTGCCCCTCAGCAACAGGTATTCGGCATTGGATACTGCTGAGGGAAACAGCATATCTGGGACGAGTCATGGGGGTCAAGTCTCTGGCACAGGGGCTGCCCCTGAGGCTCAGAAGGGAAGGAGGGATAAGAGCAGGGTAATTGTGGTTGGGGACTCACTTGTCAGAGGGACAGATAGGAGGTTTGTTGGACGAGATCGGGGATCCAGGTTGGTCTGTTGCCTCCCTGGTGCTAGGGTCCAGGATGTCTCTGATCGAGTTCACAGAATTCTGCAAGGGGAAGGTGAGTAGCCAGAAGTCGTGGTCCATGTGGGGACCAATTACTTAGTTAGAAGTGGGGATGAGGTCTTGAAACAGGAATACATAGAATTAGGCAGGAAGTTTAAAAAACAGGACCTCCAAGGTAGTAATCTCTGGATTGCTGCCGGTGGCACGCGCTAGAGAGGGTAGAAATAGGAGGATGTGGAGGATGAATGCGTGGTTAAAGAGTTGGTGCAGGGGGCAGGGGATAAGATTTTTGGATCATTAGGATCTCTTCTGGGGAAGGTCGGACCTGTACAAAAGGGACAGACACCACTTGAACTGGAGGGGGACCAATATCCTGGCAAACAGATTTGCTAGAGCTGTGTGGGAGGGTTTAAACTAGTTTGGCAGGGGGGTGTGGAGCAGAGTTTGCGAGCAGTGTCTAGGGTGCATGGCCACTTAGTTAAGAATGATAAAGATAACAAAGGAAGGATGGAGGTTAAGGTAAAAGGTAGAATAGGGAATATATGTGAAGGTCATTCTCTGAAATGCATGTACTTTAATGCAAGAAGCATAGTGAACAAGGTAGATGAGCTAAGAGCATGAATTGGCACTTGGAATCATGATGTAGTGGCAATTAGTGAGACCTGGTTACAGGAGGGACAGGACTGGCAACTAAATATTCCAGAATACAGATGTTTTAGATGTGATAGAACAGGGGGTAAAAAAGGGGGAGGAGTTGCTCTGCTTGTGAAGGAGGACATTACTGCCGTGAGGTGGCAGGATGGTTAGAGGGATCATCCAGTGAGGCTGTTTGGGTGGAATTGAGGGGTGGAGGAGGCATGAGGGCACTAATAGGAGTGTATTATAGACCACCAAATGGGCCAAGAAAATTGGAGGAACAAATTTTTAAGGAGATAGCATATATGTGCAATAAACATAAGGTAGTGATCATGGGAGTTTTTAACTTCCCTCACATTGATTGGGATACCCATACAGTAAGAGGGCTAGATGGGCTAGAGTTTGTCAAATGGGTACGATAGTTTTCTTAATCAATACGTAGATGAACCGACTCAGGTCGGTGTAATACTGGGTCTCTTGTTAGGGAACGAGATAGGTCAGGAGTCTGAGGTTAATGTTGGAGAACCAATTGGGTCTAGTGATCACAACCCTATTAGTTTTAGAGTAGTTTTAGGGAAGAGCAAAGAAGGGTCTAAAGTTGAGGTTCTGGATTGGAGAAAAGCAAATTTTGAAGGAATACGAATGGATTTGGAGAGTATTGAGTGGGACATGATTTTTTCAGGAAAAGATGTAAATGAGAAATGGAGAAAATTCAAAGAAGAAATTTTGAGAGTACAGAGTAGATATGTCCCAGTGAGGATCAAAGGAAAGGCTGGAAGTCATAGGGAGCCTTGGTTTTCGAGGAATATTAGAAATTTGGTTAGGAGAAAGAGGGAGGTTTATAAGAGCTATAAAAGGCAGGGTGATGAGAAATTGAAAGAAGACTACAAGGAGTGTAGAAAAAAATCTTTAAAAAGAAATTAGAAAGGTCAAAAAGAGGCATGAAGAGGCTTTGGCAGACAGAGTAAGAATAAATCCAAAAGGTTTCCTTGGGTACATTAAAAAGTAAAAGATTAGTGAGGGATAAAATTGGACCCCTTGTAGATAGAGAGGGTAGGCTATGTGAGAAGTCAGGGGAGATGGGGGAAATTTTAAATTATTTCTTTTCCTTGGTATTCACTAGGGAAAAAATATTGTACCAGTTGAAGTAAAGGAAAATAGTGGGGAGGTCATGAATTATTTAAGGATATCCAAGGAGGTAGTGATGGTAGTGTTAAAAAAGATAAAGGAGGACAAATCTCCGGGTCCGGACAAAGTATTCCCAAGGACACTCAGGGAGGCTAGTGTACAGATAGTGGAGCCATTAACAGAGATATTTAGGATGTCACTGGTCATGGGGGTAGTGCCAGAGGATTGGAGGGTGGCTCATGTTGTTCCGCTGTTTAAGAAAGGGTCCAAATGTAAGCCTGGAAATTATAGACCTGTGAGTCTGACGTCTGTGGTGGGTAAGTTGATGGAAAGTGTTCCGAGGGATGGCATTTACAAATATTTGGATGAACAGGGATTGATAGGTAGTAGTCAACATGGTTTTGTCAGGGGTAGATCATGCTTAACAAACCTTATAGAGTTTTTCGAGGGGTTTATGAAAAAGATTGATGAAGGGAAGGCTGTGGATGTTGTTTATTTAGACTTTAGTAAAGCTTTTGACAAAGTTCCCCACAGGAGGTTAGGTAAAAAGGTCTCTACCTTTAGGTATAAGGTATAAATAAGGAAGTAGTGAAATGGATCCAGCAATGGTTGGATGGGAGGTGTCAGAGAGTAGTGCTAGAAAATTGTTTGTCAAATTGGAGGCCGGTGACTAGTGGAGTTCCTCAGGGATCGGTCCTGAGTCCACTATTGTTTGTTATATTTATTAATGATCTGGAAGAAGGGATAAGTAAGTTTGCAGGTGATACAAAGATTGGTGGTATTGTGGACAGTGAAGATTACCATAGCTTAAAAAGGGATATAGGAAAGCTAGAGGAGTGGGCTGAGAAATGGCTGATGGAATTTAATATGGATAAGTGTGAAGTGTTGCATTTTGGAAAGGCAAATCTAAATAGGTCATATACATTGAATGGTAGACAATTGAGGAGTGCAGAGCAACAAAGGGATTTAGGAGTTATGATAAACAGTACCCTCAAAGTTGATACTCAGGTAGATAGAGTGGTGAAGAAGGCATTTGGAATGTTGGCCTTCATAAATCGGAGTATTGAATTCAAGAGTTAGGATGTTATGATGAAATTGTACAAAGCATTGGTGAGGCCAAATTTGGAATACTGTGTGCAGTTTTGGTCACCAAATCATAGGAAGGATATAAACAAATTAGAGAGAGTGCAGAGAAGGTTCACGAGAATGTTGACAGGATGTCAGGTTTTGAGTTACAGAGGAAGGTTGAGCAGCCTGGGGCTTTTTTCTCTGGAGCTTAGAAGATTGAGGGAGGATTTGATGGAGGTGTTCAAGATTTTAAAAGGGACAGAGAGTGTCAACGTGGCTAGGCTTTTTCATTTAAGAGTGGGGGATATTCAAACCAGAGGCCATGGTTTGAAATTGAAAGGGGAAAATTATAAGTGGAACACGAGGGGAAATTTCTTCATGCAAAGGGTAGTTGGGATGTGGAATAAGCTTCCGGCAGAGGTGGTTGAAGCAGGGACGTTATTTACATTTAAGGAAAGACTGGATAATTACATGGAGGGGAGAGGATTGGAGGGGTATGGACTAGGTGCTGGTCAGTGGGACTAGGAGGGTGGGGATTTGTTCCGGCATGGACTAGTAGGGCCAAACTGGCCTATTCTGTCCTGTATATGGTTATTTGGTAAGACTAGATGACACCAAAAGATTTATTTGCACTATTGAAACGTCACATTATTTCTTGCAGCAGTGAATATTCTTCTTCTTTTCTTCTTTGGCTTGGCATCGCGGACGAAGATTTATGGAGGGGGTAAAAAGTCCACGTCAGCTGCAGGCTCGTTTGTGGCTGACAAGTCCGATGCGGGACAGGCAGACACGGTTGCAGCGGCTGCAGGGGAAAATTGGTGGGTTGGGGTTGGGTGTTGGGTTTTTCCTCCTTTGCCTTTTGTCAGTGAGGTGGGCTCTGCGGTCTTCTTCAAAAGAGGTTGCTGCCCGCCAAACTGTGAGGCGCCAAGATGCACGGTTTGAGGCGATATCAGCCCACTGGCGGTGGTCAATGTGGCAGGCACCAAGAGATTTCTTTAGGCAGTCCTTGTACCTTTTCTTTGGTGCACCTCTGTCACGGTGGCCAGTGGAGAGCTCGCCATATAACACGATCTTGGGAAGGCGATGGTCCTCCATTCTGGAGACGTGACCCACCCAGCGCAGCTGGATCTTCAGCAGCATGGACTCGATGCTGTCGACCTCTGCCATCTCGAGTACTTCGACGTTAGGGATGAAAGTGCTCCAATGGATGTTGAGGATGGAGCGGAGACAACGCTGGTGGAAGCGTTCTAGGAGCCGTAGGTGATGCCTGTAGAGGACCCATGATTCGGAGCCGAACAGGAGTGTGGGTATGACAACGGCTCTGTATACGCTTATCTTTGTGAGGTTTTTCAGTTGGTTGTTTTTCCAGACTCTTTTGTGTAGTCTTCCAAAGGCGCTTTCTTGCAGCAGTGAATATTAATCTATCTTTATATATATATATATATATATATATATATATATATATATATATATAGTTTATTTTTTGTATTGGCATATTGTAGATATTCAATGTATACAATTGTAGCAGGTGTATTTTATTTAACTGTTTGATTGCAACAAGTCAAAACTTTAGTGCATCTACGCATTACATTTTTAAATTTAGACATAGAGCACAGTAACAGGTCCTGCCAGCCCATGAGCCCGTGCCACCCAAATACACCAATTAACTGACAAACCCTGTGCATTTTTGGATGGTGGGAGGAAAAATAGTGCACCCAGAGAAAACCAACACAGACAGAGGAAGAACATTCAAACTCCTCACAGTGCCAGATTCCGAACCCAGGTCGCTGGTGCTACAGTGGCATTGCCCTAATCGTTAAACTAACCTTACCTCCATATGTACGTAAATGACTATAAACTCTGAATTCTCCTGACTCTCACAGCATCTTTGTAAATCACTCTGTCCTCTATAGTGTTATCCACGATTCTGTTTTGGGCCTTGTGCCCCAATGGTTCCTTCTTTGGATCTTTGCCAATTGTTGTAGTATCATACTTCTGTGCAGTGCCTTAGGATATCCAACTTCGTTAAATGCAGCTTAAAAAATGCAAGATGGTAAGGAATATAAAAGGAAGTTACATTTCAACAACCAGCTGCGACAGAGAAACAAAGCAAACTCTGTAGAAAACCTTGTCGCTTTTTCTCCTTTTCCTGGAAAATTTCCTCATCGCAGAATGCAAGTGGATTCATCCCAACTGTTGCTTATTTTAACTAAGACCTCCGACTGGTTCCTGACCCTAATGTTTTTATTGCATTGCAGATTAAAGAATTACGGGCAGAACTCAGCAGGTCAGACACCATCCATGGGTAGAAATGGTCGGTCAGCTGTTTGGATTTTGACTTTGCATCCAGACCCAAAACACTAACGAACCATTTCTACCCATGATGCCATCTGACCTGCTGAGTTCCTCCAGAAAATTTTCTTCTGCTCAAGATTCCAGCATCTGCAGTGTTCATTTGTTTATTGCAATATCTATTGCATGGTAACAGGACCTCTGTCCCATGAGTTCATGCCCTCCAAATACACCAATTAACCTCCAAACCCTGTACCCTTTTTAAGAGTGGGAGAAAATAGGACCATCTGCAGGAAACGCACACAGACAGCGCTGAATTCAAACCTGGGTCGCTGGTGCTGTAATAGCGTTAATAGCTATCCATTACGTTATCCGAACCACTCTGTATGGGGTCAATATTGAGCTCCAAACTATGCCCAGATGGAAGATGAAACTCCATTCATTGGGATGGGCACCTCATTTAGCGTTGCGGTTATCGCCAGCGACACGGGTTCGAATCCAGCAGAGTCTACAAGGAGTTTACGTGCTCTCTGTGGGTTTCTGTTGGGTGCTCTGATTTCTTTCCACGCTCCTAAAGAAATATACGGGGTTGTAGATTAATTGGTGTATATGGTTGGCATGGGTTCACTACCCTGCTGTGTGCCTAAATTTAATTTTACATTGGACCTGGATAGTACAACTCACGAGGACACTGACAGGAAAATCAAAGGGAAATTGTGATGGAGAATTACAGGGTCAGATAAGCAGAAACTCATCATCATTCCTAAAACAATCAAACTATCTTATGCTTGGTTTCTCCAATGTACAGAGATCACTTCATAAGTAGGAAATGCAAGATGTTAGAATGAATTAAATTGATAGAACTGTTTGAATCTCTGGGTGATGGCAAAGGAAGAGCTAAAAGGGCAGTTGGTTCAACTCTTGTGGTTGTAGAGTCATACAAGCTAACTAGTCCATGCTAGCCAAGTTGAAATTCTGTGCTCATCCTATTTGCTTGCATTTGGTTAAAAGTGAATAAACCTCTTGGGCCTTACAAGGTGTCTCCATGACTGCAATAGAAGGCAAGGTAAAGGACTGCTAGGCCAACAACAGAGATTTATAATTAGTCCCTGCCTATAACTTAATAGCCAGATGACTGAAGGACAGCAAATGTGAAAGCATTATTGAAGGACAGAAAGAATCTTCACCTCTGTACATTTATCAACTTGATTCTTAACTTTCTTTTTTTAAATTAAAAAAAAATTCACACTATATGAACCATATCAATCAAAATACACACAAACATTTCCCTCTTAAATATACACAGTGGCATTTTCTCCCTTGTTTTCCCCCCTACCTTCCCTCCCTCCTTCCCACCCCCCTCCAAACCCATTAAATGTTCAACATTTACAATACAATAAAACCATGAAACAATGTCACCTCACAGTGAAAATAAACAAGAAAATTGTGTCATCTACTTTTACACACTGGATCAAGTCATTTTGTCTTCTTCTCATTCTATCATTTTAAGTCGTGGAGGTCCGAGGCAAGCCCTCTATGTTATGTTCCATATACGGTTCCCAAATTTGTTCAAATAATGTGACTTTATTTTTTAAATCATATGTTTTTTTTTCCAATGGAATACATTTATTCATTTCCATGTACCATTGCTGTATTCTCAGGCTCTCTTCTGATTTCCAAGTTGACATTAAACATTTTTTTGCTATAGCTAAGGCTATCATAATAAATCTTTTATAAGTAGGATGAAAAACTGGTGCAATATAGAAGTTCACCAGAACTGCACCATTTACTCAACATATGGAAGAAGATTCACATAGAAAGGAAAAAAAAACAAATGATCAACTACCAAAATTATTATTGACGCAAAATCAACTAATCCCTTTCACAATAGATAATCTTTCCTTTAGAGAATGAAAGAGAAAAGTAATTAAAAGAATAGAAAATTGTTTTTTGGGAAATAATTTATTAGCATTTGAACAAATGAAGTACAAATATGGAAATAACTCATGGTACAATATTTGCATACCATCAACTGAAAACCTACTTAAAGGACAAATTGGGAAGCAGACTGACATTACCAGAAAGAAGCAGCTTTGAATATGTGATTACAGACACAATGATAATTAAAAGATTTATAACAAATATGTACATCAAGCTGCAAGAGAAGGAAAATGATGAAATAAGCTGTAAACACAAACAAAAGTGGGAAAAAGATTTAAACATAGATAAAAAATGAAATATGGGAAAAGTTATGCTCTGGAACTATGAAAAATATAACCAAAACGAGGTTACGCATGATACAATATAAATGGTTACACAGGCTATATATCACACCCTAAAAGTTAAATAAATGGGACCCAACAGTATCAGACAGATGTTTTCGCTGTAAGAAGGAAATGGGAACAACAGTACATGGAATTTGGGCATGTGAGAAAGTGCAAAAGGTTTGGGAAGATCTAAATCAGGTATTAAATAAAATCACAAAAAGCAACATATCAAAAAGTCCAGAGATCTTTCTTCTAAGTAATATAAGTAAAGAATTAGACCTCAAACTGGATGAAGCACAAAAAATATACTCTATTTCTTGACCACTCCCTGTGAAAAAAGCATTTCAATCACCTGCCAATCAGATTTTAGAAATAAAATCAAAATGGAATTTTCAAAAGTGTAAACAGGATTTAGAATACTTTACAATAATCTATGTAAGCTTATTTTCTCTTTGAGCACCAGGGTTGTTTCATTTTGCTTGTTTGAGAAAATGTTAGAAAAATATCAGCTACTGTGCCCATGATGCTTTTGACAACTGAAGCTTGAAGTACAGTAGGTAATGGAGAAATGATTTATAATGATGGATGGGTCTGAAACTAGAAGACACAGATTGAATTGGTAAAACAGAGACAATTGAGATGGGGTTGATTTTATATGCAGTGGGTGGTAAAGATTTGCAATGCTGTACTTAAAAGATGGCAGACAATTTAATAATAACTTTCAAAAGGAATTGAAATAATATTCAGAGGAAAACTAAACACACTCATGGAATAAGGAAAACACAGGGCAGTGAAACAAATCAGAAATTCTTTTATATTCTAATCTTTATTCACAATTTAACAAATTAGACAAAGGAAAGCAGCAGCACAAATGCTTTTTTCAGTCTTATTGTCATTTCCTTTCATATTGGCATTTAGTCTATCCATTCAGTGTTGCCCAATTATTATTCTGCAGAGACACAGGAGTTTGCAGCTGTTGCAATCTGAAACTGAACACAATCTGCTGGAGAAACTCAGCAGGTCAAGCGACATCAGTGGAAGAAAAAGAATGCTTGACATTTCGGGCTGAAGCCCCTTATATCAGGAGTTTATTATTCGATAGTGCACCAATGCAGCTAATGTGTCCCCACAGAATGATATACATTCCTCATTTGTTTGAGGGACTTTCCCACTGGTTTCAGCCCTTCAGCTTCCAGAAAGAACTAGCATGTACTGAATGCTCTACTTTTGTACTTCATCATCCATCATGTGAAACTCATGAAAAGTTGCTCCTGGTCAATATCTGTTTCTTCCATTTGGAATATAATCCTGACCTGTTCATTTGATGTTTATCTTTTTCAAAAATGAATCCAACATTTTGTCTACAAGCATGTTTGCCAGTTATCTGTTGAATTGCTAATCAACTTCTATGCAAAGAAAAATTGTTTGATTTCTGTCTTAGTCTTAGCTTCTCCAGGTATCAGGATCTTGAACCTCCTCATACAACCCTAATCATAAACTTCTCCAGGACCACCGGAATATATTTCTGAACGATTGAAACTTCTCTTTTATCTTGTATTAATTGCAGCCACGAATATTTATCTATCTATCCTTTTATATTTATGATCCCCTTTTTTTAGTCTTGGCATATTATGGTAATTTAATGTCTCCCATTTTATTTGTACAGGTACTCCCCGACTTACGACCATAATTGGGACCAAAGGATCAGTCGTTTTTGAATTAGATCTTGCAGCCACACCATCACTAACCTTTCCATTTTACCATTGGCTTCTTAGTATCGTGCTCTTCCTACTTGAAGAACCTTTTAAAGCCTCACATATTTTCTCTTTGTCCTTTAAAATTGTTGAAATGGTGGAATGAGACAACAGTAGACCACATGCAATCTCATTAACATTTCCTCTTTCTTCATACTGGTTGATAACTTTTATTTTTAACTCCAAAGTTAGTACCAACCTTGGCTTCTTTGCAGATCTATCTTTTCCTCTTGCTTGGCACATTTCTAGTGCATCCACACAATGGCGATGGTGTGCCGAGCACTACATTGTATATGCACAGAAGCGTATTTTTTTTAAAAATACTGTCGTATGCGTGGATGGATGTAAATTATGTAGTTGTAAGTCAGGGAATACCTGTATCTTACACATCTGTTTGGCTGCCACAAGTAAGAACTTTATATTATACTGATGCATTTAATAAACTCTCATTACTCTTTGAATCTCTTTCCTCACACCCTGCTGTTTTCAAAAATAGGTTATATTCTATATTTCAATCTTGTTAAGATTTCTGCAGACTTATTTAGCTTTTATCATATTTACAACTAAGTGGAATGCTCAAACCCCTACACAGCTTTTCTGAAGGGATTCAAAAAGAATGTTTTCCTCTATTAATAACTTAGCTGGAGTTTTATGCAGTTCTTCTACTCAAATTATTTACTTAAATTGATAAATGTAAGCATCTTAATCACCTTTCAAGATTCAATAATCCTTTACTATCATGTAATAAAACACGTGTAATATAACATGATATTGACTATATAATCTGCTGAAAGGCAGCAAAAGGTTTACCATGAATAGAAATTCCCTGCTGTATCTTATAGTTTGAGAAAGAGAAGCAAAATCGAGTACCCCCAGAGTCATTGAATGTCCATGGATTCACCTACAGCGCTCCCACAGTCACACAGACTTCAGTCCAAACCATCGGCAACCAGAGCTCCAAAGCCAAACTTCCAACATGAATGATGAGGAAGCCTTCAATGCCCTTGGCACCCTCTCACATCCTGATGCTGATACGTGGTACCCTTTCAGCCAGTCTCTAGCAGTCTGCAATCTACATGGATTCCTCGCCCTTGAGTCAACCACCTGTGTGTTCTTCAGCTGCAGAACCCCTCCTTGGTACTCTGCCATAGTCATCACAACATAGGGACATCTCCTCTCAGTTGGGGGAGGGGGTGGTGTCCTCCTTAAGGAACTGCATTCCAGATCTTTATATAAGTGTCTCAAAGTCCTTCTGTCCCTCTACAACTCTTAATATTTTACCTTTTATCCTGTATCGTTGTTTGTTTCTTGGTCTCCCAAATGCAATCTCTTAAATTTCACTAAACTGAATCTCCATTTATCTCTCTGAGCCATTGTATATCAAAATGTACTTTCTCATCAATTGCAATAGCAATTTTGGTACAGGTACATGATCCTTTATCTGTACATCTAAAATCCGGAAAGCTCCAAAATCCGGTGAATGGGGAGAGAGGCGGTCGGTGCTTGGGGGAGGCAGCCGAGGGACCGGCACTTGGGGGAAATGGCAGGGCTACTGGAAGGGGGTAGGGGTGGATACGGCAGCACAATTCAGGTGGGCTTTCTGAAATCCAGAAAATTCCAAAATTCAGAACACACTGTCCCCCAAGGGTTCCAGATAAAGATTGTGTACCTGTATCATCAACAATTCACTCAAAATGAATTTTAGGTGCGAATACAGAAATGGGACTTGGTGCAGATGATGTGCCTTTTCTTTTCGGGACCTGGTTTCCTTTTTTCTTTTGAATTCCTTTCTTTTCTTTTTAGTTTGTATTTCTTTTGAATGGCATTGCCATTGTTACTTCTTTTCATTAAAGGTTTCATTAGGAGGTCATGTGCCCTACGATGTTTGCGATCAAGATAAGTTTTTTGAATGTATTCATTGAGGCGGGTTTAGAACATTATGGTGTGTTGTCTGGATATAAATTAAATTGGGATAAAAGTGAAATATTACCAATTTCAGTTGGAGATTATATTCAATGAGGGCAAATTATTAAATTGTGTTGGACTGATAAAGTTAAATATTTGGGTATAATGATTGATGTAAAAATTCAATTATTGTATAAATTAAATTATGTTCCCTTAATGAGAAAAATTAAGGCAGATTTAATTAAATGGAAAGATTTACCTCTGTCATTAATAGGACGAGTAAATTGTATTAAGATGAATATTTTTCCGTGTATTCAATATCCTTTTCAATCAATTCCTTTACTTTCAAAATCTTTTTTTCAAGATTTAAATAAGGCTGTATGAGAATTTTTATGGAAGAGAAAATTAGCTAGAATAGCATTACATAAATTGACCTGGAAATATGTTTTGGGAGGCTTACAATTACCTCATTTTCAGAATTATTATGAACCTGCTCAATTAAAATTTATTAATTGTATGTTAGATGTTTCCTATCCCCCTAGTTGGGCCAGGGTTGAATTAGCTAATATTTCAGATTTCCATCCTCATCACTTTATTTTTAAATGGAATCCTGTTTTTATTGCAGAAGTATAATGTGCTGGTTTTAAAGCATTTATTAGATGTTTGGTCTAAAATGAATTTTAATATAGGTACTTTGGAAAACTACACAAAAGAGTCTGGAAAAACATTGAACTGAAAAACCTCACAAAGATTAACGTATACAGAGCCGTTGTCATACCCACACTCCTGTTCGGCTCTGAATCATGGGTCCTCTACTGGCATCACCTACGGCTCCTAGAACACTTCCACCAGCATTGTCTCCGCTCCATCCTCAACATTCATTGGAGCGACTTCATCACCAACATTGAAGTACTCGAGATGGCAGAGGCCGACAGCATCGAATCCATGCTGCTGAAGATCCAACTGCGCTGGGTAGGTCACGTCTCCAGAATGGAGGACCATCGCTTTCCCAAGATCATGTTCTATGGCGAGCTCTCCACTGGCCACCAAGACAGAGGTGCACCAAAGAAGAGGTACAAGGACTGCCTAAAGAAATGTCTTGGTGGCTGCCACATTAACCACCGCCAGTGGGCTGATATCGCCTCAAACCGTGCATCTTGGCGCCTCTCAGTTCGGCAGGCAGAAACCTCCTTTGAAGAAGACCGCAGAGCCCACTTCACTGACAAAAGACAAAGGAGGAAAAACCCAACACCCAACCCCAACCAACCAATTTTCCCTTGCAACCGCTGCAACCGTGTCTGCCTGTCCCTCATTGGACTTGTCAGCCACAAACAAGCCTGCAGCTGACATGGACATTACCCCTCCGTTAATCTTCGTCCACGAAGCCAAGCCAAAAAAGAAGGATACCAAAATAGACATTCCTTTTTCTTTGAATAATAGATTTTTAAAGGAATGGCAGATTCACGGTATTAGAGGATTGTTTTGAGGAAGGTAAATTCCTTTATTTTAATCGACTTAGGCAAAATTTTGGAATATCAGCGAATTCTTTAATTGTATACTACCAAGTTAGAGCATTAGTGAAAGCTAATTTTGGAAGAGATATGAAAATTCCTAAGTTAACGAAATTTAAATTTTTGATTTCTCATTTGTCAAATAAAGGCTTTATTTCAGATATGTACACATTGTTGCAGGACACTATAAATAAGTCAAGTTTACATAGATCTAAGAGTAAGTGGGAAGGGGATTTAAGTTTGGATATTGATCAGGAAGATTGGGAGACTATGTATTATGATGGAGTGACTAAATTACTCATTGTAAGATACAGTATGGTTAATTATAATTTTTTGCATCAGTTGTATCTGACCCCTGAGAAATTGAAGAAATATGGATTTAGTGATTCAGATGTGTGTTTTCGATGTGGACAATGCATAAGAACCTTTTTACATTCAGTGTGGTTTTGTGATAAGGTTCAAACACTTTGGCAAAGAATTAGAGAATTTCTTCAAAAATTGTTTAAGATAAAAATTGTATTAGATCCAAAAGTTTTTTTGTTAGGTTATACTGTCCTATTTAATGATTTGGGGTTGGATAAGTTTCAGATAGCTTTCCTTTGTTTAGCATTGGCTTTTGCGCGTAAATATGTGGCGATTTCTTGGAAGGATGATGTTGAAGTGAAAATAGTTCATTGGCAATAATGAACTCCGATCTTGTATTTATATGGAAAAAAATAACATATAATTTGTATGATAATTATAATTTTTTTGTTCAAATGTGGTTGCCTTATTTGAAATGTATGGGTTTAGTAATATCTTAAAGTATTGTACTTTTTAAAAAAAAATTGCTCCCTTTGCTGGGTTTGCTGAGGGAGAGGGGCTGAGTTGGGGGAGTGGGGGTGTTGGTTTTAGTTGTAGTTTATTGTTTTTTTATTTTATGTATTGTTAGATAATATTTTGAAAATTTTAAATAAATTTGGGAAGAGGCGGGTAGGGAGTGGGGATAAATATGGACTTTGGGTATGTATATGTTCATGACTGCTGGAGAGATGGCTTTGTTTACTGGATTTTTCTGTCTGTGAAAACTAAAATAAGATACTCCAAAAAAAAATTGTCCTTACATGCAAGTCTGAATTATTAATATGCATCACAACACCAAGGGACTTGGTACTAACTAAAGTTTATTCCTGCACTCATTCTCATCATAGTCCAAAAACTGTAGATTTAGTGATTCCAAATGAGAATTCTTGCATTGGACAGCATCCAGAATTATTTAGTGGAAAATTCAAGTAAGGAGCACTCATTTTGTGGGGGCATAGAATGTCCTTCAGCATCTAATATTACACCTGTGGGATTACTTGATTTATAAATGTGCAAATTGGATTTGACTTGACCTCACAGAGCACAGCCCCACAGCATTATTTAAAGGGGCTGAAACTTTAAATTTGTGTCTCCATTCAGGGATATTGCCTTGTGTGCTGTATAGTTTGGACATGAACTATAAAGTCAAATGTTGGTAGCTATGTATCATCATTAACTCTCTGATGCTCTTGCGCAGCCTTGGAGTTCTGAATTTAAAATGAGGCAAGAGTGTTGTGGTGAAGGAATTCCTGATTTCTAATGTATATGCATTTTCTGAACCTCGAACATTGCAGTAGAGTAACTGATGTTGTGCCGACCTATATATTCCTACCAAAATAAATACTAAACCCTTCCTACCTCGTAACCCTCTATGTTGTTTTATCCATGTGACTATTTTTATTTCTTCTTTGGCATGGCTTCGCGGACGAAGATTTATGGAGGAGTATGTCCACGTCTGCTGTAGGCTCGTTGGTGATTGACAAGTCCGATGTGGGACAGGCAGGCACGGTTGCAAGGGAAAATTGGTTGGTTGGGGTTGGGTGTTGGGTTTTTCCTCCTTTATCTTTTGTCAGTGAGGTGGGCTCTGTGGTCTTCTTCAAAGGAGGTTGCAGCCCGCCGAACTGTGAGGCGCCAAGATGCACGGTTGGAGGCGATATCAGCCCACTGGCGGTGGTCAATGAGGCAGGCACCAAGAGATTTCTTTAAGCAGTCCTTGTACCTCTTCTTTGGTGCACCTCTGTCTCGGTGGCCAATGGAGAGCTCGCCATATAACACGATCTTGGGAAGGCGATGGTCCTCCATTCTGGAGACGTGACCCACCCAGCACATTTGGGTCTTCAGCAGCGTGGATTTGATCCTTGCGGATTCTGCCAGCTCGAGTACTTCGATGTTGGTGATGAAGACTATTTAAGAGTTTCTTAAATGCCCCGAATGTTTTAGCCTCGAGCACCATCCCTGGCAAGGCATTCCATACACCCACAACTCTTAAAAAAAAAAATTACCCATGATATCTCCCTTTAAGTTTTCTCCCTTAACTTTGTACAGATGCCCTCTGATGTTTGGTACTCCGGCCCTGAGGAAATGGTGTTAGCTGTCCACCTTATCAAGGCCTCTCAGAATATTGTAGAGTTCTATTAAGTCAGCCCTCCTCCACCTCTCCAAAGAGAAAAGTCCTAGCTCTGTTAACCTTACCTCCTAAGGCTTATTTTTCAATCCAGGCAACATCCCAATAAATCTCCTCTGCACCCTTTCCATACCTTCCACACAATTCCTATATTGAGGTGACCACATCTGAACACAATACTCTATGTGTGGTCTCACCAGATATTTATAAAGTTTCAGCATGACCTCTGGACTCTTGAACTCAATCCCCCATCTTAACTGTGCAGCAACCTGAAAGGTAAAGAAAAAGGGACTGTCAGACTCCAAAACAAAAATAGAGGTTTTGCAGAAAAGGGATTGGTAAGTGAATCACCAGGTTGAGAATTCTGGAACATTCGACCAGGAAATTGATAAAGTATAAAGAAAATGTGCATTGGTTAATACAGAGGAGAAGATTTTTTTTTAACAGTAATTAGGGAGGTGACAGATTCAATTAAGAAGTGATGTGAGCAAACATTGAAGATAAAGACACTGCAGGTGTTGGAAATAATTAAAACAATAAACTGCTGAGAATACTCAATGGGTCATAAAACTATAGAGGGAAAAACAGTTAATATTTCAGGTCAATGACCCATCATTTAGAATTGCAGTTGAAAGGCCATTGACAAGAATATAATGTTGCAATTACTTCATTTGAATTTAATGATTATCAAACACCACTTTGGTGGTAGGAATTATCTAAATTGTTTAACAATAATGTAGAAACATACTATAGTGGGTGCCCGGAATCAGATGCTGCCTGACTGGATATTGTCAGTGTTTTAATTACCTTTATCTGTATTTTTTTTTAATGAGAATGTCACCAACTCACCTTATATTTTAAATTCAATCCTAAATTTATTCACCAATCTACTTGTGTTTCATCAATATGAACCGATTTATTTTAAAATAAAAATGTTTATAAATCAATTTTATGTGTAGTTACTGGTCAATGAAAAATCAGGTGGATCAAATTTAAATGCTGATGGATTAATTTGAAAAGGAGTAACGTCCAAGATTAGACTAATATTACTTTAAAGTAAGATTGAAAATTTTGTCTCTATTTTAATAGTGGCAGGGTTAATGTAGTAGTTAGCACAAAGCTATTCCAACACCAGCAACCTGGGCTTGAATCCGCTGCTGTTTGCAAGGAATTTTTACATTCTCCTTGTGTCTGCATGGGTTTCCTCCAGGTGCTCCAATTCTTCCTACCATTCAAAACATACGGGGGTTGAAGGTCAATCGGGTATTTGAGCAGTACAGGTATATAGGCCAGAAGGGATTATTGCTATACTGTATATTTACATTAAATTAAAAAATAGCTTGAATTGAAGCAGCTAAAGAGTATATATGATTCTGTTATTGATTTGCTAATAAAAAGATTCTATTTCTCTCCAGTTTTACTGCATTTGCTCCAGGTGCTAATGTTTAAAAAGATGTTAAACTAAGTGTCTACTTTATTTCTCAGGATCTGAAGCCATATTCAAAAAGGAAAGGTGAGTGGCCTAGAAATTGTAACCCCTTATTCAGTCCTTCAGTTGCCAGTGGATTGAAAATCAGTCAGTGACTGCTTAAAAATTACAGCCATGATGTAGAAACATGGAAGATAGGAGCAGGAGTAGGTCATTCGGCCCTTCGAGCCTGCTCCGCCATTCAATGAGATCATGGCTGATCTTAAAGTTCAGTACTACGTCCCTGCCTTCTAACCCCTAATTCCCTTATACTGAAGAAATATATCTAATTCCCTCTTAAATATATTCAATGAACCTGCCTCCACTGCCCTCTGTGGCAATGAATTCCACAGATTCACCACCCTCTGGGTAAAGAAATTCCTCCTCATCTCGGTCCTAAATGGATTGCCCATTATCCTCGAAATATGGCCCTGGGTTCTGGACTCCCCCACCATTGGAAACATCCCTTCCACATCCATTCTCTCCAGTCCTGCCAGAATTTTATACGTCTCTATGAGATCCCCTCTCAATCTTCTAAACTCCAGCGAGTACAATCCCAATTTGCGCAATCTTTCCTCGTAAGTCATTCCTGCCATTCCAGGTATCAGCCTGGTAAATCGCCTCTGCACTCCCTCCATTGCAAGAACATCCTTCCTTAGATAAGGCGACCAAAACTGCACACAATACTCCAGGTGGGGTCTCACCAAGGCCCTGTACAGCTGCAGTAAGGTATCCTTATTTCTATACTCAAACCCTCTTGATATGAAGGCCAACATACCATTTGCCTTTTTAACTGCCTGCTGTACCTGCATGCTCGCCTTCAGAGACTGATGTACAAGTACCCCTAGGTCTCTCTGCACTTCCCCATCTCCCAATCTATTGCCATTCAAATAGTAATCTGCCCTCCGGTTTGTATTACCAAAGTGGATAACCTCACATTTATCCACATTGTAGTGCATTTGCCATGTATCTGCCCAGTCCCCCAATTTATCCAAATCAGACTGGAGCTTCCTGACCCCCTCTTCAGTGCACACAACTCCTCCTAGCTTAGTGTCATCTGCAAATTTGGAGATATTACATCCAATCCCCTCATCTAGATCATTAATGTAAATTGGGAACAGCTGGGGTCCCAGTACAGATTCCTGTGGCACCCCACTGGTCACCGCCTGCCACTCAGAAAATGAGCCGTTTATCCCAACTCTCTGTCTTCTATCTGCCAGCCAATTCTCAATCCACATCAATACCTTGCCCCCAATCCCATGAGCCTTGATTTTGCATGCCAGGCGTTTATGTGGGACCTTATCGAAGGCCTTTTGGAAGTCCAGGTACACCACATCCACTGGCTCTCCCCCATCTATTTTACCTGTCACCATCTCAAAGAATTCTTTTTTACTACTGAGCTGGAAATTTGATTGGGGAGGCTTTCAGATCCTGCATCAGTTTTGTGATTGCTGTCCTTTGATAATGGAATGTTTCTTTTAGAGTGCTACATAGGAAATCACATTGTTCTATAAGCAACTCAATATTACTTAATATTGCCAGAACCACCCTACTTTATGTACCCTACATTGGATGGGAGTTTTATGTAAGGTGGGTCTCTTTGCTTACATTTATATCCTGGACCAACCTTGTATTATACC
Source organism: Narcine bancroftii (assembly GCF_036971445.1). NCBI lineage: Eukaryota > Metazoa > Chordata > Chondrichthyes > Torpediniformes > Narcinidae > Narcine > Narcine bancroftii. The sequence goes on from NC_091470.1 coordinate 346,423,054, forward strand.
AACCTTGAAAACCTCACTCCTGACTTTTGTATCGGACTCTCCTCTCACATGTCTTCCTTCCTCTGATGTCCAAACCACACACTGTGCTCCAGGATGCCAGCCTCCTCATGACACACATCAACTGATGCCCTCTCCTTAGCTAACACTTTATAGCATTGAGGCCACTACTGCTTAATTATGCTCGTCTTTCTAGCACTATCCCATGATCACCACCCATCATCAAGGTGGTCCTGGGACTTCAATCAGCACCCAGCAGCATCTTGTTTCCCCCAATCTTTCTAACAGTTTAGAGGCTGGAATCATGTTGGTTAAAGACAAGCAGTTCCTTGAGAATTTTGCCACCAGTAATTCTGGCTCAATCAGGACTTTGGGAACCTTGGTGTTTTGATGTGTATACGCCAATCTGCTGATAGATTACAGGTGGCAAATGTGGATCCGACACCTGATGAAATTTGGACCAGGATCTGCTTATATTACAGCTGTAAATAAGAAAGATGGGTTCTTTTTCCTTCTATTATGGACTGACATTTCTCAGACTCTTGGCTTTTCATTATTTACTGGCTCTTTGTGAATGTAAATACATTATCAAAATCTTTCTAAATGTTGGTAACTAATTGTAATGCTTCGTCACACTGAACTCCATTTTTTAAATTCCTTTGTCACTTATTAGGATCTAAGACGTACTGAGATCCATTGATTTACGAGAAACAATTTTCACCTTGCTCGCGAGGACTAATTTCACCTCCAACAAGTTCAATGAGGAACAGTTTTCCTGTTTCAATGGATATAAATGTATTGTACAAAGCGGAGGATTTGTTCCAAAACTCTGATCAAAATGGTTTCCACAATCAAACCTATAAAGCAAGCCATATTTTCACTTACTTAATTCTAATGGCTATTTGCTTTCTCTTGTGTCTATAACAGCAGCACGTCAAATAATTCAGAATTATACAAAATCATTAAAAGGGCATGAAAGATACTTTATAAATGGAAGTTCTTGGACTCAAAATTGTTCCAAATATTGCCCTCACAATTTTTCCACACAAATCAAACAGAAATAAATATTGCAATCTGACTCAAATCTGCATCAAAGCTGACAATAGCTAATTCACCTGTCAACTAAACTTTTAGTCCAATAAAGTTTCTTGAGTATTTTATTTTCCATTATTTCACCTGACCAGCAAGATGCCAACAATATTTAATTCTTATAACAGGCAAACTATTATTGCATAGCAATACTTTAGAGGATAAGTTCAAATGCCTCAGAAGATTCTGACAAATATAAAATATTGAAGGCTATCTCAGAGTGTATTAATGAAATTTAACTACAAGCAGGCAAGGGTTTGAATTATTTACTCTATACAGCTGTGAACAAATATTGTTTTCATTTGCACTTTCCTGTTATTATACAGCGTAGTGTGCATTGATAGACTCCCAAATGCATGTCTTTTATTTGAGATGCGAAAAGTTTTAATAAGCAAAGATACCAACAGCAACAAAAAAATGACATTTAAAAAAAAAAATAAGGAAAAGAAATAAGAAGTTGAAATGTTACATTGGCCACCATCTTAATAAATTCATGAGAATATAGTACTGCAAAAGGATCAGCATCTTGACATTTGGATGACTTTGAACAGCAGGATGAAAAGAAAATTCTGAAGACATCACTGACATGACTGGCAGAAACATGGCCAACAAATTGCAGTTGACATTTGAAATAGATAACTTAAATGTAATTCTCCTCCAGCGATGCCTTCCAGAGAAGCAGAATCACAAGAGATTTATGTAAACCTGTTCCTTTCTTTCTGCTCTGTGAGGAAGGCAAGGAATAGAGTGACAAATCACAGCCCACCACAGCTGAGGCCCAGATGACAAATGCCATGATTTTTAAAAATTCTCAATCTGCACTAGAATACCGTGCTTCACAAAACTTGATCTACCATCGATTGCTGCAGGAAAGGTTAATTCTGTGAAAAATTTGACCTGTCTTTGAAAGAACTTCGAAATGCCTTGCCTTTTCCTTTGACATCTGACTAGCATCCTATTAGTAATTTAAATGAATTAATGGTTCAGAGGTTAAATTAGTGATTCATAATGCCAAACCAAAAAATTATTCTGAGAAATATACACGACTGTGCAGCACTGCAACTGAGAACATTGATCTATCTTATTATGTTTATTTATATTTTTTCTCTCTTGTGGCACATTGCATCATTAATTTAAAATTATTACCTGTTTAGCAGCAGCAAACAAGAATTTAATTGTATCTGTATGCACTGATGTGCATGATAACAAACTCTCATCAGAATCCATTAGAGACTTACAGCATGGAAACAGGTTGCTCAGCCCAACATGTCAATGTCAATCAAGGTGCTTATTTTAATTTCATCCCTATCTCTTTACAGTTTTTCAATCCATGAGCCAGCCCCAATGCCATTTAAACATTGTAATTGTACGTACCTCTACCCCTTCTTTGGCACATGATTCTAGACTGTGTTAAAATCATGACCCTCAGGTTCCTTTTAAATCTTTCCACACACTCACCTTAAGCTTATGCCCTCGAGTTTTAGTCTCCCTCTGACCTTCTCATGATTTTATCTACCTCTATAAGGTCACCCTCAACCTCTCATGCTCCATGAAAACCATCCCAGCCTATCCAGTCTCTCCTTATCACTTACACCCTCCAGTCCTGTCAACATCCTTGTGAATCCTTTCTGCATCATCTGCAGGCTCAATCATATCTTTCCTATGGGCTAGCAACCAGAGTTGCACATAATATCCTAACTACAGTGCAACATGACATCCCATTACTGTATTCAGTGCCTTGTCTAATGATGGTAAGCATGCCAATTATCATCTTTGCCATATCTACCTGTACCATCACTTTCAGGGAACTATATAGCAGAGGATCCTCAAGGCCTCTCTATTCCATAACATTGCCTAGGGTTCTGCCAATCACTATGTATTATGTCTGTCCTGTCCTAGTTTAATTTCCAAAAATGCATCTCTTTGTTTTTATCGATGTTCAATTCCCCCCCCCCCACCTCTTCGTCTTTGACCTGCTTATCCATTTGATCTAAATCCCTTGAAACCTCTGCAAACCTTATTCATTATCCACCACACCATTCATTTTAATGTCATCCATTGGGAAAGAGATGCAGGGCCAGAACCACCAGGCTGAGAAACAGCTTCTTCCCACGGGCAGTAAGACCACTGAATGACTGATGAACTGCTCATATAAATCCTCTGAGTCTAATAGTTATTTAACAATATTTATTTATTTTTCTATATCTACAAACATCCTGCATGTGTATCATTTGTCTGTAGGTGTGTTATATTTGTCGGTATGTTTGCGCATTTTTGCAGAGGACTGGAGAAAGCTGTTTTGTCAGGTTGCACTTGGACAATTGGATGATAATGAACTTGGAGCCTACTAATCATACCATATGCATTCTAATCCAAATTAGTGACTTGTGTGACAAACAGAAGAGGGCCTAGCACTGATATCTGCTGAATACCACTGGTCACAGATTTCCAGTTTGAAACGTAACGCTTAACCACCACCCGCTGACTCCATCTGCAAATCCAATTTTGCATCTATTAACTCACTCACCCTGACACCCGTCTGAATTCAGCATCTAGACCAGACTACCATGCAGCTCCTTTTCAAAAGTCTTAATAAAGTCCATGTACATTGTGTCTACCATCCTGCCTTCAAGGCCACCTCTTTAAAAAACTTTATCAAATTGGTGAGACATGACGTCCCAGACACAAAAACGTGCTAACTATTCTTAATCAGTCCTTGCCTTACCAAATGAAGACAGATAAATATAAGCCAGCTAATTGAGCATCTCAGCATTAGAGGGGAGTTGGATTGTCAAGGTGCCACAAAATCTCTCCGTCTCATAAACTTGACCAAGTTTTTAAAGAGTTGAACAAGATGATTAATGAGAGCAGAATGGAAGATGCTATCTTCATGGACTTGGTATCTGATGTGGTCATATTGAGCAACATTCTTCAGTTATCTGTTTTCAAGCATTGCAATGTGCTCCAAAGAATGTAACGTAGGTAAATGAAAATAACACCCTATAAACTAGGCTGCAAATTGCCTATTCAGTAGTGAATGCAAATTAGAAACTGGAAATCTAAAAATTAAAAATGAGAATAAAAGATGGAAACACTCATTTGAGAAATAGTCCCTGGCCTGAAATGGTAACTTTATTTTTCTTTCCACAAATGCAATCTGACAGCTGGGTATATTTGATAAAAATGATGCCAAGAATCACAGGGCAGTGAAAATCTAAACTCCCTCCTCAAAACAGCAATTGAAATGCTCACGGCTGAAATTAACATGTGGGACCAAGGTTAGATATAGATCAGCCATTTATTACTAAATGGCTGTGTCTGATTAAGATCTTGAAAAGCTTCATCCCATCCCAGTGTTGCTGTCAAGGAAGATAAAAGCAAAAGTGATGGAGAATATATAATTTGTCTGAAGTTATCACTCGCTTCGATTTGCTTGATAGTTCAATTTGTCTTCAGCAATTGAAAAGATTAGACGACTGAGTGTGATTTTAGAGGTAGAAATTTTTTCAGACAGAATTGAGTAATGGGCCACCAGTTTGCCCATATGTTAGACTCTCTGAAGACCTCACTCCTTGGTGATGTCCAAAAGATTTTTCTGTATCAATGTTTTATTTCTTGGGATACTCAGTTCTTTTTTTCTTTTTTAGGGGTGGGTTGAGGGGGATGGGAGTAACATACATGTTTTTTTTTAAATAATGTACAATTGAATGTAATGTAATTATATTGTGGTTTAAAATATATAAATAAAGTATTTTAAAAACTAATGGGCCACCAATATGAATGTGTGTTCAGATCACAAATGTCATTATTTGTGAAAGTCATAGAATGTTCTAATGCTCTACATGCTACCAAACCATCCATTGCCTCCAGAAATGTGGAAATCTGCACCATACAAATTTTGTGCATAATACCTAATTTGAAGAAGATGACCATATGACCTTCCCTAAAGATGCTAAGCGATGACTTAAAAAGTGGAACATTAACAATATATTTGGGTGCTTTTGCTTCTGCAATATCACAGTATTCAGCCAATAACGGTGGTGGGATCAGCAAATTTATAGATTACATTGAAGCCAAAATTGTCTGCTAGTTATGAGTACAAAAAGAATAGAACAGTGTACTAAGTATGCAGCCTTGATATCCCCTGTGTGGAGTAGGTGCTGTAACCAATTAGGACTCATTGGAGTCTAACAATTAGAAAGGCAAGGATTCAGCTGTAGAACATTGAACCTTTTGGCTGATCACAGGTTTTGCTGATGAATACCACACAATGATCAATGAGTAGATTTTAAGTTTATTTAATTCTTTGAGATCTGACCACTCATGCTAAATTGTTGCACACTGGCTTAACTCCAGCACTTTTGGCTCCATCCTGACCTCCAGGGCTGTCGGTGAGGATCTGCACTCCCCACCCCATGTTCAGTGTGGATTTCCATTTGGTGCTCTTAGTTCCCTCCCACATTTCCAATGTGTGCTGATGGTCCATTTATCTAGCAACAGTAAATTAATCCTGAGTAAGTAGGTGGTCAGAGGTGGTTTACAGGGAAATAACACTCGATATTTTTTTTCCCCAAAAGGTCTGCTTACTTGAAAACAAATTGAGGATTATGACAGACAACTTCAAGCTGAACACAAAGATAATTTCAGATTTGCTGTATCACATAGGAAGTTGCATAAATATTAAATTAAGTTTTATTGAATTTAGCATGCTCAATCACATAATGATGCTGACACAAGATCTCAGATTGACTGCACATGCTGTGTAACCAATATAAGGAGCCCAGAGTTTTTCTTGGTCACCAATTTTACAACTGAAGTAGAGCTCATTGGCTTTCTTAATAAGCGCAGTCAGGCTGTATCTTTGTGCCTTAATCGTATACTCTCTGCAATTGTTACAGAATGCATCACAGCTGTGGCAACATTGACGAGACATTTCTGCTGTATTGAATCTTCCTGAAGACAATAAATGCTATTGTTAAGTGCACTCACCATGCCATTGCCTGAAGAAGATGTGCTTCTACATGTGTTCAATCTATATCAATATAATGCACAACATCTGTGGATGTGAGCTGCTTTTATTGTCCACCTGCATCTATCCTGACTAAGAATGCCCAGGCCTAAAACAGTATTTGCATAGCCCCTGCACTGAGTGTATCCCCAGGTTGGCTTGAACTGATCAAAACTGCTTGGTTTGTGGACAATATACTTGTAGACTTAAAATATGACAAGAAATAATAACATAGATAATATCTAAAAAATTGTATGTAATAGGGAAATTTTAATGTAATTTTCCAGATCAGCAGCCCAAAATCCATAAAATACACCCAGAAGTGCTCAGGAAGATAAATCTTTAATATCCTGTGTAATCAGGGAAGGGAATTGATGAGGTTGCTCTGAGAAGGAATATCAATTTAGTTGGCCAGAGTCTCCTTGCATGTCAGATGAAAATATATAACTACAATGTCATACTTTTTTTCACAAATTGCTAACGTAATAACACATTAAAGAAAATCTTTCTTTGGTCCTTGGCCATCATTTTGAGATGATGTAACTTTATTTCACATAGGTTTCAAAGTTCAGATTTATTGTCGGAGCATATACATAACATGGTGGGGAGCTCCCCACCATGACTACCATCCCCCCCACATCTCCATCGGGCACACAAAACTCAAAACGGTCAACCAGTTTACCTATCTCGGCTGCACCATTTCATCAGATGCAAGGATCGACAACGAGATAGACAACAGACTCGCCAAGGCAAATAGCGCCTTTGGAAGACTACACAAAAGAGTCTGGAAAAACAACCAACTGAAAAACCTCACAAAGATAAGCGTATACAGAGCCATCGTCATACCCACACTCCTGTTCGGCTCTGAATCATGGGTCCTCTACCGGCATCACCTACGGCTCCTAGAACGCTTCCACCAGTGTTGTCTCCGCTCCATCCTCAACATTCATTGGAGCGCTTTCATCCCTAACGTCGAAGTACTCGAGATGGCAGAGGTCGACAGCATCGAGTCCACGCTGCTGAAGATCCAGCTGCACTGGGTGGGTCACGTCTCCAGAATGGAGGACCATCGCCTTCCCAAGATCGTGTTATATGGCGAGCTCTCCACTGGCCACCGAGACAGAGGTGCACCAAAGAAGAGGTACAAGGACTGCCTAAAGAAATCTCTTGGTGCCTGCCACATTGACCACCGCCAGTGGGCTGATATCGCCTCAAACCGTGCATCTTGGCGCCTCACAGTTCGGCGGGCAGCAACCTCCTTTGAAGAAGACTGCAGAGCCCACCTCACTGACAAAAGGCAAAGGAGGAAAAACCCAACACCCAACCCCAACCAACCAATTTTCCCTGCAACCACTGCAACCGTGTCTGCCTGTCCCGCATCGGACTTGTCAGCCACAAACGAGCCTGCAGCTGACGTGGACATTTAGCCCCTCCATAAATCTTCGTCCGCGAAGCCAAGCCAAAGAAAGAAGAAGATATACATAACATCACAAAAACTTTTTTTCATGAAGGCCAGGCAAAAGAGAGAAAAGTCAACAAGAAAGGAAATGTAAACAATCTAACTAATTGAGTTTGTTGTTCCGTCTAAAGTGGAGGGATATCAACTGTTCCTGAACCTGGTGGTATGAGTCTTATGGGACCTGTAACTCTTTTCCTGATGATAGCTGTGAGAACAGAGCAAGTGCTGGGCAAAGCATTGATTGCTGTTGATCTCCAATGGCAGTGATCCACATAGTTTTTCTTGATGTTCTGGAATGTTTTGCCTGTGTTGTACTGGGCTGCGTCCATTTCTTTAAGGTTTTCCGCTCAGAGCTATCGATGCCACCATAACAGGCAGTGATGCAGCTGGTCAGCACACTTTCCATGACATCTGGAAATTTTTCTTGCAAATTTTTTTGATGCTGAACCTCCACTATCTCCTTAGGAAATAAAGAAGTCGACTTGTTTTCTTAAAAAGGACATTAGTATAATGGGTCCAGGAAGTTTTCTCTGAGAGAGTGACTCACTGGAACTTACATTTGCTCACCCTCTCCTCCTTTGATTTCTCCCAACTTTATTTAGCCAAGTTTTCAATCTCCCTCCTGTATGTTGATTTGTTTTATACAGCCCACTACCGTAGTATTATCGGAAAATTTGTAGATGGTGTTTTACCGAGCCACGGAGTCATAGGTGTAAAACGAGTGTCCTGGTGCTGATGAAGATTGTGGAGGAGATGCTCTTGCCAATCTGGACTGATTGACAAGTGGAAATGATGAAATCCAGGATCCAATTACACTGTGGTTTATTAAGGTCCAGGTCTTGGGAGTTTGCTCATCAGTTTTGAGAGCATGATGGTGTTGAATGCTGAATCTAGTCAATAAAGAGCATCATAATGTATATGCCTTTGCTGTCCAGGTGCTCCAGGGTTTTGTATAGAGCCATGAGATGGCATCTGCCATTGTAGACCTGTTGCTGCAGTAAGAATATTGGAACGGATGCATGTTGCCTCTCAGATGGGAGCTGATATGCTTCAACACCAGCCTTTGAAAATACTTCATTACTGTGGATGTGAGTGCCACAGGTTAGTTGCCACACCTTTCTGGGTATTGAAGCCTGTTTAAAACAGGTGGGAACCACACCTTTTCAGAGTGAGATGTTGAAGATCTCTGTGATATATTGGCCAGTTGGTCACCAGAGGTTTTCCTTATTCGGCCCGGTCGTCCGTCCAGACTGGATGCTTTCCTTGGATTCATTCTCCTGATGGGAGCCCAGATGCGCCGTGGTTCTTCCTTTTCTGGTGGTCAAATCAGGCATAGAAGGCATTGAGGATACTTTAGCAGAGGAAAGTACGTGCAATGTGGAAACAAGCTCTTCACAAGAATTCCTGCTGCTCACTGCTTAAACTTTATTTAAATTATTTTATGGTGTTAGAACCCTATAAACTTTGCATCTTGCCAATCTGTCACTAGCCACTAATCTGTCACTAATATTGAATATTACCAGTGATGGAAACGGAACCCTCCTGTGAATACCCCTTTATTAGTATTCAACATGCAAGAATCATAAAATCTTTAACGTGCGAGGTTCAGCACATTTAGCACTTTTCATTGCAATATCTCAGCAGTGGCTGTGGCTTCAGTTATAGTGGGATTTTCCACAGATGGACTGTAATCTGCTTGCATTTACTCAGATGATTCAATGTGACCAGCATCTAGGAACTTGAATTAGCAGCCGATGGCATCAACTGTGACCTATTGCCTTGTGAGGGAAAACAGTCTGTGCAAATATTTCACTTCATGACTGGGTTCATTTCATTTGCATGGAATGGTACAGTCTTGAAACATGTTATTTATTTTTGTAATCTGCATCAGTGACATGTCCATCTAGTTATTGCCAATATTCTACAGATATTTTCTCTTTACAGTTATTTTATTTTGTGTTGAAAGAAAGCTTTCTGCTTCAGCGGGATGGCTCTTTTCGAAAGAAAGCTATACTCTCGTCGACTATGCTTTCAGAATAGTGGATGAAGGTCATTCAGCATCTGTAAAGCAAAAGGTGTAAGTTGGCCTTGCACTGAGACCCTGCATTGGTCCTGAGGGAGAGAAGAAAATATCACCAGTGTCTTGCACTATGCAGGGGAATGAGAGGGTGGGACAGATGGTGGTAGGTGAAGATGGGGAGGGGGGGAACATTTATCTACTGGCTCCTGTTTCACCCCTCTTCTCTTTAAATATTATCATCCTTCTTTATGCAGAATTTTGACCTGAAACATCAACAATTCCTTTCCACCCCTAGGTGAGTTTCTTTAACATCTACAGTCTTTCATGTCCCTCAGGTCAACTTGTTCTTTAACCAGTACTCATGAAGGAATGAGTTGTACTGAGGAGGTTAATTAAAGACTGTGGCACCATGGTTGATTAAGTGATAAAGAGTGGAGATGGTCAGGAAAACATAATTTAAAGGATTTGGGGTGCAGACAGACACGTTTTCTCCTGGTCCCAACATTCAGGATATCATCTCAAAATATTCTGGAGCTGAATTGTGAGCTGTCAAGGTCAGAGAAAATAAGGTAGATTTTAGGGAAATAAGAAAGAGTTTAAGAAGCAAGAGGTCAAATCATCTCTAATTTATTTACAATGCCACAAAGAAGTTATGATTATAACTGCAGGGTGCCAAAAGAGAGGGGCTAAGATTTCTACAGCATTTAAATCAGGTTTAGGGGAAGTAGATCTGATACAATTCAGAGTCCCATGACTTTGTAGAGGGATTCAATAATGCTATGAATTTGATGGATAATTTTAAATGACTCTGGCATAGATATAGGCACTAGGTGGTAGCAATGAGATGGAAAATAAGTATATTAATGATTGGGAAAGATGATTTTATATGGAATTAAACTCCAGGAGAGTGGAAGGTCTGAAGGGTACTAGAACACATGTTGGTTATTGAAAATCTTTGGAAGACTTATAACATAATGTTCATTCAAGGAAGGGAAGGGAAAAAACAATGGAGGATTTTATTTGGACATATAGCACGGTAGCAGGTCATTTTGGCTCATGAGTCTGTGCCGCCCAATTTACACCCAATTAACCTACACCCCTGGTACGTTTCGAATGGAGGAACATGAAGTGTAGCAATTTCAATAAAGGAAAGTATTGTAGAGCTGGAAATAAATGATCAAGGAAAGAGCTTATCTGCTTAGAATTAAAAGGGACTATGTTCCTCTTTTATATCTTTCTCATTCGTCAGTGGCCAATGAAGTATTGCCACATAAAATGTTAAAGAGTAAAAATGAAACAAAGAGCTATGTGAAGAGAACAATTAAGTGGGACTAATTGGATTGTACTTGCATGGAGCTGTCATGGACTGTGCATTGATGATCTCCTCTCGTTCTGTAACCTTTCTGACTTACTTTGCAAACAGCTCATTTTGAAGGTATATTTTTAGCATGTAAATTTGGTTCAAAGGGCTGATTGACTATCTCGAACTCACCTGAAAGTGCTTTACAGGACGCGGCCGCAGGTTAAGCATTCAAGTGGTGATAAGCTTCAATATACAAGCTCTCATCAAGGGATTCTTTCATGCATTTCCCCTAAAGAATAGTATTAGGTCAAAGCTACCCACCAAATTAGAATAGATTTTCTTTAATGAATGTAAATTTACATGGGAATTAGGTGTTTAGTGATCCTCCCAGTAGATAATAATGCTTCATCTTCACCAAGTCCCTTCGTGTTCAAGATGACTAAACTGATGTTATATCTTAAGACATTATCTTGATCCCATCAGGATTTCCTCAAACTCAAACTATTGGCTCTGTTCTCCTTATTTTTATATTTTCTTCCATTTCCAAGTTGCCTCGCTTTTTCATCCCATTGGCTAACCTTCTGTTGCTGGTTGCAGGTTTACTAAAGTCACAGTATAGCCCACTGCAAACATAATGAGCTTTATGCCTATCTCATCCAGTTCCGCTTGCCTGCATTTTGACCCTATCTGGTTTTTCCTTACATGATTAAGTATCTCTTATACATAGCAAATGCACTTTAATCCATCGACTCCTCTGGCAGCAGAAATCAACCACTTTCTGCATTAAAGATCTTTCCCTGCTTACCATAAGATCTCATTTCAGACTTCTTGGAAAGCAGGTGTTAGTAACTATTTCTTTACCAAGTTATGAGGGGCTGAGATGGAGTGGACAGCAGGCACCTTTTTTTCCCCTGGGGTGACAATAGCAAATACCAGAAGACATCTGTTTAAGGTGAGTGGAAGAAAGGTTAGAGAAGATACCAAAGGTAAGTGATTGCGGTGAAACCACTACTGTGTTTGTAAATAATATGACCTGTTAAGTTTGACCCTGCTCACACTGGCTGGCTTGTGACTCCTCCCCTTTATCCCCCATAAAGCCCGTCATGCCACAACCCTGACCCCAGTTCGAGACCAGGTCAAAGTGAGCCAGCAACACAAGGGATGCTGTCCATCTCTTGCTAATAAAAGCCTTCAGTTCCAGTAACTTCAGTCTTTGCATAATTTATTGTGCATCAATTTTATTAGCAAGGCTTTGTTTCTTTGGGGCAAAGACAAATACTTGAAGCTGGACCGCCCAGAGATTGACCTGAGAGAACCTGAAGCAGATGACAAATTCATTCTCTAGCACCGCTGTTTTGAAAGATTCCTCACAACCTCTAAAGCTGCAATCTAAGGCAACGAAGACAAGCTCCATCTGCTACTTTCATACACTGGGCACTAAGTCTACCGGATGGTCTGGGACTGCCAGACTTATGGAGACACCTCAAAAAACCAGTACGAGGTACAAATGAATGAAGTCTATGCACACCACGTACTTCACTCGTGAAGGCAGCGACCCGGAGAAACATTCAATGACTGTGTCAGGGCCCTGCAGGAGCTTTCAAGGGTCTGCACACTCAACTGCTAATCAGAGATGCCTGTGTAGCAGGTGTCCGCTCCGCTACTCGAACAGATGAGACTGAGCCTACCTCAAACAATCAAATTGGCAAACACTCTGGAAGTAGCCATTCACAATGCAGAATTATTCTCCAGAGAACATGTGGCCACCTCATGGGGGACTTGAGCATTGCCATCTTGGGAGATGGGGGTCACAAACACCCTCCTGACCCAAGCTGACCTCCACAGGTGTTAGTGACCACCCATAGTGCTACTTCTGTGGGCAGGGCAAGTGGCTGAGGAATCTGCTCCAACTGTAGGAAGAAAGGACGCTGCAAAAGTCTGTAAGTCCAAACAAGCCCCAAGCCCAGCAATACCAAATGTGAAGAAGGTCGCCATCTTTAATGCAGTCACTTCCACCGTCACTTCTGGGGACCTGGAATGCCCAAACATGCGCACTGTGGAGATCATTGACCGTGATGACATCACTTCTGTCTTCCCCCTTTTCCCTTCCGGCGATTGACAACCAGACCATGTGTGCACCATGGGGCCCGCCATTTTATCGGACCACTGGCAGCCAATGGATCTCCTCAGACAATGAACTGACACTGGCATCAGTAACCCTGGATCAATGCAGATCACACCAACTTTCCAGAACCATGATGGACAACCAGGTAAATGGCCGCCCCTCTGCCTGCCTATTCGGCAGTGGGAGCACGGTGTGCTTCATTCATCTGAACACTGTTCAGCACTACTCCCTTGGGGTGCAGCCCAAGAGGGTAAGTGTATCCCTAGCCTCCCAATCCAAATCGGCCAAAGTTCATGGCAGTTGTACTGTGACACTCACTATCTGAGACACGGTATACCATGACATCAAGCTCCAAGTACTGCCACAGCTCTGTTCACCCATCTTATTGGGGTTAGACTTCAAGTGCAACTTAAAGAGCATCACCATGGAGTACAACAGGCCCCACCCACCCTCTCTAACAAACAATTTGTGGTCCGCCCGACTCTCCCTCACCATGTGGCCAACCAACAGCCCCAAGCCCAATCACCACAGCTGATATGCAGCCTCTCCACGCCCTGGATTCTCTTTCCACCCCCCCCCTACTTATTCACTAGCCTCACCCTGGATTGTAAGCCTATTGCCTCTAAAAGTCAGCGATTATAGTGGTGGAGACAGAGCTTTTATTAAGTCCAAAGTGAGACATCTCCTCGATGAAGGGTTGATAGAGCGGAGTATGATCCCCTGGAGAGCCCAAGTCGTGCTAGTGAAGAGTGTGGATAAACATCGGATGGTGATAGACTATTTCCAGACCATCAACAAGGTTCACCCAGCTTGACTCATACCCCCAACCCCGCATTTCCGACATGGAAAATCAGATCACCTAATACAGGGTGTTCTTGACCATAGGCCTTAAGTCTGCCTATCATCAACTCCACATCTGCCCCGAGGACTGACAGTACACTGCTTTGGAGGCAGATGGTCAACTGTACCACTTTATGAGAATCCCTTTTGGAGTCACGAATGGAGCGTCCATCTTCTTTGTGTTCAGCTTGAAGTTATCTATCATAATCCCCTTTTTTTATTCAGGAAGCAAACCTTTTATTTAAAAAAATGTTCAGTTTATGTGCTGAAGTGTTCCATGCACTATTAAAATGATTGATTTTAAGATGTTGCTGAAGGGTTCCTTTCTTATTCAACACAGGCTTGAAATTGTTATGCTTAGTCATCTTAGGCTTAAGCAATAAACAGGTGAATGTTATTAAAAAATCAAATCATTACCTTATTTTTACCCAATGTACTTCACTATATTCAATACAGACCCTCTGTTCAACACCCACACCTGCCAGTGACTAACTCAGCATATACAATATTATCAATTAGCTTATTGATGTCAGTTTTCAAAATGTTACTGCCTTTTCAAGGCTTGTAAATGGGACGAACGTCAGATGTTGGAGTAGTTCTACAATGGAAGTTTGATGCTTTTTTGGCCATTCATTGATGGTCATGCCCTTCCTGACCTGCTGATGGGAGACCCAATCAATACCTCTCAGTAAAGTTATTGTTTAAATTATACTGATGCTCCATAATACCTCCTCCTCAGTCACCTATGTAAAAGGTATATTCAAGCCCAGATCAAATTAATTAGCCATCTTTTCACATACCACAATACTGGATGTCATAGTCTTATTCAAGAACAAGTAACGAACAACAACCACACTGATTCTATTAACGATCCTCTTTCAGTGAGATCCTCACTATCTTCTCAGTTTCTCTTTGAACCTCCATCCAACTTCTGTATAAACTTTGTCCGTTCAGGGCTTTCTCTGCCCCAATCATGTCATCAGTAGCCACCACGCCTGCCATCACCTTGTTGTGGTCGATAATATACTCTGCACATATGTGATGTTTGTTGACTTCAGGAGGGTCCAGGGGACCACACTCCACTGACCAGTGACGGCTTGACCATTGAGGTTGTCAAGAGTATCAAGTTCCTTGGAGTGCACTTGGTGGAGAATTGTACCTGGTCCCTAAACACCAGCTCCGTAGGCAAGAAAGCCCAGCAGTGCCTCGACTTCCTGCGAAGGCTGAGGAAAGTTCATCTCCCACCCTCCATCCTCACTACATTCCACAGAGTATGTGCTGAGAACATCCTGTGCAAATGCATTACCAACTAGTTTGGAAGCTGCACCATCTTGGACCGCAAGATGATGCAGAGGATAGTGAAGTCAGTGGAAAAGATCCCTGGGGAGCTCTCTTCCTACCATGAAGGACATCTACAACACTCAATGAAGGAGAAAGATAATAAATATTGTGAAGGACTTCACACACCCCCTCATATAAACTGTTTTTCCTTCTGCCATTTGGTAGAAGGTACTGCAGCACTCAGATCATTAGGACCAAATTGGGCAACAGTTTTTTTTTCCCCCAAGCCATCAGGCTCCTGAATTCCCAAAAGATAAGTGGATAGTGTACCATAGAGTTTTACTGTACATATCTTAATATTTTAATGTGTTTAACTTCTATTCTAACTTATATTTATGTAAATATGCTCTGTGGTCCTGGAGCATGGAATGAACAATAAATAAAAGTGACTTGAAGACTGGGCTACCAGTTGTGATGATAGAGTGCTAGTGATACTCCTGAACACTAGAGGGAATCAGAGATGAATGCTGCACCTTGGGTTAGATACAAAAAAATGGCTGAACTACAAGGTCATGAGTGGTTCATAAAATATTGCTAATATAAAAGAACCCAAGTTTCTTTATTTCTTAAGAGAAACATCACATGTTACCAGCAGTGTGAACCAGTCGGTATCAGCAAGAAACATGAAGAGTGATGCTGATGCTGTGAATTGGACTCTGAATGTCGATCACAAGTGGCAGTTGTTCAAACAATGATTCATGTTGTATTTGCAAGCCATTAGATTCAATAGAAAACCAGATGCATTAAAGATTGCACTGCTACTTACCACTGCTACTTGCACTGCTCTAGAGGTCTTCAGCACATTTGTTTTTGCTGAGTCAGATGACCAGTGCAAGTTCGACAAGGTAATTGAGATGTTTGATTAACATTGCTCACTCAAGAAAAATGAAACATTTGAGAGGTATGTGTTTTGTACGCGTAAGCAGCTGCAGGCCGAGAGTTTTGATACTTTCTTAACGGACTTGAAACTACAAGCAAGAATATACAATTTTGAATTTCTGCAAGATTCAATGATCCATAACCAAACTGTGTTTGGAATTATTGATGAAAAAGTGAGGGAGACAGCGCTTACCTCAGCTGGAGCTCTGAAGATATGCCACGCCAGTGAATTAGCTCTGCAGCACACGTTTGGTGAGAGTGCCAGAGCTGGTGAAAATGAAGACATAGCCAAAGCCACAATTTCTGAACATGGAATGAGACATAGGAAAGAACAAAAAGATGGAGAGATGTTCAATTGAAAATGATGTGACACTCAACATGCACCAAAACAAAGTCTGTAATAAGTGAAAAGGACAGAATCGCTATGCAAAGCAAAGTTTTTTCCAAAGGGAAACAAAGCAGAAGTAAAAGAGTACACACTATAGAAGAAACCACACTCAGTGATGCATTCCTCGGTGGCATGGTGATCCAAGAAGATTTCAAACTAACAGACACTCAACATCCAAGCGTGAACAGAGTTGAGCAGTACAAATGTACTATCTAATTGTATGCAGATATTCCTTTTAAGCTGGACATAGGGGTAAAAGCTAATTTGATGTGTGAGCGCAACATCAGGGTAATGAAGAAAAAGTGATACATCAATCCAAATTCTGTTCAGCACAAGGCCTACAATGGACAGCATATTGACACGAAAGGTACATGTTGATTAAAGGTGAAATTTAAATGTAAAGAGCACCACGTGATGTTTGTCATAGTCCCAGATGGACTTGAATTATTGGTGACAATGCAAGTGAAAACAAAAGCTTAAGTTGCTGGTTATATTAAATTTTACATAAATATGTCTTTAAAAGAGATAGATTGTGGGGGTTTAGTTTAGGACACTTCGCAAACAGGCATTATCATTTCCCAAAATATATCTCATTTAAAATGCAAGAGCTTTGCTGAAAGAGAGACTTCATGTCCACAGTGACTTACAGAAACTATGAAGAACGCCTATGGAGACTTCACAAGTAGATGTTAATTGGACTGATTCTCTGCAATAAATGGACTATTGTCTTTAAAGCAACAGATGGCCAGGCTCAAACTGATTCCAGTGCCAGCAATCTGATTGCAGTTTGTTGTCCTAACAGGGATCATGTGGTTTTGCAAGCAGAGTGGGAGGAAAGTCCAAACAGGATTTCTCTGAGAGAGAGAGAGAGAGATAGAGAATTTAGATTGACAGTTCTGCAGTGGCTTTCGGGAGGCAACATGGCAAGCTGGCAGCTTGTTTAAAACCCCACTTTGAAGAGGGGTTATGAGCTCTGAGTTCACTCTGTTAAAAACCCTTATAGTCCTTACAAAAGGAAAAGCTGGCTAGAGTGTTTCCCCTGAAATAAGGGAAACAAGAGGAACTCTGTGGTGACTTGGAAGAAGAGGTTATATTTGGAAAACCCATGATGGGGCAAGTTTCTTCAGCAAAACACTGAAGTGGCTGATCGGAGGGAATCAGTTTCTGTGTGTCCAATGAGCAACAAATCTCTCTCTGAAATCAATGAGAACCTTCCTGAGCAGTAACTCGTAAGCACTAGAGCCTTGTGAAAATTCATAAATGATAAATTCTGTGCACAGTATGAGAATTATCTGATGCCAATGTACTTGGAGAAGTGAAAAGTGAGATTTGATTGTGAAACAAAGAACTTTCCTGAACATATACACATTACATACACATGCATTTAGAATTAGAAGGTGGTTAAGATAGGTTAAGTTAATAGTAATAAGTTAAAGTTTGATCCTGTTTTTATGATTAAAGAAAATTAAAAATGACTTTTGTTTAAGTGGCCATTTGTCTTAGTGAATTTTTATTGCTGCTGGGTTTTGGGGTCCTCTGGGCTCGTAACAGATGTATCACATTAACAGTGCCAATGTACAGAACAGCATAGATGGAATACTGGATCAATTCGCAGACACCTTCAAGGTGTCTGGTGTTCTACCATTCACATATATGATGCAGCTAAAGGAGGGCATGCAATCAGTAGCGCATGTCCCACGGCGGTTTCCAGTGCCACTAAAAGACAAGCTCAAGCAGGAACTCGACTGAATAACATCACTAAGGTTCATAAAGAAAGTGAAAGACCGCTCAGTATCAATGAGTTTAATGGCGTATGCCTGGACCCAAAAGACCTGAATGCCAATATAAAGAAGGAACATATTCCAATTTTAACCAGGGATGAAATTACAAGTGAGATGGCCAGTGCAAAGTTTTTCCAGTAAATTGGATGCATCCCAGGGCTTCTGGCAATTAAAACTGCATGAAGATAGAAAAAAAATTACTGTACATACAATACACCGTTTAGCCAATACTCCTATTTAAGGACGCCTTTTAGAAGTTCCTCAGCTCCTGAAGTGTTCACAGGACAATGGAACACATCACAGAAGGCTTAAATAAGTTATGTGTGTGCATGGATGGCATGATCTTATAGGGATGAACACAGGAACAACACAACGAGAGGCTTATCAAAATGCTACAACACATGCAGAAGTATGGATTAAAGCTAAACAGAGCAAAATGTCAGTTTGGTATGAAGGACAGTTTATCTGGGAGATAAGTTGTTGAGAAGCAGGTGTTGAGTGAGACAAGAGCAAGGTGAAAGCATTTCTAAAGCGTCCAGACCCACTGACAAAAAGTACATATTAAGAGTGCTGGGAATGATCAATTTCATTGATAAATTCATTCCAAACCTGTCTTCCAAAACAATGTACCTTAGGAAGTTGTTACATGACAAATGTGAATTCAAGTGGATGATCAACAATGAGGAAGATTGGGGACGAGTGAAGACCATTTTAATGGAACCGGTGCCTTTGATTATCTTTAACCCATGCAGAAGGATGAAGATATCTATAGATACTTCAAAAGATGGACTACTTGAGGCTGTGGGAGTAGATTGGAGGCCAGTTGCAGACACATCAAGGATGATAACTACATCTGAATGTTGATATGTGTAAATAGAGAAATAGTGTCAAATAGTATTGGTAGAAATTCCAGTTGTGTTTACGGTCTACTTTCATTTGTGTCAGAGACAGACCATTTGCCATTAATAGTGATAATCAAGGAAAATCTCAGTGAATCAAAGACCGATGATGAAGCTACAACATCATGGCTTTGAATTGGTGAACACACCAGGGAAAATTATTGTGTTGGCTGATGCGTTGTCCAGGGCAACGATACAGAATGAAGCACACAATGAGAGTTCCACAGAGACAGATGTGAATCTCCATGTGAATCTGATCACTGAATCTCTCTGCCCATATTTGACAAGAAATCCAAGTAGATCACAGCAGAAACTGAAAAGGACATAGTTCTACAGAAAGTCATCAAGAATTGGAATGAAGGATGGCCTAGAGGTGAATGTCAGCAATATCACAACATCAGAGCAGAGCTGAGTGTTATCAATGGGTTTCTACTCAGACTGAGTAGAATTGTCATTCCTCAATCACTGCAACAAGATAGGCAGAAAAGGTTGCATGAGGGGCATCTCGAAATGAAAAAATGCATGATGAGGGCCGGAGCTGCTCTTTATTGGCCAGGGATAAATGTTGACATTGACAGGATGGTCTCAAGCTGTGAGACCTGTCTGAAACATCATGAAAAGTAGCCAAAGGAACTCATAGTCATAGCTGACTTACCAGGAAGCTGGGACTGCTCTGTTCCACCTGGATGGAAAGAATTACCTGCTAGCTATCGAAGAGCTATCGAATTATCCTCTGCTTCCTAACATTTCTGCTGCTTTTGTGATCCAATATATGAAATCAATATTTGCAAGACATGAAATTCCTCAAATTGTCTACAGTGGCAATGGACCAAACTACAGTTGTAGAGAATTCCAGAACTTTGCAGAAGTGTATGATTTTCGGCATGTGACTTCAAGTCCTCTGGATCCACAGTCAACGGCAAAGCAGAGAAAGGAGTTCACGTGGTTAAACAGCTCCTCAAGAAAGCACAAGGCAGTGGCTCGGATCCTTATTTAGCTCTGTGACTTACCGAGATTCACTACTTGAACCCGCTGAGCTCCTGATGAGACATAGATTACGCACAACACTTCCTTACTCTGCAGACCCAAACAAGAACAGAGATGTCAAATGCAAACAAAAATGTCTGCAAAAGCGACAAAAAGCAAACTATGACAAGTCAGCAAGAAGCTTAGGTCCACTGGCACAACATGACACAGTGAGACTCAAAGATTCCAACAGCTAAGACAAGAGAGCCACCGTTCTAGAGGAAGTAAACCCAAAATTCTACACTAGCAGAACAGAAGATGATCAAATACTGGGGAGGAATTGAAAGAGCCTGCTGAAAACCTAAGTGACACTGCAGAAGTAACAAATGCAGAAGATCCATCCTGCACAGCAACAGAGTAAAGACCCCCAATGTTAGACAGTAGTGGACCAACAGAGCCCACACATGCAGCTGCATTGAGAAGATCTACATGTGTTATCAAACCACCTGACAGGCTGAATCTCTAAAAAAAGTCCAAGAACTTTACCCTTAAATGTTTGTGCTACTGATATTTGTATTTATGTTAGTCCATACAGAAAAGGTCCATAGATTGTCCCTTGCTTGGGTCTCAGATATAGTAGCATATCAGAACATTGTCACTTGTCAAAAACTGACATGGACCACAAAACCTGCCTCAGCCCTATGACACACCTTTTCAATGTTGTACACAAGAGCTCCTTATTTAACTGATTTCAATAGATCTATGTGGAACTTTTACTGAATATTTTCTATCAAATTTAACAACCGTGATCAGGCAAAGTAATTAAGACAAAATATATCATCAAAACAAACATGGTTTATATAATAATAAAAACCTCCCCTCTACACCTCCATAACCCCCTCTCCCAACATCCCAACCCTTAAACCTCTATTAACCCCTAAAAGAGAAACATAAGAAAAAAAAAGAAATAAGAATAAAAAGGAAAAGATGAAAAGGGATGGAGGAACGGAAGTTGAGGAGAATAACTAATTATCGTGTGATGGGATATCCTGCCACATCCAGGTCCAGGTCTTTAAAGTTTGAAACCCATATAATCCAAGTAAGGGCTCCAAACCTTCCTAAAAACAAAATATTTATCTCTCAGATTATATGATTTTTTTTCCCCCAAAGGAATACATGATCTCAATTCTGAATGTAAATTAAGTTCTATTTGATCTTTCCACATAATTGCAAAACACTTCCTCGCTACAGCTAACTCTAATCTAAAAAAAAGCCAGTTGAGATTTGTCCAAACCTAATTACAAACAAATTGTACTTACATCACTAATTTTTTTTAAAAATGAATGGGTCCAAAGAAAATTTGATTTTAAAAACATTTTGTAGAAATTCTCTAACCCGAGACCAAAAAACTGACCATACTGAATGCAGAAAAAGTCCCCATTCTCCTTCTGATATTGAAAACATAAGTCAGAAGATATCAGATTATATATTTTTATTTGTTCTGGAGTTAAATCCAGAGTTCTGGATTGAATCTATGTGTAACCTTTGAGGGATAATTGTCAGTTTTGATATCCAGAAGTTTGAGTTGATAGAAAGGAGTGAATTTTCTACAAATCCAACATTGAACATGCATCATCCCCTTCTTTAAAACTCAATTACAAACTTACTTCGTCAAGTCAGCTTCTGGGAGAACTCAAGTACATTTTCATATTTTTGTCATTCTTCTATTTATTCATCAAGAGCACTTTTCCGACAGCAAATAGTTATCTGCCTGATCCAAATTTCCAATTTTTGACTCGTTACATTAATCTGAGAAATGAGTTGAAATTGCCCATGTTCACTGGGGAGTTCAGTTATGCTCAATTCAATTCAATATTCTTTATGAGCTTAAAATAATACCATTTGTTTCCTTGAAGTCCTGAAAATATTCTGTACATTGATTATATAACTCTAGAATAGAAGTTATGTAATAATTAGATCAAGGTGCTTAAACATTATAAAGGACAGAAATAATAGAGCTACAAACAGACCCAAGATGGAAATGAAGTGACACATGGATAGAAATGCAACATGACCAGGAAAAATAAGATGCTTTTCTTTGCACACAGGATAGATAGCAATTGAAACAAAGCTTTTGTTGTGGCGGTACCCCATTAGGCAGGCGAACCGGCCCCGCTTGTCACGCACGCGGCGGGGCAGCCGGCCAAAATGGCAGTTTCATCCCGACCTCGACACCGGGCTCAGAAGCCCACGCTTGCGGACCTACGTGACATCCTGGTGATGTCTGGTCCCCCAGCACGGTTCTCAGCCAGGTCCGGGCTGGGAGTATGCCAGACAGGCAGCCTGCAATATAAGTTTTTGCTCACTGAACTCAACCCATCTGGTTGTGCTATCCTTCAGTTAGCAGTGTAGCCGCTGCTACATTGTCACAATTAAGAAGCCGATAGGAAGGTAAAGGTACAAAAACAGAGGAGATGCTTATACATCTTTCCACCATGCTCCCCTTTCTCCCAGTTTCTCAGCCTCCACTGCATCTGTTCTTTAGGTGAGCCCTTCAATTTGAGGACATCGCAAATATCCTCCTTTTCCAGGAAACATAGATTCCCTTCTTTGCCTTTCAACTCTTCCATTGCAGCTCAGTTTTAATATCAGGATCATTCTCATTGCAGTCCCAATGTCAATCCCGGCTCAGTGATTATCTTTGGGCGGTCAGAATTTTGGACGTTCTAATCTGACTGCAAACATCTCAGCTGACAATAGAATTTGTCAGAAGGAAAGGGAAGTTGTACAATTGAAAATACTATCTCTAACATAACACATTGGGCTGGATGGCTGTCTGCTTTCCCATGTGGATATAAATGCTTTCAAACATGAGGAGAGAATTCACATTGGTGTCGGAGCATATATCTTTTCTTCAGTAAGCATCCTTCAAAAAAAAGCTGTGGTGATTATCAGTGTTGTGGGAAATTGTTGTGTGCAAATTCCTGCTTTACTTCCTGTAATATCATGTGGACATTCACAATTGTATTTAATTTATAGCGCTGAAATCTGGGACAGCCAGGTATGAAGTGAAAGTATTGATTTCTTCCTGTCTCTTTATGTTATTAATCAGCGGTCACGTAACTTTAGGATAGTGATTACAGGGCAGTGTAGATGGCAGAGTGGTTAGCGCAGCATCTTAAGAGAGGCAGCGATCAGGTCCAGGGATTGAATCCCGTATCATCTGTAAGGAGTTGGTGCATTCTCCCCGTATCTGGGTGGGTTTTCCCCGGGGGCTCCAGTTTCCTCCCACTGTTTGAAATGTACCAGAGGTGTAGGGTAGTTGGATGTAATTTGGGTGGCATGGTCTTGTGGGCCGAAATGGCCTGTTACTGTGCTGTGTGTATAAATTTAAATTTAAATAAATTTAAAATATATATGGCTAAATGAAAGTCCTTAACCGAACCACCACGAAAACCCACCACTGCCCTACCTCATGCCCACTGCCAACCAAAAGGCTACAAATGAAAATGGAATGGCAACAGACTTCATGGCCTTTTGGGTTTAGGTTAACATTATTCCCATAACTCTAGCTCTTCATAATGCAACCAAGGTTCCTGATTTTGAAAGTAATGGCAACAAAGCCAAGTGGGCAGATGTAGCAGTGCATCAGTGTAGCAGTGATAGGAGTGTAGCAGTGCATCAGTGTAGCAGTGCATCAGTGTAGCAGTGCATCAGTGATAGCAGTGTAGTAGTGCATCAGTGTAGCAGTGCATCAGTGATAGCAGTGCAACAGTGTAGCAGTGCATCAGTGATAGCAGTGCAACAGTGTAGCAGTGCATCAGTGATAGCAGTGCAACAGTGTAGCAGTGCATCAGTGATAGCAGTGCAACAGTGTAGCAGTGCATCAGTGATAGCAGTGCAACAGTGTAGCAGTGCATCAGTGATAGAAGTGTTGTAGTGCATCAGTGTAGCAGTGATAGGAGTGTAGCAGTGCATCAGTGTAGCAGTGTAACAGTGTAGCAGTGCATCAGTGATAGCAGTGTAGTAGTGTAGCAGTGCATCAGTGATAGCAGTGCAACAGTGTAGCAGTGCATCAGTGATAGCAGTGCAACAGTGTAGCAGTGCATCAGTGATAGCAGTGCAACAGTGTAGCAGTGCATCAGTGATAGCAGTGCAACAGTGTAGCAGTGCATCAGTGTAGCAGTGTAACAGTGTAGCAGTGCATCAGTGATAGCAGTGTAGTAGTGTAGCAGTGCATCAGTGATAGCAGTGCAACAGTGTAGCAGTGCATCAGTGATAGCAGTGCAACAGTGTAGCAGTGCATCAGTGATAGCAGTGCAACAGTGTAGCAGTGCATCAGTGATAGCAGTGCAACAGTGTAGCAGTGCATCAGTGATAGCAGTGCAACAGTGTAGCAGTGCATCAGTGATAGCAGTGCAACAGTGTAGCAGTGCATCAGTGATAGAAGTGTTGTAGTGCATCAGTGTAGCAGTGATAGGAGTGTAGCAGTGCATCAGTGTAGCAGTGTAACAGTGTAGCAGTGCATCAGTGATAGCAGTGTAGTAGTGCATCAGTGTAGCAGGGCATCAGTGATAGCAGTGCAACAGTGTAGCAGTGCATCAGTGATAGCAGTGCAACAGTGTAGCAGTGCATCAGTGATAGCAGTGCAACAGTGTAGCAGTGCATCAGTGATAGCAGTGCAACAGTGTAGCAGTGCATCAGTGATAGCAGTGCAACAGTGTAGCAGTGCATCAGTGATAGAAGTGCTGTAGTGCATCAGTGTAGCAGTGATAGGAGTGTAGCAGTGCATCAGTGTAGCAGTGCATCAGTGATAGCAGTGTAGTAGTGCATCAGTGTAGCAGTGCATCAGTGATAGCAGTGCAACAGTGTAGCAGTGCATCAGTGATAGCAGTGCAACAGTGTAGCAGTGCATCAGTGATAGCAGTGCAACAGTGTAGCAGTGCATCAGTGATAGCAGTGCAACAGTGTAGCAGTGCATCAGTGATAGCAGTGCAACAGTGTAGCAGTGCATCAGTGATAGAAGTGTTGTAGTGCATCAGTGTAGCAGTGATAGGAGTGTAGCAGTGCATCAGTGTAGCAGTGTAACAGTGTAGCAGTGCATCAGTGATAGCAGTGTAGTAGTGCATCAGTGTAGCAGTGCATCAGTGATAGCAGTGCAACAGTGTAGCAGTGCATCAGTGATAGCAGTGCAACAGTGCAGCAGTGCATCAGTGATAGCAGTGCAACAGTGTAGCAGTGCATCAGTGATAGCAGTGCAACAGTGTAGCAGTGCATCAGTGATAGCAGTGCAACAGTGTAGCAGTGCATCAGTGATAGAAGTGTTGTAGTGCATCAGTGTAGCAGTGATAGGAGTGTAGCAGTGCATCAGTGTAGCAGTGCAACAGTGTAGCAGTGCATCAGTGATAGCAGTGTTGTAGTGCATCAGTGTAGCATTGATAGGAGTGTAGCAGTGCACCAGTGATAGCAGTGCAACAGTGTAGCAGTGTAGCAGTGCATCAGTGATAGCAGTGTTGTAGTGCATCAGTGTAGCAGTGATAGGAGTGTAGCAGTGCATCAGTGATAGCAGTGCAACAGTGTAGCAGTGTAGCAGTGCATCAGTGATAGAAGTGTTGTAGTGCATCAGTGTAGCAGTGCAACAGTGTAGCAGTGCATCAGTGTAGCAGTGCAACAGTGTAGCAGTGCATCAGTGATAGCAGTGCAACAGTTTAGCAGTGCATCAGTGATAGCAGTGCAACAGTGTAGCAGTGCATCAGTGATAGCAGTGCAACAGTGTAGCAGTGCATCAGTGATAGAAGTGTTGTAGTGCATCAGTGTAGCACTGTAGCAGTGTAGCAGTGATAGGAGTGTAGCAGTGCATCAGTGTAGCAGTGCATCAGTGATAGCAGTGCAACAGTGTAGCAGTGCATCAGTGATAGCAGTGTAGTAGTGCATCAGTGTAGCACTGAGGCAGTGTAGCAGTGAGAGGAGTGTAGCAGTGCATCAGTGTAGCAGTGCATCAGTGATAGCAGTGCAACAGTGTAGCAGTGCATCAGTGATAGCAGTGCAACAGTGTAGCAGTGCATCAGTGATAGCAGTGTAACAGTGTTGCAGTGCATCAGTGATAGAAGTGTTGTAGTGCATCAGTGTAGCAGTGATAGGAGTGTAGCAGTGCATCAGTGTAGCAGTGTAACAGTGATAGGAGTGTAGCAGTGCATCAGAGTAGCAGTGATAGGAGTGTAGCAGTGCATCAGTGTAGCAGTGCAACAGTGTAGCAGTGTAGCAGTGCATCAGTGATAGCAGTGTTGTAGTGCATCAGTGTAGCAGTGATAGGAGTGTAGCAGTGCATCAGTGATAGGAGTGTAGCAGTGCATCAGTGTAGCAGTGCATCAGTGATAGCAGTGTTGTAGTGCATCAGTGTAGCGCTGTAGCAGTGTAGCAGTGATAGGAGTGTAGCAGTGATAGAAGTGTTGTAGTGCATCAGTGTAGCAGTGATAGGAGTGTAGCAGTGCATCAGTGTAGCAGTGTAACAGTGATAGGAGTGTAGCAGTGCATCAGAGTAGCAGTGATAGGAGTGTAGCAGTGCATCAGTGTAGCAGTGCAACAGTGTAGCATTGTAGCAGTGCATCAGTGATAGAAGTGTTGTAGTGCATCAGTGTAGCAGTGCAACAGTGTAGCAGTGCATCAGTGTAGCAGTGCATCAGTGTAGCAGTGCATCAGTGATAGCAGTGCAACAGTTTAGCAGTGCATCAGTGATAGCAGTGCAACAGTGTAGCAGTGCATCAGTGATAGCAGTGCAACAGTGTAGCAGTGCATCAGTGATAGAAGTGTTGTAGTGCATCAGTGTAGCACTGTAGCAGTGTAGCAGTGATAGGAGTGTAGCAGTGCATCAGTGTAGCAGTGCATCAGTGATAGCAGTGCAACAGTGTAGCAGTGCATCAGTGATAGCAGTGTAGTAGTGCATCAGTGTAGCACTGAGGCAGTGTAGCAGTGAGAGGAGTGTAGCAGTGCATCAGTGTAGCAGTGCATCAGTGATAGCAGTGCAACAGTGTAGCAGTGCATCAGTGATAGCAGTGCAACAGTGTAGCAGTGCATCAGTGATAGCAGTGTAACAGTGTTGCAGTGCATCAGTGATAGAAGTGTTGTAGTGCATCAGTGTAGCAGTGATAGGAGTGTAGCAGTGCATCAGTGTAGCAGTGTAACAGTGATAGGAGTGTAGCAGTGCATCAGAGTAGCAGTGATAGGAGTGTAGCAGTGCATCAGTGTAGCAGTGCAACAGTGTAGCAGTGTAGCAGTGCATCAGTGATAGCAGTGTTGTAGTGCATCAGTGTAGCAGTGATAGGAGTGTAGCAGTGCATCAGTGATAGGAGTGTAGCAGTGCATCAATGTAGCAGTGCATCAGTGATAGCAGTGTTGTAGTGCATCAGTGTAGCGCTGTAGCAGTGTAGCAGTGATAGGAGTGTAGCAGTGCATCAGTGTAGCAGTGCATCAGTGATAGCAGTGCAACAGTTTAGCAGTGCATCAGTGATAGCAGTGCAACAGTGTAGCAGTGCATCAGTGATAGCAGTGCAACAGTGTAGCAGTGCATCAGTGATAGAAGTGTTGTAGTGCATCAGTGTAGCACTGTAGCAGTGTAGCAGTGATAGGAGTGTAGCAGTGCATCAGTGTAGCAGTGCATCAGTGATAGCAGTGCAACAGTGTAGCAGTGCATCAGTGATAGCAGTGTAGTAGTGCATCAGTGTAGCACTGAGGCAGTGTAGCAGTGAGAGGAGTGTAGCAGTGCATCAGTGTAGCAGTGCATCAGTGATAGCAGTGCAACAGTGTAGCAGTGCATCAGTGATAGCAGTGCAACAGTGTAGCAGTGCATCAGTGATAGCAGTGTAACAGTGTTGCAGTGCATCAGTGATAGAAGTGTTGTAGTGCATCAGTGTAGCAGTGATAGGAGTGTAGCAGTGCATCAGTGTAGCAGTGTAACAGTGATAGGAGTGTAGCAGTGCATCAGAGTAGCAGTGATAGGAGTGTAGCAGTGCATCAGTGTAGCAGTGCAACAGTGTAGCAGTGTAGCAGTGCATCAGTGATAGAAGTGTTGTAGTGCATCAGTGTAGCAGTGCAACAGTGTAGCAGTGCATCAGTGTAGCAGTGCATCAGTGTAGCAGTGCATCAGTGATAGCAGTGCAACAGTTTAGCAGTGCATCAGTGATAGCAGTGCAACAGTGTAGCAGTGCATCAGTGTAGCAGTGCATCAGTGTAGCAGTGCATCAGTGATAGCAGTGCAACAGTTTAGCAGTGCATCAGTGATAGCAGTGCAACAGTGTAGCAGTGCATCAGTGATAGCAGTGCAACAGTGTAGCAGTGCATCAGTGATAGAAGTGTTGTAGTGCATCAGTGTAGCACTGTAGCAGTGTAGCAGTGATAGGAGTGTAGCAGTGCATCAGTGTAGCAGTGCATCAGTGATAGCAGTGCAACAGTGTAGCAGTGCATCAGTGATAGCAGTGTAGTAGTGCATCAGTGTAGCACTGAGGCAGTGTAGCAGTGAGAGGAGTGTAGCAGTGCATCAGTGTAGCAGTGCATCAGTGATAGCAGTGCAACAGTGTAGCAGTGCATCAGTGATAGCAGTGCAACAGTGTAGCAGTGCATCAGTGATAGCAGTGTAACAGTGTTGCAGTGCATCAGTGATAGAAGTGTTGTAGTGCATCAGTGTAGCAGTGATAGGAGTGTAGCAGTGCATCAGTGTAGCAGTGTAACAGTGATAGGAGTGTAGCAGTGCATCAGAGTAGCAGTGATAGGAGTGTAGCAGTGCATCAGTGTAGCAGTGCAACAGTGTAGCAGTGTAGCAGTGCATCAGTGATAGCAGTGTTGTAGTGCATCAGTGTAGCAGTGATAGGAGTGTAGCAGTGCATCAGTGATAGGAGTGTAGCAGTGCATCAGTGTAGCAGTGCATCAGTGATAGCAGTGTTGTAGTGCATCAGTGTAGCGCTGTAGCAGTGTAGCAGTGATAGGAGTGTAGCAGTGCATCAGTGTAGCAGTGCATCAGTGATAGCAGTGCAACAGTTTAGCAGTGCATCAGTGATAGCAGTGCAACAGTGTAGCAGTGCATCAGTGATAGCAGTGCAACAGTGTAGCAGTGCATCAGTGATAGAAGTGTTGTAGTGCATCAGTGTAGCACTGTAGCAGTGTAGCAGTGATAGGAGTGTAGCAGTGCATCAGTGTAGCAGTGCATCAGTGATAGCAGTGCAACAGTGTAGCAGTGCATCAGTGATAGCAGTGTAGTAGTGCATCAGTGTAGCACTGAGGCAGTGTAGCAGTGAGAGGAGTGTAGCAGTGCATCAGTGTAGCAGTGCATCAGTGATAGCAGTGCAACAGTGTAGCAGTGCATCAGTGATAGCAGTGCAACAGTGTAGCAGTGCATCAGTGATAGCAGTGTAACAGTGTTGCAGTGCATCAGTGATAGAAGTGTTGTAGTGCATCAGTGTAGCAGTGATAGGAGTGTAGCAGTGCATCAGTGTAGCAGTGTAACAGTGATAGGAGTGTAGCAGTGCATCAGAGTAGCAGTGATAGGAGTGTAGCAGTGCATCAGTGTAGCAGTGTAACAGTGTAGCTGTGCATCAGTGATAGCAGTGTAACAGTGATAGGAGTGTAGCAGTGCATCAGAGTAGCAGTGATAGGAGTGTAGCAGTGCATCAGAGTAGCAGTGCAACAGTGTAGCAGTGCATCAGTGTAGCAGTGCATCAGTGATAGCAGTGTTGTAGTGCATCAGTGTAGCAGTGTAACAGTGATAGGACTGTAGCAGTGCATCAGAGTAGCAGTGATAGGAGTGTAGCAGTGCATCAGTGTAGCAGTGTAACAGAGTAGCTGTGCATCAGTGATAGCAGTGTAGTAGTGCATCAGTGTAGCAGTGTAACAGTGTAGCAGTGCATCAGTGATAGAAGTGTTGTAGTGCATCAGTGTAGCAGTGATAGGAGTGTAGCAGTGCATCAGAGTAGCAGTGATAGGAGTGTAGAAGTGCATCAGTGATAGAAGTGTTGTAGTGCATCAGTGTAGCAGTGATAGGAGTGTAGCAGTGCATCAGTGTAGCAGTGCAACAGTGTAGCAGTGCATCAGTGTAGCAGTGCAACAGTGTAGCAGTGCATCAGTGATAGCAGTGCAACAGTGTAGCAGTGTAGCAGTGCATCAGTGATAGCAGTGTTGTAGTGCATCAGTGTAGCAGTGATAGGAGTGTAGCAGTGCATCAGTGTAGCAGTGCAACAGTGTAGCAGTGTAGCAGTGCATCAGTGATAGAAGTGTTGTAGTGCATCAGTGTAGCAGTGATAGGAGTGTAGCAGTGCATCAGTGTAGCAGTGCAACAGTGTAGCAGTGCATCAGTGATAGCAGTGCATCAGTGATAGCAGTGTTGTAGTGCATCAGTGTAGCAGTGATAGGAGTGTAGCAGTGCATCAGTGATAACAGTGCAACAGTGTAGCAGTGTAGCAGTGCATCAGTGATAGAAGTGTTGTAGTGCATCAGTGTAGCAGTGATAGGAGTGTAGCAGTGCATCAGTGTAGCAGTGCAACAGTGTAGCAGTGTAGCAGTGCATCAGTGATAGAAGTGTTGTAGTGCATCAGTGTAGCAGTGATAGGAGTGTAGCAGTGCATCAGTGTAGCAGTGCAACAGTGTAGCAGTGTAGCAGTGCATCAGTGATAGAAGTGTTGTAGTGCATCAGTGTAGCAGTGATAGGAGTGTAGCAGTGCATCAGTGTAGCAGTGCAACAGTGTAGCAGTGCATTAGTGATAGCAGTGCAACAGTGTAGCACTGTTGTAGTGCATCAGTGTAGCAGTGATAGGAGTGTAGCAGTGCATCAGTGTAGCAGTGCAACAGTGTAGCAGTGCATCAGTGATAGCAGTGCATCAGTGATAGCAGTGTTGTAGTGCAACAGTGTAGCTGTGCATCAGTGATAGAAGTGTTGTAGTGCATCAGTGTAGCAGTGATAGGAGTGTAGCAGTGCATCAGTGTAGCAGTGCAACAGTGTAGCAGTGCATCAGTGATAGCAGTGCAACAGTGTAGCAGTGCATCAGTGATAGAAGTGTTGTAGTGCATCAGTGTAGCAGTGATAGGAGTGTAGCAGTGCATCAGTGTAGCAGTGTAACAGTGTAGCAGTGCATCAGTGATAGCAGTGTAGTAGTGCATCAGTGTAGCAGGGCATCAGTGATAGCAGTGCAACAGTGTAGCAGTGCAACAGTGTAGTAGTGCATCAGTGTAGCAGTGCATCAGTGATAGCAGTGCAACAGTGTAGCAGTGCATCAGTGATAGCAGTGCAACAGTGTAGCAGTGCATCAGTGATAGCAGTGCAACAGTGTAGCAGTGCATCAGTGATAGCAGTGCAACAGTGTAGCAGTGCATCAGTGATAGCAGTGCAACAGTGTAGCAGTGCATCAGTGATAGAAGTGTTGTAGTGCATCAGTGTAGCAGTGATAGGAGTGTAGCAGTGCATCAGTGTAGCAGTGTAACAGTGTAGCAGTGCATCAGTGATAGCAGTGTAGTAGTGTAGCAGTGCATCAGTGATAGCAGTGCAACAGTGTAGCAGTGCATCAGTGATAGCAGTGCAACAGTGTAGCAGTGCATCAGTGATAGAAGTGTTGTAGTGCATCAGTGTAGCAGTGATAGGAGTGTAGCAGTGCATCAGTGTAGCAGTGTAACAGTGTAGCAGTGCATCAGTGATAGCAGTGTAGTAGTGCATCAGTGTAGCATTGCATCAGTGATAGCAGTGCAACAGTGTAGCAGTGCATCAGTGATAGCAGTGCAACAGTGTAGCAGTGCATCAGTGATAGCAGTGCAACAGTGTAGCAGTGCATCAGTGATAGCAGTGCAACAGTGTAGCAGTGCATCAGTGATAGCAGTGCAACAGTGTAGCAGTGCATCAGTGATAGAAGTGTTGTAGTGCATCAGTGTAGCAGTGATAGGAGTGTAGCAGTTCATCAGTGTAGCAGTGCAACAGTGTAGCAGTGCATCAGTGATAGCAGTGTTGTAGTGCATCAGTGTAGCATTGATAGGAGTGTAGCAGTGCACCAGTGATAGCAGTGCAACAGTGTAGCAGTGTAGCAGTGCATCAGTGATAGCAGTGTTGTAGTGCATCAGTGTAGCAGTGATAGGAGTGTAGCAGTGCATCAGTGATAGCAGTGCAACAGTGTAGCAGTGTAGCAGTGCATCAGTGTAGCACTGTAGCAGTGTAGCAGTGATAGGAGTGTAGCAGTGCATCAGTGTAGCAGTGCATCAGTGATAGCAGTGTTGTAGTGCATCAGTGTAGCGCTGTAGCAGTGTAGCAGTGATAGGAGTGTAGCAGTGCATCAGTGTAGCAGTGCATCAGTGATAGCAGTGCAACAGTTTAGCAGTGCATCAGTGATAGCAGTGCAACAGTGTAGCAGTGCATCAGTGATAGCAGTGCAACAGTGTAGCAGTGCATCAGTGATAGAAGTGTTGTAGTGCATCAGTGTAGCACTGTAGCAGTGTAGCAGTGATAGGAGTGTAGCAGTGCATCAGTGTAGCAGTGCATCAGTGATAGCAGTGCAACAGTGTAGCAGTGCATCAGTGATAGCAGTGTAGTAGTGCATCAGTGTAGCACTGAGGCAGTGTAGCAGTGAGAGGAGTGTAGCAGTGCATCAGTGTAGCAGTGCATCAGTGATAGCAGTGCAACAGTGTAGCAGTGCATCAGTGATAGCAGTGCAACAGTGTAGCAGTGCATCAGTGATAGCAGTGTAACAGTGTTGCAGTGCATCAGTGATAGAAGTGTTGTAGTGCATCAGTGTAGCAGTGATAGGAGTGTAGCAGTGCATCAGTGTAGCAGTGTAACAGTGATAGGAGTGTAGCAGTGCATCAGAGTAGCAGTGATAGGAGTGTAGCAGTGCATCAGTGTAGCAGTGTAACAGTGTAGCAGTGCATCAGTGATAGCAGTGTAACAGTGATAGGAGTGTAGCAGTGCATCAGAGTAGCAGTGCAACAGTGTAGCAGTGCATCAGTGTAGCAGTGCATCAGTGATAGCAGTGTTGTAGTGCATCAGTGTAGCAGTGATAGGAGTGTGGCAGTGCATCAGTGTAGCAGTGTAACAGTGATAGGACTGTAGCAGTGCATCAGAGTAGCAGTGATAGGAGTGTAGCAGTGCATCAGTGTAGCAGTGTAACAGAGTAGCTGTGCATCAGTGATAGCAGTGTAGTAGTGCATCAGTGTAGCAGTGTAACAGTGTAGCAGTGCATCAGTGATAGAAGTGTTGTAGTGCATCAGTGTAGCAGTGATAGGAGTGTAGCAGTGCATCAGAGTAGCAGTGATAGGAGTGTAGCAGTGCATCAGTGATAGAAGTGTTGTAGTGCATCAGTGTAGCAGTGATAGGAGTGTAGCAGTGCATCAGTGTAGCAGTGCAACAGTGTAGCAGTGCATCAGTGATAGCAGTGCAACAGTGTAGCAGTGTAGCAGTGCATCAGTGATAGCAGTGTTGTAGTGCATCAGTGTAGCAGTGATAGGAGTGTAGCAGTGCATCAGTGTAGCAGTGCAACAGTGTAGCAGTGCATCAGTGATAGCAGTGCAACAGTGTAGCAGTGTAGCAGTGCATCAGTGATAGCAGTGTTGTAGTGCATCAGTGTAGCAGTGATAGGAGTGTAGCAGTGCATCAGTGTAGCAGTGCAACAGTGTAGCAGTGTAGCAGTGCATCAGTGATAGAAGTGTTGTAGTGCATCAGTGTAGCAGTGATAGGAGTGTAGCAGTGCATCAGTGTAGCAGTGCAACAGTGTAGCAGTGCATCAGTGATAGCAGTGCATCAGTGATAGCAGTGTTGTAGTGCATCAGTGTAGCAGTGATAGGAGTGTAGCAGTGCATCAGTGATAACAGTGCAACAGTGTAGCAGTGTAGCAGTGCATCAGTGATAGAAGTGTTGTAGTGCATCAGTGTAGCAGTGATAGGAGTGTAGCAGTGCATCAGTGTAGCAGTGCAACAGTGTAGCAGTGTAGCAGTGCATCAGTGATAGAAGTGTTGTAGTGCATCAGTGTAGCAGTGATAGGAGTGTAGCAGTGCATCAGTGTAGCAGTGCAACAGTGTAGCAGTGTAGCAGTGCATCAGTGATAGAAGTGTTGTAGTGCATCAGTGTAGCAGTGATAGGAGTGTAGCAGTGCATCAGTGATAACAGTGCAACAGTGTAGCAGTGTAGCAGTGCATCAGTGATAGAAGTGTTGTAGTGCATCAGTGTAGCAGTGATAGGAGTGTAGCAGTGCATCAGTGTAGCAGTGCAACAGTGTAGCAGTGTAGCAGTGCATCAGTGATAGAAGTGTTGTAGTGCATCAGTGTAGCAGTGATAGGAGTGTAGCAGTGCATCAGTGTAGCAGTGCAACAGTGTAGCAGTGCATCAGTGTAGCAGTGCAACAGTGTAGCAGTGCATCAGTGATAGAAGTGTTGTAGTGCATCAGTGTAGCAGTGATAGGAGTGTAGCAGTGCATCAGTGTAGCAGTGCAACAGTGTAGCAGTGTAGCAGTGCATCAGTGATAGAAGTGTTGTAGTGCATCAGTGTAGCAGTGATAGGAGTGTAGCAGTGCATCAGTGTAGCAGTGCAACAGTGTAGCAGTGCATTAGTGATAGCAGTGCAACAGTGTAGCACTGTTGTAGTGCATCAGTGTAGCAGTGATAGGAGTGTAGCAGTGCATCAGTGTAGCACTGCAACAGTGTAGCAGTGCATCAGTGATAGCAGTGCATCAGTGATATCAGTGTTGTAGTGCATCAGTGTAGCAGTGATAGGAGTGTAGCAGTGCATCAGTGATAACCGTGCAACAGTGTAGCAGTGCATCAGTGATAGCAGTGCAACAGTGTAGCAGTGTAGCAATGCATCAGTGATAGAAGAGTTGTAGTGCATCAGTGTAGCAGTGATAGGAGTGTAGCAGTGCATCAGTGTAGCAGTGCATCAGTGTAGCTGTGCAACAGTGTAGCAGTGCATCAGTGATAGAAGTGTTGTAGTGCATCAGTGTAGCAGTGCATCAGTGTAGCAGTGCAACAGTGTAGCAGTGCATCAGTGATAGCAGTGCAACAGTGTAGCAGTGTAGCAGTGCATCAGTGATAGAAGTGTTGTAGTGCATCAGTGTAGCAGTGATAGGAGTGTAGCAGTGCAACAGTGTAGCAGTGTAGCAGTGCATCAGTGATAGAAGTGTTGTAGTGCATCAGTGTAGCAGTGATAGGAGTGTAGCAGTGCATCAGTGTAGCAGTGCAACAGTGTAGCAGTGCATTAGTGATAGCAGTGCAACAGTGTAGCACTGTTGTAGTGCATCAGTGTAGCAATGATAGGAGTGTAGCAGTGCATCAGTGTAGCAGTGCAACAGTGTAGCAGTGCATCAGTGATAGCAGTGCATCAGTGATAGCAGTGTTGTAGTGCAACAGTGTAGCAGTGCATCAGTGATAGAAGTGTTGTAGTGCATCAGTGTAGCAGTGATAGGAGTGTAGCAGTGCATCAGTGTAGCAGTGCAACAGTGTAGCAGTGCATCAGTGATAGCAGTGCATCAGTGATAGCAGTGTTGTAGTGCATCAGTGTAGCAGTGATAGGAGTGTAGCAGTGCATCAGTGTAGCAGTGCAACAGTGTAGCAGTGCATCAGTGATAGCAGTGCATCAGTGATAGCAGTGTTGTAGTGCATCAGTGTAGCAGTGATAGGAGTGTAGCAGTGCATCAGTGATAACAGTGCAACAGTGTAGCAGTGTAGCAATGCATCAGTGATAGAAGAGTTGTAGTGCATCAGTGTAGCAGTGATAGGAGTGTAGCAGTGCATCAGTGTAGCAGTGATAGGAGTGTAGCAGTGCATCAGTGTAGCAGTGATAGGAGTGTAGCAGTGCATCAGTGTAGCAGTGCAACAGTGTAGCAGTGCATCAGTGATAGCAGTGTTGTAGTGCATCAGTGTAGCAGTGATAGGAGTGTAGCAGTGCATCAGTGTAGCAGTGATAGGAGTGTAGCAGTGCATCAGTATAGCAGTGCAACAGTGTAGCAGTGCATCAGTGATAGCAGTGATAGGAGTGTAGCAGTGCATCAGTGTAGCAGTGTAACAGTGATAGAAGTGTAGTAGTGAATCAGTATAGCAGTGCAACAGTGTAGCAGTGCTCTTGTACCTAAATCCTCTTGCAATCAAGGCCAACATGTCATGGAACATAGAACATTACAGCATAGCGCAGACCTTTGGTACATGATGTTGAGCTGACCTATGTGAATCCACTCAACAATCTAAACCTTCCCTTCCTTACACCCATAAGCATTTGTTTTTCTCACATGCACGTGCTCATGTAAAAGTCTTTTAAATATCACCTTTTAAATGCCTCCACCATGCTCCCACCATTGCATCCCATGCACCTAATACTCTCAGAGTGAAAACTTATCTCTGATGTCTCCCCTAAACTTTCTTCCATTCACCTGAAAGAGATGTCCTCTGCTAATTTCCACCCTGGGATAAAGGTGCTGGATTTTCACCCTGTCTAAGACTCTCATCCTATTAGAGAAAAAGTCC
This sequence comes from Narcine bancroftii, assembly GCF_036971445.1. Lineage (NCBI taxonomy): Eukaryota > Metazoa > Chordata > Chondrichthyes > Torpediniformes > Narcinidae > Narcine > Narcine bancroftii. The sequence continues at coordinate 346,459,619 of NC_091470.1, forward strand.
TACCTCTGATCAGCTTATTTTCCCCCAAAATTGGCTCAAAAATACCCCCCCACCCTCCAGTCTAATATGCAAATTTGAAATTGAGCAGGTCACCAGCTACATGCCCAGCTTCAAGAAGCCCGCGGAGGTGCTGCGGCTTCCATCGGGTGTCCCGAACTTTCTGAGCTACCACCACCGCTGTTCACTTTCCCCTGAGAGAAGGCAGATGATGGCAGCCCCCGCCACCTGTGCAGGAGAAACCCATCCGCCAACCCTTAAATACACTACAATTTTTTTTTCTTGATATTCCCTGATGAAAAGGGTGGGGGTGGGGTGGTCTCTTATTTGCCATTAAATATAGTACATGTTGGTAAGAAATGAAATTCAGGCATTTGAAAGGAAAGACATTGAAACAGGTGGGGTAGAGTCTGTTTGGATAGAATTAAGAAATTGTAAAGGAATGAGGACCATAATGGGGGTCATTTACAGGCCTTCAAAAAGTAGCTTAGATATCAGTAGAAGTATAAATCAGGAATTAAGAGTGGCATGTCAAAGTGGTAGCAATACAGTAGTTATGGGGGACTTTAACATGAAGGTGGACTGGGATAATCAGACGGGGGCAGGAGCACAAGAGACTGAGCTTATTGAATGTCTACAAGATACTTTCTTGGAGCAGCTAGCGGAGGAACCTACCAGGGAGAAGTCGATTCTGGACTTAGTGCTGTGCAGCGACGCAGAGTTAATAAGTGACCTCGATGTAGGGGAGCCATTAGGGAATAGTGACCAAGATATGGTTACTTTTGAGCTGCAATTAGAAAGGGAAAAAGAAAGGAAGTCAGAAGCATCTGTACTGCAATTAAATAAAGGGGATTATGCAGCTATGAGGGAGGAGCTAGCCAAAATAAAATGGAAAGATACACTAGCTGGGAGGACAACTGGGGAAAAATGGCAGGTATTTTTGGATATTTTTCACAGGTTTCAGGACAAATTTATTCCAAAGTGAAGGAAAGGCTCTAGGAGATGCAAATAGCAGCAGTGGCTAACTAATGAAATCAAGTGTAATATCAAATCCAAAGGGAGTAAGTGTAGGATAGCGAAGCGGAGTGGGAAGTTAGAGGATTGGGAAACCTTCAAAGAGCATCAGAGGGTAACTAAGAAAGTCATAAGAGACGGGAAAATGAAGTACGAGAGGAAATTAGCAAATAATATAATGGAGGATAGCAAAAGCTTTTTTAAATATGTGAAGAGGAAGAAATTGGTTCGGTCTAAAATTGGTCCATTAAGTATGGAAAAGGGTGAAATTATTACCGGAAACAAGGAGATGGCTGAGGAATTTAACAAATACTTTGCAACTGTCTTCACCAAGGAGGATATAGGTTATGGTCAGTTAGGGGGTAGTGGTCATGCGGTATCAAGAGACTTGGGGAACTTTCCTGGGGAAGTAGGGGATCTAATGGATATCCGGATCCAGAAAAAGGAGGTTGTGAGTAAATTGTTGGGACTGAGGGCTGATAAATCCCCAGGGCCTGATGGGGTGCATCCCAGGGTTCTTAAAGAAGTTGCTATGGAAATTGTGGAAGCACTGGTCGACATTTTCCAAAGTTCCATAGATTTGGGGGAGGTCCCTGAGGATTGGAGAGTGGCTGATGTGGTGCCGATTTTTAAGAAGGGAGGGAGGGAGAAAACGGGAAATTATAGACCGGTCAGCCTGATGTCGGTGGTGGGGAAGATATTGGAGTCTATCATAAAAGGAGTAATAGCTGAACACTTAGGCAGAAATAATAGTATAAGGGCTAGTCAACATGGATTCCTTAAGGGTAAGTCATGCTTGACTAACCTTCTGGAATTTTTCGAGGATGTGACAAAGAGGGTGGACTTGGGAGATCCAGTGGATGTGGTGTATTTGGACTTCCAGAAGGCCTTTGATAAGGTACCGCACGGGAGACTAGTGGGCAAGATCAGGGAGCATGGTATTGGAGGTAAGGTGCTGACATGGATAGGAAATTGGTTAAGAAATAGGAAACAAAGGGTTGGGGTAAGCGGGTCTTTTTCAGGATGGCAGGATGTGACGAGTGGAGTGCCGCAGGGATCGGTATTGGGTCCTCAGTTGTTTGTAATTTATGTAAATGATTTGGATGAGGGGATTATTAATAACTTGAGCAAATTTGCAGATGACACGAAACTGGGTGGCAGTGTGGGGTGTGAGGAGGATGTCAGGAAAATGCAGAGGGACTTGGAGAGGTTGGGGGAGTGGGCTGCTGAATGGAAGATGACATTCAATGTCAGCAAATGTGAGGTTATCCATTTTGGGGGCAATAATAGGAAAGCTTAGTATTATTTAAATGGAGACAAGCTAGGGAGAGGGGAGGAGCAAATGGATCTGGGAGTACTTGTTCACCGGTCACTGAAGACTAGCATGCAGGTTCAGAAAGCTGTGAAGAAAGCTAATGGCATGTTGGCTTTCATAAAGAGGGGATTGGAGTATAGGAACAGAGACGCCCTTCTGCAGTTGTACAGGGCCCTGGTGAGACCCCACCTGGAGTATTGCATCCAGTTCTGGTCTCCAATTTTGAGGAAGGACATACTAGCTATAGAGGGTGTGCAGCGCAGATTTACAAAGTTAGTTCCAGGGATGGCGGGGTTGACATATGCAGCAAGGCTAGAAAAACTGGACTTGTATCCGATGGAGTTTAGAAGGATGAAGGGGGACATGATTGAGGTATACAAAATTATCCGGGTTATGGACAGGGTGAAGTCAGATTACTTGTTCCCAATGATGGGGGAGACGAGGACTAGAGGGCATAGTTTAAGAATACAGGGTAAGCCCTTTAGGACGGAGATGAGAAAACATTTTTTTACCCAGAGAAGTGTGAATCTGTGGAATGCTCTGCCACAGAGGGTGGTAGAGGCAGATTCACTGATTATGTTCAAAAGAGAGTTAGATAAGACTCTAGTGGCCAAAGGAGTTAAGGGATATGGGGATAAGGCTAGAAAGGGGTACTGATGGTAGTGATCAGCCATGATCTGTAAAATGGCGGTGCTGGCTCGACGGGCCGAAGGGCCTACTCCAGCTCCTATTGTCTATTGTCTATTGTCTATCTGCCATGAATTTGAAAATCTAAAAATTTGCAGATGTTGGAAGTCTGAAATAAAACCAGAAAATGCTGCATCGGAAACACTCTATTTATCAAATGACATGTATGAATATTACTTGACTTGGAGAGAAATTTTTGCAGAGATTTTTATTTCTGCCTATTCATCAAGCTCATTTAAATCACGTTGAAGCCTATTGGCATCTTCCTCATAACTCCGCCCAGCCCGCTACACTCTCCCCACCAAACTTTGTGACATCTGAAAACCTGATGTTGTTAAATTTATTTCTCTCATCCAAATGAACAGTATACATTGTGAACAGCTGATGGTCAAGTGCTGATTCCTGTGGCATCCACCCAAACAAACTCGTTTTCAAACTCAAAGACATCAATATCTACAAGCAACCCTCCTCCCCCACCACCCTCTCCATTCTTCTGTCATTAATTCTCCTCTCCCATTCTGTCAGTCTGAAAATACACAAGCTTGAGATATCGACCTTCATCTTCAAGGACAGTTTCTTTCTTTTTTTTAACTTTTTGTATTTCTTGCACTGACTCATAACAATAACATCTGCAAATGATCATACATAGTGACATTTCTTCTTTTTCTCCCTCCTCTCATCCCTCTCCCCTTCCCAACCCTATTAAAAAATCAATAAATAATAAAACATATAAAACAAAGAAATAACAAAACACAAAAAAAATAGAAAAAAGTTGCATCGTCCACTTTCACATATTTAAAATCTTAATGTGCACATAATTATGGCATTTTAAGAGATGGACGTTTGTGGCTGGCATTCTCCGACATATTTTATGTATAGTTCTCAAATTTGTTCGAATAATGAACACTTGTCTTTCAGATTGTATGTATATTTTTCTAATAGAGTACACTTGTTTATTTCTGTGAACCACTGTTGTATTTTAAGGCTTCTTTCCATTTTCCAGGTTGTCATAATATACTTTTTTGCTCCTGCGAGCGCTATCTAAATAAGGACAGTTTCTTTCTTGACTAAATATTGAGATGCTGGAGGAAGTCACTGAATCCAGGGGTAGAAATGGTCAGTCAAAATTTCAATCAGGTGTCCTTTATCAAGACTAAAGTAGGAAGGGATGATTTCAAGTATATCAAGGGGGAAATAAACTGGAGTAAGGGCAAAGAGGTGATAGGAGTTTGGATAAATGGTGAGACCACCAGGGTAGGGTAAGTCAGGGCCAAGTAAGAATAGGAGTACCTAAAGGAGAGATGGGAGCAGTGGAACCAGATAGAGCTGGTGGGAAGGGTTAAATGAGGGAAAAAAAATGTTCGAGCATTTGGGTTTAAGGTTGCCTTGGAGGAAATAGATATGCAGTTCCTTGAATTTACATTTGGCCTCACTCTGGCAATGAATGAAGGTGAGGTCAGACATGGCTGAGTGCGAATGGTGAGGGGGTTTGAAATGGTTGGCTACTGACTCTGGAAGACCCTGAAAATATCTGTAAGCCCAGAGCATAACAATGGTCATTTATTTTAGAAACAAGTGGACTCCTTTAAAGCAGGCTGTGAATTTCCCAAGATTCCTGTCTGGATCCACTACAGACGAATGATTAAGACTCTGCTAGTTTTGAGTGGGATGGAAAGAGAATTATGTTGGTTACAACATTTCAGGCAAATAGAAATTCTTAAACTTCAGAGAGATCCGTAACCTGATTTGGAAACTCAAAGATACTGTTTGAGACACCAGTCAGATGCTGTGATGGATCAAACACCAGGAATAATTCTAACAGAAGGTCATGAAGAACTCTACCCTTCAGCTTAATCTACACATATCTCAACTATTCTTGATTCCTGAGAACATTTAGAGATATAAGTTGGGATTGGATGAGGATACTTAACATATTATTATATTAACAGGTACTTGTATAATCTTTACTTATTGAAAGCCTCAGGAGGAATTCCTGGCACCAAAGATTAAGTTGGTCAATGGTTTTTTTTTGTGAGTTAGACAAGCATTTATAAAATCAAGGAGTCATATGTCTTATGGCATATAAGCAAGCATCTTGGCCAAACATGTCCAACATGACCATGAAGAACCTACCTATTCTAATCCTGTTTCCCAGCATGAGGCTTCAAAGCCATGACTTTTCAAGATCTACCAAGATACTTCCATGTTATGAGAGTATCTGCCTCCACCAACCCCTCACATTGCAGCCACATTTTGGGTGAAACAAAAATCTTCCTCAAAATCTCCTATGCTTTACTTTTTATATCTTTGCCTTCTGGTCAAAGCCTCTCTGCCAAGGAGAAACAATTCTCATTATCTACCCTCTCTTCACTCTTCATAATTTTGTATACTTCAATCAGATCACCATACAGTTCTCATCGTTGCAAAGAAAACAAGCGCAATGTCCTGATCTTTTTTCAGAGATGAAATACAGCAATCTTCTCTCCACCTCTTCAATAACAATCACATCCTTTCTATAACGGTGACCTGGATTATGCACGAGCACCTTAATTGCAGCCTATGTCAAGTTTCATGTAGTTGTACCATGATCTCCTTGCTCTTGTTATACTTTACTCCAGCTAAAGAAAGCAAACACACTGTCTGTCTCTGAACCCAGTTGCTCAGTACTTCCCGATCCTACCATTGTAACCTGATTCATCTCTCAAAATGTTTCTCCTTGTAGTGGCAGCTACACTGCTACTGAAAGAACACACAACCAGACGGATTGAGCTCAGTGAGCAGAAATGATTTATTGCAGGCTGCTGGACTAGACTTATACTCCCAGCCTGGACCTGGCTGAGAACCGCGCTGGGGGACACTGATGTCACCCGGGTGTCACGTGGTCCCCTAGTGTGGGCTTCTGAGCCCTGTGCTGAGAGGAAGGGGAAACCCCCAACAGCACCATTTTGGCCGGCTGCCCCGCCACGTGGATTACAAGTGGGGCCAGTTCACCTGCCTACTGGTGTGCTGCCACACAGCCTCCCCCCCCCAAAACCGGTGCCAATGTCCTTTTTAGCTGGGTGGCCTCGCTTCTTGTGCTGGGCCACAATCACTGGTTCAGTGGGGTTGAAGTGGATTGGATTCAGCCTGTTCACAGTAAACAGTTCCCGCCTGCATCCGATGTCCAGTGTGAAAGTAGACCCTGAACACTGAATAACCTTGTACGGCCCCTCATAAGGTCTCTGCAGAGGTGCCGCGGCGGGCCCTGTCGAATAAAAATGTACTCTGCGGAAAGCAGCTCGCTGGGTATGTGAGATGGATGTGTACCATGTCTGGGTGGCAGTGGAGGTGCGAAGGAGTCCAAGCAGGCCCGGAGGTGGGGAAGCAGCCTATGCTGGGGGTTGTGAGGCACAAATGATGAACTCACTAGGAAGTGCCAGCGGTGCGCCAAAGACCAGCTCAACTGATGACACCTGCAGATCCTCCTTGGGCAGGAGGTGTCCAGGAGCACTCAAGCAGTTTGTCAACCCAGTTGGGTCCAGTGAGGCGGGCCATAAGTGCTGACTTAAGGTGGCGGTGCAGACACTTGACCAGCCCATTGGCCTGCAGGTGATAGGCAGTGGTGCGGTGTAGCTCGATCCCTGACCTGTTGGCGAACTGTGCCAGAGCGCAGAGGTGAACTGGGTGCCACGATCGCTGGTGAGGTGGTTTGGAATGCCAAACCGGGCCACCCAACCATGCAACAGCGCTCAGGAGCACGAGTCCATGGAGGCATCTGGCATCGGGATTGCCTCAGGCCAACGAGAGGTGCGGTCCACCACTGTGAACAGGTAACGGTTGCCCCTCTGGCTGAACCATTCCCGGACATGCTTGAACTCTTGCATGGGCACCCTGATGTGCCTGTGTACCTTGGACATCTGGCAATGGTGCATGTTCTGGCCCAGCCCGCGATCTGCTTCCGCAGCCCATGCCAGATGAACCGCACTGCCACCATCCGGACTGTGGACCTGATGGTCAGGTGCAAAAGGTCGTAGATGTGACGGAAGACTTGCCTGCGCCAGTTCTAGGGAACCATTGGCCGAGCAACGCAGGTCCGTGATGGCAGTCCTGAAGGCTCGCATCTCCCCGTCAGATTTCTGGTCCTGGGTGAGCTGGTTAATGTTGATGCCAGGCTAGTCGCAAAAGTGCATCGGCGACCATGTTGTCCTTCCCTGCCTTGTGCCGAATGTCAGTGGTAAACTCCGACATGAAGGAGAGGTGACGCTGCTGCCGAGCCGCCAGGTGTCCTTCACCATCGCGAGTGCCTGGGTGATGGGCTTGCAGTCAGTGAAGATGGTAAAAGTCTTCCCCTCCAAGAAATAGTGGAAATGCCGCACCACCAGGTACCACCAGGTAATTCACACTCAAAAGCTCTGTACTTATGCTCTGGTGGGCGGAGAAGCTGGCTGAAGAATGCCTGCGGCTTCCATTGTCCATTCACCTGCTGCTCCAAGATGGCACCGACGGCTGTGGCAGAGGCATAAATGGAGAGCGCCATATGCAGGTTGGTGTGCAGGTGGGCGAGCATCGTAGCCTTAACGAGGGCATCCTTGGTGGCCTCAAATGCACTGCAGGCCTCTGGGGTCCAGGTGAGAATTTTGTGCTTGGCTGCGATGAGGGCAAATAGCAGCTGCATAATGCGCACAGCTCCCGGGATGAATCGGTTGTGGATGTTGACCATGCCCGCGAACTCCTGCAGTCCCTTGAGATTGTCTGGACGTGGGAACTCCTTGATAGTGGCGATCTTTGTAGCGGTGGGTGTGGCTCCCTCAGCCATGATGGTATGGCCCAGAAACAGCATGGACTCTTTCCCAAACTGCCACTTGGTTGGGTTGATGGTAAGGCCGAAGTTGGCCAGCCGGGAGAAGAGGGTGCACAGGTAGGCCTTGTGTTGTGCCCGATCCCTGCTGGCAATGAGGATGTCGTCTAAGTAAATGAAGACGAAATCCAGGTCCCTGCCCACTGAGTCCATGAGGCGCTGGAAGGTCTGAGCAGCGTTCTTGAGCCCAAATGGCAAGCGAAGGAATTGGATCAAGCTGAAGGGGGTGATGATGGCCATCTTGGGTATGTTCTCAGGGTGCACCGGGATTTGGTGATACCCACGCACCAGGTCAACCTTGGAGAAAACCCTTGCACCATGAAGGTTGGCCGTAAAGTCCTTGATGTGAGGGATGAGGTAACGGTCAGGAACTGTTGCCTCGTTGAGCCGTTAATAGTCTCTGCAGGGGCACCAGCTGCCGGAGGCTTTCGGGACTAGGGTGGAGTGGCGAGGCCCATGGGCTGTCGTACTGCTGAATGTTTCCCTGCTCCAACATATGCAAAAACTACTCCTTCGCCACCTGGATCTTGTCAGACGGGAGCCGGTGTGCCTTGGCATGAACCACCGACCCCTCTGGGAATCACTCGAGGCATAGCTCTTGGGCCTTCTGAACAACCTTCCTCGGGTCGGTAAAGTTTTCTTGAGCCAGTAACGGCCGGATGTCCTCAGGCAGATGGTCGAGAAAAATGCGCTCGAAGAGTGGACAGTTGGTGTGATCACCTATGACCGCGAGCATCTAGTCCATCAGCTCCATTGGGGAGCTGTCCGCCAAGGAGTCGAGGTGCAGCATCCGAGCGGCATCCAGGTGCCTGGATAGTCTGGGGTATCCGGTGAGCACTTGCTTGATGGTCTCGTATTTGTCTTCGGTGGGTGGGTGCTGAATGAGGTGCAGTACGCATTTGGTGGTGGCCTGGTCCAGGGCGGCAACCACATGGTAGAATTTGGTCGTGTCAGATGAAACCTGGCGGAGGTGAAATTGAGCCTCCGCGTGGCCGAACCAGATCTCCGGCTCCTGAACCAAGAAGTCTGACAGCTTGATGGCTCTAACACTGATCGATCCCAGGTTCACTCATGATGGGTTCAAAGACTTTGGAGCCAGTCAGGGTCACCAATTATAGCGGCAGCTACACTGCTACTGAAAGAACACACAACCAGATGGGCTGAGCTCAGTGAGCAGAACTGATTCATTGAAGGCTGTTGATTCTATCCAGCATTTATCTTCCCAGTTTAAAAACTGAGCAAAGTTGTTCTGCACCATCAACAATGTTTTTAACACGAACAAATTAACGAATCATACCTCCTGCAATCATTGGTAACTTAACCGTCAAGCTATGTGGTGCTGCCAGTGACACCATCTTGATGATGTAATACTGTTTATCTTCAAAATACATTCTATTACAGCTTTAATAAGATAAGCAGGTGTAGTAAAACTCAATTAACCTGGCTTCTGGTAAAGACAGGCCAGCAGATTTACCAGACTACACTGTATTTATGTTACTCCAGTTATAACTGTAATATTACAAAGTTATTCTTTAATTGTTAATGAGCTTGCTTTTTATATTTAGTTAGTCCTGGCTGCCGCTGCTCCTCGGGTCACCTGTCCTCCCTTGTTCCAATCAGCTTCCTCATCCAATCAGCTTCCTCATCCAATCAGCTTCCTCATCCAATCAGCTTCCTCATCCAATCAGCTTCTAACTACTGCCTCATATATATTTTTTAAAAATTTTAACTGTTGCCATACTTTATTTTCATACTACTTAAATTGTATACGGTATAGAACTAATTTAAATCCACTTATATGGAATGTGTGTATGAGCTAAGTAGCTATTATTTCTCATTTTCAGTAAAGTTTGGAAAGCTGCCACAAAGTTTTTAATTCTCACAAGTACTCAAATATAATTTAATTTAATTTTTATATATTGCACAGTAAAGACTTGTCTGCACTTTTGCATTATTTCATTAATTTTCATGATTTATTATCTTGCACTGACTGTAGCTGTGAATATACATTATCCATGCTTTCCTTACAAGAGTAATTTAATATATAATTATTGCAGATCTTTTTAATTCCTGTTTGTTTGCAGCAAGAAAGAATTTTGGTGCATATGTACCTACTGCTTACGTGTATGATAATAAGCACATAATTATCGTAATATATTAACTTTTCCCGTGACTCCAGGGAGTTTAAAGGAAGAGAGGAAATATACAAGCACCCAGTTGCGAGCCTGGACCTGACTGTAATCCAAACCCCAGCTCTGGCTACATGCCCTCTTCCACTAATGAGTGAGCTTGATGCTATACAATCAAGATATCTGATGAATTGGATGCCAGTTCATTAGCGTTTTGAAGTATCTTGCCTGAGTTTTTCTGTCAAAGTTTTGTAGACGGCGTGATTGTAGTAAAAACACAAAAATGCTTGAGGGATTCAGCAGGTATCAGCTGGAAATAAAGATAGATAACCATCATTTCCAGAAGAGCTTCGGCCCAAAACATTGGTTATATCTTTATTACTGGTGGATGCTGTGAGACCTGCTGAGTTCCTCCAATATTTGTCTGGTTTTATTCTGAAATAAATTACTTGCCAACTTTACAGAGTAGTGCACCTAACTGAGCCTGGACCTTAATGCACCTGAGATCAGGATTCAATCTGGACCACTGGTGCTGTCTTGTGTGAGTTTTGAGCACTCTCCCTGCAACTGCATGAGTTTGCTCTGGGTCCTCAGGCTTTCTTCCACATTCCCAAGACGCACAGTTTGGTCGCTAATTGGCCACTGTAAATTGTGTAATGTTTTTAGGTGAGGGGTAGAATCTGGGCAAAAGTGACGACAGCATTGGTTGAATAAAACTGGGATTAGTTTATGATTGGTGTAAAAGGGTAGCTGATGCTTGGTGTGAATTGCTGGTCGCAGAGCCTGTTCCCATGCTGTATCTTCTACAGTAGCATTGTTGGTTATGGAACGTTCCTGTGTATAAATTGGCAGCTATCTTCTACACTATACTAGTGACAAAACTTCAGAGGTATTTTGGGAACACACAAGAGGGAATAGATGCTGGAATCCGAACCAAAACTCAGTCTTCTGGAGGATATCGACGGGCCGAGCAGCATCAGTGGGAGAAAAAAGAATGATCAATGATTCGAGCCACAACCCTTCAGTGAGACTTGAGGAATGTTCCTGAGGTTGGCAATTCTTTTTCAGAAATATTTTATTGGATGCAAAGTACTTTGGGATATACTGAAGTCATGAATAATGCTATATAAATGCAAATGATCTCTTCTTTATTTTCACTCCCTTGCAACACATATTTCAGATTGATCTGATGACTCAAACAAGCAGTGTTTTTCCACTTTGTATCAGACTAGATTTATCGTTTTTTTACCCTGATGATTTGAAATCCCCATGTTTAGCCAAAGTACTGCAATATCATTAAGGTTTTGCTTCTTCATTGCACTTTAATTTAAAGAACGAGGCAAAGTGCTGATGTATAATGCAAAACCTCTTTGGCATAATAGAAATACTTTTGCAGAGTGAATATAGAATTTCCACATGATTCCCCTTTCAGCCCAACACACATTATCCGCTTCACAGCCAAATCTCGGATCCCCACCATCTCAATAGAATTCTGAGGGAGCGGTCTTTATTGGAGGTGGACTGAATCAGAGAGGAAAGGTTTGGCTCAATCAAGTTTGGCGAAAACACGCAAGAGGCAAGGGGAGATCAAGTAAGTAAGAGCCACCCAATTCTCGGAGCAACAAAAAGAATTCAGCAGGTAGGCACAAGTAAGAGCAAGTGTTAGATATCTTTTTCCTCAAGTCAGACAATGGGAATGGCAGCCAAGGCAGAGGAATGCTCCTCTTGCAGAATAAGGGTGCAGCAGTATTCCTGATGACTTCATCTGTGAGAAAAAAAAGCCTGTTGCAGCTTCTGATAAGCCAAGTTAAGGAATAGGAGCTAGAGTTGGAGTTCGGGAGGCAGAGGGGGGGTGATAGACAGGAGTTACAGTGACTCTACCACACCTAGCAAGCAGGAGGAGGTTAGATGGGTGACAATCAAGAGAGGGAAAGGGTACAGTCAGGCAGTGCAGGGCACCCGTGTGGCCATTCCCTTCAATAATAAGTATATCATTTTGGAAACTGTTGGGAGGGACAACCTACTAGGGTCAAACCGCAGCAATTTGGTCTCTAGAATGGTCCTTTGGCTAAGAAGGGAAGGGAGGAGAAGAGGCAATCTGTAGTGATAGGGGATTTCATAGTTAGCAGGACAGATAAGAGGTTCTATGGAAGAGATCGAATATTCCGATGGTAGGTTGCCTCCCTCGTGCCAGGGTTTGAGATATCTCAGATTGAGTTCCCGATATTCGCAGGAGGGAGGGAGAGCAGCTAGATGTTGTGGTCCATGTAGGGACCAATGATGTGGGTAAGAAGGTTGAGGAGGTCTTGCAAAAAGAGTACGGGGAATTAGGTGTAGGTTGAAGGGCAGGACTTCCAGGGTTGTGATCTAAAGATTGCTCCTGTGACACATGCTAGTAAGTTAGAAGTAGTTGGATAACATAGTTTAACATGTGGCTAAAGACATGATGCAGGAGGGAGAGCTTCAGGTCTCTGGATCATTGGGTTCTCTTCCAGGGATGGTGGGACCTTTTTCAATGGGACTGTTGCATTTGAACTGGAAGAGGACAAATAGCCTTGTGAGAAGGTTAGTGCTGCTCTGGGGGTTTAAACTAGATTGCAGGGGGATGTAAACAAGACTGCCAGAGCAGAGAGAGGTGTGTAGGAGGGAAAAGATTATGTAAAATCGTATGCACTGTAAGACATCAACAGGTTGTTGGTGGTGGAAATGTTCTCAGATGCATCTATTTCGATGCATGGAGTATTGTAGGAAAGGCAGACACTCTTAGAGCATGGTTTGGCATGTGGAAGTATAACTGTGGCCACGAGTGAAACTTGGTTGCAGGAGGGTTAAGACTAGCAGCATAAAATTCTGGGCTTCCATTGCTTTAGATGCAATAGAAGGGTGGGTGGGGGGGGGGGGGGGTGTGTAGAGCGTGTTGAAAGAACCAAAGACTTATTGATCCAAACCAAGACTTTTATTAACTAAAAGACTGGAGCATATTACATGTAGGTCGACCAGTCCAGAATGACCTGGTCTGGCTAGGAGCAATCCTTTAAGACCTGCCAGTAGGCGCGTCTACACTCTCAGCCAATCACAGTCATTCTACACTATAACCTGTACATATACACATTGGTGATAGAATCTGTACTCTCACAGGGAGGAGTGGCATGCTTGTCGGGGAAAATGTCATAGCTATGCTCAGGAGGACAGACCAGAGAGCTTGCTACTGAGGCTATGTGGGTGGAGCTGAGGAATGGGAAATATATTACAACTCTTATTATAGGTCATCATTAGCCAACGAGAATTAGAGTAGCAAATCTGTGGAGAGATAGCAGACAGCTGCAGGAAACATAAGTTTATTAATTTTTCACATATTTACTGGGACTCCCATACTTTAAAAGGGCTGGATGGCTTGGAGTATGTCAAATGTGTTGAGGAAAATTTTCTAAATCAACATTATGGAGGTATCAACTAGAGGGAGTGCAATATTGGAGAACCTATCAGAGAATGTGACAGGATAGCTGACAGAAATACAGTATGTGCTGGGGATCATTTTGGGCCCATAATCATAATGCAATTAATTTCAATTTAATTATGGAGAAGGATAGGTCTGGGCCTCAGGCTGATATTCAAAATTTGAGCAAGGCCAATTTTCAGGAAATGAAAACGAATGTAGAATAGGTGGATTGGAATAAATTGTTTTCAGGCAAGGATCTGTGAGGTACGTGGAGGACCTTCAAAGGTGAAATTTTGAGAGTACAGAGTTTATATGTTCCTGTCAGGATAGCAGGTGTATAGCAACATGGAACAAATGAGATACTTAAGGAGAATAAAAATGAAAAATAACCTCAAGAAATAAATCAAGAAGGCAGAAACATGATATGCAGTTGCTTTGGCTGACAATGTGAAGGAAATCCTAAGGATTTATACAAGGATATTGAGAGCAAAAGAATAGTAAGGGACAACATTGGTCCCCTTGAAGATCAGAGTGGTCGGCTTAGTGTGGAGCCAAAGGAGATGGGAGAAATCTTAAATTTATTTTTTGATCAATTTTCACTCAGGAAACAGGCACAGAGTCGTGGAAAGTAAGAAAGACAAGCAGTGAGGTCACAGAACCCATACAAATTAAAAAGGAGGAAGTGCTTGCTGTCTTAAAGCAAATAAGTGTGGATAAACCCCCAGGCCTGGCAAGATATTCCTTCAGATATGAAGGAGGCTAGTGTAGAAAAAGCAGGGGCTCTGGCAGAAATATTTAAAATTTTCTTAGTCACGGGTGTGGCACCGGAGGATTGAAGGTAGCTCATGTTGTTCATTGTTTAAAAAAAGACTCCAAAATAACCCTGGAAATTATAGGCTGGTTAGCCTGGTATCAGTAGTAGGTAAATTATTGGATGTTATTCTTAGAGAGTGGATATACAAGCATTTGGATAGCCAGAAACTGGCTTTGTGTGTGATGGATTGTATTTAACCAATATAGAGTTTTTCAAGGCGAGTTGACAAGGAAGGCTGTGGATGTTGTCTACATGAAGTTTACTAAGGCCTTTGACAAGGTCCCACATGGGAGTTTAGTCAGGAAAGTTCAGATGCTAGGTATTCATGATGAAATAGTGAACTGGATTCGACAATGGCTGGACAGGAGAAGCCAGAGAGTAGTGGTGGATGATTGCTTCTCAGACTGGAGTCCTTAACTAGTGATGAGCTCAGGGATGGGTGCTGGGACCATTGTTGTTTGTCATCTATATCAATGATCTGTATGATTGTGTGGTAAGTTTGCAGATGACTCTAAGATTACAGGCATTCTGGGCAGGAAGACATTTTTCAAAGCTTGCATAGGAATCTGGACCAACTGGAAAAATGGGCTAAATAATGGTGGATGGAATTTTTGCAGATTAATGTGAGGTATTGCCTTTGGAAGGACAAACCAAGAAAGGACATAGATGGTAAATGGCAGGGCACTGAGTAGTGTGGGAGAACAGATTGATCTGGAAATACAGATACATAATTCTTTGAAAGTGATGTCATAGTTGGAGAGGGTTGTAAAGAGAGCTTTTAGCATATTGGCCTTCATAAATCAAGTATTGAGTCTAGGAGTTGGGATGTTAGTTGCAAAAGCCATTAGTGGGGCCAAATTTGGAGTATTGTGTGCAGTTTGTTCACCTAACTACAGGAAAGATATTAATAGGAGAGAAAGAGTGTGGAGAAGACTTACCAGAATATTGCCAGGATCTAATGCAGTGGTTCACAACCTTTTTCTTTCCACTCATATACTACTTTAAGTAATCCCTATGCTGCAAGTGTTCTGTGATTAGTAAGGGATTGCTTAAAGTGGTATGTGAGTGGAAAGGGAAGGTTGAGAATCGCTGCTCTAGACCCAATTGCTACTCAAATATTTTGCTTGAGAAAATTTGTCATTGGCCCATTTCTTTTGGAGTTATGAAACAATGCAAATAATGAGGCAATTAGATCTGATTAAAACAGTGGATTTCAAAATTTTTCTCTCCACCCACATACCATGTTAAGAAATCCCTTACTAATTACAGAGCACCTATGGCATAGGAAATACTTAAAGTGGTATATGAGTAGAAAGGAAAAGGTTGACAACCATTGGTTTAGGATGAGTTTGGACAGGTACATGAATGGTAGAGGTATTAGGGCTATGGACAAGGTGCAGGTCAGTGGGAATAGGCAAATAAAATGGTTCAGTTCAAACTAGAAGGGCTGAGGGGGCCTACTTCTGTGTTATGTGTTCTATGGTTATGTGTTCTATGGTTATGTGGTTGTATTGAAAAAAAGTGATAATTACACAGTAATTTGAAGATTCCATTCAATAGGTCAAACTCTTGTATTATTTTTAACTAGATTTTGTGGCTATTGGCCACCGCGAGTGGAAGAAACACGCTGAGTCGAGTGGAGTTTCAAGCCAACTGATTTACTTATTCAAACTCATGTGCTTAAAAGGTCTACGCTGGTCCCAGCAGTCACGGCACTAATGTGGAGTAGAAGTGACGTCAACTTCTTGTCCGTTGTTTTACCCCACACTGAGAGCTCCTGAGTATATCTCTGACTGCGGACTCAAGCGTGACTGCTTGCGCCAGTTCGCCTGCCACATGGGTGAGTCACCACATGACCCCCCTCTCAGAACCAACAATAGGAGGCACTGAAACCATACTCCGTAAAATGTCTGTTTATGTGGCTGCCCTTGACTGGTGGGACCACGACTGACTGCTCAATGTAAGGTGGGCTGGAGGTGAGGATGGTGCTGCTGTTGGCTGCTGTGAGTCCTGGTATCTTGGCTTGAGGGGGGAAGGTCATTGATTTCCGATCCAGTGTTTACTAGGAACCTGCACCTGGAGGTCTGTCCAAGAAATACAGGAGGCTATCCTGTTGGCCACTGATGGCTGGCCCTGTTGTTTCCTTGGAACAGGCATGGCAATTGGAATCGACGGGTCCCGGATCCCCACCTCTGATGGTAGAAACACCAAGACTCAGAGCTGTGGTCATCTCTTAGGGTGGCATTTGCTGACTCTCCTGCTGGGGTGCAGGTGGCTGGGCCTTAGGTCATGATGTAGCACTAAATCCGATGCTTGTTCTGCTGTCCCTTTTTGCATGTCACAGGACCACTGCATTCTTCTGCAGGTTGGAGAAATCCTCATTTGCTAGTAGGGGGCAGATGTCCTCCAGCATCTGCTCCAAAAAGATCTGTTCGAAGCGTAGAAACGGCTTATGGCTGTCTGCCAGTGCAGCATGTCGCTCATTAGGGTTGATGGTGCACGGTCTCCTAGGTCATCCATGCACAGCAATCGCGTGGCCCTTTCTTGGCATGAGAAGCTGAAAGTGCCAACCAATAAGGCTTTGCGTGCCTCATACTTGCTGGCCTTCAGGGGCTGCTGCAGAGAGTCCATTATTCGGCTTGCCATCTCTTGGTCAAGTGCCGCTACCATGTAGTAGTACCTTGTCTCATCGGAGACAATGTTCCTGATCCGGAACTAGGCCTCGGTTTGTTGAAACCAGATGAGTGATTGAGCAGTCCAGAAAATTGGCAGTTTAAGGAAATTGCGTTTTGAAAAGTTGAGTTCTTGCATTGTCCATATTGCTGAAGTTGTTCGTGTTGGATCCAAATGCTGTTGGACTGTTGGGGTCACCAATGTGGCTATTGGCCACTGTGAGTAAAATAAACACAGTGAGTCGAATGGAGTTTCAAGTCAACTGATTTACTGATTCAAACTCGCGCGCTTAAAAGGTCCCTGCTGGTCCCAGCAGTCTCAGCACCTGTGCAGGGCAGAAGTGACATCAACTTCCTGTCCGTTGTTTTGCCCCGTATGTCTCTGACTGCGAACACGACCGCGAATCCTTCCCACAGGGGTGAGGTTCCACAATTGCAACCATTTAGTATTATAATTGGTTATTGATCTGACAATAAATAACGTAAGATCATTCATAATCATATGGATGGCCACGAGCATTTTCGCAGGGCTGAAAGGGCAAACACCAGGAGTATAGTTGAAAGGTGCTTGGGAGTAATTTCAGGGGGGTGTAAGAAATGATTTTTTTCACACATAAAGTGGTGGGTGCATGGAACATGCTGCCACCAACCATGGTGGAGGCAGATACAAAGGATCTTTTAAGAGATTAATATAGATTCATGGAACAGAGAAGAGTGGAGAGTTATTGTGGTGGTACACCAACGGCCTACTGCCGGGGGCAACCTCTGTACCTACAGGAGTGTAAGGGGACAGGACAACACCTGGCCGGCTGCCAATCAGTCGGTCTGAATGGATCAAGCCCCACCCGGTCGGGTGTCAATCACCCTCCGGCATATAAGCCTGCGCCGGCCTCCCGAGGCCTCACACTGAGTTGCTGTAGCCGCAGGCAGCCTGGCTCTGTGGAAGTCTTTGTGGATTAAAGCCTGTTGTACAGTCTTTATCTTTGTGTGTGTCTGATTCTATCTAACAGCGCACCACAGTTATACAGTAGGGAAATGGTTGGCAGAGTACGTCGGGCAAAAGGCATATACTGTACAATAGATTTCTATGTTCTATGATTCATAATGATACCACAAAATTATTTTGGAAGGTGTGTCAAATATTTAACAATCTAACTTAAAATGTTTGTTTTTACCAAAATTGCTTCTTGCAAATTCTGTGTATTGGGGCATTAGGGTTGGTGTAGCGGTAAGCACAACACCTTTTCAGTGCTGGCAACTGGGTCCGGACCTGGGTTCGAATCCTGTGCTGACTCTAAGGAGTTTGTATGTTCTCTCTGCATCTGTGGGGTTTTCTCCAAAGGCTCCCTTCAAAATGTACCATGGTGTAGGTTAATGGGATGTAAATTGGGCGGCATGGGCTCGTAGGGCATGTTACAGTGCTGTTTGTTTAAATTAAATTATAAAATTCAACTCCTTTGACTCACTACATATTTATCAAATTGTGATTTTTGTTACGGAATATGCCACATCATATTTGGAGAGCACAATATGTGAAGTCCTTATAAGTTTTGCTATATTGTTAGATTGTTCAGATGGGACAGAAGTGATCAAGGGGAGGAAGGATGTCTGGGTGAGTGGAGAGGGATGGGAGGGAAAGGGGAAAGGAAGGGGAGGGGAAGGGAGGGAGGGGAACTAGAAAGGGGAAGGAAAAGGGGGAGGGGAAGAGGAGAGCAGGTTAGCAGAAACTGGAAAAGTCAACGTGAATGCCATCTGGCTGGAGTGTGCCCAGACAGAAAATCAGGTGTTGTTCCTCCAATTTGCAGGTGGTCTTAGTGGGATAGTATATAAGGCCATTGACAGACATGTGAATATGGGAGTGTGCCAAAGACCTGACAAGGTTGGCTACTACGAGGTCTCTGTTACTGGTGTAGATGGAGCAAAGGTGCTCAATGAAGCATTCTCCCAATCTGCGCCCAGTTTCTGGACACAAATTGAGCACCTCATGCAGTAAATTAGTCCTGCAGATATACAAGTGAAGTGTTGCTTCATTTGAATGGCCTGTTTGGGGCTATTTCTGTGACAATTTTTTTAGACATTAATTTTATTCTTTCTTTTTGGATGAACAGCATGGAAACAGGCCCTATAAGCCCAAGAGCCCATGCAGCCCAATTGCATCCAATTACCCTACAATCCCTGAACATTTTTGAAAGGTGGAAGGAAATCAGAGCATCCAAGAATAAACCCACGTAGACACAGGGAAAATGTACAAACTCCTTATAAATAATAGGCCGTTTCACACTACCCTTGAAAGAAGGGAATTAACCACCTTTTTACTGCTTCAATTCCTGTGCGACAAACATGGTATGGGGGTCATTTTCATCTGGGTAATTACCAGCTATGGTAGGTAGTATCAGAGCTGATGCTTTAGGATATGTATGCCCAATGGTTTCAGCTTCATGAAGATGTCACATTTTTGATTCTGTCTATGGTCTTTCTCATCCATGCATCAGATCGACCATTTGTCTGATTTCAGATAAAGTTTTTTGGCATGGTCTGAGGAAAGACATCACACAAATGGCCAGATCTTGTGTAGCTTGTCAAAAAGTCACAATCCATCAGCATATGAAAGCACCACTACAGCCTTTCCCACCGGTAGCTCACCCGCTTTGACCATGTCCATGTGGACAATAGGGACCAATTTTTGTTTCATGAGGCGGCTGCTATCTTTTCACGGTGATCAGAAAGTTTACGAGAAGGGCTGAGGCAGTTTCCAATACGGATGCTTCTATGGACTCTTGTGCATGAGTATTCCTTAATTCCTCAGTAGCTCACATCACTTCTGACAGAGGACCTCAATTTACATCTTCGTTATGGATGGCCTTATCTCGGCTGCTCAGCTCTAGGCTTCATCATACAACCACCTATCACTCGCAGTCCAACAGGATGGTTGAGCAATTCCATCGTTACTTTAAATCAGCCTGTTTGGATGGTCCCAACTGGGCAGATGAGTCACCATGGAGGTTGCTTGGCATTAGGACAACTCCAAAAAAGGATCTTCACACTTCATTTGTGGAGCTTGTACATTGTGAGCCTTTGGTGGTCCCAGGGGAATTTGTTCCACACTGATCCAGTGAAGATGAAGATCCCCAAGAGCTGCTCAGCAGACTAAGTATCCCTTAGGAAATTAGTTAGATTCTGTGCAAGAAATATCAATTACTGAAAGGAGGCATGGCAAAACATGATAAAAGCTGATAAGCTAAGATGCATAATTATGTATTCAGAGAATCCAATTCAAATCAATGAATAAATCAACATTTCTTCATATTATGGTGAATTCTAAATTATAGCCTGTACCACCATTGTCACATGGAAAACATGCTTCTTTTGTACCACAGAAACTGAAGGACCTTGAATATGTGTTTGTAGGTAAAGGAACACATGGACACCCCCCCCCCCCCCCACCAGGTGCCACATGAGGAACCATGTGATGAATAAGATGAATGAGGTCAACTGGCATCTTGGACATTGCCAGCAGGCTCCGTCATTCACAATTGACAGGCTCAAACCTGCCTATGTTAACAAAACTGCCCCTATTCAGGAGCCAGAAGTCCGACACAGGGGTCGACCTCTCCAAAAAAGCTATCAGGTGATAGTTCTGGTTCAGGGGTGGGGGTTGGGGGGATAGGAACTTGTAGTGGTGCTATAGATTGGCCACAACTCCCAGAAGTCTAGTGAACCAGCATGGGACATCATAATGTCATGACGTGACGTGCGTGTTTTAGTGTTTTAAAAGGGTACGTGTGACTCGAGTAAATGGGTTGTGATTTACCTGCAACTCTGTGTGTCATTATTCGGGTTTATTAGTCACCCACTGCGTTTTCAGTGGTGGCAACCATATATTTCAGTCTATAAGTTGAATCATGAAACCCTAAGAAATTTCTGAAAATGCGGGGAGGGGTTCAACTTAAATGCCAGATATACCATAAAACTCTTAAAATTAGGCTGAAAAATGGGGGTCAACTTATACGCTGAAATATACACTAACTTCAAAAAGTTATTAGTTCTATGGGTTTAGAAGTGGTTTTTGAGATACAATATTACACATTTTGTGGGTGCTGATTTATTCCTTATTCCTGTTTTATTATATGGCGCATCCAGCTGATTTTACTACAGTCTGGGTTTTGATTTTAGAATTCACCATAATATGAAGAAATGTTGATTTATTCATTGATTTGAATTGGATTCTCTGAATACGTAATTATGCATCTTAGCTTATCAGCTTTTATCGTGTTTTGCCATGCCTCCTTTCAGTAATTGATATTTCTTGCACAGAATCTAACTACTTTAAACGTTCTCCCTTTTCTCATCTCATCTCATCTCATCTCTAGTTTAACAGGTTCTGACATCCTCCAATATCTCACCCTCACAGCCTATTCCTCACTCTTGGCGTCAGAAGTGTTGCTTGTGATGGGTTCCTTATCACCCAATCAAAATCTTGGGTGCTTAAATTGCATTCCAGATACTCTGCTTATCTAAGCAGAACATTCTCACATTGAAAAATGTGGCCAAAAAAAAGATTCGTTAATGCCTTGTTGAAAACTGACAGATTTGGAGTTGATTTACCCCACAAGTTTCACTCAAACACGAATGAAAAGAATCTCTCTGAATCAACCACTAACTCACAGACTAAAGGAAAGCTGGAGTAAACACTGAAAATCTGGATGGGATGAGAGATGACTTAAAAGCTTAATATTTAAAGCTTAATATTTAACCCCTCAAAAATGAAAGAAATTTTATTTAATTTCTTTGGATTTATGTTTTAGATGTGGAGAAGAGATGGGTACAATCAGTACCCTTTTCCAGGGGTGTCAATAGCAAATATCAGAAGGCATTTTTTTGAGCTCAACAAGGGAACACTTTTTTATATTTTATTTATAATTTTTCAATCATATAACATCAATTATAACATACTGATACAGAAAGTTGGAGGGTTATGTGGGGAGAGCAGGAGGGGGGATTGAGGGGAGTTGTTCAAGTGAACCGGCGTGGACTCGAAAGGCGGACATGGCCTGTTTCTGCACTATAAATGGTTATATGGTTAAACAGATATAAAGTATATAATTGAATAAGCACCTCCCCAACCTCTCACATCAACCCCACTAACACCCTCCCTCCTCCCCCTTCCACCTACAAAGAAAGAAGCAAGATCATCACTTAAAAACAACA